>NC_142103.1:93612237-94307654 GCF_054644295.1 Miniopterus natalensis | reverse complement strand
TACTTGGACATTCAGAGACGTGCAGTCGAGTTCTTACTATAAACCAGCTACCAAGGTGGAGAATTTACACATGACTGAAAGAATCACGGGCGTGGTCCCAGTTGTCCCTCTCCTAGTCTCCCTCCTCTACTTACGAAGGGTGACAAATGTGAATAGTCCAATTTTATATTATTGGCTCATTTTGAACCATGATCTTTCTGTGCCAACGCCCCAGCATATTGGTTCCTTGTAAGTCGAGATTCAAAACATCTTATTTTTTAAAAAATATATCTTTATTGATTTCAGAGAGAGGGAAGGAGAGGGGGAGAGAGAGAGAGAAATATCAATGATGAGAGTCACCGATCGGCTGCCTCCCGCACGCCTCCTGCTGGGGATGGAGCCCGCAACCCGGGCCTGTGCCCTGACGGGGGATCGAACCTCGATCTCCTGGATCCTAGGTCAATGCTCAACCGCTGAGCCACACCTGGCTGGGCTCAAAACATCATTTGAAACAAAATATGTACTGAAAATATGTACTGTACGGAGTGTGATTCCTCCGCACTCTGGCTGCAGTGCTATGTTCTTCACTCCATCCTTTTCATGGCCATTTGTGTCCATCAAAAGCAAATTTGTTTATAAATAGTTCATAATTCCCAAAGCTGATATATCAGAAGCGAGTCTCTCTCCCTTCGGTATATGAGGATCGGCAGAGGAGTGGAACATTGTGGTAAAATGAACAAAGATGTCCAATGGGAAGAGTAGATGAGATTTTCCAGGTGAGTCCAATGAAACCACAAGGGTCCTTAAAACAGGGCAGCAGTAGAGTTAGAGTGACAGGAGATTTGATAATAGAAACACAAGTTGGAGTAAAGCCATCATGAGTAAGGAGCCAAGAGCTAAGGAATGCAGCCTCTAAAACCTACAAAAGGCAATACTCCTTTGGAGCCTCCAAAAAGAACCAGCCTTGCTCACACCGTGTAGTTAACTCAGTAAGAATGATTTTAGATTTCTGATGTCCAGATAATACATTTGTGTTGTTTTAAGTCAATAATTGTGTGGTAATTTGTTACAGCAGTGATAGAAACCTAATAAAGGCTTCTAATCATTTTTGGATCACCTATGTCATCTTGGTTAGGAAGACAGCATTTGGCTTACAAAGAGAGAGGAAACATTTCTACAGACAGATTGTTCTGATGTGTAGAAAGTTATCTCTGATCTAGCATACATTTTACATTCCACATTTTAAAAGCTGGATATAACGTGACCCTTGCTACCTCCCTCAAGGGTAGAAAAATAGGATTATTCTACAAGAAAGTTCCCAATTCACAGGTTAACCAAAACTTATCTTTTAGCATTGCAGACCCCTAGGTGATTATCACAGATGGAAACTTTTAAAGAGATATCCTCTGGGAGAAATCTGAAGCATTAAGATTAAAAAGGCCCAAGAAAATACCATTAACATGGCAACTGAAATTTTACTGATGACTTTAGAGAAAATACCTCCAGTTGACTTGAGGAGGAAAGACAGATCACCTTGATCAAGGAAAAGTGGTTCTCAACTGGGAACAATCTGTCCCTCAGGGGATACTTAGCAATGTCTGGAGACAATTTTGGTTGTCACAAATCTGATAATGCCACTGTCATCTGGTGGATAGAGGCTAGGCATGCTGCTGAACATCCTACAATACAAAGGACTGTCCCTTCTACCACCAAAACAGAAATATCCAATCCAAAATACCGACAGTGCTGAGGCGAGAAACCCCGGCATAGAGTATGTCTGTGTGACCATACTTATTTTTCAGAAAAGGAAATGTAAATTAAAATAAATAATCCAATTTATGTCATCTGAGTCCTAATTTGATACCCATTTGATATTCTCTCTCCAAAATATATCTCAATCAATAGAGAAAAATTCATATACACTCATATATACTGAATGTTTGTAAAAATAAAAGACTTTTCAAGTGTAGAATAAACCTCAGGGTAGCCCTTCAAAAAGTTTAATGGAAATTTGTAACTTACAGAAAGAGTAGCATAAGTAATTCAAGTCAAGTCATCTGTATCATTCGTTTATACAAACAAATAGCTTATGTATAAATATAAGCCTAACTTCAGAAAGAAATCACTTAGTCACTTGCAGAATTTATTCTGCAGGAAAAATCTGACTTCCTTGTCCAAATGGATTTTGAAATTTCGTTCCTATGTGGACCATTTATGTTAATCTTTAATTAATAAAGTCAATGTTATTCAGTTAATTATATTTAAGGGGAAATCAGAACCACTGTGATATAGGCACTGCTATAAAACTAATATTTGGCATAAGAAAATTTTGCAAGTTAATGATACCATATAAGCTCATATAAATGATAAGGAGAAAATAGACAAAATTTATTTATTTATGCAACTAGTCAGAATAAAAGGATATGCTCCCATCCCTTCATTTAGGAAATATTTATTGATCTACTCTACGTCACGGCCTATGCTAAACCTTCAGGAAATAAAAATGGGCATCATGGAACTGTCGTAAAGAAATTAAACTTGGTAAAGCAGAACAGTGGTATTGCAGGAGAGTTTCGATGGAATGCAGACTCTTAGAAGCTTACTTACGCAGGGATTTCATTAACGAGTGCTCAATGGAGGGTGGACAAGAGGAGGAAGGTGACACAGGAAAGGCTGGTCCGCCCTGTAGTCTCAAGATGCCCTCAGCTGGCCCCATGGGGAGCTCTGAAGATGAGATGGCCATTCACAGTTATTCTAAGTTGGGAAAAGAGGTCAGGTCTTTATAACCCTATTACCAAAAAGCCATAGGATGCAGTCTGCCCCTGAGAAGGCGGCAAGAGTTTGGGTGGTGCAGTTCCTTGCAGACAAGAGAAATATCCAAGGAGAGCAGACAGCATACACATGTGGTACTGACAAAGAGCGCTATGGGGCTTAGTTGAAGGCAGTAAACTAACTATGATGCGCATACAAAGTACAGGTTCGGTATAATGCTGTTGAAGAGGTATTTGAACTGAAACTTGGACTGTGATGAGGGTTATTCCAAGTAAAAAAGCTAGGGAATTACTTTCCAGGCAGAGGGAACAGCATGTACAAAGTAATAGAGTCAAAACAGCAAAACATAATAGGAGAAAGGTTAAAGTTCATTCAGTGTGGCGCTCAGGACAAATGTTAGAGAGGGAGAAGGTAGGGCTAAAGGAGATGGGAAGTGATTTTTTTTAATTTTTATTTTTTTAAATATATCTTTATTGATTTCACAGAGAGGAAGGGAGAGGGAGAGAGAGAGAGAGAAACATCAATGATGAGAGAGTCATTGATCGGCTGCCTCCTGCACGCCCCCGACTGGGGATGGAGCCCGCAACCCGGGCATGTGCCCTGACTGGGAATCGAACCCCGATCACCTGGATCCTAGGTCGGTGCTCAACTGCTGAGCCACGTCAGGCTGGGCGGGAAGTCATTTTAAAGGGGCCTTGTAAACTAGGACAAGAAATTGGGAATTTCTCCTATTAAGAAATCTAGATCTAACAAGGACTTTAAAGGGGAAAAGTAATAGGGTTTTATTTAAAGAAGATAATTCTGCAAGCACTGAGGACGGGTGATTGGAAAAGAGGGAAAACTGGTGCAGGACAATGCACTTGCAATAAATCAACACTCAATTGTGATAATGCATCAAAATCATCTTCAAGGGCAATAAAGAGTGTGATATAAAGTAAATGATGAAGCACAGGTTCCATGAAATGATCAAGAACCAATTTACCCCTCCTGCCTACATACGCCTGATAGGACACTGCCCAGGAAGCAGAGGCCTTTTCTAATTTTAGTACCAACAAGAAATAATAAATGTTAGCATTGAAGGGTTCAGACAGAAGCTTTGACTACACAAATGCCTTCCAATTTAGACCAGAAGATGGATTTGAATGACAAACAGGTGAACATGCAGGGCAACCAACGATAATCAGTCAACCAACCCTATTAAACGGCAACTAATGACATGGATTGAATGTTTCTCACTCAATGACAAGTAAACAAGCTAACAAAATTCCATGGCACAGGACAGGAGAATATTCTATACTAGAGCTTAACACTTGAGAAGCAGAAAATTATTTGCTATTAAGTACATTATATAATGAACTAGTTTGTGACTTTAATAAAATCCAAGAAAAATAGTCTTTAAAATAAGAGATAAAATGAGCTAGAACAGCCTGACAAGAAGAATTTGGTGGCAGAGAGATACTGATTCATTCAGACTGAGGTTGGCAGACCTAAGAGGCAGACCCTGAAAAGAGGATTCCTATGCAAATGATTTAAGTCAGAGCTCCCAGAAAAGACTAGTGACAGGAGTGGTAGAAGCCAGAGATGGAGAGAGGAGAATTGAAGCAAGCTCCAAGCTTCAGCCTGACATGTAAGTTGCACTTCCAGGATTCTCACAGTCTTTGGCTAAAGCTCACCCAGAGTGGCTATGTAAACTCCCTGGTTGTTTCAGCTCTGTGTGACTAAGCAAAGAAGTTCCAGTAGCCAAAGTGTTTACACACTGTGCAGGTCTCAGAAACAAGGCACAGAGTGGCTGGGGGACAGGCACACAGAAATGGTACAGGAGATCCTAGGGGATCTAAGTACCTATGATGAAGTCATCACTGGGGTGGTTGCTATGACTACAGAGGTGAACAACGGAGAAAGCATGCCCACAACAACAGAACTTGTATTCTAGGTCGGGAAATGCAGGCTACAATCAAAGAAACAAAAAATATAAACAGAATAACGATTTACATAGATATGATAAAGTAATTAACATGTAAAAGCGGGAATGGGGAGAGGGCATCTTATTTATATTAGGGAGTCAGGAAAGGCCTATCATACACAGGGATATATTTATTTGTTCAGATACACGAAGCTTGTATCTTAATGAAATGAAAACACAATAAGGTAACAGGAACTATTATCATAAAAAGGAAAAATACAGTAGTAGAAAAAAATCTATATTAAAAGCATAAAAGAAAAGATCAATTACACAAAACATAGACTCCAAGTCCAAAATAGCAAGCTCTCTCAGATAGTGACTTAAAACCTGAGTGGTTCTTTTGTTTTTTGTTTTATTTTTGTTTAAAATATTGCAGTTGTCCCTTTCTCTCCAATGACCCATTCCACCTCTTTCCACCCCCTGCCCAGTCCCTCTCCATACCATTGTCCTTGTCCTTGGGTTGTGCATATATGCATATAAATTCTTTGGTTAATCTCTTGCCCTCCTCCGTCCCTCTGACATTCGTCAGTCTGATCAACACTTCCATGTCATTGAATCTATTCTGTTCATCAATTTATTAAGTACTTTAGATTCCACATATAAATGAGATCATGTGGTTTTTGTCTTTCTCTGCCTGGCTTATTTCACTTAGCATAATTTTCTCCAGGTCCCCCCATGCTGTCCCAAAGGGTACGAGAGCCTTCTTCTTTACAGCTGCGTAGTATTCCATGGTGTAAATGTCCCACCGCTTTTTATCCACTCATCTACTGATGGGCACTTGGCTGTTTCCAGATTTTGGCTATTGTAAATAATGCTATGAACATAGGGGTGCATATATTCTTTCTGATTGGTGTTTCAGGATTCTTAGGATATATTCCTAGAAGTGGGATCACTGGGTCAAATGGCAGCTCCATTTTTAATTTTTTGAGGACCCTCCATACTGCTTTCCATAGTGGCTGCCCCAGTCTGCATTCCCACCAGCAGTGTACCAGGGTCCCCTTTCTCCACATCCTGGCCAGCATTGTCATTCATTGATTTGTTGATGGCAGCCATTCTGACAGGTGTGAGGTGATACCTAATTGTGAAGCCTGAGTTTTAATTGCCCACGTGTAGAAACATGAATTAAATAAAGTCTGGGATCTAAGAAAGATGGGATTCACATCAAAGCTCCCACATATATGTACAGTTCCTTAAGGGACACAGTAAAACTAGTAAAAAATGGGAGTGATGCCTGTCTGTCTTCATCATGACTTTGCATAAAACGGGAAGGACAAACAAAACCCCCAAATGCTTAGCGACTCATCTGTACTCAAGTGGGTTTGGGTCTAAATTCACACTATCTGTACAGCCCCCCAAAAATCCAAGATGGAAAAGTAGGTTATATGATCCTGGGATGATAGTGTCCCTGGGTTTCTAGCAGAAGCAAATACAAATTCTCACTAAAACAATGCATTATAAATATAGGCACCAAGATTCCAAGAAACATGAGCTCACAATAAAAAGGAATCACTAACTACATGGTTAATACAGGTAAACTATGAAGAAAAAAACAAAGCACAAAATCAGACCCACTAAGATGGGAAATTTTGATTTTATCAGATATAGAACATAATATAAATTTGCTTCATGTATTGTATTTTTATTGAATTTATTGGGGTGAGATTGGTTAATAAAATTATATAGATTTCAGATGTATGATTCTATAATACATCATCTGTGTACTGTGTGTTCGCCACCCCAAGTCCAGTCTCCTTCCATCACCATTTACCTCCCCTATATCTTTTTCTACCTCCTCCCATTCCCCCTGCCCTCTGGTAATCACCATACTGTTGTCTTTGTCTATGAGTGTGTTTTTTCTTAATCCTTCCATCACCTTTTTCACCCAGTCCCGCAAAACCCCTGCTTAATGTATTTATGGGACTGAAAGATTAACAAAACAAGAAGAAATATAAAAATCATCAACATTTCTGATGCTGTCCAGTTTGATAAGCATTGGCTTATTTAGTTACTTCCCAAATATATTTTGAATGATTGGCAAAAAACATACTGATACACTTGCAAACCAGATATCATTAGTTAATTTTAGAAACCATTCCCACGCCTCTATAAGGTTCCCCTGAATGATGGGGGCATAAAGTCTGGAAACTACATTTCTCAGACTTCACTGCCAGCAGAGTTTCACCTAGATCCTGCCAAGGAAAGGCACCTGCAAGAGACCTGGATGGCATAAGACACGAAGAGCATTCTTTTTCTCTGGCACTGCATCTGGGAACATGGGCATCAGCAGATGCTAGACTTCCTGAAATCCACCCTCCTGACTTCGTTTCCCTAGGCTTCAATGGTTGTGTGAGTCTCTAATTCCCAATATTAAACCTCTTCCTGCTAGAAATACCTATAGTAGTTGCTGTTTTCCTGACCAAGGGTTAGCCAGTGATCTGAGACACACAGACAAGGACGGGAAGTAATGGTAAGTAACAGTAACCACAAAGAGCTTTTAAAGGGACTCCTGACAGCAATGATTTATAGTCAGGGCTGAATTTTAACAATTGGATTAAATATTGAGGTTCAGAAACATGAGATCAGCAATGGAACAGCTGTGCAAACTCTGCTGAACATCTTCTTTGATGCCAAGACAGAACCGGCACAAACAGACAGATTCTGCAATATAATTAGGGGAATTTTTCAACTTATAAAAAATGGATCATCATAAATATTCTAAAAACCTGAACAAGATGTCAGACCCCATCAAACTAATGTGATCACAAACAAGATGATAAATTGGGCAAATGTCAAGTTTAAGAGCCTAAGTCCCTGCCAAAAGTAGGTTTATACCTATAATGAAAGGCTCTGGTGGCCATGTTAACTGATGACTCCCTCATGATTATTTCATTTCAAGGATTTAATTATCGCCTTTCAGATTTCAGGAAATGTGGACTATTTTTAGATGCTGCAAATGTTGCTGAACATGGGCCCTGAGAGCTTAGGGAATATGCTCAAATTTTCCTTAATAGAAAAAAGTGAACTACAATATTCAGGCTTCTGGACTGTAGAGTTTTTGTACACACACACACACACACACACACACACAAACAAAGAAAAACTTTTTAAGCTTTTAGTCTTCAATTACAAAGAACATAGAAATCACTTGGCAGCCAATTTTAAACCATCATAATTAAGAGTTTCCATTCCACATCATACCAAGTATATTAGAATGTACTCATATCCCAGTTAATATAATATTATATTTAAAGGATTTTGACAATTTAAGTTTTAAAATTGTCTTTGCATAATTTATTTAATTTATAATTGGGCATGACATCTCAGCAATCATGCTGCATATTTGAGAACTCTAGCAAAATGAGTTTTTCTTTTCATAGTTTAGAGATAATGATTCTTTATTTCATATCTTAGACAATTTCATAAGCTTGAGAAACTCTGCCTGATATGAGACATGCGACCCCCAATAAACAATTTGCAGCTTCGGCTGAGAGTATGAATTCATATGGTCACCTAATTGTCGACAAGTTTTCCTCTTGCCAATTCAAGCTACTGAAAAAGGGATGAAGGGAAAGACCTCAGTTTATCTGTCCATCCCTCTTTGCACTTCAAAGTCTACCTTGACCCTGGTATTGTGGAGCAATCGATCTTTCCACTCCCACATTCCATAGGGAGTGGACATCACCAAAGGTCTGGAATTCCGAACACTGTCACTACTCAGATGGAAGTACCTGCTTAAGCTGGCAGGCTTCCTGGCTGGCACCGCTGGCTTTCCTGGAGAGCAGCTGTTTCAATACCTGTCTGCCTCTGCTGGTAATCACTGCTTTTATAGTATGAATGCCTGGGTGGGTATCAGTTTCAATGGGAAGTGCTATTCTCCACCTATTTACTCATCCTTCTAGCACAATAGCAGCTAATAGGATGTCTGGCCCTTTATGAGAGGGAGCTTTGATCAAAAAGCTACTTTGGGCCAGACACTATGTTAGGGGCTTCATATACAGTCTAGTCTAATGATCATAATACAATTATAGATACTTTCATTGTCTTATTTTTCATCAGCTTGCAAGTAGCTCTTTTCCAATCCCTGGATAGGAATGTAAACCCTCTGATATCAAAGCCCATCTGGGTCCCACTACCTCACCTGCTGCCTCTGTTTACAAAGCACTTTTAAAAATTTTTTTTAATATATCTTTTATTGATTACAGAGAGAGGAAAAGAGAGAGAGAGAGAGAGACACAGAAACATCAATGATGAGAGAGTCATTGATCGAGCCCGCAACCGGGCACGTGCCCTGACCGGGAATCAAACCCCAATTGCCTGGATCCTAGGTCGATACTCAACTGCTGAGACACACCCCGCCAGGCCAAAGCACTTTCTTTTCCTTCCCTTTTTATTGAATTTATTGGCATGGCACTGGTTAACAGAATTACACAGACTTCAGGTGCACAGCTCCACAACACATCATCTGTATGCTGTATTGCGTGTTTACCATGCCAAGTCTCCTTCCACCGTCGTTTATCCCCCCATCCCCTCCTCCACCTCTCCCCAATCCCCCTCCCACCAGCAACCACCACACTGCTGTCTGCATCCATGAGTTCTTTCTTTTTTTAATTTTTTGCTCAATCCCTCCACCCCCGCCAATTCACATGCATTTGCTCTTTTTACAACAAAGCCAATCCCATTGTTTTAAAGGGGCTGAGAGTAGTAATTAAGGTAGTCATTTTTAATTAACCTTTTGAGATATCTGTCATAAAAGATACTGCATGGACTCCACAGAACTGTCCATTAAAAACCTTTAGGCTGATAAAATACATTCTACAGCGATTTCCTTCCTGAGCGTAGTTTAGTCAGATACAGAGGAAACTCAAAGAGTCTGAGCTACAGAAAAATGGTTTGCTCTTCAGCAAGTTAAGGTATTTATAATGACTTCAGGATCGTTCCAAAGATAGCCTTGTCATTCTGTAGATGCCATGTAAGAAACAAAGAAACAGACCTGATAAAGCCTGCTTTAAAATTCTTATGAGTGGACGAAAGCAATATTTGCTATTCTGGAAGGCAATTATCAGGAAGCATGCTCCCAAAAAGTGGTGAAATGGCACAAAAGTCCAGTTTTGTCAGCCAGGAGGGCCATCAGCTTAACTGTTATATAGTTATTATCCATAGCATTATTTTAGTATATTTATATTATACATAAAATGATATTTTACAGTTATCTTACCAATATCCTTAAAATGGTTACATATAATCAAAAATAACCAGGCTAGCCCCAGACAGATCTGACACACCAAACAGTAAAAGGTAATGAAGCAATTTCTAGTAAGTTTTACGGAAAAAAGTATGATTTCAAATTTAAAAGCCAACTAAGTGTTGACCTGTGGGTAAGAGCATCAGAAAGATGTTTGCAGGCATTCGAGGCAGACAACATGGAGTATTTCATGCAATTTCTGCAGAAAATATTTTTATATTTTTCCAACTTACTGAAAGTTAAATAAAACATAAAAGTTCAAACATGAGGAGGACATGGAATAAAGCATTTGAAATTGAACATCAAAGCCAGTTAATACAGAAATGGATAAATAACTCTATACCATAGAGTTAGAAAGTGGATCTTAAAAATACACTTAACTCCTGAAATAAAATATCTTTAATGTAAAAATATATTATGAGAATAGTCTTTAAGGAGTAGGATTGAAAAATAATAATTAATACTATCAATAAATTATAATTGTTAACCCACACTGTCACCTTCCTGTCTTAGGTCTTGCCTAACTTTCTAGCATCACATCCTACCACCACTCCCCCTCAAATGCTCCATGGCTCAAATAGCTTGAATTACACCGTCCTTCCTGGAATATCCTATTTCCTGCTAGATCAGCTCAGGGAAAGCTTCTATGTTGTTTACCATTGTATCCCTAGAACTCCTATAGTAGTAGCTCCATAAATAGTTAAAGAAATAAATGAATATCTCTATGTCTCTTCTCTTATTATATATTCTTACTTTAATGCCTTTTCTCTCACTTTTCTATCAGATAGGTGCCTTCTCTTTCTTAATATGACCTCATGTCATCTCCTGAGAAGATCATATTGAAAGTCTCCAAACGTTAGGTGTTTTCCCATCTATTATAATACATATCACAGTATTATACTTGTTCATTTGTAAGGCTAACTTGCAACTAGCCTATCAGCCTGAGGGCAGTAACCATACTCTTTTCATATTTGCAAGCCCACTTATGATGATGCCTAGTAAGTGTTTGATAACTGATTGTTAGATGAAAAGTCTCCTTACCCCAAAATTAATATCCTCACTTATAGTAATAATAAAATAATAAATGTTTACTGTAGCACAGCAGTTAAGAGCCAGACAGCCAGAAACTAAGTCCCAGCTCTACCCCCTACTCGCTGTTATACCTTTGGGCATCTTACTTACTCTCTCTATTCCTGTTTGCTCATCCCTAAAATGAAGTTAATAACAGTATCTGCTGGAAAGGATTAAATTAAATAATATATGGAAAGTGATAAAAATAGTGCCTGACATCTAAAAAACTTTCAATACCTGTTAGCTATGCTGTTACACTCTTAAATATGACAGACCTTATGCAACACACTTCATTGTATAATTTATTCCTCACAACAGTGTTTAGAGGCATTATTTTTAGGATCAGAAAAATGAAGCAAAGAGATCATTTTGCTCGAGATCACAGGTTTCTGTAAGAGCCTGAACATGTGATAATTGCATCAGAGGTTATATTCTACAAGTCTCAAATTATTCTATTTGTTCGAAAAATGCTCGTGCGTCATGTCCGCTACCCTTACTGCACAGACGGCATAACATCATATTCAAGAGCTGACTAGAAGAGCACAGTCAGATTACCCAAAGCTCTAATCCCAGCCTTAACATTCAACCGGCTAGTCATTTTCACCAGGTGCTTAACCTCTCTAAGCCTTGGGTTCCTTTTGCAACATGAGAATAATATCAACCTCAGAAGGTTATTTATTGGGAGAGTCAAATGAGATCAAATATGTATAACATGCTAAGCAAAATGCCTACTGCGTTCAAAGCTCATTAAAAGCTGTTACCCCCCACAGGTTGTCAATCTCATTTACTGTATTAGTTTCTGTTTTGCACTGTACAAGTTTTTTATTTTATTCCAAAACTCTGAGAGTTTACCCTATTTTTCAGAGTATATTTCCCTGAGCAACACTACCTCCCTCTTAGGCTGAGTTAGGTACACCTTCTCCTATGTTCTCACCTCTATTTAGAAACAAAACATTTCTGAACAGGAACAGATCTTTGAATGCCCCCTTTATCTATGACAAGGGAAAGAGAAAGCATTTTTTAAAAGCACCCAAATGAATAATTAGGCCTCCAAGAGCCATTTCAATAGCTTGATCTGCGCCCTTGGAACTCAGTCCACTTTCTCTAGGGAAGAGGTCCAGCAACACTGTAGTCTCCATGCCAATATGCTGCCAACCATTCCACAGCAGTGTGCTGGTAAACTTGTAAAAATTGACTCTCCAGGCAAAAAAACACCTTGATTTCTAGTTTGCCAACTTTTGTGATATAAATATTCTTACTATGGCCAATTACAAGTTACATATCACCATGATGTCACTGAACAGAGTTGGGAAGAGATGTACAGTCACCCTATTACATAGTATTTCTACCATGCAGATAATATAGACTTAACCTCTAGAGCATAAATAATAGTAAAATGTAGTAATATAATTAGAAATAGATGGTTTTGAGTTTTTATTATCTTTTTATATTATAATTAATTGTAAGTTTATATATTTTTATTTTTTTACCCATCAGTAGTGGAATCGCTGGGGCATAAGGCAGCTCCATTTTTAATTTTTTGAGGAACCTCCACAATGTTTCCCACAGTGGCCGCGACAGCCTGCATTCCCACCAGCACTGCACTAGGGTCCCCTTTCTCCACACCCCCACCAGCAGGCATCATTTGTTGATTAGTTGATGGAGCCATTCTGACAGGTGTGAGGTGGTATCTCATTGTGGTTTTAATTTGCATCTCTGATGATTAGTGTCATTGAGCATTTTTTCATATGTCTCTGGGCCATCTGTATGTCCTCTTTGGAGAAGTGTCTATTCAGGTCCTCTGCCGATTTTTTAATTGGAATGTTTGTCTTCCTGGTGTTGAGTTGTATAAGCTGTTTATATATTTTGGAAATTAACCCCTTATCAGATGCATCACTGGAAAGTATGTTTTCCCATACAGTAGGTTCCCTTTTCATCTTGTTGATGGCTTAGTTTGCTGTACAGAGGCTTTTTAGTTTGATGTAGCCCCATTTGTTTATTTTTTCTTTTCCTTCCCCTGCCTGAGGCAATGTATCAGAAAAAAGATTGCTCTAAGAAATGTCTGAGATTTTACTGCCTATGTTTTCTTCTAGGATTTTTATGGTTCCAAGTCTTACATTTAAGTCTTTAATCCAGTTTGAGTTTATTCTTGTGTGTGGTGTAAGGAAGTGGTCTAGTTTCGTTTTTTTGCACGTATCTGTCCAATTTTCCCAACACCATTTATTGACTAGACAATCTTTACCCTATTGTACGTTTTTGCCTCCTTTGTCAAATATTAAATGACTATAAAGGTGTGGGTTTATTTTGGGGCTCTCTATTCTGTTCCATTGATCTATGTGTCTGTTTTTATGCCGGTACTGTGCTATTTTGATTACTACAGCCTTGCAGTATTCTTAATAGCTGTGTTTACAACCTGCTCACAAAATTCCTGATAATGTAACACTGGTTTTCACAGCACACAAGCTGGCTCCAGCACACCACTGCCTTTGGAGTAAAAATGAAGCATCTTGCACAGAGAGACTGAAGCTTATGCCATGTAGGGGCCCTCTTTAAGAAAAAAGAATGCTTAAATGTACACAAATTGAATATTTATTTGGAAGAGAATATTTATTTTGAATGCCCACAGCCACTCCAACACCCCTGACATGAGGGAGTGTGTAGGAGAAGGAAAGGAACTCAGAATGTAAAAAGACAGCATTAGCCAACTACACTTAAAATATCTGACTTTTGCAAAATTTTCAAAAACATGTAATCATGTGAACACATCGGTAGAACCTCCCCCAGTGCCTCGGGGGTCACACAAGAGATAAGTCCTAAAGCCTAAGCTTCATCATCTCAATGGTAAGTCTGTCTCTGATTCTGAATGATCAGGATAGAGCTACTTTTATTATGTATCATTGAGGGTACCACGGACCCTGATAAATATGAACCTCTAAGGAATCTTGCATTGTTCGAAAATTAGGTTGCAAACTGATATACCTACAGGGACCAATATGTCACGTGAATTAGTGAAGCATGTCTGTTGGGTCCTATAGCTAATAGAGGGCACATGCCCTGTTTAAAATAGATACCAGCTGCTCAACTCAGGGTGAGTTTTGCCATGATATGCTACGGGCCCAGTATTACCACAAATTCTAGTTTTTCATAACAAACTGTAAATCTGCAATTTATGTGAAATCTGATCTTTAAATGATAGCAACTAAATCAATTTTAAAAACACCTTAAGGTCAAACGAAACAGGGGCTGCCATTTTGCAAACTCTGCCTTAGATAATAAAGAGTATATTACTTGAGTACATTGCTTTGTTTATATCTTTGACCCTGACCGTCCCCCACTCCTTACCCCCAGGACCTGGGAAAATAACCACTATATTAGTAATTATTAGGTAGTACCATAATTGCTGGTCAGTGGGCTTGTTTCCCAAGTAGGTCATAGTTCTTGGAAGTCATAGTTGACTGGTGTTCAGAACACCTGGCGGATAGCATCTGGCATGTTGAGCTGCACATGACACCACACATGGAGGCAGTAGAGCACAAAGGTAGTAAGTATGGGCTCTGGGGCCAACTTGTCTGGGTTACAATTCCAGGTAGTATATCTTTATTAGCTGTGTGTCTTTGGACACTCAGTGGCTGAGTTTACTCACATATAAAATGGGAATCATAGTAGTCATCTCCTAGGATTGATGTATGGATTAAATGAGCTAATGCAAACAACGGACTTAGCACAGTCAGGCATATATGACGCATTCAGTAAATCCCAGTAAATACCAGCTATTTACATACTTGTTTCTGAAATGCAAATATTACCCTTAAATGTGAATCAAATATGAAAAGGCTATTTAAATGTTTGTTTCTAAAATACAAATATTACTCATAATATTACCACTAGTATAATAGGCTCTCAATAAATATTTGTTGATCTATGTTTTTCAATTTCTACCTGGTATTTTTTATATTTATTTACTTTTCATAGAGAGTTATACACTGCCCCTAAAGTGTTTTATGTGGGATTGGTAGAGGTAAGTATTTGAATTGAACTGTGGCTTTTATAAAGTTGACTTGAATAAAAGGTACGAAGGAACTAGAAAAACATTCTCAAGTGACATATCTATGACTCCTTCCAAATCTGATCATCTTACTAATCTGGGACATGATCAAAATCTTCCTCCAAAGACACTGAGTCAAAGATGGAGCAATTCTTTTGTCCCATGAGGGAACATGAAGAATTGGAGACATACCCTGGCCGGTGTGGTTCAGTGGTTGAATGTTGACCTATGAACCAGGAGGTCACAGTTTGATTCCCAGTCAGGGCACAAGGGTTG
The DNA here is from genome assembly GCF_054644295.1 of Miniopterus natalensis. Lineage (NCBI taxonomy): Eukaryota > Metazoa > Chordata > Mammalia > Chiroptera > Miniopteridae > Miniopterus > Miniopterus natalensis. The sequence continues at coordinate 94,292,306 of NC_142103.1, read as the reverse complement.
CTACTCGATTTCCAGTAGGGGACCAGTGAGAGGCAGCCAATCTATGACTGGCTCTCATTGTTGCTATTTCTATCTCTTTCCCTCTCCCTTCCTCTCTCTGAAATCAATAAAAACGTATTTAAAAAATAATTGGAGAAATAAAATTTTATCTTATTTTTTCTAATACATCTTTCTACCCCACTAGGCTGAGTTTTATGGTAGGTGCTAATCCATGTTCCCTTCCTTAATTCCTAGCAGGCATGATGTTTGTCATGTAGTAGTTCTTTTTACTTTTTTTGCTATGAAATAAAGATACATTCCAAATGGTTTCCATTTCCCAATGAAGAGAAAAGAACCTTTGAGGAGGAGAGAAGGAATTAATATTTGAGTCCATACAGTGTGTGAGATCATTTGCTAGATATGTTTTTTAAAAGTCATTTTAATTCTTACAAAAACCCTGATTTATTGTCTACATTTTGCAGAAGGAAGAATGAAGCTTCAAGAGGTCACATGAATTACTCAAACCTTCACTGTTAACAATTAAGGAGTTAGTATGCCAGGATGTACCCAAATCCAAAGCTCTTTTCACCATGAACTTGGCTGTCCTTTCATATTTACTCAGCACAGAACAATTTACTGATCAGCAAGTGTATTAAAAGAAAACATATTATTGAGAACACCGGCCAGTTGATTACAAAAATAATTATTTGGCACTAACTTTTTTTCAGTTTGCATAGATGTTAGTTAAAATGGCTATGGTCCATCTCTGTTGAAAACCACTGAGATGTGTCAGAATTGGTTAGGAACATATGCTGCCCATAACAAAGTAAAAGTCATCATTTTATGTTTAAGTCAGATATAAGGTGAAGTCAGCCTTCATCTCACCTTGTGGCTACTATTTAATGATCTGTCTTCCTTCATTCTTTGCTAAGCATCTAGGCTGTGGGAGGATGAGAGCTATGTTTACACCGCTCATCAGGAACTCTGCAGCGCCTCCTACAGTACCTGGGACGCAATATGCGCATAGTGCAAATCCGTTTAAATAATTTTATAGGAAATAGCCCGGCCGGACGTGGCTCAGCGGTTGAGCATCGACCTAGGATCCAGGAGATCAGCGTTCGATTCCCAGTCAGGGCACATGCCCATGTTGCGGGCTGCAGCCAATCAATGACTCTCTCATCATTGATGTTTCTATATCTCTCTCTCCCTCTCCCTTCCTCTCTCTGAAATCAATAAAGATATATTTAAATAAATAAATAAATAAATAAATAAATAAATAAATAAATAAATAAATAAATAAATAAATAAATAAAAATAAATAAATAATTTTATAGGAAATAAGTAACATGCTGGCTTCGCAATTAAGAAAAACATCAGATATAGGTACTATATTAATATCTTAGTATGATGTTAACAGCAGGCTTATTCCATCCAGTAAAATATAAGCAGATTAACATCTAATACCATATACAAAAATAAACTCGAAATGGATTTAAGATTTGAATGTTAAGCCTGAAACAATAAAATTCCTAGAAGAAAACACAGGAAATGAACTCTTTGACATAAGTCTTAGTAATATCTTTTTGGATATGTCCCCTCAAGCAAAGGAAACAAAAGCAAAAATAAACAAATAAATGGGATTAGATCGAATTAAAAATTTCTTCAAAGAGAAAGAAACCATCAAAAAACAGAAAGAGAGCCTACTGAATGAGAGAATATATTTACAAATAATATATCCAATAAGGGGTTAATATTCAAAATATGTAAGAAATTCATATAATTCAATAACAAAAAATAAACAATCCGATCAAAAAATAGGCAGCAGACATGAACAGACATTTCTACATCAAGGACATACAGACAGCAACAGATATATGAAAATATGCTCCACATCACAGACCATCCAGGAAATATAACTCAAAACTGAACCACAATGAGATACCGCCTCACACCTGTCAAAATGGCTATTATAAAAAAGTCAACAAGTAAACAAGGTTGGCGAGGATGTGGAGAAAAGGGAACCCTCCTGCACTGTGGGTGGGACTGTAAATTGCTACAGCCACTTTGGAAAACAGTATGGACATTTCTCAAAAAACTAAAAACAGCACTTTCATCTGACCCAATAATTCTACTTCTGCATAGTTACTTGAAGAAATCCAAAGCACTAATTCAAAAAGAGATATAAACCCTTATGTTCATTCCAGCATTATTTATAATAGCCGAGATAGGGAAGCAGCCCAGGTGCCCATCAACAGATGAGTGGGTAAGGAAGATGTGATATATAATGGAATATTACTGAGCGACAAAAAAGAGTGAAATTTTGCCATTTGCAATAACATGGATGGACCTAGAGTGTATTATGCCAAGTGAAATAAGTCAGACAAGAGAGAGACAAATACCATATGATTTCACTCATATTTGAAATCCAAGAAAAAAAAGCAGACAAACAAGACAAGACAAAAACAAACTCATAGAGCCAAAGATCAAACTGATGGTTGCCGGGGGGGGGGGGGTGAAAAAGGTGGGCAGGAGTATAGTCGATAATATTGTGATGACTTTACACCGTGACACATGGTTACTAGACTTAGTGTAGTGATCACATGGTAAGGCATATAAATATCAAGTCATTATTTTGCACACCTGAAACATAATGTTGTAGGCCAATGAAACTTAACTTTTCAAAAATAAAATTAAAAGTTTTATATATGTTCAGAGTCATGAAGCATAGCAAGCAAGACATACCTTCTAAGTATGTTTAGCTAGCGAGTTTAGTGTGTTTCAAAAGCAACACACTAATGCAGCGATTTTCAACCTTTATCACCTTATGGCACACATACAATAATTACCAAAACTGCAGCATTCCAAAAATATATCATATTTTTGGCTGATCTGACAAAAAAGTAGGTATAATTTTGATTGACTGACACAAAAAATAATACTAGCAATTACCTACCCTTTTTGCTCCAAAGTGACTTTTTAAAAAAACAGGTGCCTGTACTTGTATATAAGGACTTCTGGTGCCAAGAATTAACCAATGAGATGCAACCTTATTATGCAACATGGCCAATAAGAGGCAATTCTATCATATTTAATGGTTCAAGACAGGGCATTTACAAAAGACAGATATTGTAGTATTGGCTGTTGTCATTTTTTTTATTTGACAATCTAAGGGAAAAGAGGTAAGTGCCCCTGACTAAATAGTCAGGTATGGCATTGTCTTAAAAATTCTTGTGGCACATGGGTTGAAAATCGCTGCTCTAAGGAACACAGAAAAGCACGAAGAAAGTAAAAATTATGTAACTACTCATAAATGCATAGCTTGGCATACCTGTTTTTTCTTTGCATCCATGCTTTTGAAATAAAATTGGAGCTACTTTCAAAAAAATCTTAAAGATCCTCAGGGCTGGAAAAGGCCTTAAGGAAAGCGCCGAGTTTAACTTTGTTATTTTCCAGAAAAGAAAACTGGGACTGCAGAAGGAAAATAACTGATCCCGATTACACGGTCCCTTAGACCATCAGCAGCGTGTATTGGCAGGACACTAACAGCTGTCTGCTAATCATTCCGCTAGGCACTGCCTGCTGAGGGGACAGATAAGAACAAAACCCCTGCCCTCAGGAAGAACACAGTCTGATTGGCGAAACAAGATTTCATTTATCAAACAATTACAGGACAATGAGAAAGTATGTTATTAAGTTGCTAAATTAGGCAGAACATAAGATAAATGCTATAGCTGTTCAAAGTGAAGGAAGAGATAAATTACCGAATGAGCTCAGATTGATCATTTATTCTTCCTTGTGTTTATGACCATCTCCTATGTCATGGCCAACTCCAGGAAAGCGATAATTTTGTTGTTTTAATACTTCTTTTGCCATGGATAATTAATTATCAATAGACGAAAATTGACTTACGTTGTCACTTGGATTTGCTAAAGGAACCCTTATCAAATCACAATATTCTCTTCCATTCGATGATGTTAAGATTTTATCAAAATAAATGAATAAAATATAACACTAATATTACACTCACATTTTCTAAATCCTTTTGCAAAGCACCACGACAGAGATGATTTATTTTTGATTGCCTACACACAGCAACACAGCCAGGCGTACACACACAGACCCCTCTTGCAAGTCTATGTGTCTTTAAAAATACAGAGACTGACTGCTTTTGTCTCCTTAACTAATACATTGCTCTTTAGAAGTGTCACCACAAGTTCTCCTGCAGATTTCTTCTACCTGACCCTGCAATAGGAGCATCTCACTATCTGTTGAGTTTTAGATAGTATCCCTGGTCATCTCTGTAATTCCCCAGGAGTCTTACAGGTGTTCCTATCATTTCCAAAAGCTGTGGCATGTAAGGAAGGATCAGGGAGGCAACAGACTATCTTCTCGGTGCATACGTCATTTCTCCATACTCCCAATATCTTAAAGCCAAATGAGAAGGCCTGGGGTGGGGCAGGAACCAGTTGGAGAGGGGTAATGGGGGGAAAATGGGGGACATCTGTAATACTCTCAACAATAAAGACTTTTTAAAAAAGAAAAGGCCTCAATAATCCACTGTCCCTTAAACACAGTTCTTGTTCCTTTAAACCTTTCCTAAACTTCTCAGGTGAAATTAGTCATTTCCTGTGCTATACATGATGAACTGAACTGCAATGATTTGCCATGGATTTTTTCCTTCACTGACCTGCAACTTCTTGAAAGAGGGTCTCTGTAGCTCACATTTTACTCTAGCTAACTTCCTGACACACAGTAGGCCCCCAACATGTTTTACATGAATGAAACCAGAGGTCATTAGATCTTAATTTTCACTAAATGTATATATCCAATTGCTTCTTGGCCTTTTGGCTAAGATCAAGTGTAGTATCTGTTCTTATCAGTTTAAATGTATTTATGTAATTTTTTAAGCACCTTTCTTAACAGTGGCCCAAGCTACTTGGTGTTCTGTCATAGGCAGTCTACTTTTGAATGGATCATAGTCCTCTTCAGGAAAGCATTTCAAAGGGGTCTATAACATGGGTATTTAAGCAAAGATAAAATGAGAGTTCTAAAATGTTGAGTCCTAGGTCACCAGTAAATATGGTCAACCTTTATAGAGTGAACCAGATTTTATCAAAGCTTTCCCTTGGGAAAATGCTGACTGCCTGCCTTCCTTGGAAGCTCTGTTCAGTGTCCTGGTGTCTTGAGCATTGGCTTGACCTGCTTTGAGTTGTTGGTCTGACCCTGAAGTATAACCAATAAAATATTCATAACCTTCTCTAAGGTACATAGATTTTTATTAGTTTTATATGGTATATACACAGCACATAGGAAAAAAATACAATGGCATGACTCAGATTCATTGGTACCTCATGATGACTGGACCAATAAACTGAGAACGCAGTTTAATGCAGACAAATGGAAAATGATATGTCTAGAGACAATGAGCCAAAACAGAGAACCCATATTAAGTGATAGCAATGCAATGCAGTGATCAGGAAAATGATTTAGGGATTCTTGCATAATAATGCTGGAAGCTAGAAGCTCAGAAATGTTTGCTAGCTGAGCAAAAGGCTTACATGATGTATAGAATACAAATCGAATTATATGGCCAAGATACTGTGAAAACAACAGAGGGAACACACCTAAACCTTCACATATAACTCTGTCACCATTTCGCCGGTGGAAACAAGCACAGCAAATTTCAAATTGATTGGTTACAGATAGCTACGGCAAATGTATTTAAGTCAGATATTAGGAAGAGCTACCTGCCCTATGGGCTGTAAAACATTAAAATTCCTTAGAAAGACAACAGAAATATCTTCTTTTATGTGAAATTTTCTCACAGTGTTTTCACAATAACAACTTCATTTGCTCCTCAATATAAAGATGGGGGGTACGCAGAAGAAAGAGTATTTCCATTTTATAGAGAGTTAAACTGAGATTCGGTACCCAAAGATAGTGGCACGGATAGGGCAAAAACGCAGAGCTTATGAATATCATTCTAGTGCTCTTTCTTGACCATAAAATCACTTTCATAGGCATTGTCAAGGAAAATTTGGAGCCCAAACCTCAGATTTTTTTGAAGAATCATATGGAAAGCTATGTTTGCCCTATGAAAGCATAAGACTGATTGCATTTTTAAAAGCACCCTCCCAGAAGAAGTTTTTAATAGTAAACTATAGCACTTTTGAATCCAGAAGAGTTGAAATTCCCTATTAAGACAAAGTATAGCAGTGTATATATTCCAAAAATGGCCACAACGATATCTTCTATCCCTCATGATTTTTTGCAAGGTGATCTTGATGCTACTCCCACTGAGAGATGGGTTACCTATCTCCCATCTCCTGTGACTTGCTTGTAACCACTTTGAATGAGGTGGAAGTGACGCTGAGTGTCGGTCACAGAAAGCAATGAAGCTTCTGACTTGTCAACAGGAGTGTTCTCTTTTCTTTTATTTTTTAATATATCTTTATTGATTTCAGAGAGAGGAAGGGAGAGGGAGAGAGAAACATCAATGATGAGAGAGTCATTGATCGGCTGCCTCCTGCACGCCCCTTGCTGGGGATGGAGCCCGCAGCCCGGGCCTGCGCCCTGACCGGGAATCGAACCGTTATCTCCTGGGTCCTAGGTTGACGTTCAACCTCTGAGCCATGACCGGCCAGGCAGGAGTATTATCTCTTAAAGACTTTAACCCTCAGGAGGCTGCCATGTTATCCAGACAAGGCCAGGAGAAACGTGAAACTAAATGATGAGATTCCAGGGAAGGTCCAAATTGCTGTAGCCCCCACTGTTCTAGATCCATGTGCCTGCTAATAAAGGAGAGACCAGAGCCAGAACCACTCGACCAATCTCTTCCTAATTTCCTGAACTGTTTGTGTTAAGTGACTAAGTTTAGGAGTGATTTGTTCTGCCTCAATTTACCAGTTACTGGATATACATTTGTACAAACCCATAGAATGTATAATGCCAACAGTAAACCCTAATGTAAAACAATAGATTTGGGGTGATTACGATGTGTCAAACTAGGTTCATCAACTGTAACAAATGCACCGCTGCTGGGGGTCAGAGGTATGTGGGAAATCTCTGTACCTTCCCTTAATTTTGTTATAAACATAAAACTGCTCTAAAAAAATATAGTCAATAAAAAAGTGGGTTGATATCAAATCAGTCGACCTATGAGGTGTGTCAGTGGGGAAGCCAGCCTCTTGGGTGAGGCTCTGGTGCTGGCCTAGGCCAGCTGCCAAGTAAGCTGAAGTTGAAGCCACTTGAGATGGGCTCTGGATGAGGCGGGCAGGCTGGGCAGGGTGGGACCTCAGGGAATTGTCAGGGTGGGGCAATTGTTTTTAGCTAGGTTAATGGAGAGCTTCAGAACTGCCCATATCTGCACTGGACCAGCCAGCTAGAACACAATAAAAGAAACAAAGAAATAATGGGGCCCCAAGCGCTTCTGTTCCCTAGAGGAAGTTCCCCCTGATCACGGCCAGCTCAAGCACTTGTCCTAAAGGTAGTAAGTGTAATTTATTCATGTATGGCCCAGGCACTATACAAACTGCTGTCTGTGCGCTGGAGCATGGAGCATCTATGTGCAGGCCCTTTAAGAGTAGAGGCTTGTTTACTATAGCCCTTTGGCTCTCTCTGACATAAGCCCCACTGGTTCTTAAAGCCAGATATTATGGGGGCTCCTTTTCCCAGGGTAGGTCCCCACAGTAGGGGGGCCCAGTGTGGGGTTCAGACACCTCAATCTTTTGGGGGGACCACCACAGTTGTGATATTCTTACCACCTGTGAATCGCCACGCGGGGGTGTTAAGTGTTGACCAGACCACATGCCTGTCCCTTCTACCTGCCTTGGAGTGGCTTATTCTTTAGAGCCTTAGTCGCAGAAATTCTGCTCAGTTAGTGTTCATTCAGGTCATTCTCAGTGACAGCTGCTTTGTATTTAATTATATAGTTTTGATGTACCTGTAGGAGGAGGTGAGCTCAGGATCTACCTCCTCTGCTATCTTGACTCTGAAACTACTTTTTGTTTTGTAAATAGAAATTCTAATATCTACAAACTAAAGTGCTGGGTGGATGCAGAAATGAATGAGGCGTGACTATTGCACTCAAGAGCTTTCAATGTAGTAGCTTCTCACATACCGGTCACTAAAAAGAAAATGAAAATAGTGTTTCATGAAAGGGTCTGACAAACACAGCATCAAAGCTATAAAGAAGGCATGAGCCCTTTATAGCTTCAGAGGTGGGGAATCAGTGAAGAACTCAGGACAAAAACATTAGAAGTAAGTCTTGAAAGCTGAGTCAAAAGAGAAAAGGGAAGAGTTGATATGCATAGGGAAGAGCAGAAAAGGCTGGGAAAAAAGTTCTCCCCCTTTAGTATGCCTATGAATCAACTGGAAAGTCTTATTAAAATACAGATTAGGATTGCATTGGGCCTGCAGATGGGGCCCAAGGTCTTGCATTTGTAACAAGCTCCCAGGGGATTCCAGTACTACAGGTCCATGGTAGGCCACTTTCTGTGGTTAGGTATTAGAAAAAATATATATTAATAAGGCCATACTGTGGGGTACAGGGATTTATGTGATAAGGCTGGTATCCAGAGTGTGAGACTGGATCATGGATAACCTAGAGTATCATGCTAAGGAATGTGAAGGTTGTTACTATGAGTCCCAGGGACTTAAACACTGAATAGTTCTGCATGCTTCATCAATGTCTCTTTCATATTGTTGACAGAAATATCTTTGGGTAATACAGATCTGAGCCAGCCATTTCTCTTCAAAAAATCCTTTGGAATTAAGGAGTGCTAGGCAAGCCCTGGCTGGTGTGGCACAGTTGGTTGGGCATTACCCCATGCACCAAGAGGCTGTGGGTTCGATTCCTGGTCAGGGCACATGCCCAGGTTGTGGGTTCAGTCCCCAGTCAGGGTACGTATGGGAGGCAACCAATTGATGTTTCTCTCTCACATCAATGTTTCTCTCTCTCTCCCTCTCCATTCCTCTCTCTCTAAAAATAAAAAACCATAATTTTAAAAAATGAGTACTAGGTAAGAAAGAGACAAAAGACTATGGCAGTTAGCTTGAGTGACTGGAAAAAGGTGATAAAGTTGCCCAAGGTGATAGCAGAGGATTAAGAGACAAAGCTGGGCAGGCTGTAGGGAAACTGGGAAGGAAGGAGGAAAGAAATTATGTGACATTCACAAACTTCAGTGGTTGCTCAACTTGGCTGTACTTTGGAATCCACCTAGGGGTTTTTAGAAAGTGGTGATGATTGGCTATCACCTGTAGAGATTCTGCTGTAATTAGTATAGCGAATGGATTGCACATCAAGGTATCTTAAGGTTCTTCATGTGATTCTAATATGTACCCAAGGTTGATAACCACTATCATATCAATGTAGCATCTCTTGAGTATCAGAATCTTGAAAATTATTCTATCATATTATTTTCATAAGCCGGTATAGGAACCAATCTCAAAGGGCTCCCACGACCAAAAATGGAGCAGTTGGAAGCCTCAACAGAACAACATTAAAATGGGTTGAAATGTATCAAATATATTCTAAAACTCCATGTAGGCATAAGGCTTTTTTTTTTTTTGAGATAATGGAAAGGTCCTAAAATAAAATTGTGGTGATAGTGGCACAACTCTGTAAACAAACTAAAAACCATTGAGTTGTACATCTAAAAGGAGCTAGTTATATGGTATGTAAATTAAATTGCAATAAAGTTGTTAAAATAATCCAGGCATTCATATGATAGTTACAAAAATACTCAATGGTTACCTTTGGAGGTGTTACTGAACCTACTCATTGTCCTGAAAGTGGTAATTGCCAGGACAGAGTCAAGAAGTTTTCCTGCCTTTCTTTCACAAAACTGTACATCAAAGTAACCAAATAATTGATGAGGAAAGCTCTCATTTATAAGAGCATTCCAGCTACTAAATGAAATGATAAAATTACCATATAATCATTTCTGCAATGCCTATTAAAATAATGAATCTAAGCAATGATGATGAATAGCTACTAAAATCATTAGGTGAAACCCTGATTATGAACTTCACAATGAATGGATCTTACTGATACTATATAAACCCATTGACCAACTCTTGCCAAAACATTGAACCTGAATCTGCTCAAGCCCTTTGGTCTATCCTCTTAAGAGAAATACAGGGAACAGAGAAACATGGAAAATAACCATGGGGAGGGGATGCAATCAGAAAAATCCAGAATATGAGAAAGCCTATAGGAAAAATGGCCTGGTTTCTTCAACAAATCTATTAAAAAGAAGATGAGGGAGTAGAAGGAGGATGAGGAGGAGGAGGGGGAAGAGCACTGGGAAAAGGGATCAGCAAACTTCTGTAAAGAAACAAGTTGTAAATATTTTGTACTTTGCAGGCTATATAGCCTCTGGCACAACCGCTCAACATCACTGTTGTAGTTACAAAGGAGCCATATATAATTGTAAATGAATGAGTATGGCTGTATGCCAATAAAACTTTATTTTTAAAAATGTGGCTATGTATCATAATTTGTCAACCCCTATAATAGATTTTTTAAAAATTCAGAGGCGCCCGGCCAGCGCGGCTCAGCGGTTGAGCATCGACCTAGGATCCGGGAGATCATGGTTCAATTCGGGGTTAGGGCACACGCCCGGGTTGTGGGCTCCATCTTCAGCAGGGGGCGTGCAGGAGGCAGCCGATCAATGACTCTCATCATTGATGTTTTTCTCTCTCCCTCTCCTTTCCTCTCTCTGAAATCAATAAAGATATATTTAAAAAAATAATAATAAAATTTAGAGGCATAGCATGCAAATACAATGTGGAGAGCTTATTTGGTTTAGAATGCCAACTGTAAAATTATTTAAGAAACAATCAGGCAGATTTGAACACAAATCGGATATCTGATAATGTTAGAATTATTAATATTTTATTAGAAAATTATATGGTAAGTATGTCTTTTTAAAATCCTTAGATTTAGGGATACATATTAAGCATTTAAAGATAAAATAATATGATGCCTAAGATTTACTTCAAAATAATGAAGTGGAGGTGGGGGAGCTAGTATAGTCCGTGGTTCTCAAAGTGTGGTCCCTGGACCAGCAGCATCAGTATCATTTGAGAACTTGTTAGGGATGCAAATTCCCTGGGCATCAATCAGACTTACTGAACCAGAAACCCTAAGGGTGACGTCCAGAAGTTGGTCTCTTAACAAGTCCTCCAAGGGATTCTAATGCATGCTAAAATTTGAGAGGACCTATATAAATAAAACAGAAATGAGCATGATGTGATAATTGTTGAAGTTCCATGCTGAGTATGTAAGGATTCATCATATTATTCTACAGTTTTTATGTTTGAAAACTTCCAAATACTAAAGTAAAAGAAGAAGAAATAAAAGAAAAGAAAAGGAAAAAATCAGCAACAGAGACTTCCTTCCAAAGAGCACAGTATTAAAAAGGGTTCTGGGGAAAAGTAGCTTTATAGTGGCGGAAACCCGGCAAGCGCTGCCTCAGCCAGGCGATTAAGGTCAACATCATCAGGTAAAAGCCGTGTTGATAGCATACATCCTTGATGTGATGTGATGTGATGTGATGTGATGTGATGTGATGTGATGTGATGTGATGTGATGTGATGTGATGTGATGTGATGTGATGTGATGTGATGTGATGTGATAAGACGAGAATGGCACTTTACTTCTGTGATCTTCTATAACCACAATCTAATCATAAGCAAAACATCAGAAAAACCCCAACTGAGGGAAATTCTACAATATTCCTGACTAGTACGCCTCAGAACTGTCGAGATTATCAAAAACAAGGAAAGTCTGAGAAACTGTCAGAACTAAGACGGCCCTAAGGAATCACGATGACTAAATGTAATGTAGTATCCTGAAAAGGTAATGGAACAGAAAAGGGCATTAATGAAAAACTGAGGAAACCTGCACATGTATGGACTTTAGTTAATAATAATGTACCACTATTGGTTTGTTGTAACAAATATTCCATACAAATGTAAGATGTTAATAATAGGGGAAATTGGGTGTGAAGCATATAGGAGCTCTGTAATATGTCACAATTGTTTTGTAAATCTAAAACTATTCTAAAATAAAATGTGTATGAAAAATAAAAGAAATACGCCTGGACAGAATTACCTTGGCCTGTCCAAGGATTAAGACCATTTAAGCAATTGGAGTTTGGGGAAAATATCATGAAGGTCATAACAGCCACATGGATTGGTTTCCAAGCAGCCAGGCAAGTCTGGACAATTGGTAAGACTGTGAATGTCAAGGAAAGCTATAGGCCTAACATTCAGACAACAAGCACCAGTGAACCGGCCCCACAGAGGATGACAGGAGCCAGGAGCCAAGAAATTTACAGGTGAAATTACCTGCTTTCTCCCCTTCTCCCCTGTACTCCTCTCCACTCTCCACAGTGACCCAGCTATGTTACTATGACCAGTTAGCCACTTCCTCAAGAGGGCCCTCTCAAGATCTTTGGATAAACCATGAACTTAATAAACGTTCAGACAGCCTGAATTTGGCACCCCAGCCTCAGGGAGAAACTCCTTTTACTTCCTCATGCCTATTGGAAAACACTTTTGCAGTGTTTCCTGAAGACTGAGCCCTAGTCAGTAACCTGTTCTCACTTGCCCCTCCACCAGTGTTTCTTGGGATCATATCCCAAATGAACCACTGGCCTTCAAGTCTTTATCTCAGGATCTGTTTCTGGGGGGAACCCAACCTAACACATGGCCTTTCCCCATCTGCCTTTTCTCCAATCCAGCCTGGCCATTCCTCTTTTAAGCTGCAACTATCCTGAACAATTTTACATGGAGTTCCCCAAAGATAACATGGTGTCTTAAACTTGGTTTCTTTGCAGACACTGCTCACCTTATCTGGAATAATCCATCTTAATTCCACATTTCTTCACACAGTAAACTCTAGCCTGTTCTTCCAAACACAGCTCAGTATCCACCCTATCCCTCGTCACTGTTGTCCCCTCCCCCAAACACCATTCTCTCATATGTTCTTATATCACCCTGTGCTTACAAACCTGCTCTCCCATTGACTGGGGCTTCCCTCAGGCCCTTCTGCATTCATAAACCCATCTCCTATCTCACCTACACCTCTGCCGTGACAAATACCAGCAAATCAACAAAGGACACAGCTTTCCCAATCTATCGCCCCTTATGTTCTCACCCCTGGAGAAAGTGTACAATAAGGACTTTACCATCTAGGTTGACAGACAAAGCTGTTTTCTTATATTTCCTAATAATTGTTGTAGAATTACAAGCAATATCAGAAACTAAGCTATTTGCATACATATAGCCGAATACCAATTTTGGTTCAGCACTGTTGATAGGTTTCACCAAGATCCTTAGCTTTCTAGCCCTGATGTTTTATTATTATCTCTGCATTTCAATGTTACCTTCCAGGCTCCGCAATTAAGCAAATACTTAGGATTTTAAGCAAATAAGCTTGCACTGTTTTAAAGTGGCAAAACACCCCAGGGTGCTACTTAATCCTCTGAGTCTACCTTTTGAAGGGGTTTCTCAGCTGCAGCTGACAGTTTTATGACTGCAGAGCCTCCTTGCCCAACAGAGCTGGGCTTTCTCTTACCCGCACCACAGTACCCTGTGTCCTCCACAGAATATATTTATTTGCAGCAGCTCAGCAGGAGGACCCTGAGAGGATGAGTCACGGTCCTCATCTAGAGTTGCCCTTGAGACCACACTGAGAAAACTTTCTCCGTCTTAATATATAGAACAGACCCCGATCAGAAAGAAAGTGTTCTGTTTAATAGGAAACTTTCCCACCTAGACTGAAAATGACACTTCAGAAATGCTGAAAATTAAATGCAAGGGGGATATAATATAATTTCTTGAACCCGAATGTACTGCAAGGCGATAAATCCAGTAAAAACTATACTACCCGCTACTTGGGTGAATCTATATCAAGTGCAAGGGAAGCTAGAGAAAACAAGACAAGCTCCGTGTACTCTGGCCCCATCCTGGGGAAATCATTAGTTTAGCATTTTGAAGATATTTAAGGATTTGCAGAGAGCGTATACATCAATGATTAGTTATGAAATCGTCCCACTACTGTGCTTGCATGTAAATGGGCAAATGTGGGAACACCTGAATCTACCTCTGTATGCTACACTCATATGTGACTAACAGATTGGTGCGCTAGTCAGAATCCCTTTGGAGGGACCTTTCGGGGAACCCCCATTATTACATCTCCTTCTTGGTATCGCTTTCAGTATCTAGAACAATGAAGCGACAAGTGAATTTACACAGGGAAAGCAGAAGTGAGACACAGGAGGCCAAGCTAAGGCTGAGGGATGAGCAGATGCTGGGGTGGTTGCAGGGAGTGGGAGCAGGACAGGCCCTAGGCACTGAAAATGCGCACAGCATGTAAGTGTCAATGACAGGAGGTTCAGAAAGTTCAAGAAGGCATGCTAATCTCAGTAAGTAATAAAGCTTAGAGCAGCCAGACGTGCCTGAATGCAGTCAGCATAAGACACTAAGAGTGAAGGATACAGCAGGAGCTTGTGGAAAGCTGAGAGCAGTGTGGGGCACTGGGCGGGAGCCAAACTCTGGAGACACGTGGTTTCAAACCTTTCTTCTAGGTGCACATCATTTAAAATCTCTCTGCCTTGGGTTCCTCATCTATAAATGAGAACAAACAATATATTATTTCCTCAATTCTAACATTACCTTGATTATGAGATGTACCTTCTTACAATTTTATTTGTTCTTTAAAGTAGTCAAAAATAGATAATTCCAGGATAAACACAAAAAGAGCCAAATTCCACTCATGGAGAGTATCGCACAAAAATTCTACGTTGAGTACTAGCAAAACTTCAATCACTTCCAATCTTATACAATGTGACAAGTAGGCTTTTCACTAGAATGCACTGACTTTAGACAAATATTAAATATATATCACATCAAAAAGTCAAGGAAGAAACGCTATATGTGTCAGAAATTTTTAATCAAATTCAGTATCTATTACTGAAATACTTCTTGTTAAACAAAAATAAAAAGAATGTGATCTCATTGTAGTTAAAAGGAAAAACATTAAACTAATTGTTAATGACCACTGAAGCCATCCCATTGATTCATAAATAAAAGTGTATCTTTTCACCATATTCTTACTTTTGTCAATAAATCTGCCAGTGCTGGACAATGTAATAAAACAGGATACAATAACAACAATTATATCACTTAGAAGGACAGTAAAATTTTCATAATAAACTCAAGATAATCCACTAAAAATTCTTAAAATCAACCAAAATTTAGTAAGTCACAAAATGCACAACAGCTATAGAAAATAAAAAATATTCTATCTCTCAAAAAGTAATAGCAACCAAATACGTAAACACGTCAGATAATCTTGGGCATATGTAGTCTGGAAAGCCAGAAGAGATTAATTGAATAAATGGAGATATATACTATGATCGGCCTATAAAGGGGGATTGTGAAAATAAGTAAATTGCTTCCAATTAATTAATAAATTTAAGTAATCGCAGTACAGATTTTATTATAAACACAATGAAACTCAAATGGAAGAATATTCTGTTAAGTAACTAATTTATTGGTAAAAAATGGTTTCAAAAAGATAACTTGCTGTATGTTAAAGATATCATAAAACAGCAACAATTAAAACAATCTGTCTAGCTCATAGTATGTGTTCTAGCTCATAATATTTTTTAATAAAAGAACATGATGGAACAATATAATAGAAGAATTTGTTTAAAAATGAACCCTAAAATATATGAGAATGTAGTATATTTTTAATAAAAAGAAAACTGAACAGGCAGTTTAAAAGGGATAAGTGTTCAAAAGTCAGTGGAAAGATATAAATATATATATGTAAACATATATATTTACATATACATACTAGATATATAAAGCAAACACTAACAGAACTAAAATGAGAAATAAACAGCAATACGATAATAGATGGGGGATTAAATACCCCACTCTCAACCAGGGATAGATCATCTAGACAGTGAATCAGTAAGGAAACAGTAGATTTGAACAACACTACAGACCAAAGAGACCTAACAGACATATATAAAATATTCCACCCAACAGAAAAAGTATGCATAGTCTTCTTAAGTAGACATAGAACATTTTCTAGGATAGATCATATGTTAGTCCACAAATCAAGTCACAACAAACTCAAGAAGAGAGAAACTGTATAAAGCATCTTTTCCAATCATGATAGCATTTCATGTTTCACTAGAAATCAATAACAGGAAAATTCACAAATATGTGAAAATAAAACAACTCAAAAAAATCAAAAGTGAAATTTAAAAATATCTTGAAACAAGCAAAAATGAAAGTGCAACATACCAAAATTTATGGGATGTAGTAAAAGCAACATAATTTATACCTATAAATGCATATGTTAAGAAAAAACAAAGAACTTAAATAAAGAACCTAAAATATTATCAAAAAGAACTAGAAAAAACCTAAGCCCAAAGTTAGCAGGAAAAAAAGGAATAATAATGATTAGCGTAGAAATAAATGAAATAGAGAATAGGTAAACAATAGAAAAATCAACAAAACTAAGAGCTGGTTCTTTGAAAAGATAAAATAGACAAATCTTTTGCTAGACCAACCAAGAAAAAAAAAGAGGAGTCAAATAAATAAAATTACAAATGAAAAAGGAGACATTGCAACTGATTTCACAAGAAAATGATCATAAGAGACAACTATGAATAATTTTATGCCAACAAACTGAACCTAGAAGAAATGTATAAATTCCTAGAAATATATAACCTATCAAGACTGAATCATAAATAAATAGATAATCTGAACAGACCAATAATCAATAAGGAGATTGAAACAGTAATCAAAAATCTCTCAACAAAGAAAAGCACAGGACAAAAGGATTTTAAGGGTGATTTCTATCAAATATTTAAAGAAAAATTAACACCAATTCTTCTCAAGGCCAGCATTACCCTGATACCAAAGTCAGATGAGAACAGGACAGAGAAAAGAAAACTGCAGGCCAATAACCCTCATAAATATAGATAAATCATTCTCAACAGACTAGTAGTAAACCAAATTCAACAGTACAATAAAAAGATTATACACCATGATCAAGTGGGATTCACCCTTGGGATACAAGTATGGTTCAACATATGCAAATAAATAAATGTGATATATCACATTAATAGAATGAAGGAAAAATCATTTAATGAATTACCTCTAAGATTAGGAACAAGAAAATGGTGCCCATTCTCACTACTCCTACTCAGCATCATACTAGAAATCATAGCCAGAGCAATCAGGCAAGAAAAAAATATAAAAATTATCTAAAATGGAAAGGAAGAAGTTAAGTTGTCTGTGTTGGCAGACGACCTATTTTGTATATAGAAAATCCTAATGACTTGACCAAAAAATTATTAGAACCAATAAGCAAACTCAGTAAACTTGTAGAATACAAAATCAATATACCAAATCAGTTGCAGTTCTATATACTAACAATGAAACCTGAAAAAGAAATAAAGAAAACTACCTCTTCTACAATAGCATCATAAAAACAATAGTTAGAAATACTTTAACCAAGGAAGTGAAATACCTGTACAATAAAAATATGACACTGATGAAAGAAAATGAAATAGACACAAATAAATGGAAATATATCACATGTTTATGCAGCAACATAATTAATACTGTTAAAATGTCCCACACTATCAAAGCCACCTATAGATCCAATACAATGTCCATCAAAATTCTAATAGTGCCTGGCCAGGGGTGGCTCAGCGGTTGAGCATCGACCTGAGATCCAGGAGATAGTGGTTCGATTCCCAGTCAGGGCACATGCCCGGGTTGCGTCAGGGACGTGCAGTAGGCAGCTGATCAATAACTCTCTCATCATTGATGTTTCAACTCTCTCCCTCTCCCTTCCTCTCTCTGATATCAATAAAGATATATGTATTTTTTAAAATTCTAATGGCATTTTTTACAGAAACAGAAATAAATCCTAAAGGTCCTATGGCACTACAAAAGACCCCAAATAGCCTAAGCAATCCTGGGAAAGAACAAAGTTGGAGGCATCACACGGTCTGATTTTAAACTATACTACAAAGCTATAGTAATCAAAACAGTAGGGTATTGGCATAAAAACAGACACAAAGACCACTAGAGCAGAATCAAGAGCCCAGAAATGAAGCCATGCATATAAGTTCAAGTAGTCTTTGTGTCTGAAAAATAGAATAGTTCATTGGAAAAATTCTCTTCAACAAATTATATTGTGAAAACAGGATATTCATATGCAAAAGAATGAAACTGGACTCCTATCTTAAAACACTTGTAAAAATTAACTTGAAATGCTTTAAAGACTTAAATGTAAGATCTGAAATAATAAAAAAAATCCTTGAAAAAATATAGGAGAAAAGCTCCTTGACACTGATACTCATGATGTCTTGGATATGACACAAAAAGCACAGTATCAAAAGCAAAGATCAACAAGAGGAACTACCATCAAGCTAAAAAACATCTGCACAGCAAAAGATACAATCAACAAAATGAAAAGGCAACCGAGAGAATGGTAGAAAATATTTGCAAACCATATATCTGATAAGGACTTACTATCCAAAATATATAACTTATACAACTCAAAAGCAAAAACACACATACAAATAATCTGATTTTAAAATGGGCAAAGAACCTGAATAGACATTTCCCCAAAGATATACACCTACAGGAAAAGGTGCTCAACATCACTAATCATCAGGGAGATGCAAATGAAAACCACAATGAGATATCACCCCCAACTCCTAGAATGTTTTTTATCAAAACAGAAGAGATAAGCTCTGGAGAGGATGTAGAGAAAGGGGAACCCTTATGCACTGTTGGTGGGAATGTAGATTGGTACAGACACTATGAAAAACAGTAATGTAGTTCCTCAAAAAATTAAACTACCATATGATATAGCAATTCTACTAGGTATATATGGGAAGGAAATAAAATCACTATCTTGAAAGGATATTTATATCCCCATTTTCATTGTACCATTATTTATCATAGTCAAGACATGGCAAACAATCGAAATGTCTGTTGATGGATGAAAAAAGGAAGTGTGTGTGGCCCGGCCGGGCGTGGCTTAGCGGATGAGCATCGACCTGGGATACAGGCGATTGGGGTTCAATTCCCTGTCAGGGCACATGACCGGGTTGCGAGCTAGCAGATCAATGACTCTCTCATCATTGATGTTTCTACCTCTCTCTCTCTCTCCCTCTCCTTTCCTCTCTCTGAGATCAATAAAGATATATTAAGAAAAAGGAAGTGTGTGTGTGTGTGTGTGTGTATACACAATATAATATTATTACTTTTGCTGAAGAGAATATTGTGGCATGGAGATATTAAGTAATTGCCTAAAGTCACATGGTTATTTAATAGCTCAAAAAGAATATAATACCATTAGATTTTGCTCCAAAGTTTGCAGTTGTTTCCTGACTATAGAGGGAGATGCTGAAAAGAGGGAAAATGCAATTAAATAATGTCAAGGCTAGTAAGCTTGGTGATAATCTCATTGGTTATTTATTTCCTTCTTTATTCTTTTGTGAATGTCTAAAATTTTTATTTCTTGACTACTTTAAGAACGAGAATGATGAAAGACACTCAAATGTTACCAGCATGCATTATATCAGCTCATGTTGCAGACTGAGATTTGACTTGTTTATAATTCTGCACTTATGCATAATTTATTGTGCATTACCCAAAGAAATGTTAGCTTTTCTATTGTTTCCCATGGGAAAGGGAAAATATATCTCCCACTTCATTGTTAAGTTATGCTCCTGATTTTCTCATCAGAATGCATGACGGATAATAATTTTAGCTATTCATAGATCCATGCATTTACTATACTAATACCCAGTGTACTGAATGTAGGACATTCACAGTGTAAGATAACAAGTTAATAAGGTTTTCCTCCTAAGTAGCTGGTATCAGGTCCAGTAAGCATTATCTATTTTTGCACAATGCAGAACACATAGTAGGCATGCAACATCTATAAATGAAAAAAATAATAAGAAAATAAAGCCCTCTAAACTTCATCTTGGGATTTCTGCCATGTTGCATAATTTAAAAATGGCAATTGTATTTCATTCCACAAATATTTTTGAGCATAGGCCCTCTGCCAGGGTTAGAGAAGCAACAGTAAAACCAAGACAAGGTCTCCGCCGTCATTGGGTTTATCAGCAATTCAAACCCTAGAATAGAAATCAGCAAGCTATTGCAGGCAAGCCAAATCCAGTACACTGTCTATTTTTGTACGTCCCATGAACTAAGACCGATTTTTACCTGGTTAAATCACTGAAAAAATCAAAACGAGAAGAATATTTCATGAAACTTGGAAAATATATGAAACCTGAATTGTGTCCAACAATCCATTTTTATTGGAGCACAGCCACACCCATTTGTTTACATATTGCCCACTGCCCAGAGGTGAGCAGCTGGGGCACAGACCTTGTGGCCTGCACAGCATCAAATATTTGGGATCTGACCCATTACAGAAAAGGTGAGAAGACTCCTGCATCTATTTTAATGGAAGACCTTTGAGGACTGAGTCTTTGCTTTTTTTAAACCAAAGTAGCACATGGAATGTTAACCGTGCTTCTCACACTTTGCTATGAGCACAAATCCCCTTGGAACCTTGTTATAAATGCAGATTCAGGTGCAGCTTTGGCTAGAATAGATTCTGCATTTCCAACCAACTCCCAGGTAGGGATTTCTAGCCAGGTCTGGAGACTGGACCCTTTAAATCCCTTCAAGAACTTGAGTCAAGTAGGAAAAAGATATTGCAGCAGAAAGAAGTAGCTTCAGAACGTAGCTTAATGAAATTGGTGATTTTCTCTCACAAGTTTATCGCTGTGGCAAAGATAAATGACAGACATGTAAATTTCACTTCTCAATTGACTTTTGTCATCATGCTTCTTTTGGCAGAGCTAAGATGAACTGTTTTCCAAAGAGTCAAAAGGGATTGCGGCTGTTTATTTGTTACTATTAGCTATTTGTGAAGTGAGCACTGGGGAAAACTAATATTTGTGCCTGAATTCTGTTTAGAGGAAAGGAAAAAAGACAAACTCATAAACACTATTAATTTTTGAAATAACTTCTTTGCATCTTTAATAAGAATGGAATCTTAATTAAGTATCTAGTTTTATGTCCTCTCATTAAACATTATTAACAAAAAGATGATTAAAAGCTCTCAGAACGTACTGCCCCAAATTTTGAAGACTGATTATTTCTTGTAAACACTCCGGTTAAAAAACAAAAACAAAAGCTATATGTTCAATATCAAGCATCAGCAAGGACATGGAGCATCTGGAATTCCCAAGCACCGCTGGTGGGTGTATAAGTTGACATAATCACTTTGGAAAACAGCTAGCTAGAATCTACCAAAGCTTAATATGTGATTCCTTATGACTCTCTAGTTCTGCTCCTAGTACATACTCAACAGGAATGCATGCATACTGTATATCAAAAAAAACTTCTGCAAGCATTTTTATTACAGCATTATTCTTAAGAAACTCAACAAACAAAAACTCATAGAAACAGACAGCAGTATGGTGGTTACCAGAGGGAAAGGGGGTCAAAGATATGGTGACAGGAGATTTGACTTTGGGTGGTAAATACACAATATAATATACAGATGATGTATCATAGAATTGTACACTTGAAACCTATGTAATTTTATTAACCAATAAATTTAATTTAAAAAAATTAAAATAAAAAATGTAAAAGAAATTCCAAGTTGCTATCACCTGGAGAAATCTGGGCTACATTTAAAAATAAATTTTTATTTTTAAGGAACAATTTGACTCAGCTGTAGGAAATTAGTTTTCCTCCCATATTTTTGGTTACTCTTGTTCAGTCTCTTGGGTGGGCTTCCCCTTTCAAAATGGGTGGGCTTCATGGATGTGTCCTAGGCCTGCCCCAGAGAGCATAGATCAGGGGGTAGTGGACAGACCACTGCCTGTTTTGTCTATTGTTGTGTGTGTTTTTGTAAATAAAAGTTATATTGCCAAAAAAAAAAAAGGAAACTCAAAACTAGAAAAAATCTAAATGTTCCTCAACAGTAGAATGGAAAAGAATTGTGGTATATTTATTATAATGAAATGTACACAGCAGTGAGAATTTAAAAAGAAAAACAAAACAGAACCACACTAAAGTATATGGTTGAATCTCACAACATAATATTGGAATAAACAATCCAGACATAAAAGAAAAGAAACTCTGTAAAGTTGAAAAAGATAAAATCTACATATACTGTTAGTCAGATACTAGTAACCTGGGTAGGGGCACTAGTCACTGGAAGAGGTCGCAATGGGGCTTCTTGGGTGTTGATAATGCTCTGCTTTGGGATTTGTCTGAGAAGTGCTTTGCTACTTTAGAAAAAAATGTAATCAATTCAATAATTTTTAAGGAATTTATCTACAAAACCATAGTGCCCTCATGTAGATGCCTCCTCACACACTGATGTGAAGGGCACATCAAGGACTCCCCACCCAAACCCATATGCCACCTTAGGAACAGAGGAAGGCTTGGGTCAAAAGTGTCTTCTTTTTAAGGAATGATATCCCCATCACAGTTTTAAGATCACTTTAGAGAGGAAATCACCTACTCCTCTATGCTGGATCTTTTTCTGCCTGTTGTTGTCATCAGAAAGTTAGCATGGCCTCTCTTTGGATTATTCCAGTTTACACAGGAATTTAAGAAGGACAGGCCAGGAAAAAACTGAGAACATCTCTGATGTAACTCTTTGTGCCCACTAGCATTTATATTAAGAAATACAAATCACAAACAATGCTTACTTCAAACATGAAGGCATGGTCAATGAGACATCATTGGGAACAAACTCGAATTCCAATAATATTTATAAGATTGCATCCTAATGTCATAATCATCAAGAACGCTGGAATTGGCTCAGTTCTGTTTACATCTGTAACCTCAGCATCTAGCAGAGTGCTAGACACATAGAAACTGGCAGAGTGAAATATTTTGTAGATTGAAAAATTACGTTTTTGAAAAATAATGATTGGGGAAAATGCTCAAGACATAAAATTAAGTGAAACAAATCAGGGTACACAGAAGATAGATAGATGATACATAGATAGATGATAGATAGATAGATGATAGATAGATAGATAGATAGATAGATAGATAGATAGATAGATATGACAGATAGAGATATTTTATATTCTACTGTTATAAAACTCGCTAAAAGGATATGCAAATATCAAAGGAGGAAAAAGAAAAAGTAATTAACTAAAAAATAATGGAAATTATTGGTTGTTTACTTGTCCTCATTTATCCGTATTTACCTAATTTTTAATAATTAAAGTGTGTGACTTTTTAAAACAGTTTTTAAAAAGCTGACAGTGCATAAGTTTGACAGACTCATGGAGACACCACCCACAGACAAGAATAAAAGGTGAAACATTCCAAGGGCCCGACAGTGCAGCAACTCCAAGCGCACCTTGGAGCCGCCACCCGTGCCCCTCCTCTAACACAGGCGCTCTTCTTTCTCCCAGATCTGGGCCAATAGCCCCGCGGCCAGGTCTCCACCTGGGCGTCCCTTTCTCGCCCATTCCAGGAGTGCGAGCAGGTCACCTCCCGTCCTTCCCTCCTCCCATATTGGAGACAGTGGTTGAGAATGCTGGCAGGCTCCCAGGACACTGTCCCCTGTTTGTTTACAAGTCTATAAGATATACTTCTTTTCCATCTTTGCTTTAGATTTCTGAAGGTCAACCTACTATGTGAGGAAAAGCAGACAGGCTTCGGAACCCCTTAGGGCCTTTTCTGAATCCACGTAGCCTGCCTCCCTCTTATCTGCCAGACCAATAGGCTTCTGTTCATATTTTCTCTGCCTCAAGTTTCCTTCTGTTCTAAAACCTCTTCTGAGCACTAGCTCTCTCCTTAGGACTCACGTCCAATTGAGCTCTTGACCAACTCAGACAGTTGCTACCAAACGACTTTCATACACAATCTGAAAATCCACAATTATTCCACATTAAACAAACGCTCCCTTCCCCCAATATCACAGATTAAAGGGTAATTGAGAGATGCTTCATGTCCTCAGAATGGGTGTTTATTAGGGAAAACAGCTACACAGGGTTTGGGGCAGGCCTTGGAAAAGCAGAAAGATATGAGGAGAGATGAGAGGCTACCAAAGATAGTACATGGCTGGGCAAAAGTAGGTTTACTGTGCCACTGTGATACTCTTTTGAGCTAATAAACCTAGTGTAATAGTCAACCCAAATGTGTTTGTCCATACTAACCACTGTAAACCTACTTTTGCCCAACCATATATTTTCACTTTGACAGTCCGAGAGGCCCTGTGGCCAGAGAAATCAGAGATTGTTATACCTTAGAAGAAGCCTCTGAGCTCACTGATGCTCTTGCTCCACTCAAAACGATCTGATGGATTTCCTCACAAATATGTAGGCAGTAATCATGAAAATATCCATACACTTTTTATGCCCCTGCATCTTCTGCGACAACTGTGTTCCAAGACTTTTGGATTTTTACAAACAGGTTCAAGTCTTAAAAACAAAACAAAAACAAACAAAACCCCCGGCTGGTTGCTGGGTATATTACAAGTTGTCAATGTTCATTGAGTAATTTTATTTATTTATTTTTAAGTGTATCCTTATTGATTTCAGAGAGAGGGAGGGAGAGGGAGGGAGAGATAGAAACATCAATGATGAGAGAGTCATTGATCGGCTGCTTCCTGCAGGCCCCTGACTGGGGATCGAGCCCGCGACCCAGGCATGTGCCCTGACCGGGAATCAAACCACGATCTTCTGGATCCTAGGTCGATGCTCAACCGCTAAGCCACGCCTGGCCAGGCAAGTCATTTTATTTTTCAAAAGGAAAAAAGAGAGAAAAAATAAATACCATCTATTGAGACTATCATTTTAAGGAAGACATAACCTCAGAGAAGAGGACACTCATTTAAATCATAGAAATATGGACTGGTGTTGGGAACCCACTGGCCCTCTGTATCCTGCCCCAGTTTATCAATCAATTGCTATGTGTATGGGTTCTACCTGACTACTAAAACCTGGGAATACTGGTCCTACGTCCATGGGCACATATTAATATCCAGTAGGAAACATATATGGACTGTCCATGTCTGTTTCTAGTTAGTGTCCTAGTCTGAGTATCCCAGAAGCAGACCCTGAGCCAAGGATCTGAATACAAATAGTTTATTCAGGAGGTGAGCTCAGGGAGCACTGCGAGGTAAGTGGAGAGACAAGGCAGGGAAGGGAAAGAAGCTACTACAGCACACACTGTGGGCGCCTGGGCTGAACTGCTGGGGGCTGCTAGGCAATACCTTGTATATGGATTAATCAACTCCCTGTCTACCATTGCTGGAAGGCCACTTCCAGGACCATTAACTCTCGGTAATACTGGTCTACTCCAATCTGCTCCTGTAACCAGAGAAATTCACAAAAGAATTTGTAGGATTTAAAATAAAAGCACTGTCTGGCTGGTGTGGCTCAGTAGTTGAGCATCTACCCATGAACCTGATTCCTGCTCAGGGCACATGCCCAGTTTTCCGGCTCAATCCCCAGCAGGGGGCGTGCAGGAGACAGCTGATTGATGATTCTCTCTTATCAGTGATGTTTCTCTCACTCCCTCTCACCTCTTCTCTCTGAAATCAATAAAAACATATTTTTTTAAAAATAAAAGAAAAGCATTTCCTGTATTGCCTGGAGTTTCCAAAAGGCATTCTAGACACCTTGTGATCTCTGTGTTAATAAGGCTTGACACATCTGGAAGAAAACAGGAGTAAGAACTAAGGTGGCCTCTAGAGCACAGAAGGTGTCAGGACTGACTAATGTTGGCTATTGCCCCCTCAGGCAGTTACATAATGGGAAAGAAAAAACATTTAGTACATGAGGGATTTAGGGACAGTCAGAAAGACTTTGTAAAAAAAAAAAAAAAAAAAAGTTAGATTTATTTCACCTTCCTAATAAGCTAAAATTAGTCATCACTGAATAAATCACAAAGGCCACTGAAACCTCTTCTCAGAATCTTGCCAAGATCTGATCTGTAAGGCTTTATTATTTGTGCTTTAACTTTGGATTCACATGTGTAACATTGTTTTACCCATACTATCTCTCCAAATAGCCATCTGTAGCCAAACAGATAGCCATCTTAAGACATAAGGAAGGAGAGGGTCAAGATTTGTTGGGCCAGCTCCTGGGAGAAGATTTAGTTATTCCTTCCCCCCCAAAGATATTTGCTGAACCTCTATGATGTCTGGCAGAGAGTATAGGCTCAAGATTCAAAGATCAGTAAGATGTTTTCCTGTTCTCAAGGAGCTCACAGTGTAGTAGTCATAAAATCCAGATGTAACATGGAAAAGGAATAATTTGAGTACCCATTTTTGCCAAATCAAACCAATGGTTTAGGTACCAGAAATCCAACTGAAACAGTGTCTAAGTGTCCAAGGAAAGGGCTTGGGTAAATAATGTCAGATAACAGCAATATTAATGAGAGTATAGAAACGAGTCTAAAATTTAGCCAGAAATTAGGCCCCTGTCTTTTCCAGTCATCATTAATGTTTTTCTCCTGGAAACCAATCCCTCACACCAGGCAGGAACATCAGTCCCACCATTTGGATCTGAAGTTAGTCCTATTGTAGGCTCCATAGGAGGGATACATGAGGTTAGTCCAGGTTACCCAATATCTTGCCCTCACGCTTACTATGTTTGCTCATCTTGTACCATTGAGTTTTTACCTTGAGCATGTCTCTAAACCTTGGTCCACTTGACCAGAACCCTAATTCTTTTCCAGACATTTAAGTACATCTTTTTTCCCTAGATGAATAGGTCATCTTGCCACATGTCTCCCTCTACATCCCCCACAACCTCTTGCAAGGCTTATTTGTCCACCAACAACCCTTAATGTGATAAGCATACCATTATACTTTCACCCCTGCCCTTGACAAAAAGGTTGACAAGGGCATGCAAAAAGCACTGTATTGTTCCATCCAGGCCATGCTGATTGCGTGAGTTCAAATGTTATTAAGTAAATTCAAGGTAGCTCTTCATTAAGCCGACCCCTAGACACCTCTTCTTTATGAACAGTTATACTACCTGAAAACAACAAAACTGTGTCTTTTGAAATAATTTTGTATTTGTCAATTACAGCTGACATGTTAGTTTCAGGTGTGCTTTTTTAAAATGCCTTTTTCTTCAAAATAATTTATTGTTCAGAATTATGTAGACTACCACACTGCCTTCCATCAAGTCACAATTAGTACACATTTGCCATAAGTTACCTTCTAATTCTCTTCACCAGGAAAATGTCCCTGAATTCAAGACAATACTGCCTTGGGGCCTGTTTCCTTCTGGGAATCCTTATTGTCTCATATCTAGAGGATTTCTAGTTTTACACACATTTACCAGTACTCCAAGATCAGAGTTACGTCTGGATGATGAAACACAGGGAGGAACAATAGAGTTTACTGTGCCAAATTCTGTCCTCACTAGGGTTTTAATAAAGGATTGTAAACGCCTTCCTATTTCCTATGCTTATGCTGGATGATTTTCTGACATACAACAGACATGTCAGAAATACAAACATAAACAGGATCAATGTCTTTCCTTCACCAAGAAAAAAAATTCTCCCTTTTCAAGGAAACACAAAGCTGGATAGTGGCCTGATTTCATCAGGATATGCATTCCAGTTAATGCAAGAAACTCCGTGAAGGGAAATCATTGAGGAAGTGAGTCTTGGAAGAAAAACCTCTGCTATCCCTTTTGCTAGACGCTCCTTTGCATTTTCATTAATGTATCAGCCTGCATTTTAGAGATCAGAATATTAAACAGTATTCATCATGCTATTGCTTTAATTTTTTAGTGAATTATAGGTCTCAATGGAAACAAAGTTTTGAAAATATCAAATCCCCATGAGGTAATTTGCAGTTTGATTTCTCACTGTCATGCTCAAACTTATTCCTAGAGCAACCCATTTCTTGGTTCCTTTAAGTTATTTTGGTCATTAACTTTTGGTTATCTTCTTTGCAACAAGGTTAAAAATTATTGGGCCATTACAGCACTAAGTAGGATTGTTTGTTGACTAGTATATAAATGGTCATGCTCAAAATATTGATGGTTCTTTCACGCCCCATAATATGCAGAGAACAACACAGTAGACTTATCTTCCAAATACCCTACCGTGTTGTTCTCTGCATATTATGGAGCATGAAGGAACCAAGTAATACTTGCCCCGTACGAACAGTATATAAAATCCTGCAGCCACTGAGCTTTTATCAAACTGTGCACTTAGATGCTTTCCTTTAGAACAGAGATGACAAATAGGTGGTGTCAGTGTGCTGCTCCCCTCACAAACGTGACAAACACCACAAATCAATCGGAGCTCTAATTAATCCTTTCCAATTAGAACCTGTAAGCAGCTGTACCAATTGGCAAATGTAGACACCAAGATGAAATCAGCAGACCCCTGACTGTTTTAGGTAGTGTGATCCAGTATCTAGATGTATTTCCCACCAGGCAGCTTATGCTCACTTCTAAGCCAAATGTGCTAGGTCCATAAAGTCAAAGTAATGGGTACATATGATCCTTAAATATGTCATCCAGTGAGGAAAACATGAACTAAGAATTGCAAAGGTCTTGAGCAACGTACTCAGCTTCATGGGATTCTCATCAACTACAAAATGTAAAATAGAGTCATAGCCCCACAGTTTAAAGGGGAAATGTTCTCCTTGAACAAAGAGCGTAACTTTCTCTAGCACAAGCCTAAGCACACAGTCACCATATTTTTCAGTGAATCAGTTATTGAAATAACAATTCACTCTGAAATTTGAGGGGCAAGGCATGCTGCCTCTCCATAAAACAAATGAGTGAGAATTAACCTTGTCCTACCTGGGGTGCACACGGTAGCTAAAAATGACAAAAATCATAATGCTGTGTCTCTCTAAAAGAAAAAGAAAACCTAATTTGGTCCCCTGCTCCTTGAATGACTGTATTTATAACATGGATTCACATCATCTTATAATCCCTAGCAGTCTTGACCTTGAGATTTCAAGCAGACTTTCACAATGCCTTATAAAGGAGCTCTCTGCTCAGCCAGCATACTTCAGAAGCACACTCTGCCTTAGTTCACATTGCTGCCTATCAGCTAACACTGCCAAGAAGCAGGAAAATAGAGAGAAAATTAGACTCTTTTGGACCTGTTACTCTCTCTATTTCCATCCAAAGGTTTTTCTTTGCTATACCATGTCTGCAAATTTAAAAAACGCTTATTGTCTATAATCTATTTACCCTTCTATAGTTTCCACTTTTCTGCCATTTACATGATCTAAAGCAGTAATTCCTAACCTTTTCAGGTAATCCTAACAGCACAGCCAGCCAATTGATGGCGTGTAGTCTTTTCCGTTTCATTTCAGGAATGACACTTCCCACTGCTGCTTCCCTTAGAAACTGCATTTTCTATTCCTGACATCATCTGTGCTCTTAACAATTCTAGCAAGAGTCTTTTTATGTGGTCCTGAAAAAATTCCCCCAAGTTTTAGTGGAACACAAAAATGCAAGTTGAACAGGAATTCCCTAATACCTAAGGAATTAGATAGAGGCCTTTGCTTCTCTCCCAACTTTGTCTGCAACCACACATATCACTGATGCAATGCAGTGTGATACGTGGCAATCAATAACAAATATACATAATCTAGATACTTTTCTGCAGGGGGCAACTATTGCTTGGTTTAATCATTCAGGGCATTGGAAGTTAACTGCAACTGTCATTGGTGCCAGAACAAGGAATGGAGCTCCCCTTCCTTGAGCTTAAATTGAGGTTACAGAGACATGATTTAAGAAATGCCTGATGCTGCTCCTCTAACCTCAGTTGGAGCATGGACTTCTTCCCTCTTGTCCCAGGTCAGAGGGTACAATCAAAGAGGGCCGCTGTCTGAAAAGACTCAGTCAGGTAATAAAGCCAGAAGTGAGAATCAATAACGAGTGGTCAGAAAAATCATGATGCGGAGTCAACCAGAAGCCAGGAAGCCGGTGGATATTAGGAAGAGCTGTAATTACAGCATAGAAGGAGAAGGACATAGATACCCCTGTAACAACGATTTATTCCACACAGAGAGCCTGGGAATGAAGTAATTTTTCTGAACTTCTAGGATCACTTGTTAATGGGTAAACTCTGTGTGAGGAAAGGCAAGGATGAAGCAAAGACTCTTGGGCTGTGCAAATAATGTCCGATTTATAAAAAAGTTCACTGGCATAACTAAATGCATACACACTAATAATAATACACATGGGAAATTTGGCATCAACCCTAATTGTTCCTAAAAAAAAAAAAGTGAAACTCCTTAAAAAAAAAAAAAAAAAAAGAGGCAAAACCCTTGGCCAGTGCTACCTCAGTCCTCTTTTCTTAGGACTCGAGTTTACAATTCATTATTCCATTTCTGTGCTTTGCTTATTTACATAGCAGTTTGGAGTCTTCTCATCTTTGTTACAGGGGTACTACAGAACTCTGCAAAAGTCTTAGTCTGTCAGCAATGGTCTAACATTCTCTAGATCCTGCCATTCCCCCTCAGCTCCAGCTCTGTTCCATGCTACAAGACGACTTTCTCTTTCAGTGCGCTAATATCAGCTGCTCACAGCCTCCTGGTTTTCTCAGAATGGGTGCCCCTCTGAGCAGTGTGTATGACACGGAGTTCTCACTCCGACCACCCTCAATTTCTGAGGGAGGTAGAACACATTGTAGCATGTGTCTTTTTCTAAAGAACTCCCCCCAGCAGAAATCACCGCCTCTGATTTTCTTGTCACAAAATCAATCATTTGCTCTGGCTACACTGAGTCTGTCATTTAGTCATTTCATGCCCAGTCCTGTGCGGGCCACAGTAGCAGGAAGTTTATTTTTCTAGAAAAAGAGAATGGTAGAAAATGTGGCATTTATTTCTGCCCCCAGGAGCAGAGAGCTCTAGAGCCCTAAGTCCATCTTGCCAGTCACTCAGTGTGCAGTGCTCGCTGAGAGCTTACCATGGGATTCTCTGTGGTCACCCTATGGGTCCTGGGAGGAAGTGTGACAGCAAAAATGGGAATGTTCACCTGAGTCATTTCTCTTCTCTGTGGATGGACAGGCCCAGCAAAGCCACAAAGCTTGTCCCAGAAAAGCAGACTTGCACCGTGGGTTATAAATTCACTCTCTCAGCTCCTCCCTGGCCCCCTCTCCCCTGGCTGGTGTGTGATGTGGGGGCTGGGACTCCGCAGCCCACATGTCTGCTTTGCTGGCTGGAGCCCTGTTAGTCTCTAGAAGGGACTGCAGGGCTGGAGAAAAAAGAGGAGGGCCTTGCTCCTTTCCCTGTCTCTTCCTGTGAGGATCTGTCCACCGCCACTTCACTGCAGTGGCAGTGTCATCCCACGACAGCAGCTCAATGCAGTTTGCAGATTTCTCAACCCTGTAGAACCAGATTTATCACCCTCTACGACCTCAGAAACAGGAGATCCAGTCATCCACACAGATTGGGGTCTGACTCCACGGACACCCTCCTCTGAGGCGTTAAGTTTTAAGAATTACCCCCTCTCCTTTTCTTTCCCTAGCCCCAGAGGTGGGCGCTGTTACCCGGAGTTTCTTCTTCCCTGATTTACTGTTTCCCTTTTCACCGCTTAGGGTCTTAGTAAACAATGTTAAACTTTGTTAACAATTCTTTGTACATAGTTAAAGTACAGCAGGTCTTCAGATAAGGTAATTTCATTCAACGTCAGGTCATTGCATTGTAACATTGATGAGGTGCAGCAGGAACTGAACTGTTGTTTATATCAATTAGCCTATGATATAGCTGGTTTTTCTTACATGTTGTTTCACTTAAAGTCACAGAACCTATTGATGATGCTAAGTGAGAACTTATGTTACTGGTGAGGTTTCTGCCACCTCACTGGACCCTGACTGATACACTATCCCAAGTATCCAGCCTTTACAACAAATTTTTGGAAACCATCTGAACAGTCTGACTGCTACAAAATCCCACTGAGCACTCAAACAGGTGAATTTCCCTTTTTCTCACCAAAGGCAACATACTCCACAAATCATGAGGTTGAAAATATGTGTAGTAACTTGTAGCATCCATTCATATACAAAAATGGAAAATTATGTATACAATTCTGGGACTTTGTTCCAGCCAGTCCCTACCTGATATGCCCATGCCCCACAGTAGATACAGGAGTCTTACAACCTGTCTTTAGTGAGGACATGCTGAATGGTGGTACTAGGAGCCTCCTGGAGCTGAGACTGTCCCCTGCCTCCTACTGGCATAATCATTCCCTATTCCTGAGCTTCATCTCCAGTACTGGGTTGGCTTCACCTTGGCTTAGGGCCCAAAACCCCTTGCCAGCTTCCTTTCCTGTAGAGCTGAAGCATGTTCTTTCTACTTGCGCAGGCCCTGCCTCAATCTCAATCAACTCCCCTGGAAAGAAAATTGCAACCCAGAGATTCCTGCTGAGTCCTCTGTATACAATGGTAGTCCGACTCTTAACATAAATGTACTAAAGACTAAGACACTGAAGACACTAATTCTACAGCTCGGTCAATCCTAGGGCTCTCAGGTCTCTGCTTATGCCTCTGTCTTTCCCTGCCCAAAGCTAAAGGCCCAGCAAGCCTGCCAACTAGGGACACACACTTTATGACAATACACTCGCGTGCTCACTTCCCCTTAAACCAAAGACTCCATTTGCAGGCATTGGGATCTGCAATGTGCGGCCATGGAAAAGTCATACATGTATGATCTATTTTGTTTAAAGATTATTTCCAGGGAATGTGATATGACTCTCTGGCAAGTCTTTTAATGCAGTGGACTGGGGCCAGGAAGAATCTAGACCCGAGTGTAGACCCACTCCCAAGCAGAATCTTGCTGGTAACTGAGAAACAAAACTCAGCTCACCCAAAGGATCTTCCTGCTCCTTAACCCATACTTCTCAGCTCCAAGAGAGAGCCAATACTATGGTCACCTTGGCTTCCTTCCTCCGTGCCCAAAGACCTTGAGGACAGGGCTTGGAATGAACGCTAACATCTGCCTCAAATTTCTTTTTTGTTTCCTTATACTCTAATGTGTCATGCCACCTGTTTTGCACTTGGTTTTGGAACACAGCCATGCTCATTTATTTGCATATTGTCTATGCCTGCTTTCTTACGAATAGGGCAGAGTCAAGTAGTCACACCAGAGGCCGTGTGGCCCTCAAAGCCAAAAATAATCACTATCTGGCATTTATAGCAAAAACTTTGCTGGCTCCTATTTATAATCACTTTGAGATATATATTAACTATGTAAGGTGAAGGACGTGTTAACTAACTTGATTATGTTAATCATCTCACAATCTATATGTGTATCAAATCATCAAGATTGCAGACCTTAAATATATATAACTTTACTTGTCTATTATACCTCAATAATACCAGAAAAAAAAACAAGACTTACTTAGTTTACTTCACTGAAGCTCTATTGCTATCTGTTTTAGGGTCATGGTGAAGGATGTATAAAGCCAAAGGCCTACAAATAGCTGACCACATCTGAAGCCCTGAAAATTAATTACTTGTCATTATATTTCCTAACAATAAGAGACTGCACCACCTATACACTGTTAGAGTACTGTTAAGAACTCTAACATGTATTATTTCATATACTCTTCACAATCATAACACATACTAGTTACTGTATTTTTACAGATGGGGAAATACACTCAGAGAAGTCAAGTAGCTTGAATAAGTTCAGAGAGCCAATCACTGGTGAAAGCAAGATACAAATCAAAGGTAATTATAGAAATCTTCTGAAATCCTAATGTGCATAGAAATGATCTGGTGGACCTTACTGAAATGCAGATTCTGATTCAGCATGACTGGGATGGAGCTCAAGATTCTGCCTTTCTAACAAGTATCTAGGTGATGCTGTTGCTTTTTGGACCATACTGAATAGCAAGGCAGTATATCACACTGCACCGTGTTGAACAGATTTAACGGGGAAACATTCCATCTTTCTATATAGAGCAAAGCCTGAAGGAAAAAAATCAGTGACCTGCCCTGGCCAGGTGGCTCCCATACCCCAAAAGGCTGTAGGTCCTACTTCCAGTCAGGACACACACCTAGGTTGTGGGTTTGATCCTCAGTCCGGGTGTGTGCAGGAGGCAACCAATCTATGATTCTCTCTCACATCAATGTTTCTCTCTCTCTCTTTTTCTCTCTCTAAAATCAATAAAAAACATATCCTCAAATGAGGATCATAAAAAAGAAAAAAAACAGTGACCAGAGTTGGAAGGAACAATTTAATAATAGGAGCAGTAAGAACAGCTGACGTTTGCTAGCATGTTGTTATGTGCGCGTGACGTGAATTGTCTCCTTTTACCCTCATAGCCACCCTAGGAGAGAAATATAATTTTAGCCACATTTTACAACAGAGGAGACTGAGGCGCAGAGCAGTTAGGTAACTTAATGAATATCATACAAATAGTAAATAACGCTGAAGCTCAAATTTCAATCTATATAATACAATCTCTGCTCATGATCACTGGACTCCAGTGCATCTTATCGCATGTGCCTGTTATATAACAATGATGCTTGCTGGCCGCATCTGTGAGTGGGTGTCAGCCCCTGTCTTTACCAGACACTCCCACCTGGACTCACCAAAAGCTGGCTCCTCCACAAGGCCTGATCATGGCATGACATGTATAAGCAGCCTTGGCCCACTTTCCAATGGGCTGGCATCAGCCTCGCTTTCACTGACATAGTATCAAGTGTACCGTATGGACTCTGCCTCACATAAGCCCCACCTCATGTTGAAACAGTCTATACAACAAACGTTAATCCTGTTCCCTTCTGCCCAACTCTCCAATGTCACATTGGCAATAAAATCTCACCCTGAAGCACAGTCTGCTTGGATGGGATACTGACACCTCACCAATTATTTGTTCCTAAGAGTTGAATAATTACCAAGACTCTCTGACTGGCAAGTTGTCTGGAAACACAATAGCCTCTCATACCAGACACCCTGTCCTCACAGCTGTGAGAATTACAGCTATATGATTAGAACACCTCTATCTCCCATGAAAATAGACCTGGCCTAAGAGAAACATCTCTCTGGACTCTGAAAGTCTTTTGACGCCATCCTCCATCGCCAAGCCAGTTTCCCTCACCTCCATGTCCCTTCTGTCACCTCCTCCTCCTCCCCACCGGCCTGTCCTTGAGGACCCTACCCTGTTTGAGCTGGGACATGCAAGCCTTAAAGGTTTTCCAGGTTTTAACTCACAGCTGCCATCCATGAAATCCATGCTACTCCAAGAAAAGAATATTCATATCAAAGTCAGATGGTGTAGAAAATACCTCTTGATGTTCTCCCTGAATTATCTTTAAATAGCCATATACACATTAATTTTCTGCCATACTTCACGGGGGTTGCAATCTTTTCCAGCAAATTGAGACAGGCTCCATAATGAGAACGAAACTAAATCAAACACCATTTCAGCAAAAATTAAAAAATCAAAAGCAATAATATTTCTGAAGCAATGGCTTTGTTGAAAAGAGTGAATGCCATCAAATGCATCTATTTTCTTGTCAAGTGCTATAATGAGACTGACCGCAAAACCAGTTGCCAAATTAACTCACCTTTAAAGACTGTTGCCTTTTCTTCCATCAATTTTCTATTCCTATCATTTAGGAATATCAATAAACTCCCAAAGAGAAGCTTTGGGAGTTGTTAACATTGTCATTTGTGTTTCTCTTCCCCTGCAATGATTCTTACTGAAGACTTAAGTCACCTGCTATCTCCCTCAGTAGTGATGCACTTCGCAAAGAATTGAGCATAAGCCCTTGCCCCAAATCCTCTGTTTGAATAGTTTTATCAACTACAGGCAGTTCCAAAGCCCCTGAGGAAGGCATTACAAAATTCTGTCGCACTGGATTGCCTTTTTTATCCCAGATTACCACCACTGAGTATGTTTATTGGGAATGGTTTCTGTTTCTTACCTTCCTCATGTTTCCCCAGCCTATTGTTAATGTCCTTGAGTGTAGTTAGGAAACCTGTCTGCGTTTGCTTCCTGGAGCTCACGGTTTAGATGTGTGACCTTGGAAACATAACAAAATACTTGTGTCTCAGTTTTCTCATTTATAAACTGTATTGCTTTTAGAGGGGAAAATTAGGTGATGAAATTAAATAATGTATAAGAAAGGGAGAAAAGTACATAGAAACCTAAGATTCATAGAGTTCCATGTATTATTTTTTTCCCCGAATCATTGAGATAATTCACATACCATGCAATTCATGCACTTAAAGGGAACAATTCAGTGGTTTTTAGTATATTTAAAGTTTTGAAACAACCACCACCATTTAATTGGAGAACATTTCATTACCCAAAAAGAAACTCTATAGCAGTCACCACCCATTACCACTCCTACCTGACTCCCAAGTCCACTTCACCTCCCACTCCCACCCGCAGCCATAAGAAGCCACTAATCGACTTTTTCTACGTATATTTGCCTATTATGGACATTTCATATAAATGGAATAAAATAGTGTAATTTTTTTTAAAATATAACTATTGATTTCAAACAGAGGAAGGGAGAGGAAGAGAGAGAGAGAGAAACATCAATGATGAGAGTCATGGATCGGCTGCCTCCTGCGCACCCCCTGACTGGGGATGGAGCCCGCAACCCGGGCATGTGCCCTGACCGGGAATCGAACCTCGATCTCCTGGATCCTAAGTTGGTGCTCAACCGCTGAGCCACGCCTGGCTGGGCAAAATAGTGGTCTTTTCTGACTGGCTTCTTTCACTTCACATAATGTTTTCAAGGATGACCTATGTTATAGCATTTATCAATACCTCATTCCTTTTCATTGCTGAATAGTAGTCCTTTGTATGGATATAATATATTTTACTCATCCATTCATCAGTTGATGGAAATTTGGGTTATTTTTGCTTTTTAATTGCTATCAATACTGCTGCCATTTACATCTATGTACAAGTCTTTGTGTGAATGTGTTTTTATTTCTCTTGGGTAGATTCCTAAGAGTAGGCTTGCTAGGTCATATGGTAACTTTATTTACTTATTTATTTACTTAATTTTTATTTTTTAATCCTCACCTGAGTATATTTTTTCAATTGCTTTTTCAGAGAGAGTGGAAGGGGGGAAGAGAGAGAGAGGGGAACACCGATGTGAGACACATTGATAGGTTGCCTCCTGACTGGGGCCGGGGATGGAGCCTGCAACCGAGGTACGTGCCCTTGGCCAAAATCAAACCCGGGACCCGTCAGTCCACGGGCTGATGCTCTAGCCACTGAGCCAAGCCGGCCAGGGCTATTTACTTATTTATTTTTATGGTAACTTTGTGTTGAATGTTTTGAAAAACTGCCAAAATGTTTTTCAAAGTGACTGCACTATTTTACATTCCTGCTAACAATGTATGAGGGTTCAAATTTCTATGCCATGCCTTCACCAACACTTGTTATTGGCTGCCTTTTTTTTATGGCCATCCTAGTTGATGTGAAGTAGCATCTCGTTGTGGATTTGATTTTCATTACGCTTAACACTAATAATTTTGAGCATATGTTTTTCCTGTGGGTTAGTTGAAATTTTCTTTAGAATTCCATTTTAATTTATCTTTAGTACTTTTGAGTGGATAATTTGTATGGCTTTTTAGTGGTTCTTCCAGGTACTGCATTACATATCCATAACTTACCACAGTCAACTGGTATCATTATTTTACAGTTTGATGAAGTATAGAAACATTACCTTTTTTATATCCCTTTTCCCTCCCCAATTATAATTTTTTAACTACTACTTCTACACATATTTAAAACCATATCAGACATTGTTACAATTTTGCTTCAAGTGTCAAACATAATTTAGAAAAGTCAAGAAGAGAAGGATACTATGCTGTATTTAGCCATATTTTGCTTACTATTTTCTTTCCTCCTTCCTGATGTTCCAAAGTCCCTCCTTTTATCATTCCCTTTCTATTTAGAGAACATGTTTTAGCCATTGTTTTAGATTAGGTCTGCTAGCAATAAATTCTCCTCATTTTTCATTTGACAATATCTTGATCTTACCTTCATTTCTGAAGGAATTTTCTCAGGATATGGAATTCTGGATTGATTGAAAAATATTATGTCATCTCCTTCTGGCACCCATGATTTCCCAAGAGAAATCTGCTATAATTTGAACTGGTGTTCCCCTATAGGTAATGTGTAATTTCTATTTGCTTTCAAGAGTTTTTCATTGTCTTTATTTTTTTAATTATTTTTCTTGTTGAAAGTATTACAGATGTCCCCTTTTTCCCCCCATTCATCTCCTCCACCCGGCATCTGCCTCCCCCCCCAGGCCTTCTCCACACTATTGTCTGTGTCCATGGGTTATGCATATAAATTATTTGATTAACCTCTCCTCCTTCCCACTCCTCTCTCCCCACCCCCCCTACCTCTGAGATCCCTCAGTCTGTTCCATGCTTCTCTGTCTCTGGATCTATTTTGTTCATTGGTTTATTTTGTTCTTTAGATTCCACATATGAGTGAGATCATATGATACTTGCCTTTCTCTGCCTGGCTTATTTTGCTTAGCATAATACTCTCCAGGTCCCTCCATGCTGTCCCAAAGGGTAAGAGATCCTTCTTCTTTACAGCTGCATAGTATTCCATGGTGTAAATGTCCCACAGCTTTTTTACCCACTCACCTACTGATGGGCACTTGGGCTATTTCCAGATCTTAGCTATTGTAAACTGTGCTACTGTGCCATTGTCTTTAGATTACAGAAATTTGATTATGATGTGCCTTGGCAAGATTATTCTACTGGGTTTGTTGTGTTTGTGGTTTACTAATTTCCTTGAATATTTAAGTTTACAACTTTTATGAATTTGGGAAATTTTCTACCTTTAGTCTGTTGAATATTTCCTCATACCCATATTCTTTTTTCTCTTCTCTAACCCCAGTGACATGAATATTAGAGATTTTATTATTGCCTACAGGTCCCTTAGGCTCTGTTATTTTTCCCCCCAGTCTATTTTCTCTGTTGTTAAGATTTGGTAATTTCCAATGTTTCATCTTCAAGTTCACTGCTTCATTCTTCTTCTTCTTCTTTTTTTTTTAATATATCTTTATTGATTTCAGAGAGAGGAAAGGAGAGAGAGAGAGAGAGAGAGAGAGAGAGAGAGAAACATCAATGATGAGAGAGTCATTGATCGGCTGCCTCCTGCACGCCCCCGACTGGGGATGGAGCCCACAACCCGGGCATGTGCCCTGACCTGGGCTCATTCCTCTCTTATCTCCATTCTTTCACTGAGCCCATGCAGGGAGATCATTTTATTTTTTTAAATATACCTTTATTAATTTCAGAGAGAGGAAAGGAGGGGGAGAGAGAGAGAGAGAGAGCCATCAACAATGAGAGAGTCATTGATCGAGCCCACAAACTGTGCATGTGCCCTGACCGGGAATCGAACCCTGATCGCCTGGATCCTAGGTCGACCCACAACCGCTGAGCCACACCTGGCCGGGCAGGGAGATTATTTTGGTTATTGTATTTTTCAGTTCTAAAATTTCTCTTTGGTTCTTCTTCATATCTTCTACTTCTTGCTAACTCTTTCTGTCCCATTTTTTCAAATATGTTCATAACTGATCACTGACACTTTTTTAATGACCGTTGCCTTTAAAATCCTTTTCAGATAATTCCACTATCTATTTTTTCTCAGTGTTGTAATCTTTTATTTTTTTCTCATTCTCCCTGGATCTTGGTATGATGAGTGATTTTCAATTCTGTCTTCAAGTTTTGTCTATTATGGACTTTGGATATTATTGAAATCTATTTCAGAAGACCTCCACTGACGGCATGTGGGTGTAGGAAGTCAGGCCCTGCCTCATTACTGGCAGGCAGGTGTGGAAGTCCAAGGTCCCCATTCAAACTTAGCACACACTGTGGATAAAGTGAGGTATGCCTCATTACACCTAGGTGAGGGGAGAAGTCCAGAGTCTCGATGTGCTTGCTATTGACATGATGTATGTGTATGTGGGGGGGAGATATGGAGAAGGCATCTCATTACCTCTGGGTAGTGCTGAAAATATACTCTTGAAGGCTTGGGCTCCTTGGACACCACCCCAGTGAGGACAGGTAGGGGTACCTCATTATGAATAGATGAGGGTGGAAATATAGCCTCCACATTTGGCCTTTGCTGATAGATGCCAGGGGAGATGTAATGTGTTACTTGTTTGTTTGTTTATTTGTTTTTTGTGATGTGTGAGTAGGGCAGTTATTATCAAAAAGATTTCCTTCTTGCTACACTGATCCTCTCCTGGTCCTTTGGCTTAAAAGAATGGGTTTTTATTAGGGCTTTATTTTTGGCCATGCCTGTGGGTGTTTCTGAGTTGCAAGCTTATCCGCCACCCAATCTTGGATAATATAAGGGAGGCGCAAAAAGAAAACCCAGGGAACTCACCATTTTGTCATTCCTCAAGTTCCAAAGTCCTTCACTGGTCTGCCTTCTTCTCTCCAGATTTTAGAGCCTCCTTGTTTGTTTTATATATAAAATAAATAAGCAGGAAGAATAGGGTAAAATGTGCCTACACTCTCTTGTCCAGAATCAGAAGTCTCCCGTTTTTGCTTTTTAAATTATTATTTTCTTTATTTTTTCCATTACAATTTATCTATCCTCCCATATCCACTTCTACCTCCACCCCCACCTCCCCACTGCCCACCCCCACTGCAATCACCACATTGTTGTTCCTGTCCATGAGTTCTTTCTCTTTTCACTTTTTAAAAAATGTGGCCACTAAAAAATTTTAAATTGCATCTGTGACACATCACGTTTCCATTGGACAAAGTTTCTATAGACATTAGCTTTCTCACTTGCAAATGAGAGGGTTAAGAAGAGATGCTCTCCAGTCTGTCCCTTCGACCTCTAAAATCCCATGATTCTAAGGAGTATTATTTGGCTTCTGTATACAATGCTAATGATGTAGATAATACTGTTGTTCTTTCCACTTACCTACATCACAGCTATAAGAGGTGAAATAGCCCTGAAAAGCCCTTCAAATACCTCAAAATAGAGCCAGGGGATAACTGAAGGTTATTATTTTTTAAATGAATGCCAGTATGTTAAAATTTCCACAAAAGTAGCTGGTAAGCAAGAATTTCTCCAAAGTAGCTTATTGCAGGTGCTAATCAGCTCACAGTATTTTTTTACTATCTGTGCTGAAAGGAGAATTAATTACTTCAATAGCCTCACTTCTTCATATACCTAATAATGCATCCCCCCACTCTGTGGAGAAAAAACAAAATTTGATAGAGAAAGGTTTAACGGGTATCTAAAAATAGCCCCGTAATCTCCTTGAAAGAACGCCCAGCACTCGTCTCCCTCCTAGAAAGACTTTCCTTTTCTGAAACTACTAATGAATGGTTCTTGTTTCCTTGTGATTCTGTCTCTCATCCTACCCTCCCACATATTTTGTTTTTTTCCTTCCACATATTTTGAAAGACTATTAAAGTTCACTTCCTTCCTATATTAATAATTAAGCTTGAAATCCACTGGCTCCTTCACAGAATAATCCCGGTAACTTGGCCACGAAGTCCTGATTTCATAGAAGCCTTGTTTAAAAATTAAGACAGTGCCTTTCAGCTTTCAGTACGAGATGTAAAATTCTGTCTGCGCTACACAAAGCACCCCAGTGGTCCAGTTGTCTCTTATCCCAATTGCTTCCCTTGCAATATGTGTTCCTCCATTATTCAACAAAAAAGGTCTTCATGAAAGTCATTGATGATTTTCATCTCCCAAATTCAGCAGTCTATTTACCAGGCCTTCCCAGCGTGTTATTTTCCCTAACTTCATATTATAATGCTCTCTTCTGATTCTACTGGAGTATTTCTAGTGTTTTCACTCAGCTCCCTGTCCTTCTCTCCTTGTTATCTAATAATGTGAATTCTCTGATGCCTCAAGCTATTCTTCAACCTGTCTTTGGTTACTCCATTGCTTGGGAAGAATATCCATTCTCAGTTTCAACTCC
This sequence comes from Miniopterus natalensis, assembly GCF_054644295.1. Classification (NCBI taxonomy): domain Eukaryota; kingdom Metazoa; phylum Chordata; class Mammalia; order Chiroptera; family Miniopteridae; genus Miniopterus; species Miniopterus natalensis. The sequence goes on along the minus strand of NC_142103.1, from coordinate 94,250,327 downwards.
AGCTTCTATGCTGCTTATGCTCATAACTCTACTCCTATATTCTCATCTCAACTCCAGTCCCAAATTTCCAGTCTTACTTAGCATTGCCACTTGCATGGCCCCATCACACCACAAACTGGACATGTCTGAAATGAAACTCTTCTTGCTCTGCAAATGACTTCCACTCCAACTTCCTTGTCAAACGGCTTCAAAATTTCTTGCTGTAAAGAGTCTCCAATCTGTAAACTTGAGTTATTTCTGATTAACACTCCTTTCATTCCAACTCTAGAATCAGACACCAAATCCAACATGGTTTCCCCCACAAACAGGAGTGGAGTGGGAAAGGCACTGGACTTGATTAGACTTGTATTTAAATTTAGCTAAGTTATTTACCATACCTTTGCATGAACTTGGATATATTAAGCAACATCTGTGAGTTTCAGTGTTTTCACATGGAGAAAAATACTTACATGGTGTTGCTGTGATGATTAAATGAGATAATTAAATAAAGTAATTTGATAACTGCATTTTAAATGTATGTCATTTTTAATTTGTTGTTGACAATATTACAGATGTCCCCCGCTTCCTCCACTCTTTGCCCACCTGCACTCATTGCCCCCTCCCTCTGGCCATCACCACACTGTTGTCTGTGTCCATGGGCTGTGCATATATGTTCTTTGGATATTCTCTTCACCTTCTTTCATCCAGTTCTCCCTCCTCTTCCCCCTCCTCTCTGACCTCTGTCAGTCTATTCCATGCATCCATGCCTCTGGTTCTATTTTGTTCACCAGTATATTTTGTTCATTAGATTCCACATATAAGTGAGATCATATGGTATTTGTCTTTCTGTGTCTGGCTTAGTTCACTTAGCATAATATGCTCCAGGTCCCTCCATATTGTCCCAAAGGGTACGAGATCCTTCTTTACAACTGCATAGTAATCCATGGTATAAATGTCCCACAGCTTTTTTACCCACTCATCTACTGATGGGCACTTGGGCTGTTTCCAGATCTTAGCTATTGTAAACTGCGCTCCTATGAACATCGGGGTGCATATATTCTTTCTGATCGGTATGTCAGGATTCTTAGGATATATTCCCAGAAGTGGAACCATTGGGTGAAAAGGCAGTTCCATTTTTAATTTTTTGAGGACACTGCATACTGTTTCCCACAGTGGCTGCGCCCATCTGTATTCCCACCAGCAGTGTACTAGGCTCCCCTTTCTCCACACCCTCGCCAGCACTTGTTTGCTGATTTATCCATGGTGAACATTCTGGAAGATGTGAGGTGATATCTCATTGTAGTTCTAATTTGCATCTCTCTGATGATTAGTGACCTTGAGCATTTTTTCATATGTCTCTGGGCCATCTGTATGTCCTCTTTGGAGAAGTGTCTATTCAGGCCCTTTGGCCTTTTTTTAATTGGATTGTCTGTCTTCCTGGTGTTGTCATATAAGCTCTTTATATGTTTTGAAAATTAATCCCTTATCAGATGCATTGTTGGCAAATATGTTCTCCCATAGGGTTGTCTTTTCGTTTTCTTCATTGTTTCCTCTGCTGTGCAGAAGCTTTTCAGTTTCACATAATCCTACTTGCTTATTTTTTTCCTGTGTTTCTCTTGCTGTAGGAGATATATCAGCAAAAATACTGCTCCAAGAGATGTCTGAGATTTTACCACTTATGTTTTCTTCTACGATTTTTTATGGTTTTGCAACTTACATTTAAGTCTTTTATCCATTTTGAGTTTATTCTTGTGTATATAGCAGGACTAAAAAAGATGTTCATTGCTACTTGGTTCCCTTCTGGTCATAGCTGTTCCCTTCTCTGAATTACCACTGCTACAGTGTTCAAGTCTCTCAGTCTCATGTACTTAAAATACCACAAGCACAACCCCCATCCTTTACTTCACTGCAGCCAGCTTTCTTCCCATGGACCTGATTCCCTAATTAATACTGACAGTGTCATCTGACTCCTTCACTTGAGGTTCACTCCCTTTCTTTGGCATATTAATTTGAAACTTCTTTGATTGTCTTTACAGTTCCTGAAAGTTCCCTTTTCCTTTCCCTTAACCCAAACTCTTCTTCTCCATTTCCCCTTTCTCTGTAATCTGGATCTTCTGTCCTGTTCCTCCAGGCTGCCCTCATCTCTTTCCCAAGGCCACATTGGTTTCTTGCTCTGAAACTGTAACACCCTCCTGTCTCATTTCACACCTCCTAGTGACAGACCTACATCCTTTATAGGTCTTTGCTTCAACTCTCCAGCCTCCTTGACCTCACTCTAGCCCTTCTTGCCTGGAAGCATCATTAATACCTAGTAGCATTCTGAACTGTATTTAATTGCTAATGTGTTAGACTGAGTGCTTACAATTCCTTTGGTTTCATATGCCAGTCATATTTCAAAACCAAGTCTGGTTACTGGCATTAGTTTTACTTTCACTGCCCTAGTAAAAATCTTTAAAAATCATTTTAAATCCTCCTTTCATTTTTAAAAAGATCTTTTACAAAAATAGAGGAACATGATGTTAGAATAAAAAAGTTTAAATTGAATAAATTTAGATTTATTTTTTAAAAACCTTTTCTTATCTTTATTCTTTATCCTTATCTTAATTCTTTAAATTTTGATGTGGACCAGAGGAAACTATCAGGGAAATTCTTAGACAAACATTTGGGAGCCTCCATAACTGTCTCCACATACCTATTGTTTCTATAACACGGCGAATTGGGACTTAGAGAGTTCCTACTATGAGCCAAGTAGTGCAACTGTGTGTTTGTGTCTGTGTGTATTAGATATTAGTATGCCATTCTACAGATTGCACAGCCAAGGCGTAAGAAGCTTGAAACTTGCTCCAAAAATCCACAACCCAAGATTAATCATGAGAAATTACATCAGGTATGCCAAATTTGAAGGAAGTTCTACAAAATACCTGACCATTACTACTCAAAAGTGACAAGGCTATGAAAAATAAGGAAAGGCTGAGAAACTGTCACAAATCGTACATGACAACTAAATATAACGCAATGTCCAAGACTGGATCCTGGAACAGACAAAATACGTTAACCTAAAATTGGTGGTATAAAGTCTGGAGATTATTTAATATTAACACGCCAATGCGTGTTTCTTATATTTGACAAACGTACCACGGTAGCATGAGATAAGATCAGAGGAAACAAACTGATTGAAGAGTATATGGGAACTCCCTTGTGCAATCTGTATAACTTTTCTATAAATCTAAAATTATTCCACATTAAAAGTTTAATTAAAATATTGAGAAGAGGTTCTACTGGCAAATTCTTTTGGAAACTTTGGGGTAAATAATGCCCAATTGCATTTCTCAATTCCCATAATTATCAGTTTTCTGAGATAGTAATATGCATTGTGACTATAACATAAGGGATAGAGGATGTTATCTTTACCAACATATTTGGTCAGCTACCTTTTCTTTCTTTAGAAAGCAGTTTTCCAGGAAAAAATGCTGACATGGAGAAGGTTTTTCCCAATGTTTCATATATGTATAACCAATATCCAACTGTGTTCAAATTTTAACCAGCAACTTTTGCTGAAGAGAGAAAAATGCCATGAACATGTAACTGGCAAAGGACTTAAAACTAGACGATACTATGATGAATCAGCATTAAAATTATATTGCCCAGCCGGGCATGGCTCAGCGGTTGAGCGTCAACCTAGGATCCAGGCGATCGGGGTTCGATTCCTGGTCAGGGCACATGCCCCGGTTGCAGGCTTGATCAATGACTCTCTCATCATTGATATTTCTATATGTCTCTCTCCCCCTCTCCTTTCCTCTCTCTGAAATCAATAAAGGTATATTTTTAAAAAAGAAAAAAAAGTTATATTAATGGGCTGCTGCAGTTGACCCAACTTGACAGGATGACTATAAAATGGTAAATCTATAGCGTACTTTTAGTTAAACAAAGAAAAACATAAAAATCAACCATGTAAGTACAGGATGAGAAAGAATGGACTCAAATGCCCATCAGGTTCCTGTGAGGGGCTTTGTGCTTTGAGGTCATAGGTAGAATGAATGCAACTGTCCTGCTTAGTGAATGGGACATACACAGCAAAGTTATGGCCGTTTCTGCAGATTTGTTTAGTTCTCTGTGCCATATCACAAAAGCTCCTCAATGAATCATTTCCAAAGGAGAAAGAACAGGATGGTGAGCATCTTGAAAACCACGTCCGATTAAGAAGTGTTTTAGAAAACTAGGAATTTAACCATGATGAATGGAAATCTTAAGGGGACTTGACAGTGGCCCTTACATACACAAGGATACAAGGAGAATCCAACCCATTCTGTGCAACATCAGAAGTCAGAAGGAGGAGCTAAGGAAACAAGAGGGGGCATGCCTTAGTTCAACACCATCTTTCAAATCATTAAAGTGCCTCAGAATGGAATGGATGTCGCTGAAGCAAAGTGAGCTCCTAGACTCTGGGATTGTTTCAATAGAAGCTGGATATCCACTTGCCCAGATTGCTGCCAAGGTGTCTTTTATACTGCACTTAATATATGACCTCTACGTATCCTTCCAGTCCTAAGATCTGTGAATCTATGAAACCACAGGGAGAAGAAAAGCAAGAGGCACTGAGAAAACTAGCAAACTATTAAAAACACTCCTTACGGTACCTTAGACCCCACTCTGCCTCTCTTTTAAAGAGCATCCCTGAGATAATATCTAGAAAATGCCTTAACAAATGCTGGAGTTTAGCTAAAGAATCAGTGCCAAAGTGCCATCCTTAAGTGTGTACGTAACAGACATCTGATGGTATAATTTAAATTACAGTAGAAGCCAGGGAATTGAATTTATCTAGACCAAGTATTATTACCAAAAAGAAACTTACTGAAACAAACAGGCGGATTTTAACAAATCCACTATTTTTTCGTCCTATGGAAATAATTGGTTTATTTACAAAACGTATGTGGGTAAGTTCAAGAGATCTGCTTCAAATCTGCTCCCAAGCTGAGCCAGAACTATCATGAGGTGAGTCACTGAGGCACCTATGTTGAGGAAACCCTCACTCCCAAGGTCCTACAAAGGCCTATAGCCCTTGAGGGTGAGTATCACTTTAAATTTTGCTTCAGAGGTGCCTGCTTACCTCACCCTAGTCCTAGACCTGTGATTGGGCAGGGCCTCAAAACCTTCTGTGACATCACACTAAACGGTTCCCTAAGTAACGGCTATATAGCTACCCACCTACCGGTCAGTACGGTCTGTTGCTCAAGAGCCTGAAGACAGAGAGACCTCAGGCCACGTCTTCCCTCAAGCCCTCAACGGGAGGTAGGAGACAAGTCTGTACGGACTCTGCCATGCGGCAATGGCCTGGGCCCCAGAGCAGAAGTGGGCGGAGCCGAGTCTGAGCGCCCTCGGGGCAGGCAGGGCCGGCAGGGATGGCAGGGCAGGCGCAGGCGGCGGGGCCGGCGGCAGGGGCAGGGGCTGGGGCGGCCCCTCCGGCCCCCTGGAGCCTAGGGCTCCTGGCCCCCGAGGACCCCCTCTTGTCTTTAAAATAAGAAACAACATGATTGGTGCGGTGATTGGTCGTGGTGGATCAAACATAAAAGGCATCCAGAGTATGACAAACACCAAAATACAGATCATAAAGGGCGATTCCGAAGCAGAGGTAAAAATTTTTGGCAGCAAGGAGATGAAAGAAAAGGCCAGAGCAGCTATAGAAGCTGTTAAAAGAGAAGGGAGCTACAATCCAGAGTCCACTGTTGATAATGCTGCATCCCAGCCCTCTGCTGGAAGAGCCTGGGGCACAGATACCATTGATAGAAAAGTTCGGCCATTCATAGACTGGGATCAAGTCAGGGCAGGAGCTGCAGACTGGGAAAAAAGGAAATGGGCAGATTTAGCACCAGTTCAAAAGAACTTTTATGTAGAATCCAAAGCAACAAGTTCTATGTCTCAAGTGCAGGCAGATATTTGGAGAAAGGACAATTTCAATATAACGTGTGATGACTTGAAAGATGGGGGAAAGCGTTCTATCCCCAACCCCACCTGTCAATTCGAAGACGCTTTCCAGAGTTATCCTGACTTGATGAAAAAACTTCAAAAGGCAGGATTTCAAAAGCCAACGCCAATTCAATCACAGGCATGGCCAATTATTCTACAAGGGATAGATCTTATAGGAGTCGCCCAAACTGGAACAGGCAAGACACTGTCATATTTATTGCCTGGGGTTATTCACATCGATTCTCAGCCCACACCCAGAGAACAGAGGGGTGGTCCTGGCATGCTAGTGCTTACACCCACTAGAGAACTGGCTCTCCAGGTAGAACAGGAGTGTTCCAAGTATTCATACAAATGCCTTAAAAGTATCTGCATATATGGTGGTGGAAATAGAAAACAACAAATAAAAGACATTGCAAAAGGCACAGACATCATCATTGCAACTCCTGGGCGACTGAATGACCTTCAAATGAGTAACGCTGTCAACCTAAGAAGCATAACCTACTTAGTCTTAGATGAAGCGGATAAAATGCTAGATATGGGATTTGAACTTCAGTTAATGAAGATCTTATCGGATGTCCGCCCAGACCGGCAGACTATCATGACAAGTGCAACTTGGCCAGATACCATTCGTCGACTTGCACAAACTTACCTGAAAGACCCTATGATTGTTTATGTTGGGACTCTGGATCTAGTTGCTGTAAATACAGTGAAGCAAAATGTAATTGTCACCACAGAAGAAGAGAAACAATCCCTCATCCAAGAATTCCTGCAGAACCTGTCGCCCACAGACAAAGCCATCGTGTTTGTCAGCAGAAAACTTGTTGCTGATGACTTATCCAGCAATTTAAGCATCCAAGGCCTACGTGTACAATCACTGCATGGAGACAGAGAACAGAGCGAACGTGAGCAAGCATTAGACGACTTTAAAAGTGGACAAGTGAAAATACTGATTTCTACCGATTTAGCATCCCGAGGTCTCAACGTTAATGATGTCACACACGTATACAATTACGATTTCCCACGGAATGTTGAAGAATATGTACACAGAGTGGGGCGTACTGGAAGAGCAGGGAAGACTGGCATATCCGTTACCCTTATGACTAAAAATGATTGGAAGACTGCCCCTGAATTGATTAAAATTCTGGAAAGATCAAATCAAAGTGTCCCAGAAGCTCTTGTAACAATGGCCCAACAATACAAGTCCAATAAACAAAAAAAGAATGCAGGAAAAAAATCAAAACTATTTCAACAAAAACCCAAGGAGTTTCATTGAGAGCTACAGTGAAAAGAAGTTTTGCCAGACTACCGGAAGACTCAAAATAAGTTAAAGAAATGCAGTGTTCAAGATACATAACAAAGCACTGGAAACGTACTGGCAGTTTGAAGACAACCAATTCTTAAATACCACTAAGCTTTCAATATTGTGCAAGCTCCTTAATAAACTCAAGTGTTTTGAAAATGAGAGAGTGTGAGATTATGTGGCGGGAAAATAGATATCATGTGTTGGTTAAAGTTTAGATTCTATTCTAGCCTGCCATATCCATCTGTGTCTTCTCTAACAGTAGATAACAATGGTGCTTCTCTTGCTTTAAAATAGTTGTACTGAATTGAAACATAGTTTTTATCAAGCTTATCCCAGTTAAAATATTCCATTTTCACCCAGTGGTCGGTGCCACAACAATCCCTAAAAATATCTCTACTATAACTCCCTAATTATTTTAATTCATAATAAAATAACTGCTAAATCTTCTAGCAGATTCCAAAATTCTATTTTTTCTCCAATACATGTGACTAACAGAGCAGAATGTCTGACAGAGAGATTCAGATTCTCATACAAACTCTGTTACTAGCCATTGGTTAAAAATTCGGGGGAGGTCACTTGCCTTCGGAGGTCTCAATTTCTTCACTAGTAAATTTGAATGGTTATATTAAGTAATTTTGGGGTCCCTTTCATCTCTAAATTCTATGATATTAAAACCAAAATCACGTACCCCAGCCTTATATTAACACTTTATTTTCTAACCTAGGGAAAAAGCACATCCTTATGTAACAAATTGAACAATGAGCTCCTTTTTATTTATTTTTTAATTTTTTTTATTTTATTTTTTAAATATATCTTTATTGATCTCAGAGAGAGGAAAGGAGAGGGAGAGACAGAAACATCAATGATGAGAGAGTCATTGATCAAGCCCGCAACCCGGGCATGTGCCCTGACCGGGAATCGAACCCCGATCGCCTGGATCCTAGGTCGACGCTCAACCGCTGAGCCACGCCCGGCCGGGCAATGAGCTCCTTTTTAATAACCAGAATGGTGCATTCAGCTTTTTATTGATTTTTGTGATGTGACTCGCTGGTTATCTATTTTCTTTTCATCAGATTTTATTTTTCAATTTGTCCTGAAAAGGTCAAAACCACATATATATTTCAGGGGGAAGCTGTGAAAGAAAAATATATCTTATATACTAGGAAACACTGTAAAACAATCAAATGACATTTTGGCCATGGGAACCAATTTTGGTAAAACGCCTAACTTATAATTATCTTTTGTTTTCTTTAGACACAATACGCATCTTCTCACATTGCAAGATGAAATCCTCACAGTGATACTAAATTTTAAAATTCATTGTTTTCTGAGAACATTAGAATTAGTCAAGCCTTAAAATTTTCTGGCAAAAAATAAAATAAAATAACACAACAATCTTTTTCCCCAGCATTCCTCAGCTGTGACCAGAACAACTAAATCAGAAATTAAGTGAAATAGAGTTAAACATTCTAAGTATACGTGTTTGAGGTTTAAAGTCTGGCTTTAAAGGTTCTTTATATAAGCCTCAATATCTCTTGATAAAATTAATAACAACGGTTAACATTTTTGAGTGTCTGATATATACCAGGTGCTTAATCTTATAACTTATAATCTTTATCAAAAACCAACTCAGAAGGTAATCTTATCCCCATTTTGCAGAGGATGAAACAAGGTCAGAAGAACTAACATGCCCTATGGTGCAAGACAATATGCTTGTCTTGAGGTTGTCCACATGTTAGGATTTAGTGAAATAGGAGGTATGTGCAAATTTACTCCAAAGCAAAGCAGCCTATAGCCAAACCTCTGTCAAATGTGCAAATAAATGGCCTGTTACTGTTCACTCAGAGGAGATATGATGAATGTTTAGCAAGTTGGAATATGTTATTTGCTAGAATTCCTCCTAGGGGCAATCCTATATTTGTTAGAGAAAAATGTAACAATTAAACCACTTGAGATAGTGAGGTTCCTCAATCATGTTCAAGAAACAACAACAACAAAAATTATCACCCGCCCGGCCAGGCGTGGCTCAGCAGTTGTGCATCGACCTAGGACCCAGGAGATCGGGGTTCGATTCCTGGTCAGGGCACATGCCCGGGTTGCGGGCTCCATCCCCAGTCGGGGGCGTGCAGGAGGCAGCCGATCAATGACTCTCTCATCATTGATGTTTCTATCTCTCTCTCTCCCTCTCCCTTCCTTTCTCTGAAATCAATAAAGATATATTTTTTTTAAAAATTATCACCCAATGTCTATGGGTAAGAAAAGGTGAGAAACATACATTTCTTCTAACAGAAAAAAAACACTATATGGGGACATGTAAGTAGAGGTACAACAATGGTTCTAACCCAAGGGTACTTTTTGCCTCCCCTCAGATTCTAGCAATAGGTGGAGACAGTATTGGTTTGTTCAACTACGGGGGGTGGAGGTGGTGTGGCAAGGTGCTACTGGCACCTACGAGGTAGAGATCAAGGGTGCTGCTAAACAGACAGCCCCACACAACAAAGAATGATTTGGCCCAAAACATCAACAGGGCTAAGATGGAGAATCCATGAGAGAACAGAAGCAAACAAAACTAAGTGCATTTACTACGAAAGGACTTCTGAGAAAAGAAACAGGATTTTAAAATGATGTCTTATGGGATATGCAGAATAAAATCCTATAACCTTCCTGTCCTTGGTTAGTGTATATCAGTGGTTCTCCACCAGGGCCAGTTTTACCAGTGTCTAGAGACAGATTTGGTTGTCACAACTCGGGGGATGGGTGTTGGCATATCCTGCGAAGAGTCCAGTGGTGCCATTAAACACCCCAGGATGCAGAGGACAACCCCTCAAAACAAAGAATTCTGTGGCCCAGAAGTCAGTAGACCCACAGTTGAGAAACCTTGCAATAGATGAAGCAAAACACGCCCGCCCCCAAATTCAGTTGCAGAGAAACCAAGAAGGAAGTTTGGCAATGAAAACAAAAAAGAAGATATTTATTTCTTATGCACTGTTCTACATAAAACCCTCCACCAAACTTCCTATCTTTGTTACACTCTATAGCAATGAGTTCCTGAGATAATTTTACCTCCTACGGGACATTTGGCAATATCTATAGTATTTTTGGTTGTCTTCCTGAGGCAGCAGGATTGCTCCTGGCATCCAGTAGTGGGTTTAGGTCAGGGATAAACATCTTATAATGCACAAGACAGCACCCGATAAGAATGGATTTTTCAGCCTAAACCGTCTATGGAATTAAGGTCAAGAAACTGTGGTTTACATTGATCAACAAAGCTTTTGTAAGTGAATTACTTTTCAGAAACTCAAACAAATACGGAGTTCTCCAGCCAAGTTGGAACAGTGTGGCAACAGAGCACTGAACATGCTTTGACACAAGAGACAAAGGTATGAGAATTTGGCTGACCTCAGAGTTATTCCTATAAAATGCTTAGCATGGTGATTCACATTCAGTAGATACTCAACAAATATTAGATCTCTTCCGCCCTGCCTCCCATCACCCATTATTTAATGCCTGGTCACAATTCTGGAGGCTGTTACATTGTTTCCCCCACTTGGAATGCCCTTTACCCTTCCTCTCTGGTCAAACCAAACCCATCATTCTAGGTACATCCAACATGTCCCATCTTCCATAAGATCCTATCTGCTCTCCTCCATTTCAAAACTTCTATAGCTCTCATCACCTACCAATAATATTGACATCTGTACTTATCTCCTAGATAATTTTTGAAAAATTCAAATTGACTGAGAAATTGCACTATCAAATATTTAAATACATTATAAAACTATAGCAGTTAAAACAGTTTTACCCTATATGATTGACAAATCATAAGACAACTCTCCAGTACTAAATCTGCCTAAGAACCTGTATACAATAAAATTATAATTAATGTTTTTTTTATTGATTTCAGAGAGAGGAAGGGGGAAAGAGAGAAAGAAACATCAATAGTGAGAGAGAATCATCAATTGGCTGCCTCCTACATGCCCCCCACTAGGGATGGAGCCTACAACCTGGGCATTTGCCCTGACTGGAAATTGAACAGTGACCACTAGGTTCATGGGTCGACACTCAACCACTGAGCCACACCAGTTGTTAGATTAGAATTTTTAAATCAATGAAGGAAAGTCTATTCCAAACAAGTTTAAAAATTTAAAAATACATAATACATACACACATACCAGGACAACTGATTGACCATAAAACTCCTATTTGAAAAGAAAAGAACTGCCCAGCCTGCATGGCTCAGTGATTGAGCACCAACCAAGGAACCAAGAGGTCACCGGTTCAATTCCCGCCAGGGTTTTGGGGTGGATCCCCAGTGGGGGACCTGCAGGAGGCAGTTAATCAATCTCTCATCGGTTTCTATCTCTCTCTCCCCTCCCTTCCTTCCTCTCTAAAAATAAAATAAAATGACAGAACTACAATCATTGATTAATGCAATCACTTTTCAGAAATCCCTTTAAAAGATCAGTCTAAACATTATAGTCGAATATCGCTTCAGTTGAGCATTTATTAAACTATGAACCACAACAATAAGAGAAAAGTAAAACACAATATGAAGAAAGTCTGCAATAAAGCCTTATATTCTTGGTTGGGGGAAGAGATGAGAATATTTGGGGGAATGCAAGATAAGCAAAAGAAGCTACCAGTGTAACAAGTCATAAATTCAGTAACCAATTTATAGCCTTTAATCTCCAGATTTCTGGGAATAAACTTATGAAATGACACCGCAGTATTTGGGGTGGCAGACACTGGTAGTTTACCCACAAAACAGCCACCTTCACCACCTCTCTCCTATGCCCCTATTTGCTGGCATAACTCACTTCCCATTATTAGGTTAAAAAACCAGAAATTCACTTTCCTAGCTTCCCTTGCAGCTAATAGGTATGTGACTAATACATGGCCTATGGGACAGAAAATTCTGCCTGAAAACTTTTTTTTAAATATATCTTTATTGATTTCAGAGAGAGGAAGGGAGAGGGAGAGAGAGGGACAGAAACATCAATGATGAGAGTCATTGATCGGCTGCCTCCTGCACGCTGCCCCCTGTTAGGGATCAAGCCCACAACCCGGGCATGTGCCCTGACCGGAAATCGAACTGTGATCCCCTGGATCCTAGGTTGATGCTCAACCACTGAGCCACACCCGGCCAGACTGCTTGAAAACTTTAAAGAAAGATCTTCCTCCCTTAAAAACAGAGGCATGTGAGGATAAGCTCTTCCTCCTGCTTTTGCACGCAGTTGGGTGAAGACAACATGTTAAGCATGACCAAACGTAAATTCGTGAGACACCTGATACCGATGGCATAACTGCGCTGAATTAAACCCTATGTGGCAGCTACAGAGGTATGCCACTCCGATCTCTGTTCAAGAAAGACCTTGCTGATCAGTTGCAAGGAGTGTAGTTAGCTGACATCCCCCAGCTTCAAACAATCCATGGCAACATCTGAGCAGAAACAAAGCTCTTCCAGGAAGTCCTCGCCAATAACTGAGAAGAGTAGGGCAGTAGGGCCTGGTCATTTCTGCCCAACATGGGACTCCTCTACTGGCCATACTTTTTGTAGGGCTCCCTATTAAGCTGGCTGTGGATATCTCAGAGCCTCAAGGTAGTCCCAGGCTCCTCCCACTCAATATTTCTTCCTTTCCCCACCACTTTCAGGTATCAGACAGGAGCCATGGTCTGAAGGATTTCTCTGACGAGGCTTCACCCTTTTCCCCCTTATCTTTCATAAGCGTTGACATCCAATAAATATTGGACCCAGCGAACACATCCAGGAATCCCCTACTTCTGAAATTCGTGTTATATGAAATAATAAGTGTCTTTGTTGTTTAAGTCAACGATTTTCAACCATTTTCACCTCATGGCACACATAAACTAATTATTAAATTTCTGCGACACTCCAAAAATATTATTACATTTTTTGATGATCTGACAGAAAAATAGGTATAATTATGATTCACTCGCACAGGATGGCTATTGTTGTGTTGGCTGTTGTCATTTTTTATTTGACAATCTAAGAAAAAAGAGGTCAGTGCCCCTGACTAAACAGTCAGGTATGACATGTTTTAAAAATTCTTGTGGCACACCGGTTGAAAAATCACTGGTTTAGGCCATTATGAGTTGAATATTGTATTACCAGCAGCCCAAAGCATCTTAACTGATAAATTGGGAAAATAGCCATACAGTAACCTTGCATTAAGGGGGTGAATTTTTCATTATTGACAACAGGCTCCAATGAGGTGTACTCTAGGATGAGAGTTGACTATAACAAGCAAATTAAGTTCTTCCCCTAGATGTTTATTTAATGGGGATACTAAAAACACAGAATTCTATAGGGAATTGCTGTAATTTTATAACAAATTGGAAGCATATGAAACAAGCCCAGCTTTTGAAAACTCAGCAGCAATTAGAGGAAGCAGCAGCAGGAGAAACCAGCGGAGTAGAAACTTGAAGACACCCAATATCAAGGTCATCTGAACCAACAGCTTTAACAGCATTCACACTTGGCTGCACCTAGAGTACATCACTGGCTCGGACAGATTTGAAATGTAGCCGACGAGAAAATTTCTTACAGTCAACAACACAGAGGGCTCGGGGTGAATGATTCTACCTAATGGAGATACATAGCCAAAGCAATGGGAATCTTCTCTTGAACACAAGGAATTAAAAAAAAATCTTTTCACACAGAAGGGGAACAAGGAGAGAGAAATTGATGGGCCATCTTTGTTTTTCCCCTGAGCTTGAAAATCCAATTAAAAAAAAAAAAAAGCAGAGAGTAAGTACTTTCTAAAAGAACAATGATAAAGTCAGCAAAATATTACTCTCCCCCACCTCCCTTCCTATAGCCTAAGTGCCCTTCCCTTAATAAAAAATGGTAATTCAGGATTTCTTGCTGTATTGATTGAATTAAAAGCTATAGCCCTAGTCGGTTTGGCTCAGTGGTTAGAGTGTCGGCCCTTGGACTGAAGGGTCGCAGGTTCAATTCCAGTCAAGGGCACGTACCTTGGAGGCAGGCTCGTTCCCCAGCTCCAGTGGGTGTGTGCGGGAAGCAACCAATCAACCAATCAATGTGCCTCTTTCACATATCTCTCTCTCTTTCTCTCTCTCTCTCCTCCTACTCTTTCTGAAAAGCAAACTGAAAAATATCATAGGGTGAGGATTTAAAACAATTAATTGGGAAAAAGTGGAAGAACTGATCCTTTCTCCTTATGCTGACTCCTCCATTTCACTTCCCAAATACTGCTGAAGGTGCTCAGTGCACTAAACTACAGTAATCATTGACATCTCCTCCTCACCTAACATACAAACAATAGTGAAAGCCTTGTATTGCTTTCCCACTACATGTAAATGTTACTCTTCAGGTCCCTTCTTCTACTGCAAACTTCTGTTTTCTTCTAGACCTTCCAACAGAGTAAAATCTCTGCAATGTTGTTTACCCAGCTTAAATAAAGTCCATCCAATCATTCAAAGCTTGCAATTTGTGGTGAACTTTCAGCAATTAGTACACTGATGTGTTCTAGGGTCCTAATTAAAATTTCAATTAGAACCCATTTCTCATATTCAGCAAAATCCCTTTGAAGCCTGAACTAATTGGTTTTAGGCTTGTGTCCTGTGAGGACCCATATGCTATTTTACAGCAATGTTTTAATTCTCTTTGGAACCAATAAATGTGGCCTTGTCACATCTCTTCCAGGCATTTACGTTTTGGTTCTGTATGCAGGCCTTTCAGACAACACACTCTTTCACGGTGCCTTCTCATGAAGCACCATATGACATCCCATTTTAACTTTACTCTCATGAGTGAGAGAGCGTGAAATGATGTTTAACTAAAGGGAATAAGCATTTTCTGCTTCTAGAAGAGTCTCCTCCTCTCACCTTCTACAGCGTACACACACACACACACACACACGCGCATGTGTCCAGGTGTGTTGAGAACATCCAGCCTCCCTGACCACTGCCTCCTCCAGAGCTCACTGTCACTCGGACCTCGGACCTCAGAATACTACACATAAAACGTAGAGTTAGCTGCTCCTGTTGATGAAGGATAATGATCTTCCCTTCTTTCTGGATGATACTGGTTGTTGTCCCCAGATTCAAGTACAACACAGTGGTTAAGGGTCAAGTCTTAAGAGTAGGAAAGACCTGCACTTGATTCTCATTTTGGCCACTCATAATCAGCTATGTGCATTTGGGTAAGTCATATAAGGGCCTGAAGTCTTGGTTTCATGAGCTGTAAAAGATGGACGGTGATTTTTAACTTCTACCTCATGAAGACTAAACAATAAACATATCAAGTATCCAGGATAAAGAACATTGACAGTATACTCAATAGTTTTTTAAAGACAGAAGATGGTATAGGGAGACAATGGTAACACTAAGGCTAATTCATCCTAATTGCCGCTCCCACAAATAATAAATGTGAATGTGTCACAAAAGAATACCAGAAACGCTGTAGTTTGGTTTTGGGATGTGTTTCCATGGAGATGGCACTTATTGAGACTCTCCATCTGTGCAACATAAATGTTCCTGAAGTCTCTTTCTCTCTGTAAGTTGGCTTCATTCCTCACCCTCCCCAAACTCCATTTCTGCTGCTTCTCCATGAACAGGTAGAAAAGGTCAGATTCTACAGCTCTCTGGTTTGGATGACATCTGTTCATGACATCGGTCTAGATTGAGCTAGACTGCCTCAGCTCCAAGTTTATATCTCTATAAGAGACAATGTGATTGGACCAGTTTGGATCAGGTCTCCACTCATGGTCCCATCAAGTATTCTGAGTGGGAGGGCTGGTGGTAATAGGGCCCTATAACAAAAACATAGCTGTTAGGATCCCATTCTTATATTTGAGGAAAGGTGAACTTCAGAGAAGAGGGACCTTAGAGGCTACAGTATTAAACTGAGTTGTGCAGCTCTTGGGCAAGGGCCGTTTTCCTTATAATGAAAGCTGATATATATTAATCATGTTACATAACCACTTAGTAGCTCTAGTTGTCACTCAGAAACTATCAAAGTTCTTTTTAGGCATTTCTCTAAAATATGAGCATTTTTATACTATCTACTGAATCAACTCACTGGTCTGTCCATTATTATTTACTTTACCACATATTTTAACTATCCTATTGCTGGAAACATTCATAAGATCATCTGATGCACAACATCTACTTCTAATTCATTTTAATAACCATTTTCAAAGGAGAATATTCACAATAATATTTATATTATTTCCCAAGACTATTCTTTGTAAAATCTGAAACTGTTTAATTAATAAAACTTTATGACTAAAATAAGACAACTCAAGGATCCAAGATGGAGCAGAGTAGGTGCAAGTTACACTCACCTCCTCCCAGGACCAAATTGGAATTACAACTAAATTATAGAACAATCAGTCTTAATAACCAACTGAAGACTAGCTGAACAGAAGTCTCAGAACTAAGGACATACAGAAGAAGCCATATGGAGACTCGTGGGAAGGGCAGAGATGTGAAAAGGGCTACTCTGCACCCATGTGTGGCGGTTGAGAATCCAAAGGGATATCTCAGTTGCAAAGGTCCCATATGAAAAGCGTAAGATCTCAAATCCATGTGGGGCTCCCCAGCCCAGAGCACCAGAGCCAGGAAGAGGAGCCCACATCTGACTGAGAAAATCAGGAGAGATTCCATCCGCCAGGGTGAGAAAGGAGTTTGCCAATAACCCAGGCACCCTATTAAAAGACCAAAACACAAAATCTCATCTGTGGGCACTCACCCTGGGCATATGAGAAAGAGACATATGAAAAAATGCTCAAAGTCACTAATCATCAGAGAAACGCAAATTAAAACCACAATCAGGTATCACTTCACACCTGTCAGAATGGCTCCATCAACATGTCAACGAACTACAAGTGCTGGCGAGGGTGTGGAGAAAGGGGACCCTAGTGCACTGCTGGTGGGAATGCAGACTGGTGCAGCCACTATGGAAAGCAGTATGGAGTTTCCTTGAAAGATTAAAAATGGAGCTGCCTTTTGACCCAGTGATCCCACTTCTAGGAATATATCCTAAGGAACACCAATCGCAAAGAACTTATGCACCCCTATGTTCATAGCAGTGCAATTTACAATAGCTAAGATCTGGAAACAGCCCAGGTACCCATCATTAGACGAGTGGATAAAAAAGCTGTGGCACATTTACACCATGGAATACTATGCAGCTATAAAGAGGAAGGACCTTTTAGTCTTTGGCACAGCATGGAGGGAACTAGAAATTATTATGCTAAGTGAAATAAGCCAGTCAGAGAAAGAGAAGTACCAAATGATCTCACTTATATGTGGAATACAATAAACAAAATAAACTGATGAACAAAGTGGATCCAGAGACATAGAAGCTTGGAACAAACTGAGGGATCTCAGAGGGAAGGCGGGGAGGGGGGAGTGGGTGGGGAGAGATTAATCAGGGAACTTGAATGTTTATGGGCATGGCCCATGGATTCGGACATTGGTGTGGGGAGGGCTTGGGGGTGGGATGGATGTGGGGTGGAGGGGATCAGTGGGGTTAAAAGGGGAACATCTGTAATGGTCTCAACAATAAAGATAAAGAAACATTAAAAAATTAAAATAAAATAAAAAATTAAAGTAAGACAACTCATATCACTTAAACTTATCTGGCCTCAAAACAGTTTTATATGAAACTTAGTCATTATAGTATTATCATATTTAGAAATTTATATATTAGCATTAAAAATATGTGTTGAGCTTTACACTTGTGATTTGCGTAAGACAAGGCTATTTATTGGCTCTACTTTTCATATCATCCTAAACCACAGAGAAATAGATTTAGGGTAATGCTCTCGAATACAACATAGATTTTTGTTCCTTATTTACCACAGATCTGGCTCATTATCATATTTTGTTCATTTATTCTTGATGTCTCATCTCAATATATCAGTATGCTACGCTGAGATTTAAGTAGTCCATGTAGAAAACTAAATAAATATTAATCACATTGGCAGCTTCATTAGAATTTATTAGACCCTTAGAACTTATTCCTCTTATAACTGAAAGTTTGTACCTTTGGACCAATATCTCCCCATTTCTCCCTCCTCGCAGGATTTATATACATACTGTCAATCCCAAATTTAAACCCGAGAGGCTCCTAACTCAACCATAATTGTGTGTAGAGAAAAGAAGAAATGGCACAGACCACTGGATTTACATGCTTAGATTGCCAAGGCAAGTGGTCTGTATCACTGCAGTCAAGGCCCATTGTTTATTCAAAAACCTAACTCTGCAGGTTTTCATGGCAAACCATGTTGCCTCCTGAGCCCTCAGACAGGCCTGTTGAACACATATAAGACCCAATGGAAAGCCCTGTACTCTTGTGCATAATCTAGCAGAAGCGAGGACACAGCAACTAGCTGGACTTCACAAGATGGCCAGAGGACCGCCATCTTATTGTGCACAAAGCCCCATGTTTAGAGTGATGGCAAAACTTCTGAAATACGGAGTCTCTAGCAAGTATAACCATCCTAATTTAGCAACAGTGCCTTGATTCATCTGCCTCTAGAGTGTGGAAAAAAAGCATTCATTATTCTGCCAGTAATCCCACCATTTAATCACCTGTACTCCTTGGATATCAGATTACATGCCCTAAAGTTGATCAGGGGCCTCCAAGGGTATGATGACTAAACAAATAAACATTTTGACACTGGTATCTAACCACGTTCCCAACATTGGTAAGAGAAAGCTGCATCTGTGAGGTAGGGCTAGGGTCTCTCTTCTCAAGCTTAGACATTGAAAAGTTCTCTGGCTTTGAAAGCAAACAGATTGAGGTCCAGTACAAGTTCCACCAAGTTACTTATACTCCTTTTTAAAAAATAATTAAACATACATAAAATTTAAAAAAATAACAGACATCTATACTTAAATTTTCCAAATGTTAATATTTTGTCATATTTATTTTGTTAAGAAATTGAACAGCCCAGCCGGGCGTGGCTCAGAGGTTGAGCATCGACCTAGGATCCAGGCGATCAGGGTTCGATTCTCAGTCAGGAAACATGCCTGGTTGCAGGCTTGATCAATGACTCTCTCATCATTGATGTTTCTATCTCTTAAATCAATAAAGATATATTTTTAAAAAAAAAAAAAAGAAATTTTACATTATACAGAGTGGGAAAATTCTCCTACCTATCCTATTTCCCTTCTTCGCACTCTGAGGATAGCTGCTTTTTGAAGTTGGTGCATACCTTTCCCATGTATATTTTAGATGTTTACTACTAATACACGTGCCCATAAAAAATACATAGTATTATTTTTCTTGCTTTAAATTTAATATAACTGGTATCATGCCATATGAATTTTTTTCCTGCTTCCTTTTCTTTTTTATGTTTTAATTTATCTTTATTATTGAAAGTATCACAAACGCCCCCCTTTCCCCTCCCTTTGATCCCCTCCACCCTGTACCCCCCACCAAAGCCTTCCCCACACTATTGTCTGTGTCCCTGGTTTATGCATATATAAGTTCTTAGGTTAATCACTCCTCACCCACCCACCCACCTACCCTGCCTTCCCTCTGAGATTCGTCAGTCTGTTCCATGCTTCTATGTCTCTGAATCTATTTTGTTCATTAGTTTATTTTGTTCATTAGATTCCACGTATGAGTAAGATCATGTGATACTTGTCTTTCTCTGACTGGCTTATTTCGCTTAGAATACTCTCAAAGTCCCTCCATGCTGTCTCAAAGGGTAAGGGATCCTTCTTTTTGCAGCTGCATAGGATTCCATGGTGTGAATGTCTGAGAAGATGCTTGATATGATTTCAATCTTCTTGAACTTGTAGAGACTTATTTTATGTCCTAACATGTGGTCTATCTTTGAGAATGTCCCATGTACACTTAAGAAGATTGTATATTCTGCAGCTTTGGGGGGAAATGTTCTGTAAATGTCAATTAAATCCTTCCGTTTTAGTGTGTCATTTAGAGTCACTATTTTCTTTTTGGTTTTTTGTCTGAAAGATCGATCCAGTAAAGTCAGTGGGGTGTTAGTCCCCTACTGTGACTCATAGTAGTCATGAATTCTTTTTTATAAATTTAATTTTATTTTTTCCATCATCTTTTATCCCTTCTATGCCCTCTACCACCCATACGAATTCTTTTATTTTTTTTCTCATTATGTAGTGAAATTTAACAGAGCTGATTTATGTAGATCTAGTTAATTCATTTAAATTGCTGAGTAGCATGCCATTCTATGGCTATGTGACAATTTTTTTCATTCCTCTATGGATAGGCGCATAGGTTATTTGCAGGTTTTTTCTATTATAAATGATGCTGTAATGAATATTCTTATACACGTATCTTTGTGCATGTGCCTATGAGTTTCTCTAAGACATGTACAAGACTGATATTAAAAGGAAATACATTAATATGACCAGGCTAGTTAATTGTAGCATATGCTTATTCTGGTTGGTTGGTTACTCTGATAGCATCTATTAAATATTTTGAATATCACCCCTGGATATATACCTAGAAGAGCAATCCCTGGGCCATAATATATGCGCAACTGCATCTTTACTAGATATTACCAAAGAGCTCTTCAAAGTGTTTAAACCAGCTGACACTCCCCACTAGTAGTTTAATATGTGCATTCCTGTTTCCCCACAATTGATATTGTTAGACATTTTTTCCACTGGTCTGATGAGTGTGAAATGGTATCTTATTTTAATTTGCAGTTTCCCAATTACTAGTCAGGAGAAACAGATGTTTATCAACCATTCAGAGCTCTTCTGCCCAGCCAGTCGTGGCTCAGTGGTTGAGCATCGACCTAGGATCCAGGAAATCGAGGTTCAATTCCCAGTCGGGGCACATGCCCGGGTTGCGGGCTCCATCCCCAGCAGGGGGGGTATGGGAGGCAGCCAATCAATGACTCTCTCTCATCATTTATGTTTCTCTCTCTCCCCCTCTCCCTTCCTCTCTCTGAAATCAATAAAGATATATTTAAAAAAAAACAACAAAGACCTCTCCTTTTGTAAATTGCCTGTTCACAGCTTTTACTCCATTTTCTATAGGGCCGCCTATCTTTTTCTACTTGCTTTGTAAGTGTCCTGCATTGATTCTTCCTATTAACCCGTCAGTTATAAGGGTTGCTAGTATCTTCTTGCCATCTGTGCCTTCCGTTTCGCTTTCTTTATGGTGTTACTCTACAAAACAGCATTGCTTTTGCTTTGTTTTGCTTTTTGCTCTATGTATTTGGATAAACCAGTTAACTCGCAAAGTGTCCATTTACTCATTTATAAAATGAGAGCAATAACACCTTCTTCACAAGATCATTGCAAATAAAAATAATGATTAAGAAACGTATCAGGCAACATGCAATAAGTAAATACAGTGGGACCTCGGTTTTCTAACGTGATTCATTCCGGGATCCACAGCCCACAGCTGGGCCTCAGGACCTTGCTCTCAGCGGAAGTCGTGGGGTATGTTCAACTTCCGAGGCATGTTCGAAAACCAAAGCATTTCCTCCTGGGTTTACAGTGTTAGTAACCCGAAATGTTCATCAACAGAGATGTTCGAAAACCGAGGCACGACTAGTGGTTTTCTTCCTGTGGCCTTTCCCTCAACAGAAGAAACAAGAGCCTGCTACCATACAAATATCTTCACTGAGCTACGATGTGCCCAAGAAGAAATCACATGGATACTTAAACAGGATGATGAGTTGACTAGATTTAAGAACTCACTAAAAAAATATTTATTGGACCCTTTCTATGTGCTAGGCATAGAATTACAATGGGATGCAAAATAGATCAAGGCTTGTCTAGAGAGAGAGAGACAAGCAAAAGAAGTACTATTTATTTACTACAAGGTCAGGATGGATAAAAGTAACAAAGTTTAAGAGGATTACAAAATAGGGAGGTACAGCTTCGGATTGGGTGTCCAGAAAGGTCCCCGCACAGAGGCAACTGGAGCAGAAATTCGGAAGAATTAAGGAAAGGAGCCATGTGAAGGAAGTACGTGCAAAGACCTTGAGGCCCTAGCACAAATGTCAATCACAGAGAGCAAGGACAGAGTGAGGAAAGGAAACAGCAAAAGAAAGAATCATAGTAAAGGTAACTAGGGACCTGATAATGACCTTGGAGAGCACGATAAAAATTCTGAATTATTTCTAAGTGTGATGGAATGTCCCTGGAGGGTTTCCAGCAGAGAAATGACATAAGTTGCGTTTTAAAAGAATCCATCCAACTACAGGATGAAGCAAAGACTGTGGGAGTACAGGAGGAGAAATGGGGAGACCAGAGGAGGCTGTCCCTGCTGCACTGAAGCTTTACAAAGCCGTTCTGATGGTTTCCCAGGACTCATAAAAATAAGATGCTCTGAACTGAAATCTCAAATGCAGCAAATGGCATTATTTCTATTTTATAATAAATAAAATAGAAATTAGACCATCCATGTTTAAGCCAGAAGCCGGCAAAAGATGAAAGAAATTAAAAAGTACAAATTGCCGGTTATGAAAATAGCCACGAGGATGTAAACTACAGCATAGGGAATGCTGTCAGTAATATTTCAATAACTATGTATGGTGCCAGATGGGTAATGGAATTATTGGGGGAATCGCTTCTTAAGGTTTATATGTCTAACCACTATGTTGTACACCTGAAACTAATATAATATTGTATGTCAAATGTGATTGAAAAGTAAATTTTTAAAAAGAGGAGAGAAAGAAGTAGTGGAAAAACACAAAAACAATAGTGCTGGAGTTATTTACCTCTCGTTTGCACAGGCCAGCGTCTTTCTTTGACTTAGAGAAATCAAGGCCTTTTTAGGACAGTTACTCTCTATGGATTTAAAAGTGTCAAATGCCTTGGGTAAAAGCAGTAGTTTTCCCATGATTATTTTTTTAGCATTATTACTTGCTGATATGGAGAGGTCATATCTAGCTTTCCCTCTCAAGATATGCTGCCTATCTGATAATGAATTTTCCCAATACTCACTCTCCAAGGTGTTCTCCCTCTCCAAGGTGTTCTAATTGATTTTTCTCCCTGTTGTTTAGAATCTAAAGCTATTTAATTAATGGGTTTCTTTTACACAAATAGAAAAACTCAGCATGACCAAAGTCAGAGTGGTCAACTGCTCAGCACCTCCCTGCCTCCCAGCTGTGACACCTTATTAGGTCTGATGCCCCCAGCCTGCCAGCCAGTCCGCAGTTGCTTCACATTGTGTTCTTCCAAAAGCTTCTGCTTCTGCCTTGAAATCACCACTTTCTTTATTTTATTAAAAAATTTTAATGTTGACATTATTACGCGTGTCCCCCTCCCCCCATTTACCCACCTCTACCCACCCCCACTTCCCCTTTCATTTCTTAAGAAATTATTCCTAGAGCAGATCTTCCCAAACTTTCACATGAAAATAGATAAACTAGGGATCTTATTAAAAGGCATATTCGAATTTAGTACATCTGGGGCAGGGCCCAGGATTGTATATTTCCCAGGTGGTGCTGATGCTGGTGATGTGAGTGCCACACTTCAGTAGCAAGGTCCCAGGTTTAAGGCAACCACAGCTTTAAACTATATTAGTTAAAAATATATATGCATATATTTTGTTATATATATAAAAAATATATACACATGTTATATATACCAATTGAAATATATATATACATATATATTTGGAGTATATTTAGAACACTTACTACTGGTGGATAAAGAAGTGCCAAATGACTTGGGTAGAAAATAGCAGCATGATTTTATTTTTTAGAACATCATTATTTGGTCACAGGAAGGATTCAAGTCTAAACATTCAGGTTTAAAATTTGTAAGCACGGGATGCATACTAATTTACCACCTTGCATTAATAACCTAAATAGCTATTTCCCCTATCAAATAAGATCTTTTTTAGGAAAGGGGGAATTTATTCTTTGGCTCCGTTCGACTTTTTTCAAGGTCAATAGCTCACAATACTGAATGTGTAAAACCCTCAGCCCTGGTTCTCAAAGTATATTCCCAGGACGAGCAGCATCAGAATCACCTGGAAACTTTTTACAATTCCACATTTCAGGCCCCACCCTCAACCTACTGAATCCGAAATGCTATTCGTAGGGCAGAACTATCTGTGTTTGAACAAACCCTCCAAGTGATTCTGAACTGAGAATTACTGCTCTACAACACTAGTTCCACTTCTAGATAAATAGCATTCATATGATTTTATTAAATGCATAGGACTGGTTAAAAAAATGTAACTCCCATAAACCTCATCTTAATAGTGTTTTGCACATATAAATTAATTAATTAATAAATACAAACCTGGCATAAGGGGGAAAATTAGTATCATTTTCCCCACAATTTACAATAGACCTGCCTTCCTTACTAATGAAACTATTAGTTATTCATTGCATGAAAGAGGAAAGCCAAAATGTGACACAGACATTAGCATTTTAAATTTTAGGAAATTTCTAGCAAGCAGTAAGCTCTCTGGAGGCCACCTTGATATTGCTTTGAGGGCCACTTCTCAATTTCTTATACAAAGAATATCCAGGCATTGTTCTTTTCTCATCTCAAAGTTCATTCCTCCTGGGAAGAGTCCATTTGAATCATCCTTTCTATATAATTGACTATTTATATGCAGCTATTACTAGAGAACTTTACCCTCTTGAGGGCCACTAACCATGCCTGGGCCTGATTCTGGGACACGTTTAAGATGAAATGTCACTAGGAGATGAGAATCTAACTATGACCAACTCGACGATGGTTTGCTTAAATCTCTTATGGAAATATGTCATATAAGGCCACACATGGGTCCACTTCGGTCCTGGGCCCTACAAAAAATATACTCCTCAGAAGTAATTGGGAAATTCTAATAAATGTCTAAGTGAAACAGTTCCCCTGAGTTTCCATCATCACATTTAGTGCTGGCAGTAGCCCTGGAAATAACTAGAAATAGTTTCAAGTCATCATTTAGGATTAGAATCTGTAACATTTCAATATCAAATGTGCTTCATAAATCAAAAATATCTCTGCACTGCATTTTAATCTGAACTTTTTTGAAAAGTTATATTTCATGTCCTAAATTTTGCTCACCTTTTATATTATGTTTTAATATTTTAACCAATATATAACTACTCATTTCAAAAAGACATTTTAACTTCCTTAGAATTAACAAATTAAATAACCTAACATAAGGAATAAGTTAACAGCCTTTATAAGAACCTATTATTAATGAACAATTTAAACAATATTATTAATAAACTTGTGATGTTTAATTTTATGTATCAACTTGGCGGTGCCACAGTGTCCAAATTTGGTCAAACATTACTCTAGATATTTCTGTGAAGGTGGTTTTTGGATAAAATTGACACTTAAATTGATGCTCTGGAAAAAAAAAAAAAAGATTACCTTCCATAATGTGAATAGGCCTTGTCCGATAAATTGAAGGCTTTAATAGAATAAAAACCGAGAATCCCTCAGACAGGAAGAAATTCTGCCAGCACAATACTTTGGACTCAACGGCAACTCTTTCCTAGGTCTTCAGCCTCCTGCCACACACCATCAGATTTAGATTCACCAAGTCTCCACAATGTGTGAGCCAATTTCTTAAAATCAGTATCCCCCCACCCCGCTCAAATCAATGCTGGATACTATATATATTATATGTGTGTACATATATGATATTAGCAGGAAATTGTATGTATAGCCTTGCCTTTTCTTTTGGCATTTACTGAAAAAACAATCGCCCAATTTTATATGATAGAATTCCAACAGAGAAAATTTTCCTCTCTAGTAGCCACATGGTGTTTATTTAGTGATGCAGGGGCAATGCCCCTTCCGCAGAGAAATTCTTCCTGAGAAAAGTAATAGGCCTTTAAAAATAAGATAGGCTCTTCTTATCTGTCTGGCATATACTCAGCATGGGACAGTCTGAAGAGAGAGAGATGAATGCATTAAATGGATCTGTAAGGATCTCCCCTCCTCTGCAGTGTGGTGATACTTAATTTCTTGTTTTAGTGCCTACCGCTGCTAAGAATACATTCTCCCTTCTTCCTTGGCAATAAAAGACATGCCCATCAGTTCATTCAAGGCTTTGCTCCAGCTACGGAAGATAGGAAAGTAGAACTTTATCTTCTTGACACATATTGTTTTAGCGCTTAGTGAAATAAATGGTTTCTACATTGCACATCATACTTCATATACTAAAACCAGGTTTTGGGGGAACATCTGAAAAAGATTTACAATTTGAATCATCTCATTACTTTGGATTTTCTCCAGCTATGTTTAGGGAGTTCCATGTACTTAAAAAATCATAAATATTCAGTATTTAGTCTGCAAGGAGAACAGAGAAAAAAACTAATATTCTGTCACTGAAAATTACAAATGAGAGAACCAGTGCACTGTTTTCACCCTAACTAGCAGTTTCAAGAGCTGAGTGCCAATTAAAACGTTAACTGTCCCTTAAACTGCTAAAATATCCCTTTTCTCAGAAAAGTCCAGGCTTTTGTTTATAACTGAAAATAAATGGGCTTTGATTTTGTGCTATCCAAACTTGAACGATCATTGATCATTATGTATAACCTCAAATCCAATTCCTAATAAAAGTTCAAGTCCTGTGCTGGACTGCCCAACAGAAGAGGGAGTAACGGAATCACCAGAGTTCAGAAATGAGAATGGCAAGGATGGGAACAGCGCTGCAAAATAAGAACTTTACAGAAAAAAAACAAAACAGGAAAACTAAGAGACAATTTAGTAACCAACATCAATTGCTAAAAGCGATGAGGAGCCCGGCCGGGCGTGGCTCAGCAGCGCTGAGCACCGACCTAGGATCCAGGAGATCGCAGTTTGGTTCCCGGTCAGGGCACAGGCCCGGGTTGCGGGCTCCATCCCCAGCAGGGGGCGTGCAGGAGGCAGCCCATCAATGACTCTCATCATTGATGTTTCTCTCTCTCTCCCCCTCTTCCTTCCTCTCTCTGAAATCAATACAGATATATTTACAAAAAACAACAACAAAACTATGAGTAGTAGTTAAAGGAACAATGATGCCATTTGAAGTGGGGCTCAAGCTAAAACTAAGTGTAAAATTGTAGACAAGTAGATTGAGTTATACAGAAAAAGAATGTTCTCTCCAAAATAAAGACTGAAAAACACTAACATACATTAGAGAAGATGATGGGTTTTTCTATAGGTTTATTGACAGCAAATCTGCCCCTCCTGCCAGTTAACCCTCTTTACTAATCTCTCCTTCTCTCCCTGTTGCGTACTCTGCTCCTACCATACTAGCCTCCTTGCTCTGCCTTCAACCTCCACACATATTTCTATGTTAGACCTCTGCACTTGCTGTTCCCTCTGCCTGAAAATGTCTTTCTGTAAGGAGACACTTGGGTTACTTCTTCTACCCTCACTCAGGCATTTATTCTAAAACTACATTGTCAGTAGAGCCTTCCCAGGACACCCTGCCTTTCAACAGTTTCTGTCACCCTTCCCTGATTTATTTACCCTCCTTAACCCTCCCTTCCCTTCCCTTCTCTTCTTTTCTCTTTCTCTCCCTCTTTCCCCCTCTCTCTCCTAGCTTTGAGGAAACAAGTTGCATGTTGGAGAGACCCATACGGTGAAGAACAGGAAATAGCCTCCAGTCAACAAACACAAAGGAGCTAGGCCTTTAGCCCAACAGCCTGCAAGGAACGAATCCTGCTCACAACCACAAGGCTTGGAAATGGGTCCTTCTCCAGCCAAGACTTAAGATGACAAATGCTTTTCTTTCCTTGTATTCAAGGACACGTTTCTATCACCACAAACATAGAGTCAGACTTTGGGAGAAATATTCCCCGTCTTTTGAGTTAAACAGACTTTCCAACTACTTAGTAGCTAGACTTGGGCTCCCTATCATGTGGCTGTGTATGACAAACTTCTGCATGATGACAGGCTTTTTTAGTTTTCAGCTGTAACAAGGAGGGGAGAGGGCAATTGAAGTATTTTTTTAAAATACTACTACCAGCAAAGAAATTCACTAGATCTATAAGCTCTTAAAAAGCTCAAAAAGTTCACACAGAAGGTTGCTATAGTAATTCCTAAAGGGTACGATCTTTCTTTTATGAAGTTTTGTTTTTCTCAGTTGCACAAAAGGAAAAAACAGGGAGTGGATAGAGAAGGCACTTTATCCTAAAAAGCAGTACCCAGAACACAGCTCAGGGTTGGTTAGTAAGGGCTGGTACTTTATGATTGTTCTTCATTTTAAATCAGGAACCTTACAACAGAAACTCAACAGCAACTTACAGATAACCAAGATGACCTAATGTCAATGGGTCAGTAGTTATAGTTAAGGGGGCAGTACAGCAAGACCTGTAACTATAATTTCAGGCTGCTCTATAGTGTTTTATTCTTATGTTCACTGTCCAAGGTGATGAATATCATTGGATCATTATGTAAACAGAGCCTAGAGAGATTATTAGAAAATAAGTACTGCCTTGTTCATATGATTTTTTCCCATTGAACTTAAAGGCTTTTATTCCCATCGATTCACTATTCTAAGTGCCCTTAGAAGGTTGATCATGGACTTTCTACTAGGTCAAACTCTACTGTCCATCCCCTGACATTGAACTGCAGGTGCCTTTTCTGGTCTCTACTCTGAACTACTCTTACCCAGGAACAGTTATAAACATATGTCCAGGAAGGTACTATCTTTACAGAAAAACATGAGGCTTAATTGTATAGCTGACTAATTCTTCTAATGATTTTCCTGAAAGATAAGGTCCAAGGTGATCAATGGTGAATTAAGATACAAAATAAAGAAAAATGTTATGACACTTTGAATGTGTAGAAGAGGCTACATATTTGGTGGTCCACATGCTTGATCACAAATCAAAATATATGAGTTCTAGTGTAAACTCTACTATTCACTATGTGACCTCAAGTATGTAATTTACTTTCCCTGGATCGTTTATTCATCTTAAAATGTGAAAGTAACTAAACCAATCTTTTTATTTTGATGAAGAAATTCACTACTTCATGAATAATAGTGACAATTTCAAGTATAGAACTCAGGTTTCTCAGTTCCCACATGTTCATTTTTGAGTTATATAAGGTTCATAAGTACTGATTTAAGGACATATATATATGTGTATATATATATGATTGTATATATATGTATTATGCGTGAGTTCATTATATAAATAAGAAAAACTAAGATTCCTATGTAAAATAAGTGTTTTAAGAAAAAGATGCTCCAGAAATCCTATGAGACATCTCTGACGTGCACAGGGTCCATAGCTGTTGGAGCTGAGCGCTTTACTGCATTCTTTGTGTTGGAGCCCCATGTGCAAGTGGAGAAGCAGATAACTGGCTAATATGATTGACAAAAACACAGGTGCCTCAGCCTCAAGTCCACCTTCCTCTGCTGGTTAGTCCTGTCCTTGTGCCTCTTTCACAATTGTAATTTAGGTATTAAACAGTTTTTGTCCACATTTTTCTTCCCTGGGAATCCAATGTTGCTTTTCTCCCTGAGGGGTGATTCTCAGAGTCTGACCTACTATGTGGGATTGTCATTCAACTTTTTGGTCCCAAACTCACCAACATTCATTCCTATAAATTCCTCTCTTGTCTAATGTCCATTTTCATCATGCAATCCTGAGCAAAGGAGGTTAGGAGGAAATTTAGAGTAACATTTTAATGCTGGGAATCAAGGGTACCTGGAATTAAAAGTACCTTTCATAATACTTATTACAAACATTACACTTATAATATTATTATAATAAAGTTTCTCATACAGAAAATGTAAATATTAAGAAGAATAAAATAAAAGTTACTTTTACCTATCACCTGGAGATAAAAACCTTGATGTGTATAGTTCCAGGGATTTTCTATACCTATGTAACAATACTTTATATAAACTAGGAATAATATAATAGAATCATTTAATGACCTAATGTTTTCATTTAATATGACATTCATACCCTTCCATGTAATATTTATCTATAATTTTATTATCAACAGATGACTATAATTCCAGGTAATAGCTATACAGTATCATAATTTATTAAGCTGACTTTCTACACAGTACTATAAGGCATTTGAGTTGTTTCAAAGTTTTCAGTATTACACTCTTTTAACATATTTTTTTCAATTATTCCAGTCAGTTAAATTGAAAGAGGTACAATGTGTTAAAGAATATGTATGTTTTCAGGACTTTAAGAAAATAATTTGTTATAAATAAATGAATTTTATAAAATGAAGCATATCTAAATTATTTTGAGAGTAATAGCTTTATTTTTTTACCAAACACATATATTTTGCTATCATTCAAAAAATCAAGCAATACTTTAAAAAGTAATTAAACTAAAATGTCATCAACTATATATCTAGTGTTATTTTATGAGCATCTCCCTGTGCATATACATTGATATAAGGAGAGATAAATAATAAGTAGATGATAGATTAATTGCTATACATGGATAAATAACCAAAATTACTTTAATAATAAATTCATATATATACAAGCTACTTTTTTAGAAATACTAAATTTAATTTCACTAAAATATAACAGAACAAAGGTGCAATGCAAGGAAATACCAAATATAATTGTTCTTTTCTTACAAAAGTACATGTTTGTAAAAGACCTATCTAAGGCAATCGTTCTCAAATAGGAGAAATTTTGTCTTCTAAGGGGAAATCGGCAGTATTTGGTGACATTTCTGGATGTCACAACTGGGTGCTACTGGCATCTAGTGGGTAGAGGCCAAGGATATTGCTTAAACATCTTACAATGCATAAGACAGCCCCCACAACAACAAAAAATCATCCAGCCCGAAATTGTAATAGTGCCAAAATTGAGATTATTAAGGAAAAAAATTATAAAATATTTAAAGACTAAAGTCATTATGTTTTTAATGTACTTGCTTTGATTTTAGATGTTACCAGACACTACAGAAGGTAATTATCACACTTAAACTTCTTTCTTCACAGTGCCCATAAGTATTGCATCTGTGGCCATAACTCTTCAAATGTTTAATCGAGTTCTTGGATATTATTGCTGAGAGTTTTTGTTTTGATTTTTAAGAACTCCCTAAGTTCTTTCCAGTCTGGGACTGCCTGCTGTAGATTTTTATTTCAATAATTACCTGGCTGTGTGTAATATTCTTGAGTCGTACTTTCTTTTCCATCGGAACTTGAAGGAATTTCACCATTGTACTACGGAGTTAAATGTTACTATAAAGGATTGAGGCTGCCCTTGATTTTCTCTCCTTGTGAATCAATTAATCACTCAGACGGTTTTCTGAACTTTGCACTACTTCTTGGAAAATAAGACTTGCAGTCTTCTTGCCCAGAATATAAGAGCATATAGTCACAACATTGTTTTCTTGATCTTTCCCCTGTGTTGCTTACTTATCCCCTCACTACGATTCCCCCAAACTGAGCGGTATCAAATGGAATTCCCGGGATTTTATTCAATCCTCCTTGCTAAGTGTTTTCCTGCTGCACTAGGACCCAGAATTTGGGGGTTTTTTGTGCCATGTTTCAAGTTGATAGAATAAGC
Source organism: Miniopterus natalensis (assembly GCF_054644295.1). NCBI lineage: Eukaryota > Metazoa > Chordata > Mammalia > Chiroptera > Miniopteridae > Miniopterus > Miniopterus natalensis. The sequence continues at coordinate 94,218,615 of NC_142103.1, read as the reverse complement.
TGGTCTCATCTTCCTTGTCTGGTTTTCGCTTATTTATTTTTTACTCTTTTTTGGACATATGAACTACACTTTCTGTTAATTAGACTTGAGGAGAGGAATTTTCTGTGACCTTGCCTCCTGTAGCCATTGTTTCACAGTCCTCTATGCGCAGCATTAACTTATTTAGTTTCTATTACTTTAAGCTTTCATTTGTTTTGTATAGTATAATACTTAATTATTATAACCAAATTCAGTGCCAAAGTTATAATCTTTTTATAATACTTAGAGGCTGTCTATATAGAGGTAATTACATCTGTTAAGGTAAATAACTACTGAGGGCTCGATGAAGAACAATGTAGACAGCAGACACTATGAACATCCCAAGTGTAATAAAGGATAAATACAAGGAAAGCTTCCTATATTATGCTAAAACTGGCTATATCACCTGTAAAGTTTAATGTGCTCAAATGTAACTTACTACAATGCCAGACTTCACAGCCTGAGAAAGGAAAGAGATTCATTTCAAAGAATGGATGTGGGATTTCCAGATTTCTGGCCGTCTTTCTGAATGGACATATCATGGTCTCCCCCGACCACACAACTGCTGGATACGGCTTCATCACCTTCTATCTCCACTCTGAACCAACATCCTTAAAGCTAAAATGATTCGTGCCCAAATTCAAGTGAGCTTAATCACATAGCAATCAAATCATCGTTTACTTACGGTTCAATGACTTCGAAGTCAAAAGCAAAGTCACCTCAATCCCCTAAGGAAAGTACTTTATTTTCTTTCTTAGGATGAGCATAACCTTGGCCATAGGAAACACCTACAAAGAGGCATTAATTTGGGGGAGGAAATGTTGGGTCTGAGGCATAGGGTAAGAAGCATGGGAGTTACCTTTCCAAAGTTACCCAAAACTTGTGAGTCTATCCAGCCTTCATCAAGATTCCAGGTTCTGGATGCATTTGAACTTTACAAAGTACGTCATTGCCCAGTCTGAGTTTGCTACACTGTATCTTTTTAAAAATTTTCCGTATAAGACTATAATTTAAATTGTGAAGGATATGAGTAGATGACAGTGATATACTGGTAAATGGTTAACAATCAGCTCCCTTGGGATAGAGTGTGGAAAAGCCCTGATTTCAAACTTTTGCAGAGGTGTAAATATTCCCAGCATAGCTAATTTCAAGCTACCAGCATGACATCACTGGACACAGCACTGAGGATAGATGGGCCACAATCGTCACTGGATACAGCACTGAGGATAGATGGGCCACAATCAGCTTCTCTCAAAGTGGTGGAAACCAGCTCCAGCACACCACTGATAAGTAACTTAAAATATAATATTGTCAAAACTTCAACAGTAGTTTAAACATGTGCAAGATTACCCTTCCATGCCTGTTCTAAAGAAGGCAATGATGTCGGAAGGCAAAGTAAACAAAGAGAAACCCTTTTCTATTCCCAAGTGACTTTGGAATAATTCCTTCTATCCAAAGCCTACCAATATTTAAAACCCAAATAAAAGGAGTTTTGCCCTTTAGAATTCCTTTGTTTCTTTCTTTGTTTGTTTGTTTTACAAAGTCCGTCAGGTGCTGGTATGAACAGCGATACAAAAATGTAACTTTTAACTTCTGGAATTACAGTTAATGAGGATTATACAAATGCTTTTTATAAGTATGGGTCAAGCCCACATGCAATTAAACCCAAATTACTGTAAGAATCAGTAACAGTTACTACTCCAATGACACGGTTCAATAACAACTGCTCCTGTGTCACTATTTAAAGTATAGTTTTGAGGATCCAAGATGGTGGTGGAATAGGTGGAAGTTACACTCACCTCCTCCCAGGACTAAACAAGTAAAATATAGAACAATCAACCCAAGTACCCAGCTGAAGACTAGGGGAACAGAAGTCCTATAACCAAGGATTTACAGAAGGAGCCACATCGAGCCTGGTAGGAAGGGGAAAGACATGAAAAGGGCTGACTCCACACCCACAGGTGGCAGCTGACATTCTAGAGGGATATCTCAGCTGCAAAGGTCCCCCCTGAGGTGATGAAGTCTCAACCCCACACTGAGCTCCTGAGCCCGGAGCACGAGAGCAGGGAAAAGACGCCCACAGAGCATCTGGTTATGCAAATCAGTGGGGATTCTGTCCATCAGGGAGAGACCGGAGTCCACTAGAAACCCAGGGGCCCTCTTAAAGGACCAGAGCACAAAATCTCATTCACAGTCACTCACCCTGGGCTCCAGAGGAGGGAGAGCAGAGCAGGCTGGAGATCTGTGAGGAGAGAGTGCGGTTTGTGGCTCTGGGGAGAGAGCTGAAGGGACAGCTTCCAGGATCCCTGTGCTGAGTTCCTCTCCCATACTGCAGACACCGTCTTTCTTGGGTAGAACACCCTCCTCCATATGGCATCAGCCTGGGGAAATGTGCTAGCACCACCCCCTGGACTCAGTGTTGTCCCACCCTGTGGAGCTTGCACCCTGCTGAGGTGTCAGTGCGGAGGTCCAGAGCTGTCAGTGACTGAGTTGTGCAGCTTTCAAGGAAGGGGCCATTTGCCCCACTTTCCCGTGAACTTGACTGGCGCCTCCTCCACGGGGAGATCCACTAGCCCCATACTCTGGGCTCGCGGTGGCCCCACCTTTCTGACTCCCAAAGGCCTGCCCTACTGAGCTCCCGGCAGAATCTGGCACAGACTGAGTTGTGTGGTTCTAGGACAGAGGTCATTTTTCCCTCACACTCCAGGCCAGTGCTGATCCTTCCCTTCACAAGGCCGAATCTTGGTCCATTTGGGCCTGATAAACTCTTCTGGCCTTACCCAGAAGTCTCCCTGAGACCCCGACCCACCACAAAGGGCTGCGGGCACCCAGCAGGGAGCAGCTACACTTGGTATACCTTAGGAGTTTTGCAGAGTGGCCTCAGACCCAGTGCTGGCACCTAGTTTGAACCAGTATCAATCTTGGCAAAGGATCCAAGTAGACACTTCTCTAAAGAGGACATACAAATGGCCACTAAACATATGAAAAGATGTTCAATGTCACTAATCATCAAAGAGATGTGAGTTAAAACCACAATGAGCTATCACCTCTCGCTTGTCAGAATGGCTCCCATCAATAAATCAACAAACAACAAGTGTTGGCAAGGGTGTGGAGAAAAGAGAACTCTTGTGCTCTTTTGGTGGGAATGCAGACTGGCACAATCACTATGGAAAACAGTGTGGAGTTTCCTCAGAAAATTAAAAATGGAGCTGCCTTTTGACCCAGTGATCCAACTTCTAGGAATATATCCTAAGAATCCCGACACACCAATCAGAAAAAATATAAGCACCCCTATGTTCCTAGCAGTGCTATTTACAATAGCTAAGGTCTGGAAACAGCCCAAGTGCCCATCAGTAGATGAGTGGATAAAAAAGCTGTGGGACATTTACACAATGGACTACTCAGCTGTAAAAAAGAAGGAAATCACCTTTCGCAACAGCATGGATGGACCTGGAAGTAAATAAGCCAGTCAGAGAAAGACAAGTACCATGTGATTTCACTGATATGTGGAATCTAATGAACAAAATAAACAAACAACAAAATAGAAACAGACTCATAGGTACAGAACAGGCTGAAAGCTGTCAGAGGGGATGGGGGTTGGGGGACTGGGTGAAAAAAGGTGAAGGGATTAAGCAAAGGAAAAAAAATAGACACAGACAGCAGTATGGTGACTGCCAGAGGGAAAGGGGGGTGGGGCAGGTAGAAGACGGTAAAGGGGGATAAATGGTGATGGAAGGAGACTTGACCCTGGGTGGTGAACACACAATACAATACACAGATGATGTGTTATAGAATTGTACACCTGAAACCTATATAATTTTATTAACCAACGTCACCCCAATAAATTCAATAAAAAATTTTTTAAAATAATTCACACCAGAAGGTTAAAAAAAATAATACAGTGTAGCTTTTTGATTAATATAACATATTACGGAAAAATGCTATGTGCAGCTCTTGGTGATGAAGACATCTGAGTGGGCAATGGAGAAAGAGATAAAGCAATAGCAGAACACAGTCTGAAAGAGCCCTTCAGCTACTTTCATTTATTTGGAAAGAATCTGTAAAGTCCCCTTAACTGGACACTGCTCCAAGTTCAATATATTCTCCCATCTTCTTTTATTCCTCAAACAAAACTTAACCATCATATGACTCAGTCCTTCAGAGTTCTAAGCTCTTTGATTTTCCAGATATTTAACTGGTAAATGTGTCAACCTCGATGTGATAATGTCTAAAGGTAAAAACTAAGTATACTTCCTAGGAATAAAGGATATCTTTGGAGAATTTGTGACAACATGGTGCTTTTACCCAACCTTTACTTTTGTCTTGAGATTGCAAAATTTTTATTTTGAAACAGACATACATAGTATATGGCAAAGAAATGTACAGGAAGTCCTGTCGTCACATTTTTTTAACTTTCTTTTTAAATTAAATTTATTGGAGTGACACTGGTTAATAAGATTATAGAGGTTTCTAGTGTACAATTCTATGATACATCATCTGTATATTGCATTGTGTGCTCACCACCCAAAGTCAAATCTTCCATCCCCATATATTTGACCTCCTGTACCCTTTACAACTCCCAAACCCCCTTCCCTCTGGTAACCACCATACTGTTGCCTATGTCTATGATTTTTTGTTCATCCAACCTTTAAATGGCATGGCTCACATAAAAATGAAACTGTTTGCACAGCACCTGAGATAAATGGTCCAGGCACTTAGCAACCCTGGATGATCAGCTGGGCTTCCATTTGCTCTAGACTAGGCCCGGTGATGCTGAATGCTGAGAGAATATCTAATACAACTTAATCTCATTTATTGCATACAAGTGCCCCACGTTACACTGGTTGGGAAACTAACTTAACCTAAAGGAAACAATCTTGTTGCCAGACGGGTTCCCTAGTAATCAGCCTCCAAGGTGAAGTTTAGAATGCAGGGCGTTTATTAAGGAGTGCTCTTGGTGCGAACTCTTGTGGAAGGGAGGGACGGAAGCAGGCGTAGGCAAAGAGAGACGTCAAGCTGCAGTCCAGGCCAATGAAAGCCTCAGCTGAACCCATATTGAGCTCTAAAGCTAGACTGGCCCCACAAAGTGGTCCTGGCGTAGGCCAAGATGGCCATGGCTTTGTACTCCCATATCAACCTGTAGGTGAATATAAGCTACCTCAGGAAGGGGTGTGACTTACACAAGACTGCCTACCACAACTGTGGCAATGCATGAAGGGGCTGAAAATTGAAGGCTCTTTGCTGGCAGCCCTCCTAGCATCTGAGAGAACAAATATTTCAGTGAAGAGATATCTGGGAAGGGCATCACAATACCTATTGCAGATCTCTAAACTAGAATTCATAAATATTGTTCGGCCTCAACAACATCCACTTCCAACACACTGTCGTTCAGAGCATCTCTAGCACATACAATGGGGAGAGGGACAGGGAAAGAGACATTTCTGTGACTCTGAAGCATAGCTCCTTCTCACACCAACATGAAATCCCTGAAGGTCTGTTCCCAAGGGAAGAGCCCATTCAACTGTGCTCTCATTGCCTTAAAACACACTGCATTAGATACTCATTCTTATTTGGCCTAACCACTGCCTTAAATGTGGTTGTCTGGCTCACCTGCCTTACTCAGAGCGGGGGTTGATTTTCACCAACGCACCATACTTTAAGAGTACTGAGCTACCACCTAAAATAGGGTCTATCATGAAGGTTTGGCTTGACTCTGAAAATGGCAATACTCCCTAAGTGGCATACATTAATGGCCAGTTATCATTTAGGCTCAGCGATAGTCATTTATCAAATTGCTTTATAGGATCGTAGAGCATACCCAAGGCAAAATATGAAGCTATTGGATAAAGGTAATAACCACATGGAGTGGGAAAAGGGGGAACATAGGAGCAGAGTGGACCAAAACAAACAAACAAACAAACAAACAAACAAACCAAACCCTGTTGCAGAAGACTTCCACTTTCCAAATTTTACTTACATTTGTCCCTTTATATAACGCCATAGCATATTTTCACCCAATATTTGGTGGGAAATAAAGAATGTGTTCACTAATTCTTCAAATAACAAGAAAACAACATAAAAAAATCTTAATATGATCTTGTGGAAATGCAAAAACATAGTTTAAAAACTAAAAAAAAAAAAACTGTTCAAAGAGAACATAACGGACTTTTAAAGAAGGACAAATTGATAGAAAAAATCAATTGTGAAGATATCCACATATTCGCATCACCTATTCATTTCATCTGAAACGCTCCCCTTGCTTCTGCACCCCCAAAGCATGCCTACCCCTTCAAGTCTAAGTTTATAGCTTTCATTTTACATCCTACATCCATGGAGTCTTCTCCAGTCACTCCAATCCCTTTTCCCACCCAACTGCATAATGCTCAATATCTCTGTAAAATATCTGATCTTCATCATTATATGTGGTTGTCTTTCTAGTGAATGTCCACTATGTGTCAAGTACAGAATTGAACCCTTGCATGCAGCATCTTAAACAACTTTAAGAATCCCCCTTTGACATATAAGAGAACAGAGGCCCAGAGGGGTGAGTTAGCACTGCAGGTAAAATGGGAAGAGACGTTAAACCTATTTTAGATATAGTACAAGGTCTGTGTTGTTACTACTCTGCTGCTATATTGTGTGTGATACTCATTTCCCTCGGGTAGACCATACACTTCTTGAGACAAGGACCTGTGTATAACACCCCTTTCTTGTACTTCTCTGTACCCACCCCACATCAGCCTGAATAACAGAGCATATAACATCATGCACATGTTAGGGAAAAACATAAGACAGGGAAGTCAATGAGTAGATTTCTACAAGTATTCCAGATTACTCTTGATGAATTAAAAATGTAACAAAAGAATGCATGGTTCATAAAAAGATTAAACAGCATTTTGCATCAGTCTTTCTCCGTGTCCCTGTGCTGGTGCCAATTTGTGACTTAGTTCAGACTTTGACTTTCTCACACGTAATACAGAAACCAAGTGATTGGGAAAGTCGATTAAGAGTGGGGTTATCAATGGCATGAGGAAACTTAACAGATACATGTCTGCCTGCCTTTTATTAAAATAAATTGAAATGATTTATCTTCAAATGATAACAATTCAAATGGAAACACTTGGCAGTTCCCTTGAATATATAATGAAGGATTACCCTCACACCTACATTTATATCTTGTAGTGTGCATAACACTGAAAGAAGGCCAGGGAAGTGACAACTGCTTAATTAGTTAGCGCTTGGTGACAAATTGGGGAAACTTGTTCTGAAATTTGGAGGGAGGGAGGAGATGGTAGAGTGGTTTAAAAATCTCTGTTCTCCATTATATATTTCACAAGGCATGCATATTTATTTCATTGTTAAAGACGTGCAAACCCAAAGAAAAACGATTCAATAATACTGTGCGAAAAACCAAATGAAGGGTTTTGCCTCATTTAGTACCTGAATCAACACTACTTTACCTACCAATTTTTCTTGTGCTAAGAGAAAAGCAATTAGAACCAACTACCACATTGCATTCACCAGTGCCCCTGATAGGTAAGCTATATGGAAAAAACTATTGTATGTAATATTCCTTAAAATGTAGCCCTATAAGTAGTTGCACTTTCCTTCTAGCATTATAACTCAAATTATTTATTGAATTACATCAAAATGTCATAAAGAATTTAGTAATGATAGCTGTATGCAATAATTACATGCTACATTGCCTCCATTGGAAACCATGGTAACAAATCAGTTACTGTTTTAGTAAGTTGCCAGAGCTGAGAGTGGCACAGAGGAGAAATAAGGTGCTCTAGACATCATCACATACATTCAATCCTGAGATAACTGCACAAGGGCTATTTATTTGTAATTAAGCTAATATAGTATTTTAATAACAGCCACAATTTCCCTTGGTAATGATTTGTGCATGCAATCAGGAAAGGGGGAAAGTGGAGGGGGTAAGAGAGGGAAAAGAAAGAACGGAGCAGAAGAGACACTAATAATATAGACACTTTAAAATAGCAATGTATTTTCCTTTGTAGAAAGAGCTATAATGATAAGGAACAAAGGTATTTTCTTAGAAACCTATAAAATGATAGTCAGCCAGAGCCTTGATTTTTAGTAGGGACAGGACTTGGAGACCATCCCCTCTAATCTCTTACTTTTGAATCTCTGAATCTTCCCTAATGCATCCTTTAGCCTCCACTGGAACATAGTATGTGAGGGGGCTCGCTACCCATTTCATTGTTGGATGTTGTCATTGGTGCTAAGGGCCTCCAAACCCATGAATCAAAATCTACCTCTGGACATCTGGCCCTTTCATCTGTTGCCCCATTTGGAAATGACCTTTACTCTTCCTTATATGTGGAATGTTCTAGTAGCTCATCACATGGAAGCTCCATCCAGTCACTCAGGATTTAGCTCAAACAGCATCTCCTCAGAGAGGCTTTCCTGACCAACTGACCCCTCAAACTAAACTAGCTTTCTCCAAGTCTCTATTACCTGGGGAGCACTTGCCATTTTCTGAAATAATAGTGGCACGTGTTTACTTATGTGCATATTACCTGTACACATATTAAAGTGTGTGCCCTACAATCACTGGGTTGTTACTCCCTTTAGAACAGCCAGTTTGCCTTACTCACAACAGTAATCTTAATGCCTGGTTCCCTACCCAGTGCCACACCTAGTCTTTCTCCCCCAAAACAAGTAAAGGGTAGAATCTATCTGCCCTTGGTCTATCCTACTTAATATTTTGATTATATTTATATTTCAATGACATATACACAGTAGGTGCTCAATAAATATTTGATGAGAAAAAATAGGAAAGATGAATCAATGAAATTTGAAGTCCTTTTTCCTAGTGACATCCCCCTAACACTGCATGAAGAAAATTATCCTGCCTTATTTGGGACTCTTCTCAAAGCTATACACTCATGATTTCTTCCATTCAACATCTTAAGACCTGTTTTCAACATCTCTCATTACTTAATTATGTCTCTTGGACCTAGTTTATCAGTATTCCATCTCAAAATCTGGCATACAGAAATGAGTAAGAGTTTTCAGGTGATATCCAACCAGTGCAAGCACGGTTACTGACAGACATGATAAAAAATAATGCCATCCCATGAGGTCTGCTCAAGCTACTGGTCAATCAGCCAGCCTCCCAAGATGATGTTATTATCTTGTCTCTGTAATGGTAACTTGAGGGAGGTGTGATACAATGCAGTGCTCCTCAAAATTTCAGTGCTCACATGTCACCTGAGAATATAATTAAAATGAAAATCCTGATTCAGTTAGGGCCTGGGTGAAGCCTGAGATTCTGCATTTCTTCTGATCTATGGGCCACACATTGAGTAGCAAAGCTATACTGGAATGCTGAACCTAGGAATAAAAGAGCTAAGTTTGAATTACAGTTCTAAAATTCAATAGCAGTATACAGTGAACAAATTCATTAGTTTTCTTATCTGTAAAGTATGAATAAATATAACTGTCTTGGAAAGATTCTCTAAGAGTTAAATAAGTTACAGAATTTAGTTGGAACATAGTGAGGATGTAACAAATATTTTTTCAATGAATGGGCTTCTACCAATGAATATTGGAGGCTCATACTGAGTTTATAAGCAAAAAGTAAGCCTGACTTTTCTTTAAATTAAAAAAAAAGCCAAATTTCCTCTCATCCAGCATTTGTACAGTTGATTTTTTTGAACCTAAATATAGGACTTAACATTTGTAACTATTAAATTTCATCTTGTTAGCTTTGGCCAGAGTTCCAGCCTGTCAAGAATGTTTTGAATTAAGATTCAGTTACTCAGTGTATTAGCTATTGCTCCAAGCTTTATGTCATCTGCAAATTTGATAAGTATGCCTTCTATGTCATTATACATATCATTAAAATGTTGAGTAGGACAAGACCAAGGGCAAAGATATTATACATTTTATTTGTTTTGAAAGAAGGACTATCCATGGGGCAGGGGAAGGAGTTGAAATTGTTTGACAAACCATAAATCTGTTTAACTGAATATTATCCAGCACACATTTCTATGTTTTTTTCTCTAAGTAAATTCCAAAAAATATTTTTGTGAAATAGTCATTAAATCAAAATACATTTCTCTTACTTTCCATCTACAACTCAAACTAAACAGTGAAACAAGGTTAGCTTGGCTTAACTTAATCTCAGTAAACCTATGTTATTTCCTAGTAATCACCGTTTTCTTTACTGAGCCCTCAATTGCAATCTATTAATCTAGTTTGTAATTTCAACATGCAAGAATTAATGTTACAGTCATTGGTAGCATATGTATTTCATGACTGGAAACTATTAGGCTTATTTTTTCCAAAATTCTAAAAACTCTTTTACATTTTTTTTATCATATGCAAACATTTCCCTGTATCCTTATAAAAAAGTCATCCAGTTCTGAAGACAGATCCATTTAAAGAAGCGAGACGGGCCTTATTTCTTGCATATCCTTTTGTTTCCTTCTCTCTTAATCAGTTTCATTCTATTTGCTATACGTTTAGTACCATTTTCCTCAAAGTAAAAAATCTAAAATAGGAACTGAATAATCGTAGTTGTTGTTTCTTTTGTAATCCCTCTTTCTTTTGGAAATGCTTTTGAAAAATCTAGACTGATGAGTGGCCTCCCTTTGTCCTCACGATGGCTCCCCCTCCAGCAGTACACTGTTGGTCCCTGTCCCTTCTCAGTTATATTTCAACTCCACTTTAAAATCAGCAGCAATGAGATAAAACTTTTTCCCTTTTGAGAACTCTTTTAGAATAAAGAATGATGTTTTTAACTAAAATATGTTCCTTTTCCTATTTTAACATTGTAAAACACCATACCTCCCCCATTCTTATCATATATAATGAATCATTTAAAACAAACGATGGTCTTAATTTGTGTTGCCCTGATATACCATCAAAACAGATTCAACTCCCTCCCTCCCTCCCGCTCATACACACACATACACACGCACGCACACACACACCCTGGCTCTATCAGATTCCTTGGTTCTCCACTGATCTCACTGTTCCTCCATAGGCCCCTTTTTGAATGGCCTACATGGTAAACAGAAATGCTCTACGTAACTCTGGCCTCTCTTGAAACCAGTGATGGAGATCATAAGGGGACTGTGGTAAACCCTACTTGTAAGTGCTTGAGAGGTGCAGGTTCCAAACATGATTTTTGCTAGCCTCAACAGAGAACCAAGGAACCTGCCACAGTCGGGCACATCTGTATGTGTGTGCACGTGCACGTGCACATACGTGAGATGGCTGAGTTAGCTTTGTCTTCATACAAAGTAGAGAAACTGAAATAAATCAAGATTCCTATCTATTTTAACTGATTCATTAAACAGGAACAACATGATGGTACACAGATATGAATAGAAGGTGTAGTTTTACAATGTGGGCTCAGAGAGGAACAGGTCACGTAGCCAGGAAGAAGTGGAGCCTGGATGCCACCTCAGCTCTGAGACTCCAAAGAGCAAGTGAACACAAGACAAGCACTGGTGATGTATACGTAGAGAACTACAGAAGGGCAAGGGTGCATGGGAATTTAGGGTGGTATAGAGAAGCATATGGCAAATGCACTTTATTCTCTTAAAAATATTTACAGACATATTCCCAATATCCCTTCCCTTCTTAGAATCTCAAAGTTGTCCTGGGCCTTAAATTTTCCTTCTAACCTGTAGAAGCCAGAGGTTTTAAGTAGTTTTGGAAGGACTCGAGCAAATAAGTTTGGATGATACATAGCCAGCAGCCATGCAGCCAAGAGAAATTCCAATGACGTCACAGGAGTGTCTCAGGGAAAACCCCAGATGTTTTTGCCACTGCCCTTGACTTCACGCCAATGAAGCTAGGACTGGATACTACAACCTCACCTTTCATCCATGAGAAAAAAACAAATGATTTCACTGCCATGCCTATCAAAAGAACTTCTGGGTCAAGCCATATGCTCTGGACCATGCCATCTGCCTTTCTGGTCTCCAGTGTGCATATATCCCTTTGGCTGAAGCTAGATCACATGAGAAACACCAGCTTCAAGGGAATCTGGGTAATGTAGCATTTAACATTCCTATCTCTGGAGCACTGTAAGGCAACCAGAAGCAGACTGGGGTGACATTGAGCAAGCAAGTCTGTTGTGTGATACATAGCAGAGAACTACTTTCTAGATTCCCATTCTCCTTTTTAAGAAATTCAATTCACGTCTCATGAAAACTCACAGAATTGCTCCTGCATGCAGTCCCCAAGGAAAGGCTTGATCAAAATTGGTGCCATCTCAAGGTGTTTGTTCTCTTCTAATAATGTTACAGAGCAACAAATGTTTAGTGTATAAATCATCAATCTTATATTTTTTCTACCGCTTGTTTCAACAGCAATTAAGGTTTGAAGGTTTTTCTGGTTGCATTTTTCATGTTTATAAAACTGCTGGTGGTATTGAAAGGACAGCTGGATAGGCTCTCTAAGTGTGCAGGGAAAGCAAAGACAAAACTTTCAATTCCATAAAGCATCGCACAAACTCTCTTTGATTACGAGCACAATCTGCTGCTGGCTTTAAAAACAGTAACTGCATCTTTTCATTTCTCTCTCATAAAAAATTATTTGCTCCTATTCTCAAAGAGAGAAATTTTCATTTTTTCTATGCTTTCCAAAATTTATTAGCCTCTGAAGTCGATTATTAGAAGAAAAAGGATTCCGCTGAACAAAACATGGAGTACAGATCTGGGAGATAAGTGAGCAGAGGGAAACTCAAGGGTATTTTAAAGTTATTACTGATTCCTTCCCAAGTGTGAAAACCAAAGGCTTACAATTCCTAAATTAAGGCCTTGAGGTTACATTTTTATCTGTACAAATGAAGAAGCCATATATGGCTAACTTCTAATTTTTACAACCAAAAAGGAGGTTTGAGCTTTAGTGGTCTCACTTACCTCTGTTTCTACCCTAAGACAACTTGGTGAATGGCATCGTCCTAAAACTTATTTTTAAAAATGAAAGATATGGAATTTTAGGGCCAAAACACCTGTATTGTGGATGATCTAGTCATAGGGACCCAGAGTTAGTGGGTAACCTCTGGGTAGAGAGTACTTGCTTGCCCTTTAAAGATGCATAGAGCTGGCCATCCCTAATAGTAGAATGATTTGGCCAACCTACTGCCCATTGCTTAAAAGACATACAGTTAAAGTTCTTAAATAAATAAATAAATAAATAAATAAATAAATAAATAAATAAATAAATAAATAAATAAATGCTCTAAAGGAGTTAAAACACTGTAGAAGAGGTTACTATTTATATGCTTGCATAATAGGCAAATCATTTTCCCCCAAATTACCTCTACCTTATATTAGATTCCTTTTAAATTTGTCATAATACATATTGTTCTATCAATTAATTTAATTTGAACAACAAATTACTATTTGAGAAAGACATAGCCTAAATTAGTGGCTTTCCAACTTTAGTGCACATCAGAGTCACCTGGGAGGCTTGTTAAAGACCTGATTGCTGCACACCATACCTATAGCTTCTGATTTAGTAGGTCTAGGGTAGAGCCTAAGGATTTGCATTTCTAACAAATACACAGATGATGCTGTTGCCACTGCTCTTCGAACCTCATTTTGAGAATCAATACTCTACCAGTGCTAGTTCTGGGTCAGTGTTTCTCAACTATGGTTGCACACTGGGGACATTTCATAAACTAAAATTTAGGGCCCCATCTCAGATAAATTAAAATATTGGGGGTAGGAGGCCCACTGGGGGGCCCCACTTGCAGTTGCAGTTTTTAATGCTTTTCTACTTGTTCTAGGGTGAGGCAATGGTTGAAAATATCTGTTTTGGATAAATTTCAATCGATTTAAACTAAAATAATTAGTTTTTTAAAGAGGCAAATACATTTGACATAGCCTTGGTAATTATTCCTGGGGCATGTTACCTTACATTTGCAAATGATACGTGGTTAATTTGTGGAAATCACTAATACACACCTAAAGAAAATAATGGAAATAAAGAAATAAAACACTGCTCTAGTCACACAGGAATGGATTTTTGCCCTTGGTTAGAGTTTCTAGCAGCAACATCAGAGGAATCCACAAGTCATACAGCAAGACTACATTAGTTTTCTATTTTTGCCATAACAAAGTACTACAAACAAAGTGGCTTAAAACAAATCACTTATCGTCTTACTGTTCTGGAGGTTAGAAGCCCAATCCAAGTCTCATCATACTAAAATGAAGGCATTAACAGGGCTGTGCTCCTTGCTTGAGGATCTGTTTCCTAGCTCATATGGTTCTTGGCAGAATTCAGTTTCTTAAACACAGATTCCTACATCTCAAAACCAGCAATGGGTCACTGAGTCATTCTCCTGCTACCATCTTTCTCTTTGGCTATAGCAAAGGAAAGGTTCTTCAGTTTTAAGGACTCCTGTGATTACATAAGGCTCACTTGGATAATCCACAATAATCTCCCTATCCTTACATCCTTAACTTTAATCACATCTTCAAAGTCTATTTTGCTGTGTAAGGTAACATATTTATAGATTCTGGAGATTAAAACATGGATACCCTTGAGGAACCATTATTCTGCCTACCACAAAGACCATCACAGAATTTTACATTAAATCTGATGAATCTGATTTTAACTGCTGGATTATATCTCTAGTGACCCACTATATGATGTAAATTATATTCATTTTAACATTCTGTGATAATCCATTCATATCAGATACAACAAATTACACTTTGCCCAGCCTTGCCCAAACCTGTAAACTTAGACCTGATGACTCTTGAGTCAGTCCTAAATGATGCTGGAGTGCTTGAAAACTCTTACCTAACATTGAAAACATTAAAAGCAAGTCATTTTATTATAAGCCTGACATATCTGAGAGGAACTTTCCGTTTTGAACACATGCTTTGCACTGGGTCCTGCCTAAAAAACAGGTTTCCTACATGTCATTAACCTGAAGCTTTGTTTCTGACCTTTGTTTCTGACCAGGCCATTTGACTGGGTCCCTTCCTTGGCTTTCTGATTTGCCTTTCAACCCCCTTGCACTGATCACCGTTAGCTATAAAGCTGACATTATCCCTGACCTGTGCTAATCCCTCCAACTGTGCTTATGTTCCAGGTACTGGTTAGGTCCTTCTCCAACTGACATGGGCAATGCCCAACCATAACCCAAGACTCTCACTTACTCAAGACACCTGGTACTATACCCAACCATTTACTAATGGTAGACACTACCTAAATTGGGCCAAATTTCACAGTATTGTGGCTTGGTCTGCTCCCCAAATCCAACCCTATGTGTATTCTTCATCTCCCTTAAAGGCACCACCACCATTTACCCAGGCTCAAGTTAAAAGCATTGAGGTAATTTTCAATTCCACTCTGCCTTTATCGACCACTTTCAGTCACCATATTGCGCTGCTTACCCTCAGACATAGAACAAAGATGGAAGATCGGGTTTGGCAGGGAAAATAACAGTTTGTTTTAGAGGAAAAGCTCAACTTTCAATGCCAGCCCTTCAGAAACCGTTCCCAATGAAGCTCCCCAGGTCAAGGAAGAAGTTTCTTGATAACATCTGGAATGAAGAGAGACTTCTACTGAGGTTCAAAAGTTCTAGTTCTAGAAGAAAGACTTAATTTTGAAGTTTTAAAGACCTGGTTCCATATCCAGGCTCTGCCACTTTCTTTGACAAACTTTTCAAATACAAATAGCACCCACATCATGGATTGTTGTGAAAATTAAACGAGATAATAAATATAAAGGCACATTATAAAATGCAGATGTCAGCTGTTACCATTATGATTATCCCACTAAAGGCCCGCTATCTCCACTACAGCAAATATTACAACTGTTCAGGGTGTAGAGTGAATATTTTAATGCTAATCATTCAGATTCATTCAAGATCGCATTTACTTTTGTTTTTACTATGTTAGCAGAGGCCATTTCATTCTAATCCGGTCCATCAAGTTACATTTTGGACAGGGTTCAGTCTAATCGAACCTGCCAATATTAGGCTTGGCTCTACTTAAAAGATCCATTCAACTACTATCTCTGAAAGCACAAGCCAACATTTGTGCTTATTTGTATCATAAATCATACACTAACAAGATGCCAAAAGCAGTCACTACTTTTATGAATCAGTCTCTGATTCCCAAGACTGGATTCACTCCTTCTTTCTCTATTTTCCATCATGTGTTGCCAACACGGTTATAGTATTTATACTATGGCATTGTAAGGATGTCCTTGACCTTCTTCCATGAGACTGTGAGCAACTCTAGGGTGGGGATTTAGTCTCTGTATTCTCATTCGTTGTATACAGTAGATAATCAATAAATGTTTACTGAAGCAAAGGAGGAAGTATAAGAGGCCTGGGCTACAGAGGACTTGGCCTCTTATAGGGCTAAGCATATTTTATGTGTTCAGGGATATATACTCGCGTATTTTATGTATTCAGGGGATTTCACATAAAGGAGAAACAATGTAATGTAAATGTATCCTTCCCCAAAATCTCCAATTGATCTTTCTATAGCATGTTTAAAACTTGTTATCAGTTGTTTGTATGTGCAATGTAAATTAGATCAGTTATTCCAAACACCTCACATTAGAGATAGGTGAAAAGAGAATCAGTTTATTTGAATCTCACAGGCCTGAAATGTGATGTCCTGTACCTTCTAAGGAAAGGGGGAGCTTGGACTTCATTTAGAGGAGAAACTCAGTATTACAAATAGAGCATAGATGTGTTGACGTGAGGGAAGATCAGAAAGAAAGGAATTTTTCTCATTTAGAAAGTGTTTCTCTAAGACTTTTAATTATACTCTTTCAAAATTATAACATCATCTCTCATGATATCCTATAATCCCTCCTTAGTGCATCTTCTTTAATATTTTAGTTAAAAATTGGCCATGTAACCCTTGGATTAAAAGCAAAACAAAATTCTGTGCTGTGGGATGCCTTTTTTTTTATAAAATATAACTTTATTGATTTCAAGGAGAGGGAGAGAGAAAGAGATAGAAACATCAATGATGAGAGAGTCATTGATTGCTGCCTTCTGCACGCCCCCCACTAGGGATCGAGTCCACAACCCGGGCATGTGCTATGACCAGGAATCGAACCCTGATCACCTGGATCCTAGGTCAACGCTCAACCGCTGAGCCATGTCCGGCCAGGCTGTGGGATGTTGTTTTAAAAAATTTTTATTTATTGAGTTTTAGATAGAGGAAGGAAGAAAGAGAGACAGAGACAGAGACAGATTTGTTGCCCTACTTATCCCTGCACTCACTGGTTGCTCCTTGTATGTGCCCCGATTGGGGATTAAACCCACAACCCTGGCGTATGGGGAGAATGCTCTAGCCAACTGAGCTACCCAGCCAGGGCTAGGGAATGCCATTTTTGAAGACATTGCTACCATTGGAAAATATGATCCTCCTGAGCCAATTGAGAGTGTATCAGCTGGGTTTCAATGACCACCAGACTACGCTTTAGTCTCATGCTATTCAAGTTTTAACATGTATATGAATCCCCTGGGAGTCTTGTTTAAATGCTGATTCTGATTCAGTAAGTCTAGGATGGATCTGAGAGTCTGAATTTGTAACCATTCCTCAGGTGATGTCCAAGTTGCTGGTCTGCAGACCACGTCATGGACAACAAAGCTCTAATAGACACTGTGAATAAGAAATTTCACCACCAATAAGATTTCTAAGGTAAATTGCCACTGTATTTCTCCTATGCCAGTAGCTATGGAAATGTTTCCTATTAACACCTTTTACTTAAGATAATAATTGCTTTAGTAAAAATCCTTGAAACAGATTGAACCTTTCAGTTAGTCCGAATTTAATCACTGTATAAAATGTGGCATATGCAATAATGAATAAATGATAATGTCCTTGGCAGACAAGATGGACTATGTTTAAGCTATACTTTCGTCTTTAAACAATTCCTCTTTCTATGACTCAATTCATATGTGCCTTCTGAGATATGGTACTGAAGGCATAGTCCGTTAGGAACGAGCTACAGAGCCCAAGTGCCCCACCCAAAAGCAAAACTGAAATGCCACAATAGGTAGGAATAAAACAGATTCTCATCTCATGTGAGCATTTCCCAGTAATGAGGTAGCTCTTGGGATAATTTGACTGACCAGGAGAGCCAATCCAGACAGCTCTTGATTGGTAATGACAAATTGAAGAGCCTTAAAGTTAAAATAAACTGTGTTTTCCCAGTACTTGCCATATTAGATTTTAGCCATGTCCTAGAGTTATAAACCTGCATTCTCATCAATCCATTCTCCATGAAACTAAAATCACTTATTTGGGCTAAGGATTCAAGAGTCTAATTTTGAAACCAAAATGATGGAGCTACAGTCATTAGACAGCATCAATTCTCCCGTGGAAGCATTCGAAATCTGCCACCCCCCACACGCACTTTGAAAATGTGCCCTTTCACTTTCCCTCTGTCAGGAATTCTCTTTGTTCTGTTTCCTTCCTGCCTTAATCAGTTGATATACTGTATAAAGTTGGGCATAAACTAAATTTTGATACAGAAAGCTTATTTTAAATCTACTTAAAATAAGTGTTTTCTGTGATGAATTCTATGTAAAGAAATAAATCCTTCTTTATGAATAATCATTCCCGAACACCTGCTAACATATTTTCAAAGTTCTATACTCATATATCTTATTTAAATGCAAAATATATCTGTACTTTTACTTTATGCATGACACTAAGTATCTCTGTTTTGTTTACTTCAACAATGGGAAATTAACATCCATGGGGTAGGAAAGTACCTGGGGCTGGCAAGAGCAAAGCCATTACCCCCAGTAGGGCTGAAAGGGCAAGGGAAGCATCCATTATCTAGAGCCTAGCAAGACCAGCAGTTCTACAGAAGGGTCACCTTGTTTCCCTTTCATATAGTAATATAGTCCCATCCTTCCCACTGGCCCAACCCAGTCCTCCTAGATGACATCCACAGGGGTCAGACTCCTAAAGCACAGGGTAGCAAAGGATAGAGATGGAATATATGGGGCCAAAAAGTACTCCAAGCACCGTGGAAGGTACAAGTAGTGTATAGGAAATAGGTGAATTAAAGAAAAAGTCACTTACTGAATGTTGAGACCACTAATCTGCTGCCCACCATCAGCTCCAGAATGTCAGCAGCCAGGCTCCGATGCTCAAGGCAGGAGATTGGATAGATCATCTCTGAAAAATTAAAATGAAATGAGAAGTTAGGTTAAAAATTTGGAAGATAAAATTGAGAAAAATTTCCCAAATGTAAAAGAAAAGACAGAAATGAAAAAAATGAGAGAAAAAGAAAAGTAGAGAATCAAGCCAAGAGTTTCAACATTCAACATGCCCAATAGTAATAAAGTTCCAGAAAGAGAAAGGAGAAAAATGGAAAAGAGAAAATTATCAAAAAATAAAATTCAAGAGAACTTTCCAGATGGATTTCCAGATTTCCACCAACTATCCAGCACAACAGATTAAAGCAGGTCCTCATGGAAGGAAAATTACTAGGGAGTTTAAGAACACTGGGACAGCCTGGCTGGCGTGGCTCTGTGGTTAAGCGTCAACCCATGAACCTGGAGGTCATGGTTTGATTACCGGTGACAACACGTACCCGGGTTTTGAGCTCAATCCCCAGCAGGGGGTGTGCAGGAGGCAGCCGATCAATGACTCTCATCATTGATGTTTCTATCTCCCCTTTCCCTTCCTCTCTCTGAAGTCAATAAAAAACATATGGAAAAAAACCCCACTGGGACAAAGTGAATATACAAGCTTTCAGAGATGGAGGAAATAAATAGATTACATACAACGGATCAGAAATTCTACCATTTTTTACTTTTAAGAGAAATACAACGAGCTAGAAGGCAGTGGAGCAATGCTTCTAAACTTTTGAGGGAACATAATATCCAACCTATAATTCTGTGCTCAGTCAAATTATCAATTACATAAAAACTTTTTCAGGTATGCAAGATCTCGAGCTTCTTATCTCCTAGCATTCCTTTCTCATTTAGCTACCAAAGTATGTGTTGTGTCAAAATGGAAGGTATAACTCAGAATAGAGGAGGAAATTGAATGCAGGAAACACAGATCTCATTGACAAAGGTATTACAGAATGACTCATGCATCAGGCATGGAAAGTAACCAGTCCAATTTGGAACCTAACAAAAAGTGTTTGAATACATTAAGGGGAGATTTAGATAATTTGGTAACGGGGCTGAATTAGTGAAAAGTGCATGAAAAACCAACCATAACACAAGACAATTGTTAGCTTCAAGAAAAAATGTTTTTGCAAGAAACAGAAAAAATAATCACAATATGCTATGTAGTTCAGTTATGAATAGTGTTTATATAGTTATACTAATGAAAACTCTGATGAAAGTACTAATGTACACTATAACTATATTGGGAGGAGAGAATGACAGAAAGTCTGAGTGTGTATGGATGGAAAGGAAAGAAAAAGAAATTTCACTTTCCTCCCTGGGATGTCAATCAGTAATATTCAAATCTGGGACATCAGATGGGGAAATAAAAACATGTCATTTAAAGAAAAGGAGCCCGGCCGGGCGTGGGTCAGCGGTTGAGCATCGGCCTAGCATCCAGGAGATCGGGATTCGATTCCCAATCAGGGCACATGCCCGGGTTGCAGGCTGCAGCCGATCAATGACTCTCTCGTCATTGATGTTTCTATCTCTCTTTCTCCCTCTCCCTTCCTCTCTCTGAAATCAATAAAGATATATCTTAAAAAATAAAGAAATATAAAATAAAGAAATGGAGATAAATACCCAAAGATACAGGTAAAAGACAAATGCATTTTTCTGTAATAATTTGTACAGAACATGTGGAAATATATTTTCTCTGTATTCAAAACTTTAATAACATTTTTAAAATAAATTAAAAATATAACATAATTTTCAAAATTTAAAGGTTAAATACTATAAAGTACGTGCCTCTGTCATTTTCGAGGTATGGTCTCTCAAATTATAGCATGCAGTTCTTATCTTTCATTATTTTTAATGTTTCCCTGCAAAGGTAAATGTTTGTTATTTTTACTGTTTTATAAAACATGATTAAATAAAGTCTTTTAGTCTTAGAGTAAATGATTCCTCACATTATTTTAACAAATGTGAATAAAGGACCTAGACACTTCTTTGAGAATTTCCATAATTTTTACCATATTGATCAATCCCTACACCATGCTTATAGTATAACGATTGAAATCCCTTTTGAAAATAGGTATTGCCCCTATTGAAATATTGGGATTTTGAAGTAACTGAAACCCCTTGCTATATAATAGAGGAAAATGATAAATTTTATTTTCTAAAACGAATATTCTTTGTCAAGACTCTGATGACCAGGTTCTAATAATGACATTTTCCTAGGACAATGTGAAGGTTGTGCTTGAGAGGTCTTAATTAAGTTCTGCTGCTTCAATATGCCAACACGACAGCACATCAACAATGTGACTTTTCTCCTCCACTCTGTACAATGTCTTTGAAAATCTATGCCAGGGAACATTTATCTTACCCCTTTCAACATTTACCTATCTAGGAAGAAAATTAAATGATGGTTGCATATTGTGTTTTGTTATTGGATGTGAAATTAGAACTATGCTAAGAAAATATAAAGACTTACCTATAATTCATTTGTATAATTTCAAAAGAATCTATGTCCTGTGACTACTTAGGTTATACAAAATAAATAGAAGAACCAGAGTGGTAAAGCATCATTACAAATCTCTAATTTCTTCAATAAAAATAGTAATATAGTATAAGGCTCTTTGATGCACATTTAATCCTGAAAACAAGTCTACAAAATAAGCACAATTGCTATAAAACCTATTTTACACATAATAAAATTGAGACATTGCAAACTGAAGAAATTTACTCCACTAGGAAGTTCTACATGTAGAATGTGGACCAAAATATGTTAAAGCACTGTCCATCACTTTAGCCACTCTCCTAAAATGTTTCACATTTAACTTCAGCTAATGATGATATCCAAATGCATTGTAGTGTGTTAAATAAATATGATCAGTTGATCTTGTCCCTCGTTTATTTTCTATTTCGATGCATTATTTCCAATGTTTGGGGTCCAGTCCAAATCTGGTTGGCTAAAAATAAATTCGACCAGATATTTAAAGAAGAATTAGTATCAATCCTTGTCAAACTCCTCCAAACAAATGAAGAGAAGATAACCCTTCCAAACTTATTTTAATGAGGGAAGCATTTCCCTGACAAAGCCAGACAAAGACACTATACGAAAAAAAATTAGAGAAACAAGGCGGCGGTGCAGGGAACAACTGCACCCGCAGCCTCCAGCAACCACATCAAAATCACAACTAAAATACAGAACCACCATTGCTCAGAGCCTCCAGAGATCCGGCTGCACAGAAGCCCCGCAACCAGGGAGCTGAGGCAGCACCGAGACCGGGAGGAGGGGGAGACGCGGGCGGGGCGGGGCTGGATCCCGGAGACGCGGCTGCGGGCCCACACCCGGTGCCGCGGGGAAACCCGGGAGGGGATCTAGGCGGTGGGGGTTTCCCAGAGGAGCGAGGGGTCCCAGCCCCACAGCAGGCCCGAAGACATGTCCCCACACCTTCGGGCTGTGAAACCAGCGGGGACTGTCGCTGAGGGTCGCGGAGGCTGCGGGAGCCCCAGCAGCTCCTCTCAAAGGGCCGCGCACGGACTCACTCGGACGCTCCCTCTGAGCCCAGCGCCGGGCAGCAGGCTGAAGGGACCTGGGACACTCGGGGAGGAACTAACCTGCCTGAGATCCGGGCGACAGGCGGAGGGCGGCTTCCTCCCGGGCAGAAGGGCTGGCGGAGGCCATGGCTCCTGTGGCGAGTCCTCCCCGCACAGCCGGCAGGCAGGCGCCATATTTGAATCGCCAGCACCTGACCCTCACCCTTGGCCCCGCCCCGTGACTCCCGGAGGCCCCGCCCTCCCCACCTGCAGCTCATCCAGGCCCTTTCCAGGGGCTTTTCTGTGCAAGTGGCCTCTGGAGCCTCATGCTTAGGACTTTCCTAAAATCTCTCAAACAAGCAGCAGCGGGCCCCATATGGCTGGATGGCGGCCCCAGGCCTGGCACTAGCGGCAGCTGCACTGGCTCATAGCTGGGCCTCTCCTGGGCACCTCCAAGCCCAGCACAAGGAGCAGCCAACTACGGTTTGCTGTGTAGCTCAGGCTGGGTGGCCCTGGGCAGGGCACTGGCACAGGCTGACTTTGCACCTCCCGGGAGGCCCCAGAGACAGTGCACCTGGTGGTCAGACTCGACCACGCTGGATTACAACCCTACCACATCCATGAGTGACACACTCAAGGGGCGCACTTGGTGAACACCAAAGCCCCGCTGAAGTAAATCCTGCTCCATAGGGGTGTCTCCAGCACAGCAGCTCTCTGGCTGTAGCTGCAGCTGGTCCTCACAGCCAATTGGCCTGGGGGTCAATTCCTCCCAGGGACGCCAACAGCAACCAAGGATCAGCTACAACAGGACAGTGCACACAGTCCACACAGGGGAGCACCTAGAAGGCCCAGCTCAGGTGACCGGGGAGGCTGAGCCACTGGGCCCTATAGGACACCTACTACACAAAGCCACTCTACAAATTCTAGGAGACATAGCAGCTCTACCTAATACATAGAAACAAACACAAGGAAGCAGCCAAAATGTGGAGGCAAAAAAATATGTCACAAAGGAGAGAACAAAATAAATCGCCTGAAAAGGAACTAAATGAAATAGAACCAAGCAAGCTAACAGATACAGAGTTCAGAATTTTGGTTATAAGGATGTTCAAGGACCTTAGTAAGACTATTATGAAAACAAGTGAGACGATCGAATACCTATCAGAAATGAAGGCTACATGAACTGAAATGGAGAATAATTTACAGAGAATCAACAGTAGAGGACACTGAGAATCAAATCAGCAATTTGGAACATGAGGAAACAAAAAACACCCAACCAGAAGAGCAAAAAGAAAAAAGAATCCAGAAATCTGAAGGTAGCATAAGGAGCCTGTAGGACAACTTCAAGATGCCCAACATTCGTATTATTGGGGTGCCAGAAAGAGAAGGAAGAGAGCAAGAAATTGAAAACCTATTTGAAAAAATAATGACAGAAAACTTCCCCTACTTGGGGAAAGAAATAGACTTACAAGTCCAGGAAGCAGAGGGTCCCAAACAAGAGGAACCCAAAGAGGCCCACAGCAAGACACATCATAATTAAAATGCCAAAGGTTAAAGACAAAGAGAAAATCTTAAATGCACCAAGAGAAAAGCAATTAGTTACCTACAAGGGAGCACCCATACGACTATCAGCTGATTTCTCAACAGAAACCTTGTAGTCCAGAAGGAAGTGGCAAGAAATATTCAAAGTGATGAAAAACATGGAACTACAACCAAGATTGCTCTACCCAGCAAAGCTATCATTTAGAACTGAAGGTCAGATAAAGAGCTTCACAGACAAGGAAAAGCTAAAGGAGTTCATCACCACCAGACCAGTACTACAGGAAATGTTGAAGGGTCTTCTTTAAGAAGAAGCTAATGAACAAAAGAATCTGACAAACTAAACGGATCCAGAGACATTGACACATGAACAGACGATCATATTTCAGAGGGAAGAGGGAAGGGGGGTGGAGTGCGGGAAGAGATTAACCAAAGAAGTTATATGCATATATGCATAACCCATGGACAGGGACAGTGATGGGGTGAAGGCCTGAGAAGGGGGTAGGAGCGAGGTGGAGGGGGTCAATTGGGGGTAAAAATGGGACACCTGTAGTGCTTCCAACAATAAAGAAAAATTTTTTTTTAAATAAAATAAGAAAAAAAATTACAGGCCAATATCCCTTATGAACATAGATGCAAAAATCCTCAAAATTCTAGCAAACCAAATTAAAGGGATTCAGTGATATAGAAGCATGGAACAGACGAATCTCAGAGGAAAGGGGGGGGGTGGAGAGAGATTAACCAAAGAATTTACATGCATATATGCATAACCCATGGACACAGACAATAGTGCAGTGAAGGCCTGGGGTGGGGAATGGGTGCAAGGTGGAAGGGGTCAATGGGGGTAAAAGGGGACATCTGTAATATTTTCAACAATAAAGATAAATTTTAAAAAACAAACAAAAAACAGTACATTAAAAAATTCATGCACCATGAGCAAGTGGGATTTATCCCTGGGAATCAAAGATAGTTCAACATATACAAATAAATCAATGTAACATACCACATTAATAAAATAAAGAATAAAAGCATATGATCATCTTAATTGATGCAGGAAAAGAATTTAACAAGATTCAACATCCTTTCATTGTATAAAACGCTCAACAAATTAGGTAAAGAAAGAATGTAGTTCAACCTAATAAAGGCCATGAAGGACAAACCCACAACTAACATCATACGCATAAAGCTGAAAGCTTTTTCTCTAAGATTAGATGTGAGACAAGAATGCCCAATCTTGCCAGTTCTCTTCAACATAGTACTGCAAGTCCTGACCAGAGCAATTAGGCAAGAAATAAATAAAGGAACCTAAATCAGAAAGGCAGAAGTAAAATTAGCTCTGTTTGTAGATGACATGATTTTATACATAGAAATCCTAGATTCCATCAAAAAAACACTGTTATAACTAATAGACAATTTTAGTAAAGTTGCAGGATACAATATTAACAGACAAAAATCCTATACACTAACAATGAACTATCCAAAAAGACATTAAGAACCCCATTTACAATAGCATCAGAAATAATAAAATACTGAGGAACAGCCTTAACCAAGGAGGTGAAAGATCTATACACTGAAAACTATAGAAAGTAATGAAAAAAAATTGAAGAAGACATTAAAAAATGGAAAGGCATCCTGTTTTCATGAACTGGAAAACTAAATATTGTTAAAATGTTCATGCTACCCAAGTAATCTACAGATTCAATGCAAAATCTACCAAAATTCCAATGGCATTTTTCAAAGAAATAGAAAAAACAATCATAAAATTTGTAGTCATAGTAACAGAGAGTATAATGGTGGCTGGGGTTTGGGTAGAGCAAAATATTTATCAAATGATATAAACTTTCAGTTATAAGATGCATAAATTCTGGGGATCTAATGTACGGTATGGTGACTCTAGTTAATAATAACATACTGTATACTTGAAATTTGCTAAGAGAGTAGATCTCAAGTGTTCTCACAACCCAAATAAAAAAATGGTAACCATGTGAAATAATAGATATGTTAATTAACTTGATTGTGGTAATCATTTCACAATGTATACATATATCAAAACATCACATTGTACATCTTAAATATATACAATTTTAATTTGTCAATCATACCTCAATAAAGCTGGAAAATAAAAATTTTAAAAATAGAAAAAGGCCTACTAAATTTAAATATGCTACCAAACATGAAATCTACCAAAATAGTAATTTCTGGCTTCCTCTAAACAGGTTTCTTTCGTTTGACTCATGGCTTGGAATTGTGGATGTTTTGACGTACTTGGGGATAAAATGATTCCCTGGCCACCTTATCCACACAACACTCATGGCTCTACCATGTTATTTTACCTTTTCATCTGCTTTCATTCTTCTCTGTAGTACTTATCACTACCTACCATTATATTATATACTATATTCATTTGTTTATATTTTTGCCTCAAATATAACTTCCTTAAGGGCAATGATTTTGTGTTGTTTTCCATAAGCCTTTAGCTGGAACACTGCCTAGCACATTGTAGGCCTCAGTTAATATTTGTTGAATGAATGAAAATAGATGAATTAATCAACTGTTTTTCACTTATAAAGAGGTACTATAGAAACAAAGAAGATAGAAACTCTAAACATCTTAGCATTATATATCATACAGTTAAATTCCTGGTGATCTATAATTTGATGTCCACTCATAAGTCCTTATAATTGGCTTTAAAAAGTATTACTTTCGGTCTATTTGTAATTTTATCTCACTCTGTCATTATATCTCTAAGGAATAAATTTTCAAACTCTGACACTAGAGCAGAAGTTGTCCTCTGCAAAACTCATTGACAAGATTATCTAAATGATAGATACAGTTGTTCAATGATTATTTTTCTCTAATTCATTTTAGTTTTGTCTTTTAAAAACAAGGACAGCCATGTAGATTGGAAACTGCTCAAAAGACATTGCTTCTTTCCTTTATATAATTTAAAACCTTTTCATTATATTCCCAACATTTTTATCATTCCTGTGCTTTGCTCCGAGCATTTTGTAAGAGGAACTTCGTGAATAAAATGTAGCAGTGTCTGTAAAATTTGTAAGAAGTATACCTCAGGCATACTTGAAATGGAGCACATTTCTGACACTTCACACCAATAATAATTCAAACTCTAGGGACCTCTTTTCAATCTTACACATCAGGAAGCTAGAAAACCTCTGCACACAGGATGGGTAAATTTCCCAAGCCTGTGTGCCATGTTTCCAAAAGTGGGCTGGGGCTACCTCCCCATACATGACATTTGCAAAATTCCACATCAACTAATAACCCCTCAAGCAAAAACTTGGTATTCTTTATGATGCTGAGACACTGCCTAAGAATTCTCACACTCTGTATATATGAATACATATCCCTCAGTCACATTCCTAGCAGTGCCCAAGAGAGGAGAATTGCCTGACTCAAGCGAGTCTTAGTTTTTGACCATCTGCTAAAGGATTACAGTACAGGTTTGCAATATAAATTATCAGTGCAGAAAATGTGTTTCCTCATGTGAACAAAGACACATGATATTATCATCCACCTCAAATTGAACATTAATTGGGCCAAATTAATATGTTAAGTATTTCCTAAACATCTCCCCCATGCCTAATAATTTTCTGTTATCATAATGCACCATTCAAAACTGACCTCCAAAGTATCACAAATACTATACCACATATTGAAATGTAGCTGCTTTTGCTGAGGACATGGATAACCTCCTCATTGCAGAAACTATCTTCAGTTGTTTCAGTGTTATCTTGCTTGAGTACTCCCTCCAGCATTTCAAGCTACTGAGTCATTTCTTCCATTCATTCAAAAGAAATCATTGGGCACTTGCTTTATGCCTGGCAGAGGGAATACAATAATTTTTTAAAAAATCTCTAAGCTCAAGGGAGTTTAGAATCTAATGGTAATAAAGTAGTTACCAGGTAATTATAATGCAGAGTGGTAATGTCACAAAATAGTAAAATATATATATATATATATAGTAATAATGAAGGACTCCAGTCCAACTTTGGAGGTTAGGAAAGACTCCTATGGGAGGTCTCAATCAAACTGAGTCTGGAAAAATTACTCAAGTCGCCTAATAAGAGATTTAGGGAAAGGGAATTGCCAAAAAGGGAGTAGTATGTACATGAGCGCAGGAGCAAAAAGAAAGAATAGAGAGTTTGGAAAACTTTCAGTAGCTCAGGATGGCCAGGGCTTAGCAGCATCGGGAGCAGAGTGGTAAGAGAAAGGATGGAGGTCTGAGCACATTTGTCTTGGTAGGGAGTTTGGGGTCCATTTGAAGAGGAACAGAGAGCCTTGAACTGCTTTCGGGGGAGCAATATGATCAGTGTGATCTCCTTATGGAGAAATGATCAAACAGGTCAAAATAGGAGGCAGAGGGCAAGGTGCGGAGCACTTGGGTGGCGGCTTCAGTGAGGGTGGAGGCAGCCAAGTATAAAGAGAAGTGGGTGGCTGCATTTAAGAGCCACTTGGGATGGGGAAGTGATAGTTTCCCGGGGGTTAGCGGTTTGTTAGGTGTGAGCAACAGTGGAAAAGAACAAGTTAAGGATAACCCTCGGGTTTCTTCATAGAAGCCTTTATGTTCAAGCTGAGTTGAGTGGAAGGTGGTGGGATATACAAGGCTGGGGCTCAACAGAAATAAATGAATTGCAAACTAAGGCTACTCTGGTTTCCATTCTACCTCTCTGGCTTCTGCTTTTCAGAACTTATGTTATTTGCCACCAAGCTATACATGTGTCCCATGACTTCAGCTTCAGACATATTCTCTCTCACTCCACAGACCCTCTCCTGGTGACTTCAAGTGTGGGCTGAGTTTTAACAACCAACTGTGTCTTTGGATTCCCCGCAGAAACAATGTACTTGGGAGGTGATCCTGGAAAACATCAATAGAGGAGTTTAAAAGTGAGATAGGGAAAAGAAAGTAGCTAACAAAGGGTGAGTTTTCATGCAAGTTACCACGGAGTAACTGGATATAAAGACTACTGGGGACTTCTAGGAAACTATGTAGAAGATTTGCCTTAGAGATAGCCAACTTGAGAAGTGAGGGAGCTTAGGTATTTATGCACCAATTCCCATCAGTCACTCGTCAAGGTTACTGGTCTGGCTCTTCTAGCTTGCTAGGAACCCGGACACATGGGTAGAGCAGGCTCTGGACATAGGAAAAATCCTTAGTCATGAACATACAATTGGAAGTCTGCACTACAATGTTAAGGCCCAGGGGTGTATGGGCAGGACACCTATAGAATCTGCTTCAGTATACAGTATGCGCAACGATTCCCAAATCTGTAGCTTAAGTAGACAAAATTGACAAACTGAGTTCCAGTGTAAAGCCATCGATTCTCATTTAAAATCAGCTGTTGATCAAAGGGACTGAGAGAACTAAGGGCCAAGATATGGTACCAAACGAATACAAGAGAACCAAAGGAGGTAAAAACAAAGATGCGTTATTTGGAGCGCAGTGGGGGGCTACAGGCTTCCTACTCAAAGTGAGTTCTGAGGACCAGTAGCACTAGCATCTCTTGAGAAAATGTTAGAAGTGCATGCCAACTGCGTAAGAATCCAGAGTACCAAGATCCCCTGTTACGTATGCACACTGAATTTCGACAAAGTCTTTTCTCTTTTCTTTAGAGCTGGATCATCATAATGAAGGCTTTTCTAATGCACTCCTAGCTTTTATTTGGGTAGACATACATATTCATTGCCTGCATCCCTTAATCCTTTTTAAATAGCCGCTAGATCTACTAAACAGTGTAAGCCAAAAATCTAGAGTCCTCTCTATTACCCCCAGCCATCGACTATTTTTATGACTCTCTGCCAATGCCATAGGTCAAGTCTGCATCCTTTCCAAAAGATTATTGTAATACTCTTTTCATTGGTCTTATTGATTTCTGGGTCTTCCTGCTCCAATTGACCCTCCAAAATGACACAGAGCAATTTTTAAAGTACAAATTACCACAGCATTTCCTCAGTGGTTGCCCATCAACTTCAAGACAAAATCCTAACTACTGAGTCTATCACCATGAATTCGTCCATGATCTGGTAACAACTTAACCTCCTTGCAAATATTCTGGCCTAATAGAGTTACTGTAATTTGAGCATTAAATTTAGTGCTGAACTTTCTGTCAATCAAGGCAGGAAGGACATGAGGGTTACACAAACTTTAGCTTTAAAAGTTTGGTATGTGTAAAATTTCCTTTTCTGCCCTGGATTTAACAGCAGGTGTTCCATAAAAGGCCCTTCCTCCAAGTATGATGCTTCATAGGTGACTCCTGGGTTCTAGCCCATAAACCACTTTAAGCATTGTACTCATCTGTTAAATACTAACAGTATTATGTTCAAGACTTTCTCTGAAAGATATTTTCAGATATCCTGTACTTGGGACACAGAGAACAGCTACCCTTTTTCTTGAACACTGAGGTCATAAATCTGTCCTGTCACCTACCATACCTAGCTCCAGCTAGGGGAACTTCATCCTAGGCAAGAGGCATGAGAATCCTTCCCAGAAATGAGGGTAAATCAGGCAACCATCATTTTATAATAGATTTTTTAAGGGACAAATATATCACTGATATTCAATTTGAATGACTTTATTACCAGGACCATAATACAAGGGGAATCAAACAACAGTATAGACAATGTCTTTAAGAGTATTTTGCAATAATAAAGATATGTTCATATTTTAATTTTACGAATGATAGACACATGTTAAGGATGTGATACATTTGCAATCTCAAACAAAAGCCTCTGCACTTGGAATCAGAAGGCTTGGTTTGCATTCCAGATGGCATTTATTGCCAGCATGAACCAAAGCCAGTCAGACTATTAACGTCAGCTTCCTCACAGTAAATGTGAATAATAATACTTAGTTGAAACGTTGGTATGAGATTTGAATTAGCAATCAGATGTGAAAAGCATCTAGAACAGTGCCCAACAAACAATAAGCAAAAATAAATAAATACTAGTGTCCTCTTTGTATTCCTCAAACATCAAATATCTATCATCCAGGATATTTTTCAGGAGTAGAAATTATTTCCCATAATAAACTCACCATTTAGCAAATGAAGCAGACAAAAAGCCCAGGACCCTGCAATTTCTAGAACTATCAATATGGCTAATATGAAATTGTTCTTGCAACAAGACCTAGCAATGCTCATCAAAAATAAAATATTTCTATATACTAACAACGAAAATCTGAAAAAGAAATATCTGGGGGAAAATAAAGAAAACAATCCCATTCATAATAGCGTAAAAGTTTGGGAATAAATTTAACCAAGGAGGTGAAAGATCTGTATAATGAAAACTACAAGGCTTTAATGAAAGAAACTGAAGACACAAACAAATGGAAATATATCCTATGTTCATGGATCAGAAGAATTAATATTGTTAAAATGTCCATACTACCCAAAGCTGTCTATAGATTCAATGCAATGCCTATGAAAATTCCAAAGAGATTTTTTCACAGAAATAGGAAAAAAGTACTAAAATTTGTATGGAACTCCAAAGTAATCTTGAGAAAGAAGAAAGCTGGAGACTTCACAATTCCTAATTTCAAACCATAGTACAAAGATACACTAATCAAATCAGTATAGTACTGGCATAAAAATAGACACATAGATCACTGGAACAGAATTGAGAGCCCAAAAATAAACCCTCAATTAATATTTGACAAGGAAGGAAAAAAAAAAAAATGGTGGTGGAAAAACTAGATTACCACATGCAAAAGAATGAAATTGGATTCCTAGCCTATGCCACTCACAAATAAAATAATTTGAAATGTATTAAAGACATAAACATATAACCTGAAACCATAACACTCCTAGAAGAATACGTAGGGAAATAGCTCTTTGATATCAGTCTTAGCAATAATCTTTTTTAGTTATGACACCAAAAGCACAAGCAACAAAAGCAAAAATCATCAAGTGGGACTACAGAAAACTAAAAAGCTCCTGTACAGCGAAAGAAACAATCAACAAAATGAAAGGGCAACCTAGGGAAGGAGAGAAAATATTTGGAAATCATATATCTGATAAGGGGTGAATATCCAAAAAAATATAAGGAGCTCATACAGATCAATGGCAAAAAATCCAATTTAAAAATGAGCAGAGAAACTGAATAGACATTTTTTCAAAGAAAACATATGGATGTTCAAGGAAGTACATGAAAAGATGCTCGACATCACTAATCATCAGGGAAATGCAAATCAAAACCACAGTGAGCTATCACCTCACACCTGTTAGAATGGCTATATTAAAAAAGACAAGAAATAGTGTTAGCAAGGATGTGGAGAAAAGAAACCCTTTGTGAACCATTGGTGGGAATATAAATTGGTACAGCCTATACGAAAAATAGTACAGGGGTTCCTCAAAAAAAAAATTTTAAATAGAACTACCATATGATCCAGCAATCCAACTTCTGAGTACATATCCAAATGAAATGAAAACAGAATTTCAAAGATATATCTGCACTACCACATTCACTGCATTATTATTGACTACAGCCAAGACATAGGAACACTTACATTCCCATCAATGGTTGAAAGTATAAAGAAAATGTAGTATATATTTACAATGGGAGGTTATTCAACCATGAGAAAGCATGAACAGCAGTGGATGGGCCTCGAGGGCATTATGCTAAGTGAAATAAGTCAGACAGGGAAAGGCCAATACTGTATGATCTCACTTATATGTGGGATCTGGAAAAAACCAAACTCATAGAAACAGAGAGTAGAATGGTAGCTCCCAGGTAGCATGGTGAAGGCTCTTGTGGACAATGAGATGATCAAAGGACACAAACTTCTGGAGAACTGAATGTACAGAAAGGTGATTACAGTTTACAGTATTCTATTATATATTTGAAAGTTGCTAAGACAGTAGATCAAAAATATTTTCACCACCAAAAAGAAATGGTAATTCTGTGACACGATGGGTGTGTTAATTAATGTGACACTGGTAATCATTTTGCAAGGCATAAGTATATCAAATCAACACATTGTATACTTTAAACTTAAACAATGGTATATGTCAGTTACATCTCAATAAAGTTGAAAAACTAAAATGACATAGTCAGTGCACAATAAATAAAATAGGAAAATTTTTATATGGCAGAAATGCAGAAGAAATTGAAAGTCAAAGTAATAACTAGCTGATATGGCAGCAACTCTAGGGGTTGATGCTGGGAAAGAAAGTAGATTTTGTCTTTGTTTTTAATAAAGTTTATTGAGATATAATCTATACATAATTCAAACATATTTTTATGTATAATCCAATGCATTTTAGTAACTGTACACAACATGCAGCCAGCTTTACATTCAAGATGTGGAACATTTCAACCTCCAGTAAAAGGACCGACATACCCCTACCCAGTCAATTCCTCTCCCTGTCCCAGCCCAGGCAACAACTCATCTGCTTTCTTTCACTTCACTATAACCTATCCTTGCCTTTCTAAAATTATGCAAACGGAGTCATACAGCATCTATTTTTTTGTGTTTGGCTTCTTTCATGTAGTATGTGTATTAGATTTGAGTAATGACCTGGGTATATTTTTATAGACCATTCGTATATCCTCTTTTTGTAAAGTGTCTATTCAAATATTTTGCCTATTTTTTTTTACATTGGGTTGTTTAGCTTTTGTTATGGATTTGTAAGCTTTTCTATATATTCTTGATATGGAATTTTGGTTTTCATCCATGAAACAGATAATAAATGAAGGCTTAGATGGGTATAAGGCAGGAATTTGATGCTGAGACATTATTCATAGAACTAGAACCCTCAAAAGAAGGGCTGAATATCCAGAGAAAGACCCACTCCAGCATCTCAGGGAAATGGCACAAAAATTTGTCTCGGTCTTTTGTCTCTAAATTAAAAAGAATATTTACGAGAAAGTGAGGTTCCAAGATGGTGTCACACATGGATTTAGAGTCCAAATGTGCCCTCCCTAGTGATGCTGGATTTTCTAAGCTGAGATATTAACATAAAAATTAGTGCTAAGACAATAATACCACTGGGTGGAAAAAGAAGCAACCAGAAATCCACTCTGCACATGTTTCAATAGTCCAGACATATTAATTCTCAATGAAAAAAATCCTGCTGCAGATGTTGAAATATGTTTTTGTAAATGAGGACATGTCCATTGTGAAAAACTTCATATAACCCAAAAAAGGAGAAGGCATGATATGACATGAAAAGGCAGGAATGGACCACAAAATCTTTATTTTATTTTTTTTAAATATATCTTTATTGATTTCAGAGAGAGGAAAGGAGAGGGAGAAAGAGAGAGAGAAACATCAATGATAAGAGAGTCATTGATCGAGCCCGCAACCCGGGCATGTGCCCTGACCGGGAATCGAACCCCGATCGCCTGGATCCTAGGTCGACACTCAACCTCTGAGCCACACCCGGCCGGGTGACAAAATCTTTAAGTTAATAAAAAGTATTTAAAGGATTAAAAATAGATTAGATACTATAAGGGAAGAAAGTTATTCTATGAAAAAACTGGCAGATTTAAAAATAAACTGCATATGACTTTTAAAATGAGAAATACAGCTTTGAGGCCTATGATATGCCCAGCTGGGAGGTGAGTTTAAAACGGTCTTTCAAATCCCATTTATTGCTGTTATTCCTGAATCCCACAATCCGGGTGATTCCCATTTCAGATTCAGCCAATCACACCAGGTAGAGAGAGAAGGCCTGCATATGCTCTGCCTGTGTTTCAGGAGACACCAGAGCTTTGACCAGCAACACTAAACTAAGCCTTTCCAAATGTTTAACCATCTACATAGGAGAAGGTGTGATTGAGAATCACAATGACGAACAAGTCTCCTCAGAAACAGAGCGAGGGTCTTATAATCCTGCCTTTGAGCCACGGCTGGAATTCTCCCGCCTTGGCCTGACCTGTCAGCCACTCGGCCTCGGCTGCCCTAGCTCAGTGACAGGACTTGCACCACCTCCAGCGGCTCTCAATTCCATGTTGAAACTACTTGACCAGAATATCGTCCTTCTACTGAGACAAAATCAGCTTCCTTATTTCTCCAAATATTTTCCACTCTGCTACTTGAACTTATTCTGATCAACCTTGACCTTGTTGCAGAATAGCATATGGAAGGAAAACAGTTATGCCCACTGGACATCCAAATGCAATGCCTCTGTTTCCTTTTACTAGTCACAAGTGACATGCCTGGGTTCTGTGACCACTCTGATCACTCTTCTTTACCGCTATGATCCATTTTAGGACTGTTTTTCTTAAAAGTGACAACCAGAACTAAATACAATTTTCCATTTGGAAAAGTTACGGTTGAATATTTCAAGATATGTAACATGAAATAATAAAAAGAAAAGAAAAATTTTGAAAGTAAAATAGACGTGATGGGAGGATTCAAGTACCTGTCTAACTAATTGACAAATGACATAAGCAAAGAATTATTCTTTTTTCAAAACATATGGAATACTTATCAAAAAACAAACAAACAAACACACAAATAGATTTTATAAGACCTAATAAATCACTGTACAACTTATGTAGAACTAGACATTAATACCAAAATATAAGGAATTGTAGCCACTTGGAAAATTAAACATTCTATTTAGAGTGACTACAATTAAAAATAACTGAGCCCTGGGCGGTTTTGCTCAGTGGTTAGAGCATCAGCCCACATACTGAAGGGTCTTGGGTTCAATTTCCAATCAAGGGCAGTACCTGGGTTGCAAGGCTGGTTGGGGCCCGTGCTGGAGGCAACCAATCGATGTGTCAGTACATTGATGTCTCTCTCTCTCTCTCTCCCCTCCCTCCCTCCCTTCCACTCTAAAAAATCAATGGCAAAAACATCCTTGGGTGAGGATTAACAACAACAACAAAAACAGAACCCAAACTTCATGTGTAAACTATTTACAAATTAATGACACTAAGAAGCCTATAAATTTACAAAATGTAGGCAAAGATAACTATTCATAGCCTTAAAAATATTTTAATTCTGTATACAAATTTGAAAATAAATGAAGAAGTCAACTCAAGAATTTAGAAAAATCACAGCAAAGTAAACTAAAATAAAGAAAGGAACTTTTTAATTAGGAACCAAAATAAAATAAGAACTAGAACGTATAAAAAAAAAAAAAATCAAGAGATGATGCTTTTTAAAGATCATTTAAATTTCCAGCCTCTGGGAAATCTGACAGAGGAAAGAGAAACTGCAAATATGCAACATGAGAAACCAGAAACAAGATTTAACCAGAAGAATGGAGATAAGAATTTATATGCATATATGTATAACCATGACCACAGACAGTAGGGTGGTGAAGGCCTGGGGAGGGGGCAAGGGAAGGGTGTGGAGGGGCAATGGGGAAAACGAGGAACATGTATAATACTTTAAACAATAAAGATAAATTTTTAAAAAAGAATGGAGATTTTAAATATTATATGAATACTACATTTCTTTTAATAAAATTTTAAAATATTCATGAAATGATGGTTTTTCAAGTAAAATTATAAATTGGCAAAACTGACCAAGAAAAGGTAAAATTTTTTCATTAAAAAATATTTACAGGAGAAAAAAGTTTGGGTTCCAGATGGTCTCTGAGACAATGAGAAGATTATCTAATATTAAAGGAAAATATAATTTCTGGGTAATTTAAGCTAATAAACAAATAATAAAAGTGAGTCTTCCTATTGACTTCATGACTAGCAGAACCATAATACCAAACCCTAAAATGGGTAGTAGCATAAACTGAGACCAAAACATGTACAAGCTGGAAGCAAAAAACCTTAGATAAACTAATAGCAAAGTCAATCCATCAGAGGATTTAAAATTAATTCACCATGACTGAATTGGTTTACTTCAGAAATGCAAAATTGCTTTAACTTTTGGATGTCTATTAATGTATGATCAGTCTGATAGAAGTTGACAGGGCATCTGATAAAATTCAACAAGCATTCATGATTTTCAAATAATAAAATATCCTTGTAAATTAGAAATTGGAAGGTACTTGCTTGACATTAAAAACATATCTATCAAAACCAACAGCTACCCACATCATTATGTTTAATCATGAAATATTAGAGGCATTAACATCATCATTAGAAACAAAATTAGACTAAGCTAGACCATAAGCACTATGAGAGTAGAAGCAATGGTGGATTTTGCCCACAACTGTATCCCTAGTGCCTAACACAGTGCCTGATACTCAAAGCTTGTCTTCAGTCTTCCTAACTTCCACTTATCTTCCAACCTATAAATGCTGCCTGTGTCTTTCTGCTCTTTATATACTCTCCCTGGGTGACCCCACCCAGTCCCATGGATTTAAAGCTCTTCTGTGTGTTGATGATTCATAACCTTCTTGTGATGATTCCACTTATCTTGCTATTTAATATTTTTAAACCAGAACTATTGGCCTTTGCCCT
The DNA here is from genome assembly GCF_054644295.1 of Miniopterus natalensis. Taxonomy (NCBI): domain Eukaryota; kingdom Metazoa; phylum Chordata; class Mammalia; order Chiroptera; family Miniopteridae; genus Miniopterus; species Miniopterus natalensis. The sequence continues at coordinate 94,181,021 of NC_142103.1, read as the reverse complement.
TAATATCCATCCCCTCCTCTTCAAGTGTTCCCTTTCTCAGTAACTGGTGCACTGGCCTACCAGGGACTTAAGCCATATTCCATATTTGCACCCTAACTTGTCACCTATTAACTGCAACTAGCCATCTGTCAGCAAATCCTGTTGGTGTGAATGCCAGAATGGACACTGAGTCTGACCACTGTTCACGGTCGCATCACAAGCCACCAACTCTTCTTAACTCGGATAATCACAAAAACTTCAAATTAGCCTCGTTTTCCATTGTCCCTCGACCCTCTATTGTCCATTCCCCCCGGCGGCCAAAACCTTCTTAAAGCCAAATGTCATCTTTCCCTTGCTCCAAATTCTCCCGTGGCTTCCCTCTGTGGCTCGAGCAGGCACCCACACTCTCCCTCTCTGACCCCAAAGTCTACCTTTCCCACGCTCACCAGCCACGTCAACCTTGTCCCTGCGCGCGTGCTCGCCTTCTGGCAGCGCTCTCCACTAGGTTGTCATACAGCTGCTTTTTCCTCTTAGAAATCTCAGCTCGTTGTCCCCTCCCCCGAAAGGCCCTTTCCAATTGTACAGTGACACCCCCAGCCCACGGTTCCTCGCTGTATTCCTCGCATTCCTCGATTGTATTTCCTCCATGACCCTATCACTTGCTAATAGGGAAGACGGTGCTGAGTGTGTTTGCTGACTGGCCCGCTCCGCTACAACGTGAGTTCCTTTTCAGGTAGTGCGTCCACAAAGGAAACGCTTTATGTCTTTTAATCCGTGAAGTTCCCTCGTGGCCTTATGCGTATATTCTTTGAAATGACCTTTAAAGTCATTTAGTCAATATGAAAAATATTGTTTAAATTTTTACTGGAATTGCATTAACCTTATAGCCTGGAATAGAGGAGGCACTTAATAAATCTTTTGAATAAGTGAATGAGGGAATTTACATAGTATAGGGCTAGGAACGACCATTTTTACTCATTGTCTCAGAAGTTCTAAAAAAAATGCCATATGCAAAGTAAAAGCACAAAGAAATTTAAATATTGCAAAGAGACAAAACAGTAATTAGCTACAAATGATATGATTATCTTCCTCACATTCCAAGAGAGTCATCTGAAAACAATTAAAACTAATAAGAGACTCAGTAGGGTGGCAAGTGACAATTTATTAAAAAACCTCTCCCATATGCCAGAAATAACCAGTTAGAAAATATTGTGAAAATAACATTAAATTCAACCTAGCAATAAATATATAAAATACATAGGAAGACAGCTGTAACAAAAACATGTAAAATGTATATGAAAGGAATTATAATACTTAGGAACACAAATAAATACTGAATAAATATAAAATTATGCTAGGTTCCTCGAAAAATATTCGTAGTGTCAAAATTACAATTTCCCCCAAACGAACCCGTAAGGTTAATACAACTGCAATAAAATTTCTAACAGGATGTTCTCATATTGACTAAATGGCTTTCAAGATCAGATCAAAGAATAAATGCACACCAGAAATCCAGGCTCTCCTGACAGGAGGGATAGGACAGGCTTGTCCTATCGATTACAACACAAAACCACCACTAATTAAAACCCCAGCCCTTGCAGGCCTATATACATATGGATCGAGGAGTCAGAATCGAAAGCTCAGAGATGCCAAAATAGGTATTTTATATATGACAATGGCATTTCACATTTTGAGGGAAGAATGAATTATGTAATAAATGATGTTAGGAAAACTCTCTATGATTTACAGAAAAAAGAGACAATCCCTCATCTCTCACTTCTTAAACCAATTTTTAAAATATTAAAAAATTTAAAAATAAATAGCATATTAGAATAATAGATTTCTACAGGTGACCAATAGAAATATGAAAAGGGGCTCAATGTCCTCGATCACCAAAGAAATGCAAATTAAAACCACAATGAGAGACCAGCTTACATCTGTCAGAATGGCTGCCATCACTAAAGTCAGCCTACTGCAAACAAGAATCACAGTGCCGCCCGGCCGGCGTGGCCCAGCGGTTGAGCGTCGGCCTAGGATCCAGGCAGTTGGGGTTCGATTCCCGGTCGGGGCACAGGCCCGGGTTGTGGGCTCGATCCCCAGCAGGGGGGGTGCAGGAGGCAGCCGATCAATGACTCTCATCATTGATGTTTCTCTCTCTCTCTCTCCCTCTCCCTTCCTCTCTCTGAAATCAATAAAGATATATTTTTTAAAAAGAATCACAGTGCCTATTTTGCAGCTACCAATTAGTACTTCTTAATCCCTTCGCCTCGTTCATCCATGCCCCAAACCCCTCCCCTCTGGCAATCCTCAGTCTGTTCTCTGTGTCTAGGAGTCTGTTTCTGTTTTGTTTGTTCATTTATATTGCTCTTTAAGTTCCACATATAAATGAAATCATACGGTATTTGTCTTTCTCTGACTGACTTATTTCACTTAGGAACAGTTTTGACAGCAAATTTTTCAGTTAAAACACTTTCCTCTCTGAAAACAAACTGCCAATTCTTTGGAATTTGAAGCAGCTAAGGGGGGGGGGGTGCTGCTGCTGGTTCCTGGAATAACATCAACCATCAGGAAGGCTGTCTGAAGAGTCCCCACTACTGAGAGAGGGGGAATCCTGACACAGCCCGATGATATCTGAAGGGGTACGTAATTGTCTATTTTTGTATGAGTTGCAGTCCTATTTTCTGACTGAAGGACCATCATAAAACTGTCACCAACAGCTATTGTGTAGGTAAATGAGCAGTTATTTGCATGTACATTAGAAGGGAACTTTAATCTGTGTAAATGAAAATCAGGAACACCCCTATTTTAAATTGTGTTAATAAAATATAATGCCATGTATGGAAGAGAATGCTATGGTTAAGGCTGAAAAGTCAATTGCCTGCTAAATGCCACATGTTTATTGCAGTTCAACTTTCTGTTCCCTGCCTACATGAAGCTGTTCTGAAACAGCCAGAGCAAAGATGAAATTTCCATTAAGCGGGATGTTTTCTAAGTGCAAAGGTTGGAAGTTTTAAAAAAACATGACTCAGCACCTAGATTTTTTAAAATATACCAAGTCTGTTTGAAGTCTTTTATAATATATTGTGTTTTAATAAGGAAAAAAGTCTACTGTGTGAAATTTTATAAAAACTACATTACCCTAAAGCCAGCCTATTGCAAACAACGATCACCCTGACCTCTAGCTCTTTCTCCATACAAGTACCTACATTTTTTTTATTTTTTTTAACCTTCATGTGTCTTCTAATTTGCTTGTATAAAATTTGCATGCTGTCATATGTTAAGGACCTAAAGCGGGTTAAATAAATCCTGTTTGTAGCCATCAGTGCTTGAAAAAGCTAAATGATTCTGGATCCTTTCCCTGAAATGCAAGACTTAAGTACTTCAGAACCATTCATCTTTCCTCACAAGCATCAATGGTTTGATTTAGTACAAGAAAAAGAAATGGACCCAGGATCCTAATGAGGACCTGCTAACTGGTCGCTAGTTCTTGGTCTGTAACAGTTTCCAGCAGGGCATAAATGCGCAGACTGTGGCAGAGAGCATACTTGTACTACTTTGACATTCACAGCATCAGGAAAGGGTAGTGGATGCCCACATTGCTCTTTTATCCACCAAGCAACCCACCAACATCCGACGCAAAACCCTTGGTTCAGAGGAGCAAACCCGGCTATTACTAAGGCAGGCATTCTGTGTGATTTCCTTCATCGCACAATAAGATGTGTTGGTCTCATCAGGAAAGCAGAGTAAAGTCTATGTCGATTTACTAAATATTCTCAGTGGAACCACTCCCACCCAAATTATTTCCCATGTAGAATCACCACCGCAAACAGCTGCCATTAGGACTGATGGCATAATTTAGCAATTTCATCTTACTTATCTTAGAGGTCTGTAAGTAAAATAACCCAAGAACACTGGACTGGAACTAGCAAGTGCTAAAATAACTACCCCAACAAGCCATTCTCATTCCCACATTGCAAACACACCGTCTTGAAGTCATACCCCCTAAAGAAGTGATTCTTAGCCAATGAGGATACTCCCCATGCCCAACCCCCACCCCACAAAAAATTAGAGGTCACTTTACATATTAATTTTGGTTTCTAGAGCCTTGTCACTTTCAGACACACCACTGAAGCATAGATATCTATGTTTACGGTGTTTAGGTAGCAATACTCTACTACAGCACTGTTTGGTTAATCCCAACCTGTTCAGGACGGCTTTATTGATATGACTCAGAATCACAACTGTAGTCACACAAAGCCTGCTTACTGTCCTAATACATACTCATCTGAGAGATAAACAGAAAGGGGGATATAAATTTGATAAAAATCCATATATATCGGCAACAATCCAGGCATCATTTAATCTATGACTCACCGCAGGCTCAAACTACATCATTTTAGCACGGTTGCTTTTCTAGAGACATAAATACCTTAGAAGTAATGAACACTGTGATATGCCTGTGTGTTTTATCTCACTGTCATTTGCAACTAAGCCAAGTTTTAAAGTTTTACAAATGATTTAATAAAGTACATAAATTTTAAAAATAAATGCCCTTGTAATTAGATATGAACATTTTTTTCTGTTTGTAATCCTAAAGCTGGTATAACTTCGATTTAAGGTTTAATGCTCCATGTTCTGGCTTTAGGTGACTTAAAAATTGTTTATAAACGGAATACTAGTATAAAGATATAGACTCGCTAAAAATAAGTGTTAAGCAAACACAGCTAGAAAGAAAAGAACTGCTTAGATGGAGCATAGTTCCATATTTTTTACCATTATAATGTAGTATAAATAATTTAGTTCTAAAACAATATGCAATATTGGATCAGAGAAACACCATCTTAAAATAACATGCATACAAAGTTTAAAAACAATGAAATGCTTATAGGATATGCTTTTAGTAGCAGTAGTACTATTAAATACATAAATTACATCTGAAAAATAAAATGACCCCTAATAAAAATTTAATCTGTATCATTGAAACTTTGTAACTGCATGTTTCTTTGTCAGCTGGGCATTCAAAATCCTAAAACACTTATAAAGAGTAGTATGGTAAAGTTGGGCTGCATTACCTAGATAGAGATGCGCACACACATACACTCTTCACTTTTTTTTACTGCATTTGAATTACCTTGGAATAATCCAACTATGTAATTTTCTCATCACTCAAACAATTGTACCTCTTAGATAACAGCTTTAGAATATCTGAATTTATAAAGAAAATAAACCACTTTTCTGCTTAGTGAACTCATACCAAGTATTATATTTAGCATGCCTGCATAGTGCTCAAACTCTGGGTATACAATCTGGGTATATAATTTAAAATATTGCCCCAAGACACCTCCCTCCCAGAAAGAAACCCACTGCAAGGATAATCCTACGTTTACTGAGTGAAGAAGTAATATTTAACAGATGGTTGAGCGACCCAAGAGACATATTTTCTCCAAAATGTCTTCATTTGTCTTCTATGCTGCCCTGTATCAACCATAACACACTCATCATCTGATAAATATTTGTGTATCTAAAATGGAAGCAAATGGAAGTAGCGGTGATTGTCAGCACCCACAGTTAATGGAGTTGGATTTTAATGTCCATGTAGAAAAAAGGAAGTACGACCTTATGGCTTGTGAAAAGCAAGATGGAACTGAGACTCGTAGGAACCCAGGAGCTTGGAAGGATGTGCAAGGAAGGGTCTGCCCACCAGTAAGTATAGAACATTAAGGGGGAAGCTCCGTCTGCTTGGCCCCTGCATCTCATGAAGGTTTAAGTTTAAATTTTCATATCCACACGGGCTAGAAACACACAAACTGAGAAATTAACAGTCAGCATTAGTCCTGGGATGGTGCTGTATCCCTGAGCTCCTGGCAAAAGCAAAGACAGAACTACTTTGGAGGAATGCTTCCTTTACCCAGGCAACACGGGGGAGGGGAAGGACAAGGCAAAGTCCCACTAAACGCCGGTTTACATTCCAAAGTTATAAAACACAATCGGAAACGATCACCATCAGGGAGAGTTAGCAATAACACACAACAGAAAAATTAAAACACAATAACTCGAGATAATAGACTAGCAATCAGAAAGAAAATTGCAAGTACACATATTTAAAATAACTGCCAGGCAATATTCTAAGCCCCTCAGCTGTAAACAAAACCAATAAGATAGGGAGTTTTGATTCCAGAGAGAAGAGATAAAAAGGAGAAAAAATGCAAATAAATAAGCAAGTTAATTTCAGAAGGGGATAAACAACATGAAGCGAGTAAGGCAGGAGAATGCACTGGAAGATGACGGTGGGACTAAGTCTGTGGGGTGGTCAGGGCAGGCCAGGGTGAGGCAGAGGCAATGTGCTGAAAACTTAATGACAACAATCCTATGCCATGGCCATCACTTTTACTCCCATTTTATAAACAGAATGATTAAGTTGCTGAAACCAAATCGTTCTTGCTATAATAAAATACATATGCTTTACTCTGCCAAAAAAAATTAAAATTAAAAATAAAATAACGAACTCATAAATGAAAAAAAAGACAGAAATATTATGACATGTTTGCAAAAGAACTGATTAGAAAAACTAGAAATGAAAAGTAGTTACGGAAATTGATGAAAGGAGGAGCGAACAACATTTTTTTAAGAGGGCAAAGAGGAAATGGAAATATAAGGCACAAATAATACAGAGACAGGAAGAGAAAACATTAGAGGTTAAAAGATAGGGAGAGTATAGAGGGTCCAGAATGTAGCCAATAGTAACTCCATAAGGGAAGGTTGGGGGAGGGGGAGTTAATTTACTGACAACCACCCACCCCGCCTCCCCCCTGCCTATCACCACTGCTGTCTCTCCACTAGTCTTATGGGGGGGGGGGTCACTTCACAAATTACATAAATGTCTAACCACTATGCTGTCACCTGAAACTAATATAAAATAATATAAAATGTCAACTGTAATTGAAAACTACTTTTTCAAAGGCTTCTCCTTTAGTAAACACTTGGAAGAAGCAGTGCTGAAGTCGTGTGTTGGCAGGGGAGCAGGGGGGACCTCCCCCAGGAGATGCTGGGAGAGTGGCAATTATTTTCATCAGTTCCTCGCCCCCCAGCTCTGTACGAAGGCCAAGCCTGACCAATCGCTGTGGATTTTTGTCTCAGGAGAGATGAAAAAAGCCACAATCCGCTCCAGGCACTGTGGGAGAGAGGCAAGAAATGACCTTAAAAGCTTTCCCCCCAAAACCATGGTTCCGCCACTGCATCTGCTGACCCTAGGTCCAGCCTACCAGCAGCCGGCCAGGGCCTTCCATCTCCCCAGGACTGGCGCCCGGGTTTTATGTTAGCCACTCGAATCCATGCTCGCCTTCTATTCTGTGGTTTCGACAGAGCTGAGCTGGGGGGAGGGAGCTAGCCACCTGTGCCCCTTCACTAAGTTTGACAACTTAAACCATGCATTCTTCCATTTTATTTTATTTTCTGTTCCTTGCAGTCTATTTAAATGCATTGGCTACCCTGCTAAACAACCTCGTTTATTGCAAAAGTGTGGCTGTAGGTTCTTCTATATCCTATGTACAAAATCACATCACCTGGGAATGGTAATTGTGTTTCTAAAATTACAATCCTTATAGTAGCTTCTTTCAGCTGTCTCAGATAGACTGCCTAGGACCCCTGTTACCACGTGGAATGACAGTGGGCAGTCTTAGGTGGACAACACAAGATGACACAAGATGACGAAGCAAGCCTTTGACATTTATTTTGTAGTAGCCCTTACCAGGTTAGGAAATTCCCTTTTATATCTCTTTGGCTAAGAGCTTTTATAATGAATTGTTGAATTTTATTAAACCTGTTTGCTGCATCTCCCAAGATTTTTTTTCATCCTTTACATATTAATGTGGTGAGTTACATTATTAGATGTTTCCAGTGTTAAAACAGCCTTGTATTCCTAAAATAACCCAACTTAGTCATGACGTATTATGAATATTGTGCATTGTGGGTTTCGTTTGCTAATAACCTGCTTACGGTTTTCACATCCATGTTCATGAGTGAGTTGCCCTATAATTTTTCTTTCTTACACAATCCCTATTTAGTATGGGCAGCCAGGTTATACCGCCCACATAAAATGAGCTAAGGAATTTGGGGAGAATTCGTGAAAGGTTAGATTTATCAGTTCCTGCAGTGTTTGGTAGCTCAGCTGGGCCTTGTGCTCTCTTTGCAGGAAGAGTTTCTACATTTAATGATTCACCTTTTTTTTTCTTAGGGAATATAGTCAATAATATTGTAATAACTATATATGGTGCTGGGTGGGTACTGGAAATCTCAGTGGGATCACTTTGTAAAGTATATGATTCGCCTTTTTAATGGTTATAGGACCATTGATGGGCTTTTGGACTCAGTTTGGGTAATATTTTTGCTAGCAATTTGTCCATTTTACCTCTTCTCAGACTTGCTAGCATTTGTGGTTATGTCTCTGATTTATTGCTTATTTGTACATTTGAACCCTCCTTTTTTCATCAGTCTCACCAGAGCTTTGCAAATTTTATTCTTTTCAAAAACACAGTATATGGCATTTGGCTACTATATCTTTATTTCCTATTTAATTTTGCTTCCATATTTATTTTTCCTTCATTCTTTGAGCTTAGTCTCTTCTTTTACTAACACCTTAAGTGAGAGGCTTAAATCACATATTTCATTTTCTCTCATTTACTGTACATACTTAATGTTAGACATGTCCCTCTATTGCTTTAGCAGCATGCCACAAATTTTGATAACTAGCATTATAACTATCATTTGGCTTTATGTACATTATTTCTTCTTTCATGTATGAGCAATTAAGAGGTGTTTTTAAATATAAAAATATAATTGTCTTGCAATTTCGTACTGTGGTAAGAAAATGTGCTCTATGAGATATCAATTCATTGACATTTGTTGATACATTTTAATAGTCTAATATGAGGCCAATTCACATATTTTCTAATAAAGCAATAGACATTCTTCAGTTTGGAATATAATTATTCATTGCTTAATTGATAAACTATTAAAATAATGTCATTTGTTGACATATCACTTTATATATTTGAAGCTATACTCTTAGCAATATACAAGTAAAAAAGCTAAGTTTTCCTGCTGAGCTCACCCTTCTATTACTATGTAGTGAATTTATTCATACAGTTACAGGGAAACCCCGGTGGGGCTCGGGCTGCGTGTCCCTGTGTCCAGTTCAACCAAGGCAGGGTTGAATCACGTAAGGCGTTTATCGAGAAGGCCGGCCAACCAAGAAGACAGAGAGCATATAGCATCCAAAACCTGTCTTCAGGAGTGGCCTGAGGGATAGAGTTATACAGGGAAATGGGATAAACTGAGGCTGGGAACAGAATGCAGCTATTGTACAGCCCCAGCGGTGTCCAGGCATCAGCTATTGTTCTTGGCCGTCTGGCGATGTCTGGATAAGATGACACCGTGACTCCTGGTTGGGTGGCCTGACCACGCCAGTTCACGGATACACTGTCACAGCTGCGCCACCTCCTTAATTGCTTTGTCCTGGATCAAGGAGAGTGTAGGGGCGCAAAGGCCTAGGAGAAAGAAACTTAAGGAAAAAGACACTTAAACCCCTGCTCTCCCAAGTGTGCATTCTATAATTTACAAGTAATATGATTATATTTCAGATTAATTCAGGTGCCCAATCTCTGGACATTATAAGTGCCCCTATCAATATCTAGTAATACTTTTCACCTTAAAATCTATTTTGGTCAATCTTCATGGAAGTATATCAGTTGTCCTGTGGTTGGTATTTACATGGTATATGTTTTTGCACCATTCTGCTTTCAAAATTCTGTCATTTTTTTAGTTAGATTTGAATCTCATAACATAATTTAGATGGATGAGTTTTTTTCAGAGTTCAGCTTTTTATTGAACATATTACAAAAGAGGTTTAGCCAAAAAGACCAAAGCCCATGTCACCGTTAGGCTCCGCCTCAGATTCTTCTTTCTTTGTTTCCACTCTCTGCTCCTCGGCTGGGCAGCAGGGGTGGCCGGGGCGGGACCTCCTGTTGCCGCAGCCCCTACACTGCAGGTGAGGCTCCCAATGCTGACACTGGCCAGAGCCTTTGCAAACAAGCCTCCCAGAAAGTTTCAACATTTTACTCAAAAGTCATTATCTCAACAAGGCCTGAGTACATTATTTGGAATTGTAATCCTTCTTTCCCTGGCATTCCCACTATTCCTTACTCTGTTCTGATACTAATTCTTCCCATAGTACTTATCACCTCCTTACATAGTCTAAAATTTACTAATTTATTGTTATCTATTGTCTGTCTCCACCTACTAGAATACAAATTCTGCAAAGACAGGGAATCTTTGTTTTGTTCCCTGTTATCTCAAGTGCCTAGAGTGCTTGTCACGTAATACGCATTCAATAAATGCGTTAAATGAATGAATTGTGAATAATTTCATGGCAATAGACTGTGAACTGAAATGATGCATACAACATACTGATCATTCCATTAAATACAAAACCATGTGCCTTGGTCTCTCTTTCCCTTTGTCCCAGGCTAAAACAAGGATCTAGAACTGGTGTGACAATTGTGTATATGCAACTAACTACAGCACTCTAGGAGATGGCAACACAATATGATGGCTAGAACCTGAATCCGTCTACTAAATGCAATGATTTGCTTTTGGATTTGATGGCAGTCATTTTCGGGGAGATAAACAGAGTGCCGGTTGTTTTCCATTTGTCCCTCTAAATCCATTCTCTGTCTTTCACACTGCTTTGTGTCCCAGGATGCTGATCTTTATATCAACCAGGCCTCCTTGCCCTCTCGCTTTCAACCAAGTACATTTGGCCAGTGGGAAGCACCAGCAGGAGATCAGAGAACAGAAAGTTTGGAGAGTTTATTTGCCTGCTTCCTCTCTACGTGGCTACAGTTCAGTAGTGGCTAAATTCATCTACCTATGACCAAAGACCCTATCAGGGAGACCCACAGGCACAGTCACAGTTCTTGCTTGGTCTCATAAGAACATCCTCCCCGTCTCCTTTCAGGCCCAGGGTTGACAGTGGCTTCCTGCTCTCACCAACACAGAGAACTTGACCATTCCTTGTTGTTTCCCTTAACTCTGCCTACCCTGCCTACCCTTTGGTAGTCAATTAAACACACACACACACACACACCCCTCCTCAGTTACTCCTTGGGTGCCTCACTTGTTTACTGTTGTGATCCTTATCAGTACAAAGGGAAAGAGCACCAAACCCGCTCTTCTCACTCTTAAATTTCTCTAACAATAGAGGCTTTTCAGTCCTATGCCCTATTTCACTCCCCCACCACACAGTTCTTTTTTTAAGTTAATCTTTATTGTTGAAAGCATTACAGACCCTTTTAAAAATAACCCTGTAAATGTTTAGCATTTTCTACTGTACCAAGGGGGGCATCTTGCGTGAGAGTGGAGGTCCAAGGGACTAACCCTCCAGGAGGCTAGCAGTCATTATCATTTTCATTATCTTTCTCACTTGGAGGGAAGCTCCTGGCTCTAATTGGAGCATGGGTGGAGTATTTTCAAGGCCTTTCTTTTTTTCTGTCTTTCATTATTTTTATGCCAAGGAGACCAGATTGTAAATTGAGTCTTGGACCTCCTCCACTTCCTTGTAAAGCATTTTAACAATAGTTAATCTAATTTCTTCTCTGCTGAAATGCTGCATGCGTCTGAGGCTGTCAGAATGCCATGCAAAGAAAATATTGGTTAAGACTTCTATTTCCAGCAGGAGGAAAAAAATGTGGCATTTTCTAAGTAGGATCTTAGGATTATTGGACTTAGTGGCTTATGTTATCATCTGCACAAAACCTACAAGCCTCTAGAAACATAAATCTTTAGACAGAAATATAGAGGCAACTGGTTCAGTATTTATTTTTCCTAATGAAGAGTTTCTCCTCTAAGATCCAGGAAAGACAACCAGGCAGTCGCTGCTGAAGCATGTCTAGTGTGTCATAGAACCCAATATGAGCTTTTCAATACTCTTTAACAGGGCATTTATTATTAAAAATTCGTTTCCCTATGTTAGATCAAAATCTTCACAACTAAAACATTCCTCCAGTTGGAGCAAATAGTACTCTTAGGAGGCAACAGCTATGTATGCAAGAAATCTTTCTCTCCTTCATGTGTCTTCTCACTTGACTTCCAGGACAGAGCATAGTACCTGGCACATACGAGGCTATCAAAGTCATTGAAGAATTTAAATTAATAAAAATTTTAAAGATGCCTACAGTACATCAACTTCTCCCCTGGTCTTCAGGACAATCATGCCCAATTCTCTTAATCTTCAATTGATGGTTTCTAAACACAGTATAATTGATTGCATTCATCTGGACAAATCCAATTTGTACATGACCCTATGAAAATGTGACAATCAGTACTGAACAAATAGCTCCAAAAATAGGTTGATGAGACAATGGTAAAATGGGTTTCTTTCTTTCTTTCCTGTATTTAAAGAACTATATTTCCATTAACAGAATCTAAGTATGTGTTAGCATTTCCCATAACACAACTATTGGCTCACATAGAACTTGCACTTAATTGAAACAGCCCGATTTTTCACCTATTCATTCACCAACTCACTACCCACACTGCTGTAGACAATGAGTAGCACAAGCCAAAGACCTGCAGTCACGAACATGCATTTTTGGAAGGTTTGAGACCGTCTTAAAATAAATCTGTATTAACAAATAAATGAATGCATAAATATTATACTGATGAGTAATAAGTGCTATTAAAAACATGAAGCAGGGTAAAGAATTGGGAAAAAAAAAAGATGATGAGGCCACCATAACTGAAGGTGCCAGGGAAGACCTCTCTTAGGAGATGCTATGTGCACAAATATTTGACATTCATGAAGTAACAAGCCATGTGAAGATCTGAGCGAGAGCTTCCTAGACAAAAAAATCACAAATGTTATGCCACACAATTGGAATATTCGAGGAACCAGCAAAGAGAATGAGGGGAAGGGTGGTAGATGAGTGGTAAGAAATGAGTGACTAGATCGTGCAGGGCTTTTATACCATGGTTAGAGATTAGGACTTTATTCTAGGTACATGGTACCTCGGATTTCTAACATTTCAGAACTCAAATGGTCTTCTGGAACAGATTACATTCAGAAACCAAGGTACCACTGTACTATGGAAAGCCAGCTTGGGTTTGGGGCAGAATTATGTGATCTGAGTTAATTTAGGGAAAAAAAATTCTCTGGGTACTTTGTGAAGAGCAGACAAGAGCAGAAACAGGAACATTGGATAGAGCACTTTGTAAGAGGCCGGGGAGAAAGGATGAGTATTTGAATTGGAGTGTCAACCCAAGTATGGAGGTTTTGTATTAATCATGATTAGATTTTAATTAAACTTTTTTATTTTAGAATGGCTTTAGAGTTAAAGAAAAGTTGCAAAGATAGTACAGGAGATCCCATACACCCCACACCCAGTTTCCCCTATTAACATCTTACATTATTAGTATGATACTTTTGTCACAACTAATGAAACAATATTGATACATAAATATTAAGGTCCATACTTTACTCTAATTTCTTTAGTTTTTCCCTATCTTTTTTTTTTAATCCTTACCTGAGGATATTTTCTCCATTACTTTTCAGAGAGAGTGGAAGGGTGAGAGAAAGTGAGAGAGAGAAACATCCATGTGAGAGACACATCGATTGGTTGCCTCCCGCACGTGCCCCAACAGAGGGCAGGGACCAAGCCTGCAATGCAGGTGCGTGACCTTGGCCGGAATCGAACCCGGGACCTTTCAGTCTTCCAGCTGACACTCTAACCACTGAGCCAAACTGGCTAGGCCCCTAATATCCTTTTTTATGTTCCAGATTCCATCTAAGACGGCACATCACATTTCATCGTCATGTCTCCTTAGACTCCTGTAGACCGTGAGTTTCTCAGAATTGCCCTGTTTTTGATCATTTTGATAACTTTGAAGAGTTCTAGTCAGGCCTTTTGCGGGATTCTCTCAATTGGGAACCTGATGTTTCACTCATCTGATGTTTTACTCATGATTAAACTTGAGTAATGGGCTTTGGGGAGGAAAATCACAGAGGTAAAGTGCTGTTCTCATACTATGGTATCAAGAGTATGTTTTCAACATGACTTCTCAGGGGTGATGCTAACCTTGATTACCTGGCCGAGGTAGCGTCTGTCAGTTTCTCCACCGTAAAATGACTCTTTCCCCTACTTTCCATACAGTCATATTTGGAAGGAACTCAGATGTACACCCCCACACTTAAGGGGTGGGAATTTAAACTCCACCTCCTTGACAGGGGAATGTCTATAAAAAATTTGGAATTCTTCTGCACAAAAGATTTATCTCTTTTCATTTATATATTCAATCATGTATTTATATCAGTTTGGACTCATGGATATTTATTTTATATTTTGGGTTATAATCCAATAATATGTGTCTATTTTGTTGCTCAAATTGTTTCAGCTTTAGGCACTGGAAGCTTTGTCAGTTGGTCCCTTTGCCCTTTTGACCTGCCCCCCCCCCCCCCCAATCATTGCTGCTGTTGTTTTATTTGCTTTTTGGGTAATTTTTTGAAAGTACTTCCATACTTCCTGGCACTATAAGATACTCCAGGCCCATCTTGTATATTACCTGCCCCAGCACTAGAATCAGCCACTTCTCCAAAGAGCCATGGCTCCTTTTCTTAGAAAATATATTTGAAACCAAGAGCCAGGCACTAGATGTGTTCATTTCTATCAGGGAGTTATACCTTCTAGCTCTGCTCAGCTAATAGAGAAAGGAAATATTATGTGTATAGTAACCTATGTATGTACACATATTTATAGATATTTCAAATGCATCAATCTATATTAAGCTAAATGTGAGTTCATACAGATGTCTCCAAATCTAATCCATTACCACACAGATCATTCTAGCTTTCACCACTTGTTTGTCAGTAACCTTTGCGCCTTTGTAAAAAATCAGTCGACTGTATCTTCTATTATATTTCATCTTGTTAATTTTGACCCATCATTTCGTATGGTCAAAATAGTTTTATGTCTTCTTTTTGTCAGCCAGTATGTCTTTTATCCAAGAATCAACAATAAAAGAAAAACTATACACTCCAACAAACATTTGACAAGCATGTTGAATTGTGGACAGAGTCCTGAAACGTTTCACTAGAAACTAGGCAGGTGATGATTCAAGGATTAAGACTTTCCTTTGGCTTTTCTGCCATTTTCATAATTCTTCCAAATATACAAAGAGTGATGTACATGCACATGTAGATTCTGACAGTTTCCCAGAGATAATCCATCTGGACAAAGTTGAATTCATTTGAAATCAAGAACTACTCTGCAGTTATCTTCTCTTATATCTGAGGTTTCAGTTTGCCCTCAGTGGAGCTTTTGTTACCCTTTCCAATTTGCAAAGGTATATAGCTTTCTTTGCTCCGCATTATGGGTTATCATTACATCACCCTCCTGAAGTCCTTCTTTGTTCTTGTTGCATAGAAGATAACTAAAAATATTTTGTAAACAAATAGACTGGTGGAACAGAATAGAGTCTGGAAAAAGACCCACATAAATAGAATCAACTGATCTTTGACAAAGTAGAAGAGGCAATACAACAAAGCAAAGACAATCTCTTCAACAAGTGATACTGAAACAACTGGACATCCACACACAAAAAAAATATCTAGACCACAGACTTTACACCTTTCATAAAAATTAATTCAAAAGTGATCATAGACCTAAATATAAAATGCAAAACTCTAAAACTCCTAGAAGACAATATAGAAGAAATCCTAGCTGATGTCTGGTATGGCCATGACTTTTTAGATACAACACCAATGGCAGAACACATGAAAAAATATATAAATAAGCATGGACTTCATTAAAATTAAAAACTTCTTCTTTGTAAAAGGCAATGTTAAGAGAAGGGTAAGGCAAACCACTGACTAGGAGAAAATATTTGCAAAAAGCATATCTGATAAAGGACTGTTATACAAAATATACAATGAATTCTTAAAACTCAGCAATAAGAAAACAAATAACCTGATTAAAATATGGGTCAAAGACCTTAACAGATACCTCACCAAAGAAGCTGTATAGATGTTAAGTAAGCCTATGAAATGATGCTCCACATCATATGTCATTAGGAAAATGCAAACTAAAACAACTATAAGATACGACCACATACCGTCAGAATGCCCAAAATCTGGGAGACTGACAACACTGAATGCTGGTGAGGGTGTGGAGCGACAGGAACTCTCATACACTGCTGGCGGGAATGCAAAACGATACAGCCACTTTAGAAGACAGTTTTTACAACACTAAACATACTCTTAACATACAAGCCAGCAACAGTATCCTTTGTTATTTACCCAAATGAGTTGAAAACTTATGTCCACTTAAAATCCTGCACCAAATGTTTATAGCAGCTTTATTCATAATTGCTGAAACTTAGAAGCAACCAAGATGTCTTTCAGATGGTGAATGGATAAATAAATGGTGGTACTCCACATAATGGAATATTATTCAGTGGTAAAAAGAAATGAGAGCCCCGGCCAGGTGGCTCAGTTGGTTAGAGTGTCATCCTGTGGACTAAAAGGCCGGGGATTCAATCCCCAGTCAGGTCAGGGCACATACCTACAACAGATCCCCAGTTGGGGCACATGTGGGAGGGAACTGATCGATGTTTCTCTCTCCACATCAATGTTTCTCTCTCCCTCTCTTTTCCTCTCCCTCTAATATCAATAAAAACATCCTTGGGTGAGGATTTTTAAAAAAGCAAGAAGAAATGAGACATCAAGTCCTGAAAGAAACTTAGATGCATATTACTAAGTGAAATAAGCTAATCGGAGAAAGCTGTGCACTGTATCATTCCAACTATGTGACATTCTAGAAAAGGCAGAACGATGAAGACAATGAAAAGAGCAGGGGGATGAACAGGCAAAATACAGTATTTTAGGACAGTGAAAATATTCTATGATATTATAATGACAGGTACATGTCACTATATGTCTGTCCAATCACACTGAAAGTTCAACACCAAGAGTGAACAGTTAGGTGACCTATAGACTAGGGGTGATTATGATAAATCAATGTAGGTTAATCCTTGGTAAAAATGTGTCATGCCGATGAGTTTTGGGTTGATAATGGCAAAGTATACGCATGTCTGAAAACAGGGGGTCTATGGGAAACCTCTGTACCTTCCTCTCAACTTTTTGTAAACCTAAACTGCTCTAAAAAATAAAGTTTTTTTAAAAAGAATTTTGTTACTTGCATTTCTGGGTTTTATCTTCACTGACACTATTCGTCTGGGATTAGATCACGCTTATAAATTTGCCCTTCATTGTGTAGCCTTTCTTTTAACTTTGGGAAAATATCCTTTTTAAATTTAGCCCATCAGACTAAAGAAGCACACATGACAAAGGCATTCATGGTTCTGAACCAGATCCTTTTGCTATAAAGCTATCATTGGAACAATTAGTGAAGCTTGAATGGTAGTAACACATCAGTGCTAACATTAAGTTCTGACTGTTGTATAGCAGGGATGTAGAAATGTCCATGCTTTTAAGAGATACCCATTGAGGGGTTCAGGAGAGACAGAGCTCCATGTTGGCAATTAACTCTCAAAGGGTTTTAGAAAGAAGGTTCTTTGTACTGAACTAGCAACTTTTCTGAAGGTTTGAGATTGTTTTGAAATAAAAATGTAATAATTAACAATTTTTAAAGTGCACTCATCAGAAAAAATTTAAGGGCATCTTCATTAGTTTTTTAAAGTGCCCCCTCCCCCTTTTTCCTCCCTGAAGAAATTAGTCACAGTCATGAAATTGGAAATGTATTTTTCATCCCCCACCCTCTTCCATCCCTATGACCCTTTTGAGTTCCTATATGAGTTATATGTATGTTCTTTTTTGATTTTTGAAAATCGTCTTTCCTTGTCTAACCTTGCTGATGAATTTTCAGATACCACGTTCAATCAACCCTGTTCCCTCAAATTCCCCATTCAGTGCATGTTGGCAACCATCTCTTGGTCACGAGTTAAAAACAAGTCCAGCATAGCTGCTCTCCCATGTCTTCCCCACCTACTGGAAAAGAAAATTATCAGGAGAAGTAGTAAAACATTTTTCACTTGAATTTTTCATTAAATGTATTGGGGTGACATTGGTTAATAAGATTACATAGGTTTCAAGTGTAGATTTCTATGGCACATGATCTGTATATTGCATTGTGTGCCCACCGCCCAAAGTCAAATCATCTCTGTCACCATGTATTTGGCTCCCTTTACCCTTTACTACCCCTCACCTTCCTTCCCTCTGGTAACCACCACACTGTCGTCTGTGCCTATGAGTTTCAGTTTGATATCCCACATATGAGCAAAATAGTATGGGTCTTGGATTTTTCTGACTGACTTATTTCTCTTAGCATGATATTCTCAAGGTCCATCCGTGTTGTCACAAATGGCAGTATTTCATCTTTTCTTTTGGCTGAGTAGTATCCATTGTATATATGTACCTCATCTTCTTTATCCAGTCCTCTATAGGACACTTCAGTTGTTTCCATGTCTTGGCCACCGTGAGTGATAAAATATTTGTCAGATATTCTGTGCTTTGTATTTCTCCGTTTATCTTTCCTCTTTACTGTTTTCCTCTCTCCTGACTGGGGCTTTACAGATAGATATGTGCCTTCCTAACTTAAAAGAACTGAGTTAAATCATCAAAATTCCAACAGATCACAATTTAAGAAGTCTAAATTCAGCGATTTACTTGAATCAGAGAAGGTGTGATTAACTAGCCTGCTTAAGACTTCCAAATCTTTCAATCAAAGGACTTGGGATATTTTTTAGCTGGAGGTTTTCTGAAACTTCTTGCTTACTCCGAATAAATATTCTCAGTAAGGAAAATAGGGTTACACTATGTCTCATTCTTTCTTGGTCCCAGTTCATGAAGAAATACCCACTTCTTTTCAAGCATTTGGAAGAAGAAATGAAACCATGACTAGTCTTAGGTCTCTCCCTCTCTCTCCTCCCCTTACATTCAGTTAAACTAAGATTTAAATTTCTCTTGTGTTTTATTTAAAAAAAAAAATACTGTAACTCCTGTATTGCTTCTACTTTGACTATTTTATGTCACAGCAAAAGCATTTTGATGTGTGTACTGAGAAAGTAAAACAAGTTCCAAACGCTGAAAGTGAAAATGTACAAAAAGTCTTTGATATCAGGCATTACGCAATGATCCAGGTTTCATAAAACTTCGTGTTGAACATGGGAATTACATGGTCATTATTCCAGAAAGTGAAATGCCATTATATCAGGTCTATTTGTAATGACTGTTCAACAATAATAATGTGAGGTATTAATCAAATTGGAAAGCGCTGGCCAATGGCCTATAAAGCAATTTCCCCCTCATCTGACATCCTCCAACTTTAAAATGCACTGATATTTACTTTAGGGCCTTTAAAAAAACTACTTGTGGTTTCTTTTATCCCTAAGGTACGCTGTGTTGATTTTTTCCCATATATATAATGCACAGAACTAAGCAACCATGTTTATAAGACAATGAAGAGAAACAAATTGATAGTCAATTAAAAAAACTTAACCACAACATATTAAAATTTAAAGGGATCTCGGAGGGCAATGAGATAATTCAAAGATAGCGAGGCAATAACCTAAAAGCAACCACTACATAAAAGAGGCTCGGACTGAATACTGATTAACAACGAGCGGCTACCCTTTTGATCCAACCCGGGGAGAGCTGCTTCTCAGGCACTCTTATGAGACAGGGAAATCCTATTGTGTCTTTCAACAAATCTCTGTTTCTTGGAAGCCTGGCTTTCAAAATAGTTCTGATTGCCTCTCATGCTACTTTCCAGCAAGTGATTAACCCTTGCTATGCAATCACATGGTTTTTGCATATGATGGAGCAATCAAGTGGAGCCAGAATTCCAGATTTCAGTTTAAATTCTCTTTGCAAAGGTTAAAGTGTTTGCTTTACCCTGGGCTTCAACTGGAAAAGTGTGTCTCTATGTCTGAAAGAAACTGCTAGTTGACCATACATTTCTTCTTCCTAGACACCCAACTAGACTACATTTCCCAGCTGTTCTGACAGGCGGCTGCAGACATCGAATAATTTTTATCCAATAAAATATGAGAAGAGACACATGCCATTTCCAACCTTAGCTCATGAAAGCCTCCTACACGTGATCCTTCAACACTAAGAGTTAAACTGCCTGCTAATAAGCAACACTGTGAATGAGAAATACATTTTTACTGTGTGAAAGGACTGAGCTGGAGGTTTCTCTTCCAGCAGCTAGCATCACCTTAACTAATATGCTGCAGTTGTCATCATTATTTGCAGGGGATCAAAGGCAGAGGCATCTCACATTACAGAGCTGTCAGAGTCAGTCTTCCCAAGATTGAAACTGCCTGACACTCGCGTTGTTAGGCAATGCCAGAGCAAGAGAAAAGCTTTGCTTGTGCTGGCACCCAAGGAGTGAATGGAATCCTGCACCAGGGAAGGAGACTCAGCACGGGTCATTCCTCTTTCTCCACATCAGACCCATGCTCCCAGGAGAGAGTAAGTGCTGTCCTAGCTTCCAAAAGGAATGGGAATAAAATAACAGATTTACCGGGAAGGCAATTACATACACACACACACACCGCAATCTTTTCATTACTTCCGTTCATATGCTATAAAACTCTCCCTCATTCCACAAAATATTCAAAATACTCATTAAGCAATTAGGAACTGGAAAATATTTCATCAGAAGTGACATGCAAACCATTGCCTCCAGCTGTTGAATCAATTTAAAGATGAGAAAAGATGAGAGCTACAAAATTTTTAGGAGTAAACCCTAGGCAAAAACTAAATCTCTAAAGCAGACCAGATTCTTGATATTCCAACTCAGTGGCAGACTGTGTCAAATAATATTTGTGCTCTTTAATTAGAAAATATAGTGACTATAAGCATGATCTGCATATAATATTCAATACATACAAACTGGAAAGGAAGTTCTTCATTTCTGGTAGAAATGGATATCTGGGCCTGACATGACTTGAACAATGATAAATGTTCGTATTTGTCAGGTAAGTGTTGTCATAGGAAACACCACCGCTGCAAATCTGGAAGAGTTCCTGCCCGGCTCGGGCAACAAAATAGCACAAGCTTCAGGCATGCAGGAAACATAACCCTTCCGGACTTTGACCCTTGGGTCTAGGTAGACAAAGCAATTCGAGGACAATTGTGAAAGAGTCAGGAGAGCGGATCTCTGCACAAGGGCACCCTGTTAGGGATGGTGCCCATCTCTGCCTCTCGGTATCCCTGGGCCGGCTCTGCCCTCCACCGGCACCCTCTGCCGCACTGCACTCACAGCACCCATCGGCCCCTCCCACCCGGCTCCTCGGTGGCAGGGACCATCTTTTGTTCATATTTATATTTTTCTCAGTGCCTAGAAAGAGCAGAGGCTCAGTAAATGCTATTGGAAGGGACAGACGGATGGGCAGATGACAAATATTTGCAGCCTATCATAGGCATTCCCCTTCCCCTAATCAGGGCAGCACCAAGTGAACATAAAATTATCAGAGTGGTCCAACACTGGCACTAAGATGGCTACACTGGTGGCACATTCTTAAACTGAAAGAGGACCAGTTCCATTCGATAGCCAAACTTACATGCCTTTTACAGGTTGCCTCTCGGGGGGGGGGGTGTGTATAGGGTGTCCCCAAAAAAATGTGTACACACTTTAACAGCTGATAGCTCACTTAATTTTCACTCCTCTTCAGGTTTAACTGATTTGAAATAATGGGTGAAGCCAGGCTAAGCTTTGACCAAGAAAATTTACCCTAAAGTGTCACTAGACCTTTCTTATGGGGATACATAAAAGATGAAGTTTATGGTACAAAACCAGCAACAGTCGATGAATTGAGGGGGCACAAATACTGAAATGATCCTTGATGTTTGCGATTTCACTGCTTTGCGTTATCAGCAGGGCCCGGACCAGAACGTTCATCGGTTTGAAAACAGGCACTGACAAAAAAAATTGTTCTTTTCTGTAGATTCTCTGAAATTTTGAAAATGAACTGTATGTTAGTAAACACCGATTTTATAATTATTCGAAGTGTGTATGCATTTTGAGGGGACACCCTGTATATGCCTTAGAAGCAAATCAGCATGGCTGACTAAAACATGATTTCTAATTCTTTTAAGTTATTTTTATTTTTTTCAACTACAGTTTCCATTCAGTATTACTTTGTATTAGTTTCAGGTGTATACTTCACAAAGTATTACCCTAATATTTCTAGAACCCACCTGGCGCTATACATAATTATTACAACATTATTGACTATATTTCCTATGCTGTACTTTACATCCTCGTGACTATTTTGTACCTAATTTCATCCATTATGATTCTCTTATTCTGATCACACTATTATTTTAATATATAACTTCTGAGAACTACACACCTAATGTGGGTAAATAATTCATCTTATTATGTATGAACTATGTGTAGACAATAGGCCTGGTCCAGTAAGAGGCTTCTAAAGAAATTATACCATTTTACTAAGGTGTTTATCAGAACTTGTCAGAATTGCTCCAGCCAAATTCACTTTGACACATGGTACTTCAGGCATGGACCTGATCACCAGGAATGATTCTGGAAAATCCTTTAGGGTTCTAAAGTAGTTATAATGGTACCAAAACCATCAAAAATGGTAAATTCTGCCATTTTTCCTCAGATCTAAAAATACAGTCTGGAGAGGTTATAAACAGGGTTGTTAGCCTTAGCTACATTGGGAAGGGGGGGGGGGGGGCGAGCTCAACTTTAACTATTTAATCAAAGCAATTTTCAGATTTTTTTCCAAATATGAAGCAAAGGAAAATACAGACTTAAGTTTTATTATTAGAACACAGACTTTAACAATGTATTTAAAATTTTGAGATTTGCTTCTATATTAGAGTTTCTAAATTGAATAGTTGGCTTCCAGAAAAATATAGAAAAATTTAAGTACTGCCTTTTTCCATATTAAAAATATTTAAGTAGTTTCATGGATATATTAAAAAAAAAACCTCCAGGGAAACAAGGCTATCTGGTAAAAATGCATTTTTTATGAACTCAACTGACTTAGAAAAAAGTCTTATGAATATTACAGTTTATTTGTATAAATTCAAAGTGACTTCTCATGTTACACATATAAATTACTTTTACTATTTTTAACTAATGTTTATATAATTTTTTATATTCTTTTTTCATTTCAATGATTAATAAACACATTTCCATGGATCAACATTATCTATATATTTGTCATTTTAATGTTTGTGCATCATTTCTTTTGTCAATACACAACAGGTTTCCATTCCCAAACTAGTTGGTGTTTTTATCCAATTAGTACATAATTTAGTTCTTTTTGAGGTTTTTCTTCTGATTATGTTCCCAAAAGTATATACACCAGGGTCAAAGTGCTATGACTCTTGTAATAGATTGCTCACAACGTAAAATCAGTGTAAAGTGCAGGAGGTGGCCCTGGCCGGGGAGCTCAGTTGGTGGGAGCAATGTCCCGCTAGGCCCAGGTTGTGAGTTTGATCCCCAGTCAGGGCACATACAAGAAACAACCAATGAATGCCTTAAATAAGGGGGAAAACGAATCGATGTTTCTCTCTCTCTCTCTCTCCCCTTCCCCTGTCTTTCTAAAATCAATAAAATAATTTTTTTAAATTGCAGGTAGCAATGCTCACTGGAATTAATCAAACCTAAGACACCACCAGTTGTAAGGCACACCATTGCTTCCTACACCACTTACAAAGTAAAAAAAAAAAAAAGCTGCCAATTCAACGGTGACTCAATGTTATGATGCCATCTATCATAAGAAGCATCCTGATCCCAAAGACAACTAAAATGTTAAGAAATGTGCATCTTACTAGCATTCAAATGCAGGATTTTTTTTCAGTGCTCCACTAACACAGGTTAAATCAGCGTTTTTCCATTGACAGTTTAAGTTTAATATGTATATTGTGTTCTTGAAATATTTAAATTTGCATTCTAGCTACTACAAAAGCAGAGCTTTCTTCCCATGGGATGATTTCCTCATATGTACATTGGCTCTTCATATCCATCTATTAGCAGGGGGAAAATTTTACGAATGTTTATATATATATATATGAATAGTGAGAGAATTTAGCAGATATGTTGGACACATATTGAGCCCCTGCCACCCTGTTATTTCCCTCCTTTTTGTGTTTGCTCTATTACTTTTTAAATGGCAAAATCTATTTCATTTTATACATTTAAGTTTATCTGTAATGAAAATCTCCATCTCCAATAATCAGAAATGCATCTCCTCTCTGAACAGCATGAAAGTATGGTGTGGCATTTTGTACCTTTTTATGTTCTTTTATATTAACTCTTCATTCCAGCTCAAATTTATTGAAGGGTATAGCCCGAGGTTTGGGTTAACATAAATGAGTGCCCACAGTGCTATCCAACTTTCCCAACTAAATATGTTAAATTTGTGATCCTTTTCCCATAGTTCAGTTGCTTCTGGCTTTTCACATATATATTTCTAATAAGTTTTAGATGTATATAAATAATATGGTTTACATATGGGTTTATTAAGCATGTCTCAATATCCGACAATATCTATAGCTCTTGGTGATACATAAGGCAGAAATACGGCATCTTGCAAATGAACAAATAATTCAGAAAGATTAAATAAAATGCCCGAAGTTACACCATCACTGCATGACAGAGCAATGACAAGAACCAGGATTGATTCTTGTCCTGATTCCGAACGCTGCCACTACTCCACCCTGATAAAAACTGTGATTTGAATATTTTTCCAGAAGCTCTATTCTACTCTGTCATTCAATGGTTTTATTTATTTATTTTTATTTTTAAAAATATATCTTTATTGATTTCAGAGAGAGGGAGAGAGAGGGCGAGAGAGAGAGAGAGAGAGAGAGAGACATCAGTGATGAGAGTCATTGACCGGCTGCCTCCTGCACGCCCCCCACTGGGGATGGAGCCCGCAACCCGGGCATGTGCCCTGACCGGGAATCGAACCGCGATCTCCCAGATCCTAAGCCGATGCTCAACCGCTGAGTCATGCCCAGCCAGGTCATTCAATGGTTTTATATATAACTTGACACAGATGTAAGTCAGTTCTTCCATGTATCTATTTAGAAGACATTTTGAGGTTTAAATGTGTGTCAATACTGTTACGGACCATCCACCATCAGTACATTTTTATTTTTTAAATGTTTAGTGGTATTATTAGCAATATATTCGTGCAGACAAAAATCATGACTATTTCTTTCTAAATTTATGACTTAACCTATGAAGGTATTACATTATATTAAGTCTATAAAATAGCTTAGAAGAACTGCCATCTCTACTGCAGTTATTTCACTTTTATTTGTATATCTTTTTCATCTCCCACAGCTTTTTTTATTCTGTAATAAATTCTGTATTTCCTGAATTATGCTACTACCAAAATCATTTTAAAGTTATAGTGAATAGAGTCTTTATTTATTGCATCTTCAGGCTGTCTTTCATTTACATATCAGTGTGAAATAAATATTTGTGAGTTCACTTTATAGCCTGCAACTTGCCTGCACCAGTTGACTCCCTCATAATTTCTTTGGTTAATACCTTAGGACATTCTACACAGACAATTGGCTTCTTTTAAAAAGTGATTTGTTACCCCTTTTTATAGATGTACCCTTAATTTTTTCTTTTCAAGGAGCTATAGCTAGGATTTCTAATACTATGTCTAATGAGGATTATCTCCAGTGGCCATCCCAACTTTTCTCTTTTTAAAGCAATCAATTCACTGTTTTCTATGTTATTATTTAGTTTTAAATACAATCTGTGGATATTTCATTTTTAATTTAATAGGTGTTTTCTTACATGACTTCTTGGCATCTACTGAGATAATGATGTATTCTTTCTACCTTTTAGTATATCATAAACTACAAAGACAAACCACAAAGAATTCACTCAACAAACTTGTTGAGATCTGCAGCCAGCACTGGTGGAGATGCACTGCTGAAAAAAGCAGATGAAGTTCTTGCTCTCACCAAGTTTAATTTTCACTGGGATGATAATTACTTAGTCCAGATGGAAAATTATTCCCAAGTAGTAACATATTATGTATGCTAACATTGTACGGAAGAATTCTGAATCCATGGTAGGGAAGAGAAGGATTAACAATGGGTCTATAACTTGATTACTTCCCTCTTGGGGGATACCTGAATCCATCTTATCTCAACCAGACCTCTTCATAAATATACTGATACAGCCCGGCCAGCGTGGCTCAGCAGTTGAGCATCGACCTAGAATCCAGGAGATCGCGGTTCGATTCCCAGTCAAGGGCACATGCGTGGGTTGTGGGCTCCATCCCCAGCAGGGGTGTGCAGGAGGCAGCCGATCAATGACTCGCTCATCATTGATGTTTCTCTCTCTCCCTCCCTCTCCGAAGTAAAAAATATAAAAAAGAAATAAACTTTAATATACTGATATAATTTTCTAGCTAGAAGTCCTGGGAGAGTTTGGTTTATCTAAGGAGTCCTTCTCCCAGGGTCTAGCTGATCTGCCTGGACTGTGTACTATAGATAACTCTGCAGCTCATGGATATGTGAGCTGACCGGAGAATGATGGAAGCTAGTTACCTAGGCCTTTCGGCTCTATGGCTAGTAAGGTATACAAATGAAGGACCCAAAACTAAGGGAATTTCCTGGGCTTTTTCTTTTTTTAATCCTCATCTGAGAATATTTTTTTAAATATGTTTTTATTTATTTCAGAAAGAGGACGGGAGAGGGAGAGAGAGAAACATCAACGATGAGAGAGTCATTGATCGGATGCCTCCTGCATGCCCACTGCTGGGAATCGAGCTGGCAACCCGGGCCTGTGCCCTGACCGGGAACTGAACCCCGATCGCCTGGATCCCAGGTTGATGCTCAACAGCTGAGCCATGCCAGCTGGGCAAGGATATGTTTTTTTATTGATTTTTAGAGAGAGAGAAAGATTGATTGGTTGCCTCCCGGATCGGGGATCAAACCCACAACCTGGTAATGTACCCTGACCAGGAATCGAACCCACAACCTTTTGGTGCACAGAGCAATGCTCCAACCAACTGAGCCACCAGGCCAGGGCTCCTGGGCTAACTTTTACCACTCCTAGTTAGACCTCGTTCCCACCACAAACATATCGTGACATGGAAAAGGGATCAGGAAGCTGCACCTCGTGGATTTGGGCATCCCAGATATCACTGTGGTACCTGATGAGGTTCCTTTCACGTATCATTGCTAATCATTGGCAAATCATAGTGCTGAGGAAGATTTCTGTCATATATGAATGTGACTGGCAATTTACCCGTGTCATCCTGGGTTTTTCCCAGCCCCTCCTCAGCAGATATACGGTCGTGCCTCAGTTTTCAAACGTCTACGTGGGTGAGCATTTCAGGTTAGGAAAGCCAGAAACCTGGAGGGAAATGCTTTGGTTTTTCAAACCCGCCTCAGAAGTAAAACATGCTCCGTGGCTCCCGCTGAGGGCAAGATCCTGAGGCCCAGCTGTCGGCTGTGGATCCCTCAGTTTTTGAACATTTCAGAACTCGAACGGTCTCCCAGAACGGATCACGTTCAAAAACCAAGGTGCCACAGTAGTCCCATCTGGTTCCTAAGCAAGACAACAGAAGCCAATTCAGTTCAACACATATTAAATGTCTGGACATGTGTCAGGCACAGACTTGGCACGAAAATACAAAGGCAAATCAATTCCGCGTCTGGTCTTTATTCCATTATAATCCACTGAGTCAGGAGACAGGCCTTTCAAAGGTGCAGAATGAAATCTGTCTTGCTGACGGGAGTCTGATTATGAGGCGTACCTAAGACAAATGCTTGTGGCCCACACACTGACCAAACTGCAGCTTTCCTCAAAACTCAATCCCACCACCGGCAATGTCTTTACCATTCATTCAGCAGAGATCCCGGTATGATTTCTGTGCCTGGAATCTCTGCCTTGATAGAACAGGAGCCTTCCACAGGAAGAGATATTCTATAGAGTTTGCAGAAACTGTCAGCGCCCAACTACACCCAGGGCCTATCCTGGAAATCTCCTACAATGAGTTCCTGTACAAATTTCTTCCTGTGTCTCTGCCCACAGGCATTCTCTGGCTGTTGAAGCCTGCTGGGCCTGCTCCTGGGGCAGCCAAAAAGTGTGGCATAATTAATATCACGAGGTCAACCCCACCCAATAAGGGGTACGAGTTGCTGGATAAATACCCCTGCTTCCTTACCCCTCAGTGGAGCCATCAATTCCATCACGTTTCCCCCAGTCTCTCAGAGCACCAGAGTCTGAGCCCAATTGACCACCGGTTTCCATTTCATTGACTTTCCTTTTTTCCCTCTCTCATTGCCTCCATCTCTCACCAGACTACTTGAGATCACCGCCAAATAAACTACATGCACATGCAGCCTTGTCTCAGGGTCTGTTTTAGAAGAATCCAAACTAAGACAATAGGATTTTTTGCAATTTTCTTAGCTCTGACAACCATCTCCCTCCAGGGTTAGACCCCCATCTCAGGCCCCTTAACCAAACGCCAGAGATATTAGCAGATCCACTATATGGATCCTGTGCTTACTTTAGGGGTAGGTATTTGACATTCAATTAATTTCTATGGCATTACTTAGTACCTTTAGTATTTTTATTATTTCATCAGAACAAACAGATCAGCTATAATGTCCCCTGCTCTCCTCAAAAGAATGGCTAATTTGGGGGTTTAGACCAGACTTGTGTGCCACAGCTTCTTTAGGCAGTATACATTAAAACAATGTTCAACAGGTGTCAAGACTGTTTCTAAAGCCAGATGAATAATTACATCCCTGATAGCACTCTGAAAGGCTCCCCTACTACTCACTGCATCAAACTGCAGGCCTTTATGATATAACAGCATGTTTAGCATTGCATTGTTTATATCTGTCAATTCTCTCTTTTATTATATAATAATAATTTTGTGGATACACACTATTTTGTATTCAGGGCCTGACACAGAGGCTTTCAAAAACAGTTTACATACAAATGAATGAACAAATAGCCAATATCCCACTAGACATCACCAAACAGGAGGTCCATGAAGCTTTTCAAACTCAGTATAGTTAAATGAAAATGTGTCTTCTCCCACTCCCCAACTTTCCGCTCTTTTGTTTTACTTCATATCTCAGTGAATGATATCATCATCGTTCTTGGCTTGTTGCTGTATGTTGAAACAGTTTCTATAATATGGAAATTATTCCTTAATGATTTGGTAAAACTTACATGTGAACTATATGGATCCTGTGCTTACTTTAGGGGTAGGTATTTGACATTCAATTAATTTCTATGGCATTACTTAGTACCTTTAGTATTTTTATTATTTTATTTGTGATTTTATTAATTTATATTTTAATTAATTGAGCCAATGATGTATAAATTTTGTCAATTTTCGTCATAAATTGCCTACTGGTTATCAATCCTTTCATAATTTTTTCTTTTACTTATTTAATTCCATGTAAATTTTTCCCTTTTCTTATTTTTTTTTTATTTTTCAATTATAGTTTACATTCAATATTATTTTGTATTAGTTTCAGGTGTACAGCATTGTGGTTAGACAATCATGTACTTTACAAAGTGTTTCCCCTGATATTTCCAGTACCCACCTGGCACCATACATAGTTACCACAATGTTACTGACTATATTCCCTATGTTGTACTTTGCATCCCTAGGACTATTTTGTAACCACCAATTTGTACTTCTTAATCCTTTATTTTTTCTCATTTTTAATTTTCTGTGTTTTAGTCTAAATTCCCATTTTTTGTATTTTTTATTAATATGCATATTCAGAGGGAAAGAAATTTACTTACTGTATGGCTGAAACATTAATGTTTTTGTTTTATATATTTAAAAATGCTGTATTGAGGCATGATTGACATACAAAAAACTGTACATATTTAATGCATACAACTGAATTTAGAGATACTTATACGCCTGTGAAATCATCACCATGTCACAGACCCACTCATCATTTCCAAAAGTTTCTTCCCAGCGTCTTATTTATTATTTCTGTGTGTGATAAGAACACAACGTAAGATTTGTTAACTATGCCAGGCCATAAAGTAGATCTCTGGGACTTACTCATTTTGCATAATGGGAACTTCGTGCCCTTCCACTGATACCTCCCCTGAATCCCCTGCCCCGAAGCCTTGGTGACCACTGTTTCACACTCAGTTTCTATGATCAGCAGACCTGAAATTTTATCTAAGGTTCTGTTACTCATGGTCTGTGTGACTTTAGAGAAGTTACCTAGACTCTCTAGGCCTATTCCCTCTTCTGTAAAACAAAGATGTTTCCCTGAAGTTTTCCATGAAGATAAATTGTCATAAATATGATACATTTATGCAAATCTCTTGAAACATTACTTTTGATGTTGCATTTTTATTGCCATTGTATGGGATTTCCTTCTTGATTCAGGAATTATGTAGAGAGTACTCCATTTCTATGTGGGCACCCTATTTTACAACTTTAAAAAATTTTACTTATCTTAAAATGTGGTAGATTATCTCAGCATCCTTTTGTCCACATATGTGAGTATTTTCTGTTAAAAAAGTTATGTAGACTTAAAAATCAAATATATTTTTCTAGTCACTAAGACAAGGTTTTCTTTTTTTCGCATTGTTGAATAATGTAATTTCTAGTTTGAGTCTTTTTCTTAGTTTGTCCTGTTACGATAGTAAACATAGAAACCAATTATGGACAAGGGTTCCTGCATTTCTAGATTACACAGAAGGAATAATAACATGCTGAGGTGGATTTAAAAGTATCAAGTGACTGGGCAGTGGCTGAAAAATATAAAAGTCAAAGAGAAAAGTGAAATGTGAGCAGGATTAAACTCTCTGATGACAATCAGAATTCTGTCCATATAGGAGCCAGGTTTTTCTTTTGTTTTGTTTATTAGATGTTAGTGGTCCCATAACTGTTATACAGGAATTCAATATTTGGGTTAGGGTTGCTTAATTTATCTTTTATTATGATAATCAATTTGCTTGTAAAAATTTACTTTCTCTAATACCAAAATATCAACTTCTAGTCTCATATTCTCTATTAATAGGATAGACCTTAGATGATCCAATTATTTTTTATCTGTAAATACAGATCAGTTTTACATGTCTTATTTTATTTAGTATTTTATTATAGCTGTTGACCTTTCTTGTTCACATTTAATGTTATGATTGATTTTCTATCACTCTATCACTCTGTGTTCATTTTAAATATTTTTATTGACTTGCTCTTTGCATTAATCTATTTCTGTAGATGACTTCAAAATCTTTAGGTCAGGCCAGAAGATAATGTGATCTACTTTTCTAACATCATTATATCCACTAACATTTGTCTGAAGCTTTACATTTCATAAATATTCTTATGAAGCATTATTATGTATGTGCATGTTAATTCAATTATTTCCAATATTCTCTAATAGAAATATCTATTGTTATTCCCAATACATGTCCCGTCTTAATTTAGCATCTGAGTAACTGGGAAATATCACAAATGTAGGTGGGCCTCGTCCAACAAATTGAAGACCTGAATAGAACAAAAGACAAAAAGGCTGAGTAACAGGGAACTAGTCCTGCCTGACTGCCTGGAGCTGGGACACTGATTCTCTTTTGCCTTAGGACTCAAACTGAAACATGGCTTTCTGGGTCTCAAGTCAGCTGGCATGCAGATTGAACTACATCACTGACTCTTCTGGGTCTCCAGCTTGCCAAACTGCACATCTTGTTACTTGTCAGGCTCCATAATCATGCAATCCAATTCCTTCCTTATAATCAATCAATGTCTTATCTATCTATCTACATACATACATGTATATTTTTGATTCTCTTGCAAACCCTAATACAATCACAAACTAAAAATCGTCAATTTATTCTTAGGCAATCCTGAATTACTTGGGTTACTGGTGGGAATGACATCTGCCATATTGTTTAAATGTCAAAAGAGGCTCAACTGCTGTCCATTGTATGTTATCATTAATAGCAGAGCTTCTTCCTAAATCTTAACTGAATATTTCCTACTATTTTTGTCCTCAGTAGAAATGAAGGCCCATGCTCCGTGGAAGATTCCAGCATATTCTTGAAGACCATTATTAAATCCTTCTCAGGTGTTGTCTCCTCTATTCTGAAGAATTTCACTTCGTCCTCTCCTCATGGGTTTTAACTTGATTTGTGTTAATATGAACCCTACCCATGTTCTCCCTGTCCTTGATGTTTAATAAGTAATAAATTGCATAACAGTCAGCTAAACACACTTTAATCGAAGAATATCTCCCAATGTTGTGGCCGGCATGTTAGTTGTTAGAACCCAGGTATCTCCAGATTTCCTTTTATCTAGAGGGAAGTTTCTTGCTTTGTCTTCCTGGGCCTATTTACTTCCCTGGTCATCCTTTCCTCCTACTACTTCTCCATTATACCAGCTTCACTTTAAATTCTGATATTTGTGCCTACACGTGCCAATTCAATCATTATTGCAATCATTCATTTAATACGTAAATAACCCAAAGGAATCAAACTGGTTATACCTAGCTGGAGACAGAACTGGTCAATGTATAGAGTGACCTACAGATTCTGTCAAAGGTTTCTGTTCATTCTCACTCTCCCACTCAGCTTATTTCCCATTGCCCTTTTAAGAAACATCCTCTACTCCATCCCAACTCCCAGATAAGTATATCAAACAAGTTAACTCCAAACTTACAATTAAAAAATGCCACTTAACAATTCTTCTAGGTGACTGCAGTGCATTAATAAGCTCTTAAGTGAATTACATTCTTCAGGAAAATGGGTGTCAGTTCATAGCCACCTAACATACATAATGTTCCCCTCCATATCTATGAGCTTTCCTTCAGTCGATTGAAATTACCATTTTGGCCTCTCTTTCATTTACCAAGCCTGTCTCTCTGTCAGAGAAGAAATGAGATTAGAGAGTGCTTACTTGTTCTGAAACCGTACTAGCTACTGAGCAATATACTCCATATTTCTGGATATGTACAACTTTATCTTATGGTAAGGCATTTCCTTATTTTGGCATATAAAACAGCTAATTTATTGATTTGTGGTTTCCTTTTAAGTATGGGTACTCTATATTGGAATACTTTTCTTCTGTATTTGCACATTTTATGAGTTCTCAAAATTATAGTAAGCTTTGAGCCCACTTATTATAGGGAAAAAAAGAAGGTACTGCTCTTTAATTTGGCTTCTGGTTTCCTATACTGCTGAGCAGATGGGCTTTAAAGAAATGGGGAATGGACTGCTGTTGCTGATATATGCAGCTAGTTCTGCACTGTAATTCTTAAGATTTTTTTCTAAAATGGGCAGCTATTTCAGCCACTGTTTCCTTAATGGAAGAATTCATAATAAAAATTGTGTGTTTGCCATGCGTGTTATCTTAAAGCTGCAGTCCCCTTTCAGTGGCTAAGGACTTTGGGATTTTGTTTATTCCTTTTTAATTCTGGAAAAGTAATACATGTATTTGGTTGAAAAAAAACACACACATCAGAATCTGAAGGATTTATTATGAAAAGCAACAATCCCTCCTACTCCCTGCCACACATATATCAGTCCTACTCTCCAGAAGCAAACTGTAATAGGTTCAATTTGTATTTTTTCTGGGAGTTATCTTCCCAAATCTACATACAATATATTTAACTCTACCCTCCTTCCAATTTGGGGTATTAATTTTAGTCTTCTTGGCAGGGTATACCATTCTAAATTTAAAATGGTTTTGCATTTTATTTCTCTCTCCATTGTCTCTCTTGCTGATTCCTATAGAGAAATCTGATGCAAACCTGATTCTATATGTATAGTTACAGGTAAACTGTCCCACCCTTAAAACTTTTGTGATCTTCTATAATCGACTGTATCCTGACACTTTATAATGTGCCTACCTTTGTCATTTTTACCCCTTTACTCCATATGCATTGCATTCCTTCAATATGATGAACATTCCTCTTTTTTTTTTTCCTCTTTTTTTTTCAGTTTTAGGAAATGTACTTCTAATATGTCTTTGATTATTTCTTCCCCTTTATTTTTCATTCTCCGCCTGACACTCCCATTAGCTGGAGGCAGTCCTCCCAGGGGGTCCTTTGTGTAACTTACCTTCTTATCTTTTGCATATTTTCTCTCTATTCTGAGAGTTCTGCATTTCAGGTTCTTAAACTTCTATTTCAAATTACATGTTGGCAATCACAGGTTTATTCTCCAAGGGCCCCTTCTTCCTCTTTCATTTTATTCCTTTTTCCATAGTTTTCTGCTCTTTTCTTATGCCAGTATCTTCCATAGCAACGAGAGAGTTCTTTGTGCTACTGTTTCTAGAACGATCTCTGTCTCAATTAGGGGTCATTGGTCTTGTATCTATTGCTGGTTTTTTTTGGTTTTGTTTTGGTTTTGTTTTTAAATATATCTTTATTGATTTCAAAGAGAGGAAAGGAGAGGGGGAAGAGAGAGAAACATCAATGATGAGAGAGTCATTGATCAGCCGCCTCGTGCACGCCCCCTGCTGGGGATCGAGCCCGCAACCCAGGCATGTGTCCTGATGGGTAATCGAACCCCGATAGCCTGGATCTGAGGTCAACGCTCAACCGCTGAGCCACGCCCAGCCGGGCTCTGTTGCTGTTTTTGTACATGCCTGGCAGTCTTTGGTTATACTTTCGTAATTCAAATCAATTGCTTGTCTACATGTAAATCTTCTCCTGCTAGACTCTTCCTTGGCTAAACATGTCTTTGTACATAGCTGGGGCTTATGAACTGGCCAACTTCACTTTAGAAGGCCCCCAAATTCAAGAAAAAGGCTGCCAGCACCCACCACAATAGTGCTATTTCTTCCTAAGCGATGTGTTCATTTTCCTTAAATAAAAATCTTTCGAGCCTGAGGCTGGCTGGCCATTTTGTTGGTCGGCTTTCATTTTTGTCTGAGAGTGAACTGCTGGGCGACCTCCCCTCTCCTCTGCCTGCTGAGCACTGCGAGGGCCGTGTGCTTGGATTAGGGAGCCAACTGGCGCAATCATTCTCCAGGCAGCGTCTCAGGTAGTCGCCTCCTGCACACTCCTTTCCTTTTAAAATCGCCTTTCTAACTTCCACTTCCCACTGTTGCCGCTAACTTTCAGCCTGGAGCTCTCCGAAGATCATCTGAGAAAACGATGCAGATTCCGACTTGTTTTCTATCCTGCTGGTTTCCATTTTGTTTTATCTACCAATCGCCATAAATCCTCTTTTTTGAATGGCATGCGTTTGTTTCTTCTAGAAATTTGAGGTTCTCTTCTGTATTGGGGCTTATTTCTTTACCATCATTTTATTGTCCTCTTAAGAAGAAAAGAAAAACTCAAGGACCTAGTCTGCTTTCATAAACCAGAGGCCACAAAGCATCATTCAGTTATTTTTCTAATACACAGATATAGAATTGATCCACACCAGTGATTGTCAAAGTGTGGTCCCTGGGACATGGGCATCAGCATCACCCGAAAACATGTTAAAAATGCAAATTCTCTGGCACTAGGCCTACTGAATCAGAAACTCTGGGGGTTGGGCCCAGTGTCCTGTGTTTCAACAAGACCTCCAGATGATCTGTTACATATTCACATTTAAGAATCTCTAAACAACACACATGCTTACCCATCTCCCTAGGGCTAAGGGCACCTATTTCCAGCTTCACTGGCCAGGACCTGTCAGGTCCAGCATGATTCCCAACAGGTGCACCCCTTCTCCACCTTCAGTGAAGGGCCACTCCACTGATCCCCATATGAAGGCCAAGCCCTATCCCAAGTCCTAGCTGCAAAAGGTATTACTGCAGACATGTTCAGCTGTCATTGGAATTAAGCCTGGAGCTCTTCGATTCACCTGTCTCAGTCCCCATATTAATAGTCTGTTTCTGGAAACTGGACACCTGCCTTTATCCCTGTTTCAATAATCATCCTAACATCTTAGGATCTCTAGGAGGCTGTGCTTCTAGCTTCCACCCCACTGACTTTGGCTATTTCTGGGGTAAAATTCAGTAAATTGCCTAGAAACCTGTACTCTGCTTGATTCTGTCTCTTTCCAGATTCTCTACCACAATGTTCGCCCACTTGTAAGAACATCTTAGAGCCTCTATTTTCCTGCAATACTCTACTGCATCTTCTATTGGCACTTGTCCTTGGGCCTGACAGCTCAGGCCTAATGGTGACCTAATATGTAACCACAAAGGAAAAATCAACCAGTAACCTCAGTCAAATTTAGAATTTACTCTGCACTCTAATCAAAGAAGCTGACTGGTCACTCACAAAATCAATTGGCAACTGACAGAGGCAATTATGTATGTGTGGCATGCCAGTTTTCGAGTGTCAGTTGTGAGTACATTCAGACTGGATCTAAGGAAGAAAAGTGCATTTTCCAGATGACCTGCAGAGCAGCCTTCTGGGGAAGAGCAAACGAAGGGAATGCTGACCATTTGGTCCCAGGAAATGACACCTTGGCTTCCCTCATGGAAGTTTCTCTGACTTGCTTTGATGAAGGCCACCCTTCTCCACCTGTAGGATCTCAGCAGGGATCCACAGAGTACAGCAGACAGTAATGGGCAATTATCTCACTCTAGCAAAACAGTGGGAAAGAGCTGGGGAGAAGAGAAAAGAAAAGTTGCCAAATAACTTTCAGGCTTCCTGCAATCTACCAAAACCATGGCCAGAATGGTTGCTCCACTAGACCTTCTCCTTCTGCCTTGGGTCCCAAAATTGCAGAGGTGCCTTCTAGCTCAATTCATATTTTGTTCTCGGTTGTATTTATAGCACAAACAAACAAAAGGAATTTCTGAATCTAGGGCATGCAATCTAAAGATTAAAGGGGTCTTTTGTGCCTTAAGAAAAACAACTTAATCATCCATTAAGAGAGAAAAATGATAACCGGGGTTCTCATTTCTAGATCAATTAATAGTATAATGAACATTATAAATTAAAATCTTTCTTTATTAAGATTTTGTACAGTTCATTCAGTGAAATCATGGATGGACAATCAAAAGAATGTTATTGCAAATAAAATTTCCAAAAGGAATTATATTTTTTTCAAAACTTCGCACAGTCAAGCTATTCTAAAACATTCAATTAATATCAGTAACATATTAAGGTGCCAGAAAAATATCACATGACAGGGAAGAATAATGTACCATGGAATTTGATTAATTTTTAGCATATGACATGGCCTAGAAAATTCCGGTATGTGGGTGTATATGTGTGTGTGTGTGTGTATAAAATCTCCACTGATTGCTTAAATAAAAACAAAAACAATAATTTCCTGAGTGTTTATTCTTAGAACTGTGCTAGGTACTAGGGAGTTATAAAAATGAAGATATTTTTATGTTGAGTGAGATCACTGAGCTATTGCTGATGAAAACTATATACGAGCACAATGAAGGGAAACTATAGAAAGCGCTTGGTTGTTGGCTGTTTTCTACGCAACCTCTCTTGAATCCAAGCATATCTTCCTCAATACTCACTCATTCAAAGTGAGTCAAGTGAATGTGGTGAACATGAGTGTTACCCGCTTTTAAGTGAACCTCACCTGATCCTCCAGCTAACTACTCAAAGAGTTGGCATTTAATTCTTGTCTGCAGAAACATCAGGAGAAATGCGAGCAGTTCAAAGTATCACAGATTTCTTTGTGTGTGTGTTTTTATTCCAAGTATTTTATACATAGAAATTGGGAGGGAAAATAAAAGCATTATAATTCTGGACACTAGTTTTTGTTGAACAGCTAAATCATCGGAATCCCGGCAATGTACGGATCTTAAACCCCCAAAGTCACTGAGTGTTTCACAGGACTTGGAGAACGTGAATCTACAGGGTCACTGCGTACGGTTCTCCAAGTTGTGCACTCCTCAAATCTAGGGTTACGGCACTCACATGGCCTACGATGTGAATGGGACACCTTTGAAATCACGCATTGCTGCACTCCTGAAAGCTGCTTAACTTCACACTACATTATTTGAATCCACGTGCCTGAAAGGCATCATCAGATGGCATTACTTTCATTCTTCAAATGCTACCACCATAACCTGCTGCTGTTCAGACGGCAATCCCCTGCTTGAAACCTCTTACTACCTCACTCTCCCAAACTCCAGCTACAACATCATGCAAGGTTGGTTGCAGAGAGCAGTGTGACGCAAATGGTAGGCCCTGCTGAACTCTAGCATGAATAAAGGCCCTGCATCTATTACTACTTCATTAAAAGAGACAACCATACTTACGGACACAGTTTACTTCCTGCCTGGAAGGAAGGTAACAATCCAACCTGTGGTATGATGGAGAGGAAGCTGCCCTTCATAACACCATTTCATATGGCAGGAAACCGTACAACAAATATGCTCCAGAAACTTCTAGGAAATGGATGCAAAGCATGCCATACACATACTGAGGGTGAGTTTGGGGAAGATCATTTTCTCTTAATTCCCTTTTTCCAGGACTAGTAAGAGTGTTTTATAATCTCTCAGTCCCTGTCCCCTTGTGACAGGCAACTTCTGATTGCCAGTGAAAGGAACATTAGCACAGATGCAAAACACTGCTCGATCCATGTGTTTTTCCTGATTCTGAACTGGCATTTAAAGCCAATATGCTAATCACAAGCAAGAGCCACGGAGTTGGAAGATAGTTCCAAGCTTGGGAAGATTGGTTTTATTTCTAACCTTTGATCTGTTATCAATCCAATAGTTTTCAGTTCTCAGCAAGAAACATAATCCACCATCCTAGTGAAAGCCTCTGAAACACAGTCATCTCCATAGAAAATGCCAAGAGGAAATGACACAGGTCATCAGCCCATCTAGCAATTTCCCTGACCAAGCCTAATTTCAGGAATTTCGCACAAATATAATTTTCTCCCCATACCTTGTTCTTATTTGTCCTGTCCCTGGAAATTTCTCAAAATACATAAATAACTGGGGGAATCAAAGTTCTTAGGGGAAAACCAATCCTCCAAATCTACTTCAAACACCCGTTTTCAGGGTTAGCTGACCACAGTCTTCAGTAGGGTCACAAAAGGATATGGGATGGTCTAAGAGAAAACATGTGGACTCTCAGGAGGCAGAGGGAGCTCAGCAATGAATAGTTAAAACTTGGAGGCTCAGAGAAAGCAGTTGAGACAACCAACCAGGAAACCAGGTCAAAAATCGTATATAACTTGGTGTCATGGAAAGAGAGGTGGTCGTAAGGATGAAACAATTTGTTTCAAATCCCAGGTCTGCTGCTTACTACCTGAATGCTTTTGAGCAGACCACTAAAACTCAGTTTCCTCGGCTGTAAAATTGTAATGATAATTTTTACCCTGCTAGCTCCAGGACAGCAGAGTTGTTAAGAGGGAAAATTAGACAATATGTGAATGTATTTTGTGAACAATAAAAAAAATATGCAAAACTGAGGGATTTATTTTTCTGGGCAATATCAATCAGTCATAGGACAGGGGGTACAAAATCCCTGAAGTGTAGTAATAATAGGGAAAATTTTAAGAAGAAAAAACAAGGTTACTCCAAGATGAATGGAGAGAAGGTACAGATCTTCAGTCACAACAGAGTTTACCCATTACTGTTTAGAAGCATAACTTATTTTTTAAAAGCCTATCTGTAGCAGAGACTGTTAGCTGCTTACTGCCCACGTGATCTCCTTCCTCATAACAAACCTTGTTCCATAGATGGTAGCAACATAGGAACAAAGAAAGGGGGAAAGGCACGGAGATATGGGGGGCCTACAGTTCTCGGGGTACTACGAACAGCGGCAGCCAATGAGACAGAGTGTCCCTGGGAGGGGCTTCTAGGAACCCTTTAAAGGGGACTGAGTCCAGTGGCATCACATGCACAGCATTTCCTTCCTGCAGCTGTCTGCAACCCTGCGAAGCCGCCTTTTCCAGATGGAAGCCTAGAACTAAGGTGGCGAGGAGACTGACAGGCAACGCTGCTGAAACCAGCACCCCTGCCCTGGACTGCAACCCCCAAGCCTCCATTTTCAGTCTTATTGTAGTGATAATATACTATATAGACTTCAGTACCTAATAAAGGTTTAAAATTCATTAATGAGGTCCTATTTCATAAAACTAAACTTGGGTAAAATAAGATATCACATCATTATATTCAAGATGATCTCACATCAAACTTCCTATCCCATTATCTTAATTAACATCCGTAAGTGTAGTGTGTGTGTTTTTTCTATTATTATTTTTTATTTTTTTTACTATTCCGGGCAAAGCCACCTTCTATTGGCTTCTACAGGACTTCACGTTGCCAAGACAGCTGGAGAAGACTGAAAGCTCCTTGGGCCTCGCAGTCAAGCTTTGTGCGTATTCAGAGAAACAGCTGAGGAGTCTGAGTCCTGATTTGCATAATAAGGACAAACTTGCACTTCAAAGCCACACTTAGTTCAAGCACCCAGTCTTCATACAGTGATAACAATATCTAGTAGCAGCTCGTCCAATTTCTTCTCAAAATATTTCTGCCAGATTTCAATGGGAAGCTACTCATCATGCTGGACTAGAATTAGTTTAACCGCATCAGCAAACTAAGCCCTAGTCCCACTTATTTTCAGGCATAAAAGCATCATTCTTATTGTGACAAGCTGGCGTTGGTGCGAGCAGAGCACAAATTATGCCATTTTTCTATATCCAAAGGGCTATCATTACATACATAGGGTTTCTAATTTGTATTATTTCAAAATTGCATAAATCAAGTCACTTGCATAATTCCTCACGTTCTGCCTTTGACTGCAGTTATTTGAATGAATGTCACTTTTTTCTCTTCAAACTTAAAGACAGATAGAGCATCTCAAGTATCTTTTTATCCCCAAAGGCACCTAGCACTCTGCCTTGTATATATTCAGTAAAAGTTGTTTCAATTAGATTCACTCAATTGTTTAGCATATTTATGTGGTAACTTTTATTTGAGAGATAGACATGGTTTAAGGGTACAGAGAGAACGAACCTCAAGTTCTGCCACTCACTACCACGTCAGCTGGAGTATATCAATCTCCCCAAGCTTCTGTTTTTCATTAATAACAACTCAGCAACACATTTTGTTCAGCTCATCTCTTGGTGTCACTGGGTGGGTCAAATGAGGTAAATCTTGAAATATCTAAACTTTTTGCAAGGTATTATTATTGTTATATGTGTCTCTGCAGTGCAGTATAGCCAAGATTCTTTTGTTTTCAAGTTCTTTGGGACACTGTTAATTTCCCCTTTGGCCCTAGTGAATCTTTGCTTTGTTTGTGAAATCATATCCTCTGACAAAATACTACCTTGCAGCACGGTCATTGCGTTGGTTACACCCACACTAAATTGCGGTAACTTGTCCACTAGTGCCCTTCTCACAGAAGAAATAAATTTAGGCACCCTCCTTATAATTACCTCTTCTTTCAGATATAAAGTAAGCTCAGAGACAAAGTCGAGACATCCCATAGACCTTCTGCAGAGGCCCTTAGCATCAGCAATTCAAGATCATCAGCAAGAAGAGGAAAAACTGGAGCAGGGAACCTAGGGGGGCTCCCTGACTCCCACATGGACTGTTTCGTAAATGAATGTAGAAGCACTCTTTAAACAGCATATACAGAGCAACAGGACATTTCTTCACTGGCTGCATTTAATCAGCATGTCTTTGTTTGACATGTAGAGAGTTCTGGAACTCTGACAGATACATATGCAAATGTGAATGCAATTCCAAAACCAAAAAGAACTTGTATTTGGATTAGAAACCATTTGGCATTATGAACAACATAGAAAACATAGGAACTGTACTTATATATTCTAAATTAAAGGCCTTACTTCAGAATTTTGGCTAAGGTATAGATAATAATATGATAGAGGAAAATCATATAAATGAATCCCTTAATACCACAACTGGCCTTTCTGAGTTATCTGAAATATGCCAACCAGCTCAAGACCGCACTAAAGCACATCAGCAATACAATAAATGTATGGTCTGTGACACTGTGGATACCCACAACAGAGTAACATACTCTGCCCCTCAAGTAAACACAATCCTGTAGTGCCTCCAGTAACTTAATTAAAATAAAATTAGGAAAGGCAGAAAAATATTTAAGACTATTCTTCCTCCCTCATATTTCCATGGAGGAAAACCAAAAATTAAAATTGTATATCATCTTAATAATTGTTTTACTTAACATTTGCCGAGCATAAATTAATACAAAGGATCAGATTACCAAATTAGACTCATATGAGTCAGAGATATTATCCAGGAACATTCTTTTCTAATAATTTTGAGGATATAAGCACTCAGAGGCATGGGGGGAGCAGGGAGAGGTGCAGGATACACAGGCTTCCTAGTGCCTTCTTTACCATGTCAGAGATGCACTCTGACCTGTGCTCAAAGATGAGTTCTCCAAGTTGGGTGTGCAGTCACCTCATACAGCAGGGAGTGTTTTAGGTTATGAAACATCTCCATTTACAGGCAGATGGTTACATAACTTACACGACATTGTGCAGAGAGTCATGCCCCATAAATCCATGGATCCCAGATGTGTTTACTATAAGCAATCTTAAACCAGAGACACCCTTCTCAAAGCAGTCCATAAACATGACTTCTTCGCCTCCCAAACACCATTAGTCTATTCACCAGATCATTTATTAATCTGTTTATAAGAAGATTAGACTCGGCCATTTGCCTTCTTGTTTCCGTAAATGTCCTCCCAAAAAACAAGAGAAGTGAATTGCAGGCCAGTTGGTGAACGCCTTCCTTCCCAGAACATTTACCATGTTCCAGATACAGTTCCTAAATTCTTTACATGTGCTGCTTCATGCAGTCCCCTCAACTCAAGTACCATCACCCCCTTTTCCAAAGGAAGAAATTCAGGCATGAAAGATTATGCAACGTGCTGAAAACCCCACAGCTGGAATGTGGCAGAACCAGGATTTAAGACCCAGCACACGGGCTTCAGATTCTGTTTTTTAATGCATGATATGGTTCGCTTCTGTAATTATAAATCTGCCTGTGATCTTTCTATTGAGACAACACTACACATTTCGAATTGAGAAGGACAAGAGTTCTGTGAGTTTTTATATCTGCGGCTATGGTAGATGAAAGACGGATGGAAATTATTTCCTATTCCTCCCATGGAGAGATGGGATCTATTTCTGTATCCCTTGAATCTGGGCAGGTGAGTGTCTGTTTTCACAAATAAAAACAAATGGTGGAGGTGACTCAGTGCTAGCTATCGGCCTAGTCTCTAAGACACCTGGCAGCTCCCACTTCCGTCTCTAGGTGCCCTGAGCCACCATGGAAGAAGCCTGACTACTGTGATGGAGAGACCACGTGGAGGTGCACTGACAGTGGAAAGGAAGGTCACTCGGCTGAGCCCGTTTCCAGACATGCCTGCCAATGTGCTAGTCGTGAGTGAATTTGTCCTGAAACTTCCAGGCCAGACTAGTTGCCAGCTA
The DNA here is from genome assembly GCF_054644295.1 of Miniopterus natalensis. NCBI lineage: Eukaryota > Metazoa > Chordata > Mammalia > Chiroptera > Miniopteridae > Miniopterus > Miniopterus natalensis. Next base: position 94,137,606 of record NC_142103.1, on the reverse strand, counting down.
AATATCACTGACTGACCTCAATCCACAGTACCTGGAGCAGAATAATCCAGCTGAGGCCTGTCTGAATTCCTGACCCACAAGATCATGAAAAAAGAGACACTGCCTCCCATTCCCCACAACATACCTGGGCCTGGAAAGGCAGCCCCTCTAGAATAAAGGGCTATACCACAAGGAAAAATAACAAAGGAAACAGGGGGCCTGTTTTTTTAAAACCGCCTCCTTTAAATTTCGTGTTTTTTAAATAGTGAAAGTGTAAAGCTGTATTTAATAAATGGTATGTTCTTGTCTTAAAAGTTAGGGGCATTCACAAGTCCATGAGTTCAGGGAGGTTACTTCATAGGTTGCTGAGTGCAAGAGTCTGAAGCACAAGCAATAAGCGGGGGTGAGAATTCTGAGAGGGTCACATGTTTGTGTTTTCAAAGGAAAGCTGTGTGGGTGATTTCAATTACACCAAAGCACATTTAAATTGGTGCAGCTATGTTAATATTAACCACATCTACATATGCTAAGTGGCTCGAAATGAAAATGTGTCCATACCTCTCTGGGTAGGAGCCGCGGGTGTTGCCTCAGGGGTAACGAGCCTATTTGCCTCTCTCATGTCTAAACCCCCGTGACCTTCTTCAATTATGGACGGAGAATTAGAAATAACTCCTGGCCTCGCACAGCCTCACAGCACACATCTCACCCCTATTCTACCTCCAAGATTTTTTCTTTCCTCTGCATGATCTTATCCTCTCTACTTCTTTCCAACACACAATAACACATGTTCTGAGCATGTGCACATGCACATACACCTCTACACATGCACACACACACACACAGACGCATGCAAAGCAATGACAATGGTAGCAAAAGAGGCAGGATCTTCAGGCCTGCTTCTGTTAAAGCCATCAGGCGCGCTATCAAAACGTTAAGTCACTAAGCATTCATATATGTTATTAATGGCCAAATCCTTTTACTTAAAACCTTCAGGTCTAAGATGTCATATACATTAAGAATAGATCTGGCCTACTGAAATATGAAAATCTAGCATATTAACCATTAAATTGAACAAAAACACAACAAACATTTTATAAATGCCACGTATTGGAAGAACTATCCAGTCGTTTATCCATCTGATATTGACTGACTGTGTATTTACATGTTGCCCCATCTAGACAACGCCATTCTATTTGATACACTGCTCACCTTAGCCTTGTAAATGAGGCATCATTTTATCCATCGGCCAGATGGGAAAACAGAAGCTCCAAAAGGATAAATATACAAAATGACACAGGTATTCTCAAGTAGTAAGCAAGAGCATGGTCTATTTTATGTTTACAGTCTTTTTAATATGTCCTACTTTAGCCCAGTATACCTAGAGATTTATTCCTCATAACTGCAAAAGATTCAGACTATTCACAGAAAATGGAAAACCAGTTTTTATAAGTTCATATAATTTTATGACTATAAAGAAGCCTCACTACAAACCAGAACTAGGCCTTCGAATAACTATGGTCTTATCAGGCCATATTCATATTAACTATGAACTTAAATATGGGAAAATATCAGTACGAAAGGTAAAAAGTAGTTGCATACCTATTTTATGATACATGTCACAAAATAAACCCTGCAATGAGATGCTGTTTTACAGAAGACTAGGAAGTGTTTCGGTAGCAAAAGCAGTTGAAGTGTCACCCATTACCCTTTGATCAGTTTCAAAGGTACAAAAGCCCACCTCAGGAGGCACCTACAGCTTTGTGGATGGTTCCTGTACATGCCAACAGCCTCCTACAGCAAGCAGTTATGGCACGCAATACAAGGAATTTTTCTGGCTACAGGAGTATGATCAACATTTTGCAAGGCAGACTTAAAGAGCCGAGGAATTAACACCTCAAGAGCAACCCTTAACCAATGAGGGACAGGAGTTGGTGGATAAATATCCCACCTTCCCAGCCTTCAATAAGGCAATTCCAGTGGATGTTCTACACAGACTTTAAAACGTTCTGGGTGGGGTTGAGCCTGTCACTCATAGTGGTAACCTGCTCACTAATGGACCCTTTAGTGGCTTTTCTCATTTCCCGTCTCACTTCACCACACTGCAAGACTTCCAGGGCCATCTCTCCAGGAGGGGGGGAAAAGGGGGACCTGTGTAATGCTTTCAACAATAAAGATAAATTTCAAAAAAGAGGTGGTGGTACAGCTTTTACCTGGACTTTTTGAAAAGCTCACTCTTGGAACCCAGCCACTAAGCTGTGAGGAAGACAAGCAGCAACATCAAAAGGCCACATGTAGGTGCTCCAGTCCAATAGCCCCAGCTAAGTCCCCAGCCAGCAGCCAGAATCAATACCAGACATACGAGTGAGTCTTCAAATGATTGGAGCCCCTGCACTAGAAGCCGAGTAGAGCAGGGAGATGTTCCCATTGAGCCATAGCTAAATTACAGACTTGTGAACAAAATAACCTCTATTGTTTTAAGACACTAAGTTTTGGAGTGGTTTGCTACTCAGCAATAGATAACCAGAACATATGTACACTCTTGCCTCAGGGTGTGCTTTGGAAGGAACCCCAAACTAAGACACTGCCCAAGGTCATTCAACTAGTACATCGGAGTAAGTGAATGAACTCCACCTGCCTGCTCAAAGCCCATGCCATATCCACTGTATCCTACTACCTACTCACTGAGTCACGCAACCACAAGGTCGCTTAAACACAGAGGCCCCTGTGCCTCTAAAAGAGGAAGCAAAGAGGCATTGTGTTCTTCCCAATTGTTATTTTGTAATGGAGACTAAATACGGATACACACCAGCCCTGCATGATTGTGCCTCAATTATTTTTTTCAGTTCTTAACTCCACATTTCAAGTCCTACCCATTATTCTGGGTACTTATGCCAGTTTCAAACCAGGAGAAAACTTAAAGGACATTACTGCAACAGAGGGGGGAAATATAAATAGCTAATTATAGGCTTTAACGTTTCACTGTTCATCAGAGTATTCTCAGCTGAGCAGTTAAAAACTAGGCACATTTTCAATGAATCACAAATTTAAAAATTAAAAAGCAAACAGTGATTCATCTAGATTTCTGTCCAATGTAGAGTTTGGAATTAATGTTGCTAACAAAAGGGAATAGACATGGAAACATACTGTATTTTCTTAAGGAATTCTCTTCACTCAATATATTTATTTTCTTAGGAAGAGTACATTACTAACAATCTGTAAAGATAAAATTCAGAATCTGATCCAAAATATAACCGTAATCCTCACTACTAAAATAAAATTAAAAGGCAATTTCAAAATCTTTATGCCCTAAAAATATTACCTACCACATTAAATCCCTGCAGCACATTCAAATAAAGACTTGCTGAAGGAATTAGCACATGAAAAGAACAAATCTCCACATCCCTAAAGTTCTCTGTAGCATTACAAACATAGTATTGTCATTACTTACCAGAGGTTAACTATAAAAACATCAGTTTCGAAGGTACAAAACACCAACTCTATCAAACCTTAAATCTGTCATTGTGGCTTTCTTTGTAAAATATGCTGCTGTTGCAGGTATTTTAGTGGATATATCAAACCCAACTAGATTTCCTTTGATACAATTTATTTACTGAAATAAGATCTCTATTTTAACTCCATCGCTCAACCTTTAGCATTTGTCTACTTCATCCATCCAGGAGAGGACAGCCCAATACAGTTCTCACTTTTCCCACTGGCTCATCCATTTGGAGTCCACCTTATGGAAGTATGCTGAAGTCCCTCTTCTTTAATCTCCTTCCGCCTGCCCTCAACTCCCTGTGTCAAGGTTCCCTGAAGCATTAGTAACACTCTGGTTGTCAATTGATTGGTTCAGTCTGGAATTTTCCTGTATGGAGCTGGAGGAGGGACAGGAACACTTCAGAATAAAGTTAATAAAGCCACAAAGTGAACATTCATAGCATCTACAAGCCAGATAGGCAACAATGTGGATGGGTTTTATAATCATCATATTGAACAAAATAAGCCAGACACAAAAGAACACCTATCAAATGATTCTATTTTATATAAATTTCAAAAATAAGCAAAAATGAAGGATGCTGTTAGAAGCCAGGATGTTGGTAACCTTGTGGTGAAGGAAAGTAGTGACTAGAAGGAAAAGTCTGGAATCCAAGCAATGTTCCATTTCTAGATGGTTGCTAGTTACAAATATGTGTTCTCTTTGAGAAAATGCATATTTACCATTTATATGTATACTTTAATAAAAAGTGAAATTAAATAAATTGAAATCCAGTAGCATTTGTGATATATAGAAACTAACCTTGAAAATACAGTTGACCCTTGAACTACATGGGTTTGAATTAATATGTTGCATATAAGTGGACTCGCACAGTTCAAGGGTCAAGTGTAGTTCCCATGAAAAACAACGAGATCAAGTGCTAGCTGGGTTCTTTGGTCTGCTGAAGGCACCTAATTTGCGATATGCTTTTTCTTTCCTAAATACAGAAGCTAGCAAGTATAGGACAGGCCGTAAAGAAACACTAGCATCAGACCGAGACTGAGAGGTAAACTAGGTGAATTGATAGAAAATAGTAAAGAGACTGTCTCACCATGGAATAATTCTATTTCATACGCTGTCTAGAGTCAACCTAAAGTCATATTTTTTTCTCCCTTAGATTCAGTGCCATGTGATCCACACACTTTTGTGAAAAACAATACACACCTTAGATGCCCTCCTGGTGCACCATCTCCTTTCACTGAGCACCCCAAGTATCAGTGCGAGCTCTCATCAAACAAGCATTCACTAGAGCCCCTTGGACCTAGTGACTGGTGCTCCAGCACTTTCTAGAAGCCAGAGCAGTTCTTCCATGCCAGTTATCACTTGGAAATCCTGCCAAAATGCAGTTTCAGCTCCCTTTCTCCCTGCCCCACAACCTGAAAGCACTATTATGACATGCATATTCAAGGCAAGCATGCAGAAAGAGCAAACACATTCTTATAAAATATATTTTTTAATCTATAAAGAAAAGCTTGGTTTAATGAGTCCGTGATGTGAGGCAATGTCAGAGAAAATAAAATACTAAACCAGCATTCCCTAAAATATCTTTAATAGAACGGTGGGGAGGACGGCGTCTGTCTGGCTAGGTTTAAGCTTAGTATACCTAGGGGCAAGGATGGTTTGACAGCTTCAGAAGTTCACCGGTCATTTCTACATTTAAGTAAATCTGATTCAATACAGTATTTAAAAATTGGAAACATGAGCATGTCAAAATTAAATATGCTGATAGTCTCCCAACTGTATGAAAACATGTTTTTTCTGTACTTTAAAAAAAAAAAATGTTTCCAGTTTAAATGAGTTTCCTTACAATCCTCCTTCATCCACAAACCTTCTTCCTCCTAACAAGAAGCTCTGAAACCATATTAATTCAATATTTTCTCATCTACTTATCCATTACTGTGCTCTTACAAATAAGAGCTGGGTAATAGAAGAGGTTTTGATTTTGTAGCATTGCTGCATCCATTTATAACTATATGTCTTTAGGTATTTTGTCCATTTTGTTTCAGGGTTGGTAAGGTTTTGGAGATTCTCTAAGTCCTGTTGTCTTAAATGAAAACAGCACTTTTTTTTCTGATTATATAAGCATTTTATGCTTGCTGGACAATGTTCAAAAAATACAAGTCAAAAATATAGGCAATACATATAAGAAAGTAAAAATAGCCCACGCTAGTGTTTTTCAAAGCTAATTTACAAAGTGGGTAATTGATCCAACTGCCCTCCTGTGGATAGGTCTCAGACCTCTTTGCTCTTTGGCCAGCATATTTATGGTCAAATCATCATAATACTCACTGTCCGATCTTTGGGATTCTCTCTGTTCAACTTTGACAGATTATTTTAATGATTTTCACCTTACTTTCCAGGACATTAAAAAGTGGGGTAAAAATAATACAGGTCTTCTAATCTAATTTCCACTCAGGTTGTATATCCCAATCTTGCAGCTATATCGGACATTCTGCAAAATATCAAGATCAGATACCTAAGGTACATGAGAAAACTTTAATTCTATTGAAAGATAAGAGGGGAGGGATTACATATTTTGCTTTTATCACAATGGTTCCAATTTCTGGCTACTGAGTTGAACATCCTATAGTTTAGTATATTCAAATTGCTATTTTATACTACAATTTGTAATATAATGGTAGTAATGCTATTTCTTTTTAAAAGTTTCTCAAAACAACAGTACAGAAATACTTATCTCAAGAAAAAAAAAAATATATATATATATATATATTATCTATCATCTGCAACTAGTTTGGAATTTTAAACAAAGAAAATGAAATTATAATTTTGGCTCACCCCAAGGGAGGAAAATTTTAACAACCAGAGTGCCAATGGTGGAATGGGCTTTGTTGTGAATTAATGAGTTCTCTTTCATGGAACAAACTCAAACCAGGCCTTAGAGTCATTTTCTATAGATGTAGTCTACAAGTTTTCACTGATTGAAAGACAGAACTGAATGAAAGCTCTTGCTCGCTCAAATCCAAAGTTCTACAATGCCCAATGTAAACTCCCCATCAAGAGCCCAGCTCCTCTAACATGCCACACAATACTTTCAATAAAGTGGTGAAAGTCACGGTATTCAATGGTATGGGTGGTAAGGGTATAAGTTCATTTATTATAGATTTCTATTTAGATTGGTCAGTACCCAAACTTTGCGGGTTTTAGTTTCACCATCACACATTTGACTCCAGAGAAGTTTGAATGAGTTACTTTCCCACCATTCCCCACTTTTTCTATAACGTAACCAGAAAAAGGGTAGAAGCATTAGATTTAGACACTGCCCCTTCACATTTGCTCCAAATTCAAGCAACAAATGGGCACAAAGCCCTGAATTGTAGAAGCCACCAGATCTACGCTTTTAAAGTATAGTCTCCAGCCTTTCGTGATCATGCATAGACTGTATTCATTAACTCATTGAGCAGACATTTATTGAGCTTCTATTATGTGTTAGGTATGCTTCTAAACTAGAGGCCAGCAAACTTTTTCTATAAAAGGACAAATAGTAAATTGGCAACTTGCAAGCCATATGGTCCCTGTCACACCTACTCAACTCCTCCATTATAATGTGAAAGCAGCCACAGACAATACACAAATAAGTGAGTATGGCTGCATTCCCATAAAACATTATTTACAAAAACAGGAGGTGGAAAAATTTGGCCTGTGGGCAATAGTTTGCCAATTCTTAATCTTGACCCTTGAGATATATCAATGGACAAAACAGAAAAAAAAATCCCTTTCTCGTGGAATTTATAATCCACTAAAAACAGTAAAATAATTAGCATGTGCTCCAAATACATATATATGTATTTATTTCTAAAGTATATGTGTATAATAGCATATAAAATTTATGCAATATTATAAATCATAATAACAATGTGACAAATATTTTAAAATAAATTTTCTATTTTAATTCTTGATAGTTTTAGTATATATTCACTCTTCACTGAAATTAGCATTACATTTTAGTGAAATATTTTTTAAAATCTTGGTTTAATATTTTGTAATCCAATTTTAAGCCAGTTTTTTTCATATCTTTGGTTTTAATGGCTATCAGAGTGGAAAACTGATCTCACAATGATATATAGCTCCAAATGGGAGAACTGTACTATTGGCTGTGCTTATTAAACCATGATCACCATTTTAAAATCTCATCTCCCAATTATGCTAAGAATTTCATTAAATTTTTGGCTTATACATTTATATTCTTCCTCAGTGTAAATGAGTTATTATTGCCAACTAATTTGGAATGTAAATACTGGGAAGTAAATAAACATTTGTTGACTTAGAGAATAAGTTAATAAAAATTCATTTAAAGCATTTAAAATATTTTTAAAGATGTTTCTAAGTTGATAGAAAGTATGCTGATAAGAATTTTTTGTACGTGACATACTTACATGGGTTTAAGCAATAACCAGTCATTACTAAAATTTAAGGAACATAAACATAGTACCTAACAGTACACTGGGGGAAGGAAGGAATGAGGGGTCACTGCCAAGCTCTCCGTGCCTAGAATGCCCATGCCCACACTTCCCCAAAGGAAACTCGCATAAGTGACGCAGTGTGACCATTCCGCAATCAGAACAGGCGAGGGCTTCAAGATCACTCCTTTTGGTTAATATCTATAAAGTTTTCTTTCTTTCTTTTTTTTATTTTTAAAAGGTAAAGGGTTGGATAGATTCAATGGATCACTTGGCAAACCCGTTGGGGTGCACTTTGAAGACAACTCCTCTTCAGAGCTATTTATCTTACCTGAAGCTTGCATTTGGAAAGTGCCCTTTTAACACTATTGGCTCTTTGTATAGGATTTCAACCCACATTGTTAGATGTAACTGATAGATTCCATCAATCGAGTTCACCTTCTGTGTGCATAGAGCAACAATTTCTCATCACTGCACACTTGGTATGACAACGCAGAAAAAATCTCAAATGATGTGAATCTTTCCTTCACACCTAATTTCAGTCCTAAGCATTTAGTTGGTTATCTCGGTTTCTAACTTCTATGTCTGCTCCAATCTGAAAGTTAAGAATCAGGAAACTGTCTCAGTTATTTGGTAGAATCTTCAACTTCAGATGCGCTTTAGCCACGTTTTCTCTGTCCCTAATGAAAGGTTATTAATCAATAGTATGTTTGTAGTGATGAAAGGGCTGTTTAGAATTTTAATAAATGTCATCTAGAAAATTAACAAAAAGTAATTAGGAAGATTTATTACCTGATTTCCTATCACCTTCATGGTCAAGCCAAAGGAAGTTGTGATAAAGAATGGGAATTACTAAAACTTGAACATTTTATAAATATGTCCTCAAAACCTTTCTTGAATAACCAGAAAGTTCAGCACTCTCTCTTCCCTGATCAGGTAACACTCTAGAACTTTTCACAATGATAAGTGTTTAATCGTTTATCTTTCCAACCCCTCACTCCACTCTGGAAACAACTTTAGAGCAGGAAATTATGTATTTTTTTGTTTGTGTCCTCTAACACATAGTAGTATTTGATTAGTATTTGCTGAAATTAAATAAAATGTTGTGGAAGTCCCAAAGGCTATTATACACGTCCATAGTCCAAAACTGAAGAAAACCTTAGAATAGTAAATTTTATCTTGTGTTCCAGAAAAATAGGTGGGAAATATTTCCTTCTGCATGTTCCGATTGTTCCACTGAACAATCATCTTGAAATGTATTTCAAATAGATGAAGTTTTAAAATGTTAAATTAATTTGTCCCACCTTCTTATAAAGGGAATAATTAAAACTGTCATTATTTGCTGATGATATCGCCGACCTCATAAAAAATCTAACCAAATCATAGACAAACTCAAGACTAAGACTTCAGCAGGGCTACTGGATATAGTATCATATGAATTTTCTATATCAACAACAACCAACTACAAAATATAATCAAACATAGGACACCACTAACAAGAGCATCAGATTCTATAAAATTTCTAAGAATTAACGTCACCAAAAATACACAGGCCTACTTGTCTAAATTCAGTGAAAGAACATAAAAGAAAATCTGAATAAATGAAGAGCATTCTATGCTCTTGAAGGAATGATTTAATTTTTCCCAAAATATCTATATTCAAACCAATTCCAATGATAATTACAAATTGATTTATTTTGATGAACTTGATAAACCTCTTCTAAAATGTGCATAGAAGCAGCTGTAAAGAAGGATCCCTTACCCTTTGGAACAGCATGGAGGGACCTGGAGAGTATTATGCTAAGCAAAATGAGCCAGGCGGAGAAAGACAAGTACCACATGATCTCACTCATATGTGGAATCTAATGAACAAAATAAACTGATGAACAAAATAGACCCAGAGACAGAGAAGCATGGAACAGACTGAGGGATCTCAGAAGGAAGGGGGGTGGGGGGGAGGGGAGAGATTAACCAAAGAATTTACATGCATATGTGCATAAGCCAAGGACACAGACAATAGCATGGTGAGGGCCTGGGGGGGCGGGGAGGCTGGATGGAAGGAGTAAATAGGGGAATAAAAAGGGGACATCTGCAATACTTTCAACAATAAAGATCAATTTTAAAAACTAATAAAATGTGCACAGAGGTCCAAAAGTCTGTAAATACCCAACTCAACTTTGAAAAGGATGACCAGAGAGATTCCAAGATGGTAGGGGACTGAGTGGAAGCTACCCCGACACTCTCCCAGGACCAAACGGGAATTACAACTAAAACATAGAAAAACCACCCTGAATAATCAACTGCAACTGCAGATGAGCTGGAGCGCACCCTCATAACCAAGGAGGAAAAGGGGAGACCGCACAGAGACTGGTAGGAAGTGTGGGGGCGCGAGAGCACTGGCTGGGCTCCCACAGGCAGCAGCTGAAGGTCCCGGGGGAGATCTCAGCCAGGGGGGTTCCCACTGAGGACTCTGGGGCCTAAACCCCAGGCTGGGACCCCCAGCCAAGAGCACCAGGACTGAGAAAGGTGCCCACATAACATCTGGCAGTGAAAAGCAGCCGGGTTTCTGTCTGCCAGGGAGAGACGGCTGGAAACACAGGTTCCCTCTTAAAGGGCTAATGCACAAAGTTTCCTGTGCAGCCACTCACCTTGGGCTCTGGCGGAGGGAGGGAAGAGTGGACTGGAGCAGTGTGAGGAGAGTCTGGAGTTTTGGGCTCTGGAGATGGAGCTCAGATGGCAGACATCTGGATTATTGTGCTGAGTCATTCCCCCACACAGCTGAGGACATCTTTCTCAGGCAGACCTTTGCCAGCCAGGCGGCTTTTGCCTGGGGGGAAGCAACTGCCCCACCCTGTGGAGTTTATGCCTTGAAGTGGTCTAGAATTGAGGCTCATTAAGAGACTAAGATCAATCAGCCTGCAGGCAGAGGTGGACCTCTGGGAGCTTTGAGTCTTTGCCTGATCTGCTTCTGGGCCCAGGCCTTGGAAAAGCAGACTTTGGTGTGCTTCTTGGTCCTGTCAAAAAGATGACCAAAGAGCAAGGAATTGTTCTATTAGATATTAAGACAAACTAAAAGTCATCATAAAGACAAAAAGGTCTTGTTGCCAGAATGAACAAATAAAGCAGTGGAACAGAAGAGAGAGTCATAACAGGCCCATGTCCCTAATATATGACAATAAAGATGGCATCATACACAAATCAAAGAACAAAAAATGAACCAGTTAGCACACAGTGATAGAAAGCCCTCTTTGCAGAAGATTAAACTGAATCCTTATATAACCTTATAAAAGTTTGACTCTAAGAGGATCAAAGATCTAAATATGAAAAATAAATTATAAAGTAATAAAAGATAATAGAAAAATAGCCTTGGGATGGGCAAGGGTTTAAACAAAATTCAAAGAGCACAATCTATAAGCTAAAGTACTTGTGACTATTATCATATCAAAATGAAGGACTCTTTTTAATAATAAAGTTAACAGATAGATGAAAGAACATGAGCAGTAATTTGGGGTGTCGAAAACTGACAGGACCCAATATTTGTAATATAAAAGGAATACCTACCAAACAAGGACCTGTGAGAAAAATGGGCAAAGGAAATGAATAGGCAATTAACTCAAGCAGAAAGTAATTAACTCAAGCACATTAAGAGACGCTCACGCTCACTAGTAATTACAGAAATGTACACTTTATTTACATCAGATTAGCAAAAATTTAAAAACTGGTATGCCTGTTAATATTGCTATATAACGAATTTCCACAAAACTTAGTTGTTTAAAACAGCAACAATCGTTTTATTATTTCTCATGGTCTCTGTGAAAAACAGGGATTCAGGACGGGCTTGGCGGGCAGGTTCTAGCCAAGGGCCAGAAAGTGTCCAGAGCTGGAGAAACTAGGGAATGACCAGACATCTCTCTCCCCTCGTATAACCTTTCCCTTGTGGTCTATCACAAGGGCTAGTTTGAGATTCCTTACAGGATGGTGGCCTCAGGAAAGTGACATCTCATACATGGTAGCTCAGGGCTCCAGGGCAAGTGTTTCCAGCAAGCAAGATGGAAGCTAAATGACCTTTTAGAACTTAGCTTCAAAAGTCACACATGGTGTTAACTTCTGCCGTGTTCTTTTGGCCAAAACACTCACAAAAGCCTGCCCACACTGAAGGGGAAGAGAATTGGACTTTACTTCTTGATGGTGAATGACAAGTGTGTAGAGAAGCATGCAGAATGGAAGATATTGTCGCAGCCGTATTTGGAAATGCAATATGACACAGCTGGGTAATTCCATTGTTGGGTACATGTGGTAATATAGAGTATACACAGGCATGGGTATTCCAGAAAGCAACCTGGCAGTGCTGAAACAAATTAAGTATGTCTATCCTATCTGACTCAGAGTTCTCACTCCTGGTTCTCTCGCTCTCTCGCTCGCTCTCTCTTTTGCTCTCTCTCTATATATACATATCTCCCCAAAATATCTTATTGTAAGAGGTCCATGTGCACAGATGCTTATCATAACATTGTCGAGGTAGCAAGGAGTTGGAGATAATCTATGTTTCATTACCAGGCTAATGACTATGTGAAATGTGATGAATGCTCACAATGGGTTACTACACCACAATTGGAAGCAATACAGTAGATGTACACACAGTAACATGAATAGAATATAAAAAAATACAGTGCTGACCCAGCCGGTGTGGCTCTGTGGTTGAGCATCGACCCAGGAACCAGAAGGTGATGGTTTAATTCCCAGTAGGTCGCGTGCAGGAGGCAGCCGGACAATGATGTTTCTCTCTCATGGATGTTTCTATCTCTCTATCCCTCTCCCTTCCTCTCTTTCTAAAATTCAATAAAAACATTTTTTTTTTAAATATGGTGCTGAAAATTAAGCAGAATGAGATTCCTGGCACAATTTTACCAATATTTTCATTTATTACAATTCATTCACACCAAACAATGTGCTTTTTTCAAGAACACATAGAAATGAAGGGTAAACCCCAACCAATTAAATGTTTGCCTACGTGCAGGGCAGAAGATTGAGAGTAGGGACTGGAAGAGGAAGGGAAGAAAGTAGAGAGGCCAAGTAAACAAGACAAGGACATGGGCCTGAACCTGAGGAGTACAAGTGACTCTCCCCTTTCGATATGATTTAATAACAGTCTCCAAGGGCACAGCAAAACTGGTTGTACTGGATAGGCTTTTGGTCAAAAACCTGGAAATTGAGAGTGACACTGGCCTAGTTACAGATGGTTTTGTAACTCACCTTATTAATCTTTTAAAACATGTTTTGAAATATGGTCAATGACCAGGGATCAATGAGAAATATATTTTCAGGCAGAAGTTTCTCAGAAGTGTTTAGTTAATGTATCACATAGATGTCACTTTAATTAAGACTAGAACACGAGTATTTGAAAAACTATAGTGTAACAACATGAAGGTTCTTAATAATATGGTGCTTAGGAAAAAGATGAGCAAGATTTTAAAATAAATTAAAACAGACACATGCAAAACAGCAATACACATGTTGCAATAAAGATAAACATTAAAATGGCTGCCTATGCGGTAATGAGAGGAGTACGAGGGGGAAAATAATTCATTAACGAATTAAGTTGTCACATCTACATTTAGATTTTAAATTAAGCAAATAAATATTTTACCAAAATAATTACATTTCCCAGAGAAAAGTTAGATACTTTAAACATGCAATTATTACTATATTTATTAAAATATTATAATCTCTATGAAGTCCAGTGATTGAACCTGATTTAGTACAGTAATAAAACAACCACGGGGCCGGAGGCAGGTTGCTGGAAATAGTCAAAGCCTTTACTTCCTTGGTGTAACTTAGACAGCGAGTTCAGTATTCGTTGACTAGTGCACCCCTCTCTCTGCCTGACATTCTCATTTAATAATGTAGTCACAGCTGGGAAACTTGAGATACTGTCACAAGAGACAGAGAGAGCTGAAGCTGAACTACAATGCTATGAGAATAGCAGTTCCTTTGGGGTAAAGGAAATATTAAAATGTCAACCATGGCCTCAGGTTTCCCTTTACAGATTTAACAAAAGGCTAACTTTAACTTCCAAGGCCCAGTGACATCCTAAGGAGACTGGAAAACAAAAGCTGCCCTGCGCCCCTTAGCTCTCCCATTCAGAAGCTGAGAAAACTTGAACAATCTGCATGCAACCCTTTTCTCAAGGTCCTCAAGGTCACTGACAGCAACATTTGTTTACTGGTTTTTACCTCCTAGGACTCTGAAGGAACAGAGAACTAAAAAACATATAGGCTTGAGTTAGTCATAGTAAAAATTATTTTTAAAAGGCCACTGCATCCCCGGCCAGGCGTGGCTCAGCGGTTGAGCACCAACCTAGGATCCAGGAGATCGCAGTTCGATTCCCAGTCAGGGCACAGGCCTGGTTGTGGGCTCGATCCCCAGTAGAGGGCGTGCAGGAGGCAGCCGATCAATGACTCTCTCATCATTGATGTTTCTGTCTCTCTCTCCCTTCCTCTCTCTGAAATCAATAAAGATATATTTTAAAAAAACAATTTTTTTTTTTAAATAATAAAAGGCCACTGCAGCCTGATGCTTCTAAGTGCTGATACTTGAACATCTGTGAAGGCCCCAAGTGAACACAAGCAGAGAGCAATCCAGGAGATCCAACTTCTATTCCCAATGAAAACTTCATGTTTTGTGAGTGACCTTACACTTTGGGTTGTCTCCTTTTAGCAGCTATTAATATTTAATAGTTTCCACCAAAATAGCAAAATAATTTGAGTTAGTATAATGCATAAAGGAGAGACACATTGCTGAAATCTTCCCAAATAAAAACCCCAGTTTCCCCAAATATTTGAGTCCAGTATAAATAACCTTACCTTTACCAGGACTTTTCAAAATGTAATATATACATTAGGGTCTCCTCAAGAAAAGATGCATCAAGAGGTAGGTAAAGTGAAACTCCACAACATTATTTTTCTCCTGGTTGGTAGTTATAATTAAAGGAGAAATCCCAGTGATAAGAATATGAACGAAAAAATATGTATGAACTTTGGTAAGTACTTCACTATGTGCCAAGTACTCTTTTAAGTACTTTAATGTATAATTTATTTAACTCTCACAGCAACCCTGTGGTGCCAATGCTATCCCCTTTTTACAGAACCTTAGGAACTGAGAGATGAAATAACGTGCTCAAGGTCAAAAAGCTGGTAAGTAGTAGAACAGGGATTCAAACCTGGGCCGTCCAGTTCCAGAACCTGTACTCTTAATCCCAGTTACATACTACCCCATTAAAATAACATTTCCAGAAGAGAGACGGAAGCAGTTGGCTAAAGTAAATCAATTTTTACGGGAAGGTTTGATTGGTCAGTAACATTCTCAATTTTTCTTTGTCTTCCATAACCACTTTCCGAGTCATGTATCACTCTTCCAAGAAAGTTACTTAAAATTCCCAGGCTTTAGCTTTCTTATCTACAAAGGTATCACAGACCCACAGTCTCTAGTCCACAACTCTGAAATCCAAAATGTTCTAAAAACCAAAAGTATTTTTTCATGCAACCAATTCATTTGACCTGACCTGAACTCATTTGACAATCTCCTCACATTTCCTCCCTTGTCCTCCTGTCCAATCTTACTTTTTGAGGCTTTCTATGGAATCTCTTGCCCTTTCCAGGATGAGACCAGTGCTCCTCTCCTCTGTGCTCCAAGAGCATTTCAGGTTATATTTTGGCTATGTGGGTGTGTGTTTTAGTCAACAGTCTTTTCCATCCTTCTGCTCTCCTCGTCTCCGCATCTTTTTAGTTAGAAATCATCCTCCATGCTCTCACAGGAGAGAAAAAAAATAAATGATGTTCCAATTCAAAACAAAAATTGTTAAGCTATCATATGGCAAAACATGTTCTCAGGGAACCCTAATAAAGGGTCTCTGGATGCAAAGGTATGAAGGGAAAGCATCACTTCTTCTCTGAGACTAGTACTAGTACTAGTTTTAAAATTTAATATGGTAAGAAGCAAGGGCATGAACATTTGTACAACTTATACTAGATTGTTGAGTACTGATGGAAAGAATGACTATAATAGTCAGAATTTATTACAGAAGAATTCCATACCAAATATTCAAGTAAGTCAGGTAGTTGGCAGCCTTTTTATTAAGAAATTTTGTTTTAATTTTTCCTAGGAAAAAAATTAATTACTCATCATTAATTTTATTAACAAAAAGAAAGTATAAAAACATCGTAAGTTGTTATAGTTTCATTTGTAGACTATCTACATTTAAAATGTGTTTCTCTCTGAAATGCAATGATTTTTTAAGTGGCAATTTGTTTTACAGCACATGAGTTTTGACAATTAATACATGGTGGTTTCAGTTTGTAGCTCTCAGCATGATCAGCCAGAAGAAAATAAACTATCACACTTTGAGATTGTGAGTTTATTGTGGTACTATCAATACCTTTTTATTTTTAAACAGAGAAACAAGCTAATTTGCTTTTTTTGTAGTAGGACATTGGCTCATAAGTGATGCCTGTTTATAAGCAAATGCCATGTAACACTAAGAGCATATGTTGCAAAGATCAAAAAGGCCTTTTGAGGAGTTGAATGAATTCTTCTGAAAGGTACAGAACGACACAGGTCGCCAGGTTCACTTCAGATAATAGCCATTCAAAGTTAGCATCATATGAGATGACAAATCCATAAGATATGGTGGTATGTGGAAGCAATCATTTTAATAATGTTTCACTAAATTACAACAGGCAACCCAAAGGTTCGTTGCATTCTGAAATTTGGTCTGCTCAACGATAAAAAAACAAATGGAAATAGACCAGACAAGTGTCCTTAATGTATCCAGTGGTCTTGTCCAATTCAGAGCTTTCCCTCCTCTGCCATGATAGTCACTTGGACGCTACCCTTCCCAAGCAGTACGGCCAGCATCTAACCGATACAGCGGCCCCATTCATGAGCAGGCTTGCCTGTCCCCAAGAAGGAACTCCATAAAGCCTTTTACTCTTCCCCTGTCACAGTGGGGAAAGAAGTCTCTGCAACAGAATGGCAATTTGCAAATAACTTGTTTATATCTTTGCGCACGTGGTTTACTATTTACGTCACAGTTCTCCCACCACCATTTTCTCACTTCTGCCATGCTTTATTCTCTCTTTTCGGGTCACACTTCAGTGTGTCATATGGGTGACACAAAGCTGAAGTGGCTTAGTTTATAGACCATGAAATTTTGATGATGGTTAAGTTAATTTTGCATGAATATCAAGGAGCCAAAGCTGCAAAAAGCATTCATAGAAAACACCTTTGGAAGGGGAAGGTTACTGTCTAGTTTAACTGGGCCCTGCTCTTTGCCTGATGTTATTTCAAATTGCATTATGCACAGCATGCCTCCTGTTTGTGACAGTGTTTTCCCTTCCAAAACCTTTATAGTTTAAAGATGACAGCTTCTGCATGATGGACTCATTTTTTCAGTCATTAAATATATATTACCTTTCTCTAAAATAAAGTCTCCACCTCAAGAGATAATTAAGCAGGTGAAAAGCTGGGTGTTTTTTCTTTTCACAACTGTCAAATTTTATTTTCCAAATATCCATAGGCTCATGACTTTCTGAAAGGCTCCATGTGAGCCTAAGATAACCAGTTAGTAATTCTAGCATAGTGGCTATCAAGATGCAATAAAATTACAGTGACTCAGCCATTCATTTATTCATTCACAAAAATTCCGGACATAAAATAGCAAGAGGAACACAATTTATGCCCTCAGGGGAAGCAGCAACCTAGTCAGGAACTTTTTTTTTCATCAATCACATAAATAAATAAAATATTTTATTAGGTATTTATTGCTGCAGAACAAATTACCTCAAAACCTAGGTACCTAAAAGTAAATATTTATTATCTCGCCATTTCTCTGGATAAGGAATTCAGGAATGGCTTAGCTAGATGGTTTTGACTCAGGGTCTCTCATGAGGCTGAGGTCCAAATATTAGCCACGGTTGTAGTCATTTGTTAGGTTGACTGGAGATTCCAGTTTGCCTGAGACAATCCTGGTTATGTCTCTTTTCCTGATAATTATAATTAACATTCCCTTTCATTTTCAAAAGTGTCTTGGATTGTACAATACATTCATCACTGAACTCACTAAGAAGCTATATTCATAGCAGACTACTCCTCATATGAAAAAATGTCTACTGTTTCAATTTCTTAGCCTCTCACCCATATTCCCCCTCAACACATACAGGGTAGCTTTCCTTCCTTTCTGCCTTCAAGTTATCTCATCTTTCCATCAATTCTGAGAGCATCCAATATTAATTTAATACATTTCCATTTGCTTAAGTTAACCCAAGTCAAGTTATGTTGCTTGCAACATAAGAATCTTAAACTGATACAACCATGTTATGGTGGTTCTGTTTTATGCTAATGGAAAGGTTTTAAATCTGTTGAGGTGAGGGGAGGAATTATATCAGCATTTTAAGACAGTTGCATAGTTGCTATAGTACAAATAGGAATTAGAAGGGATGAGATGATAGATGAGAAAGCTAGTTTGGAGATATTGCTGTAGTCCACTTGATACCAGATTGTGCCAGAGGCTAGGATGTGTGTTAGGAAGATAGGGTGATGTTATTGATTCAAGAGATTTAAGAGGACTGACAGGACTTTGCGGTGGAATTGATACAGAAAGAAAAAGAGGCATTGCCCTGGCCAGGTGGCTCAATTGGAGCATTGTCCCATACAGCAAAAGGTTGCGGGTTCAGTTCCTGGTCAGGACACATACCTAGGTTGCAGGTTTGATCCCTGGTTGAGGCACGTATGGGAGGCAACCAATTGATATTCCTCACATCTCTCTCTCTCTACTTTCTTCTCTCTCTCTAAAAATCAATAAAAACACATACTCAGCTGAGGATTAAAAAAACAAGCATACCTATTAAAGATGATTCTTATGGTTTTGGTTTGTCTACAGAATGTGGGTTGAGTCTATTGACTGTAATAGAAGACACAGGAAGAGAATCAGATATGTGAGTTTGAGCTTCCTAGACATTCTAGGAAGGGAAATTGGGTCGGCAGTTGAACACACACAAGGAGAAGCATTAAGGAGTGATCTGAACTAGAGTTACAGTTGCATGTGACCTTCCTACAGATAGTAAAAATAAAAGCCATAGATGGGGTAAGATCACCTAGATCAGTATTTAACCCTGGCTGAACATTAGAATCACTCAAGGAGTTGTCTTTACAAAAGATAATGCCTGGGCCTAAAGTTCCTGATTGACTTGGTTGTGGTGGAATGACTACATTTAAACAACTCTACATAAATAAAGATTAGAGCAGAAATAAATAAAGAACAGAAAAATAATAGAAAAGATTAACAAAACTAAAAGTTGGTTCTTCGAATTGGTAAAAAAATTTGACAAACCTTTAGCTAGACAAACCAAGAAAAAAAGAGAGAGGATCGAAATCAATAAAAGTATAAATGAAAAAAGATGACATTGTAACAGATACCACAGAAACACAAAGAATCGTAAGAGGCTACTATGAACAACTATACACCAACAATCTAGAAGAAATGTACAAATTCCTAGTAACACACAACCTACCAAGACTGAATCACAAAGAAATAGAAAATCTGATAAAGTCATTTGATTAAACTTTTTTAAAAAAGAAAAGAAAATCTGAAAACACCAGTAACGAATAAGAAGATTGAATTAGTAATCAAAAACCACTCAACAAAGAAAAGTCCAGAACCAGATGGCTTCACTGGTAAATTTTACTAAACATATACAGAAGAATTAGTGCCACTCTTTCTCAAACTATTCCAAAAAATTGAAGAGGAGGGAATACTTCCAAACTCATTTTACAAGGCCAGCATTACCCTGTTACCAAAGCCAGATAAGGGCTCTATAAGGAAAAGAAAACTACTAGCCAATATCCCTGATGAATATAGATGCAAAAATTCTCAACAAAATACTAGCAAACCAAATTCAGCAGCACATCTAAAGGACCATACACCATAATCAAGTGGGAATCATCCCTGAAACACAAGGATGATTCATCATATGAAAATCAATAAATGTGAGACATCAAATTAATTGAATAAAAGATAAAAATCATATGATCATCTCAACAGATGCAGAAAAAGCATCTGACAAAATTCACATCCTTTCATGATAGAAACTCTCAACAAATTAGGTTTAAAAGGAACATAATAAAGGCCCTATATGATAAGCCCACAACTAACATAATACTCAATGGTGAAAGGTTGAAAGCTTTTCCACTAATATCAGGAACAAGACATGGGCACCCACTCTCACTACTCTTATTCAACATAGTACTGGAAGTCCTAGCCAGAGAAATCAGGCAAGAAAAAAAATAAAAGGCTTTGGAATTGGAAAGAAAGAAGTAAAATTGTCTCTGTAGATGGCATGTCTTTATTTATAGAAAATACTAAAGACTCCACTCATCAACAAAGTAAAGTTACAGGATGCAAAATCAATGTACAAAAATCAATAGAATATTATATATTAATTATGAATTATCTGGAAAAGAAATAAGAAAGCAACCCCATTTACAACAGCATCAAAAACAATAAAATATTTAAAAATAAATTTAACCAAGGAGGTGAAATAGCTCTACACTAAAAACTATAAGACATTGATCAAAGAAACTGAACAAGACACAAATAAATGGAAAGGTATCTCATGTTCATGAATTAGAAGAATACTGTTATAATGTACACACTACCCAAAGCCATGTGTAGATTCAATGCAACCCCTGTCAAGAGTCCAATGGCATTTTTTACAGGGGGAAAAAAATCCTAAAATTTGTATGGAACCTCACAAGACTCTGAATAGCAAAAACAATCCTAAGAAAGAATAAAGCTGTAGGCATCACATTTTCTGATTTCAAACTACACTATAAAGTTATAGTATTCAAAAC
Source organism: Miniopterus natalensis (assembly GCF_054644295.1). Lineage (NCBI taxonomy): Eukaryota > Metazoa > Chordata > Mammalia > Chiroptera > Miniopteridae > Miniopterus > Miniopterus natalensis. The sequence goes on along the minus strand of NC_142103.1, from coordinate 94,116,768 downwards.
AGTATGGTGCTGGTATAAAACAGACACATAGGCCAAATGGATAGAATCAAGAGCCCAGAAATAAACTCATTCATATACTATCAACTAATAATTGACAAGGAAGCCAAAAATACTTAATGGAGAAAAGACAGTCTCTTTAATAAATAGTGCTCATAAAATTGTGTAGTCACATGAAAAAGAATGAAACTAGACCCCTATTTATTCCACTCACAAAAATTAATTGGAAATGAATTGAAGGCTTAAATGTAAGAGCTGAAACCATAAAATTCATAGACGAAAACACAGGAGAAAAGCTTCCTGACATGAGTCTTGGCAATGATTTTTTGGATGACACAAGCAACAAAATCCAAATTAAACAGTGTTGGGGGCAGGGTGCTGGGTGAAAAGGTGAAGGGAGAAAAGGTGAAGGGGGAGAAAAAAACGACAACTGACAGACAACAGTATGGTGATTGCCAGAGGGAAAGGTGGGTGGGGAAGGTAAAAGGGGGTAAAGAGGATATGAGTGGTGATGGAAGGAGACTTGACTTTGGGTGGTGAACACACAATACAATATACTGATGATGTACTATAGAATTATACACTTGAAACCTATATAATTTTATTAACCAATGTCACCCCAATAAATTCAATACAAATTTAAATAATTAGTTAGTTATCTAATTAAGCAGTGGGACTGCAAACTAAAAAGCCTCTGCACCGCATAAGAAACAATCAATGGATTGAAAGGGCAACCTGGACATTGAACATGGACATTGGTGTGGGGAGGGCCTGGAGGTGGGATGGATGTGGGGTGGAGGGGATCAGTGGAGTTAAAAGGGGGACATCTGTAATGGTCTCAACAATAAAGATAAAGAAACATTAAAAAAAAGAAAAGAAAGAAAAGGCAACCTACAGAATAGAAGAAAATATTTGCATCTGACAAAGGTTAATATACAAATTATATAAGGAATTCATACAATAGCAAAAAAATTCCAAAGTAAAAATGGGCAAAGGTCCTGAGTAAACATTTTTCCAAAGAAAATATTCAAATGGTCAACAGATAAATGAAACGATGCTCAACATCACTAATTATTAGGGAAATTCAAATCAGAACCGCAATGAGATATTGCTTTCAAACCTGTTAGAATGGCTATCATCGAAAAGACAAGAGATAAATTCCGGCATGGCTGTGGAGAAACGGGAACTCTCAGGCAGTGTTGGTGGGAATGTAAACTGGCATAGCCAGTGTGTAAAACAGTAGAGAAGTTCCTCAAAAAATTTAAAATAGAATTACCATATGATCCAGCAATCCCACTTCAGTGTTACTTATAAAAGTGAAAAACAAATTAAAAGCTGGTCATCTACACATAAGGTAATCATTTTATGTGAGCAACAAAAATGTATATGCAACACAGAAAAATGATTATATCATGAGAAGTAACAGTAACAAAAATTGAACAAATACTATAATTGTAATTATTTAAAAGTGCTTATATATTCAGATAAAAACTGAATGGGCATATACAAATATGAAAATATAAGTTACAGTGTTAAGGAGGGGGAAATTTTGGGCAACTGTCCTCCATTTTCTAAAATTTTTATACTACTGTTACTTTGCATAAAAATTAGTAAAGGCATGCCAAACTGATAGGGGTTTAGGGGTAATATATTTATATATCAGAGAGAGGGGAAGCAATATTGTCATTCTGTTTTCTTCTAAACTTTATTTTAATGAAAAAGTGAGAGTGATCCTACAACACTCTAAGACCAAATAAATGTCAGCTCAGCATTTGTGGAAAATGCTAAGACTACAGGTCAACAATGAATCAGCCTAATTCAGAGGCTAATAACATAGAGTGAACTATCATATTGGTGCTTAAGTGTAATGTGTCTCAGAGGGGCAACTGTAGATGGATGCACTGGAAGATTCTACCTCCATTACCAAAATGACTGAGGTCTCAGTGATGGTTTATAATCAGAGACCCAGATTTTATTCTCTTTAGAGTAGCTATGGAATAAAAGCTCACTAGTAGGAAACCCTTTGAATTAATGGATGCAAGACTGACAGCACTAAAACTGAGGACTCTAGGTTTTGTCTTTGTGGAAAGACCAAAAAAAAAGGGAAAATGAACACAAAATGACAATTTTTATAGCCCACATATACTTAATAGAATGCACATATCTACAGTTGTAGTAAATCAATGGAACTAATGTGCCATCCCCTACACTTTATATTTTTTTCTTGAAAAACATTTAAAATCCAAGATTAGTACCCACAAAACTTACATTTGAAAGTACTGATAACTACATTTTGTAGAACAATTTAGTGTTCAAAACACATTCACTTGTTTTATCCCACATAATCATTTCATGAATCCTTTGAGGAGATAAGGCAAGCAGTTATTCACATTTTACATATGAGAGAAAAAGAATTTAACCAACCAGCTGCCACTAAGCGAAAAAGTAGCAGAGTCCAAACTTAAATTTCAGGAAAGGGGAGGCCCCCAGAGTTTGCCTTTGCACTGGGAATGCTAGGAGAGAGCCATTGGGGGCTGGATGAAAGAAGGTGAAGGGATTAAGAAAAAAACACATATAATCACATAGACACAGACAACAGTGTGGTGATAGCCAGAGGGAAGAGGGGCGGGGGAGGTGGGCCAAGGGGGGGAAATGGGGATGGAAAGAGACTTTGCTTGGGGCGATGGGTGCACGATGCAGTGTGCAGATGATGTTTTGTTGAGTTGTATACTTCACACTAGTATGGTGTTGTGAACCAATGTCACCCCAATAAAGTCAATAAAAAATAAAATAAAATAATATTGGATTATAAATAAACCATAATAAAAAAGCAATGAAATGAACTAATGGTGATATTTCTAGAACTGCTTAAAACAGGAAAAGAAATACTTTGGGGGGCTTCAAATCATACAGTAGCAGGGTCATTTATCCTGCCGATAAGGTTGATCCCGTACAGCATTCTCGGCAATTTGGGATGTGAGATGTGGTCAAGTAGAGAGGCAATTAGCTCTGCCACATACAAGCTCTGTGTGACCAAGAATGAACAAAATCAAACGACTCCAAGCCTCCATTTCCTCATCTGAAGAATGGAAGTTTTCATTTACAGTGTTGGAGTGAAGAGAAAATGAGATAAAACTCCATTTCAGGAAAGGGGTGGTCATTATTCTTAATATTTTCAGCTGGTTGCTTTTAGAGGTTTTTATCTTCTAAAATCAAGTTACTTCCTCTACCAATGTTGTTATTCTAGAAGGAGCCTCATAAATTTTACAATTTATTGTTAGCATTACAAAGGAAAAGCAACTCATCTGATATAATGAATGTGTTCTAAAATCCATTTTTATAACTTTGAGAATTATCTAGGAAGCTTGGGAATTATGACTTCAAAGTATTCAAAACATGTTTTTCTTTTGCATTTCCTGATCACAAAGGAGGCACTTAGCACATTTAGAATAATATACAGTGCTGTTGATTTAGATAGATAAATGTATATATTATTATATGTATTATACACACACTCAACTTCTAAAGCATAAACCCATCAAGTTTATCAACTCCATACCATCCCCTCCCCCGATAATCATGTTTCAACAGTCCTTAGGGCACACATCTGGCAATTTGTTTTACAATGTTAATGTTCACCAACTTTGAGGGAATGTATTCATCTGACAGTGAGGTGGAGATTTAAGGAACCCCAGGAGGTTTTTCCTTTCAGATAATTTCTTCCTTCTCTTGGCCAGCATAAATCTTGCAGCTTTGGTTAAACAAACATTAAGTGTCTAACTTCTATCTACATAAAAATACAAAAGGTCCTTGAAGATATTTTTTTATCATACGTTGTTTTTAACTCACATGACTTTTTCAGCTCTTAACTAAAAGTGATCTCCTGTTAAGGTGGGACCCAGAGAGGTACCTTTGAAATGTGGGAGATTTGAGACAGATTTAGAATGTAAGACCCTTCCAAGAATGCACATATGGGTGCTTTAGTAAGAAGGCAGCAAAATAGATGATATCATTAAAGCTTGTAATATACAGTGTTGCTTTCCTACTCGGCATCTATTCCCTATTCCTTCTTCCAAACAGCACCTCGATTTGGCCCCTACCCCTACGGCCTCCATGTGTCCCAGGGTGAGCCAACTCTACTACCAGAACCTTAGATAAGCCTAACTGGACTACAGGGAACCTAGGCTTCCTCCTTGCAAGTGGCTGGTTCAGAAATGGGCATACGACTCACTGAGGGCCAATGAGATTTCCAATGAGAGGCCTTTGATTGGGGAGAGTACCAGGTCAATCATTTGTTTTTCTTGGAGAGCTTTCAGAGCCATTCTCCCTTCTTTTCCTTTTGGATGTTGTCATGCAAAAATGTGACATCCAGTCATAGGAAGAAGCCAACACTCTGAAGGAGACAGAGCAAAGAGAATCACAGGGAAATGGAGCCAAGACCACTGCAGGAAGCGTCCCTGAGGCCCACCTTACTGGGGCATTTCTCCATGTGTAAGTCAGTATACTTCTTCACTGCACCGTATACACCTGGCGGAATTGGATTTGTTGTGACTTGATGCCCATGCAGCCCAAATAATATGGAACCAAAGTCAAAATGTTGTGTTGTGTGTGTCCCACAGCCACCATGCTCTGAGCATTTTTTTTTAAATCATAAGCATCTATACCATCTGTCACTTGTTATAAGTAAAAACTAAACAGAGAAAAGGCACGTGACTACCCAAAGCATTGCTGTGCAACTGACTAAATCTAGGGTAAAATATTCCCATCTCTCCTATCCTAACACTTTTCTTCCCTTGGATTGCATTTTTTTCACCATTAAAATCATTTATAAACTGGGGAAATGTTCTACAAAAATGTCACCTTCATTTTGCAGTAATTTGAATACATAATTATTCATCTATCTAAGAAAAACAATCCATTTTAGAAAATTAATTATTGAGTGTATAAGTGCTTTCATTCTTAGAATCCAAAATGTGAATTGGCTGGATCATAATTAATGCTTTCTAGCATGACTCTTATAAAGGTGTCTCTCCAATCAGATCTGACAGCCTACTTGCCCAACTCGGCTCTTATGCCTTCAAGATCTTAGTAAAACAGAAATGAACTTGAAAATTGTTCTAAATAGGAATGTAAAATTAAATAGTGTTCCTGTCTGATATATAATACTTTTATTTACCTAACTAATATTGCTAATGTGAAAACAGGAAAAAATAGCATTATTTTAAGTTGGCTTTGCCCACAAAGCTATACATTAATCTCTTCCTAAAGGAACAGTTAGGTCCTTAACACAATTGCATTTTGCAATCTCTATCCTATGCCTTTTTACTTTATTGTATATGTACAGCTATTTAAAAATATGTTTTTACTGATTTCAGAGAGAGGAAGAGAGAGGGAGAGACAGGTAGAAACATCAATGATGAGAATCATTGATCAGCTGCCTCCTGCATGCCCCCTGCTGGGGAGGGAGCCCGCAAGCCAGGCATGTGCCCTGACGGGGATCTGAACCAGGATCTCCTGGATCCTAGGTCAACAGTCAACCACTGAGTCACACTGGGCTATGTATAGCTTTTTTATAGTAAAAAAACCATTTATATTGGTTGTATTAAATACTATTTTGAAGCCAAAATATATAGTATAATAAATATACAGGATTCTATCTTGGCCTACATCCAATGGACTTTAATTATTAAGCTATTTAAACTGATTCTAAGACAGGATTTCTGAGTAGGTGATACGCTCCAGTCTGGAAAAAGACAAGCAATGTCTCAACATACATCTATAATTCAAACATTTTTCAGTATTTCTTAACTTTATATAAATGCTTGCTATTAAAATATTACAATTCACTCCCAACACCTCTAGAAAGAAGCCTACATTTGGAGCCTCTACATTTAGAGCCTTCTGGAGGTAATGCCTTCTGATAATACAGTTTCCACGCCTATAGTAAACTCTTTGACTAACACTGCCCATATGAATTTATGTCAAGGTTCTGGTGACCTAATCTGCCACATGGTCCAACAAGGATGTCCCTCTAACTGTTGCTGCAGGTTGTATCTGTCCGGTTGCCTGTTGCAGGTAGGGACATTATCTCCCATCAGTTTAAAAGGCAGATTCTGGTGCTCCCAAAGATAACAGGAAAGGGCAAACTCCTAAGTACATCCCCAAACAGGTCCTCTATATCTTTAAAATGCATGGACTCGACAACGAACAGGATATGCATATGGCCAGGTGGCAATGTCATCTTCAGGCTTACACCAAGGCCATACTGGTTTTAGCGATGTTTACCAGTAAAGGAATAGAGAATCAGTAACCCTCCAGCTCAATTTCTCATGTTTGCTTTTACCTTGCACTCACTGTTTGCATTACTTTGCAGACATGCTCAGATGCACCCACTGACTCAACCATGGGAGTGAGTTCGTGCATGAGATTGGCTGATAAAATTGCAAGAGGAAACTTGGGATTTAATGTATTTGCTTTCCACACCGGAAAGCCCTAAGTAAGTGTCCACAGACAAGGGCCCCGTTTCAAATGGTTTCAAAGTTTAAGCAAAACACTCAAGGAATAAAATATCAGTTACTTAAAATTTACCTTTTTAGAATCTGAATAAAGCTTCATAGTCCAGGGACAGAAAATATTTACTGCAACATTGTAGGTTGTTCTTCTGTTCCCTAGCTACCGCCATCAAAATGACTCTGACAAAAATATTGGAGTAAGGGAATCTAATTAATTTAAGATCACAGGGATTGGGCGTTGGGTGTTAAAGAGGATCTGCTGACCTAGAAGGATTTTAAACATGGAAGAGATTTCAGAGAGCTTTAAAGTATAGATATAAAATTACCCAGCCTCTAAGACTTGGGTCAACGGCTAATATAAGAAACGGTAAGTGAAATAGGGCTCAAGGAGGAGCCTGAGACATTGCCTGTTAAAACAAGTAAACAAACAAAGAGCAAACAACTGTTTACACTTCTGTGAAGTCTCCAGAAAATGCTGCTTGGTATCAAATAGAACACTATAAGCACCATAAAATAAGATTATGAGAATTTGCAAAGAAAATGGCACCTGCCCTTTAAAAAGTGAGGGGGTGGCGTCAAAAGGATTTGGATAATTTGCTAAACACATAACATTTGCTTTCTGTTAAAACCTCTAACTGACACAATCCATTAGCATTAATGCAGGAACCCAAAACACAGTATTTTCAGAGTCATGAGACCAATCAAATTATGTTCTTTGGACAAATAAGATTTGGGAGGAAGCATCTTGTGAAAAATGTCAGGAATCTCGAAAAGAAACCCTATTTCCCTTTAAAATACAACCACACAGAAGCGTGCTTTAAAGACAAATGTTGGCCACCTGCCACCTTTACAATAACAGATGAGTTCACGAATAACTGACTATCCAGGTATTTTACTTTGAAAGCAATACAGTGGTAGCGACCTCATCAAAACACTGGAGTCCATTCTCTATGTCCACTCTCCTAAAACTATAAAGTGGAAGTCCTTTCCACCTGCCTCAAGTCTTACCTGAAACTAGACCATGGAGAAAGAAGCCAGGGAGGAGCTGTGAATCACTGTTCGGCCAAGTCCAAGCCAGAAGGCAGGCATGTAAATTGCTCCAAGGCTAGAAAAGATTCCTCCCTAAGGCAGAAGTGAAATGTTTGCTTGCACCTTTATAAATAAAGTTCTGTCGAGCTGCGAGGAAAATACAGTCACATCCATAGGGACAGTCAGGAAGCTGGCCCTGTGAATGTGCAATGCAATCTATTTCCACACAAAGGACATTTCCACCAGCTTCCTCCCGGGACGGTAAATAATCACTAATCATCCCAGATGGCGTGAATCTAAACTTATCAGTGACAGATAATAAATCAGGGCATTCTGATGTGTGCCAATGATTTCACACCGATGGGAAATTCAAACTGCTAAGTAGCATAATTAGTTACAGATAATTCCAAGACATTAATCATGCTTGGGATAAATCCTTGGAACAAACAGTGGAAATATTCTTCATCATCTATATTACCGAATGCCTGAAAGGGACTAATTTGGCACTGGCTTGTAAGCATGGAAGCATTTAAGGTGGGCAGCACTTTTCTAATACCCAGAATTGATAGTTCATCAGACATTTTATAAAATGAAGCACCCTTCCATAGCCACCTTTTCAATTTCTCGTCGCACACACAAGACATTTAATTTTACATTCAAGAGAATTTAAATTTGAATACTTATGAAGCAAGTGAGTTTTGTTTGGGGATCTTGGGATCTCCTCCTAGTGCTGACTTCAACTTAAACCTGTCCTGTAAAGCTTCCCAGAGTCCTTCAACCTAATGTCCCATTCAGTCCTCACTTGTCTGCAATGCACCTCCAGGCATTTCTTTTCCTCAGACTCCTCTCAAAACTTCCTGCTCCTGCATCCAGTTCTCTCAGAATCAAGATCTTCACTAGCTACTCTCGGTAACCCAACCATGCCCAAGAATTCACAACTGAGAACAAGTGGATGCAAGCTTGTCTTCCCAATATTATAACTGCATTGAATTTATGAGGCTTGGGAATGAGAGAGTTTGGATGTGTTAAATTGGTCTTCGGAGACCCCAAAAATCATGCTAGATGAGCAACTAGCTTATGACTAGAGTCGGTCATGAGGTGGAGGCCAACACAGGGCATATGAGCTGCCCAGAGATGAGCTACCAACACGAGTTGCTGCAAGCGTTCGAAAGCACTATGTGCTCAGAGTGCCACAGAGCACCACATGTGGCTTCTCCTTGGTGGTCCATGAATTTCACCATCCCAAACCTAAATCCGCTCTTCCAGGTCAGGTATCCTTTCCTATAACTTGTGGTGATTCTATAATTCAGAACATTTTCACTTCCATAAAATGAAATCTTTTCATTCTTTTTCTCTGAACTTTGGTGTTTTACGTAACTCTTGTAAATATCTTCCCCTCCCATAAATTAATCAAAATATTCTCTTGAGTCATTTTTAGTACTTTTAGTTTTTAAATATTTAAATATTCAGCCTATCTGAAATTTATTGTGGCTATGGCATAAGCTACATATATAACTTTGTATTTTTCCAAATTGGTGGCATGTTGTCCTAACACCATTAATTTAAAAAGTCAACCCTTTGTTACAAATACCCATCAACAAGATATAGAGTAAATCAATTAAAACATATCTATATGATGAACTTCTATGTAGCTTTTTAAAACATGAAATTGCTCTGTATCTAATAATGCCACCAATGTATAGATTGAATGGTTACAACAAGAAACGCAAATTGAAGAAAAGTATGTATGATATGACCCAATGAAAGATAAATACAGTTTTCTCTAGATTTCAAACATATGTGTCCGTGTTCATTAGTTTTTTCTCGTTTTTCTTCTTTGCTCAAACCCCCCTATCAGCCCCCCCCCACCCGCAGCTGTCAGCCTGCTCTCTATCCTTGAACCTCTATTTTGCTTGTTAATTCATTTTGTTCATTAGATTCCACATATGAGTGAAATCATATGGTACTTGATTGCTGGGGGTGGGGGTTGGGAGGAGGTGGAGAAGGGGATGGGGGGATAAATGGTGATGGAAGGAGATTTGACTTGGGGTGGTGAACACACAATACAGTGTACAGATGATATGTTGTGGAATTGTGCACATGAAGCCTGTACAATTTTGTTAACCAGTGTCACCCCAATAAATGCAATAAAAAGGAAAAAACTACATACGCACTTGTATAAATATTGAACAAATTAAGAGCCATGCAGATCAAACTGTTAATGCTTACATCTGAGGGTCAGGATTGGAGATGGAGGAGACTCTCCTTTTCCCAACTATTTATATTTACATAATTTTTAAAAGTGTATTTATAGAAACATATACATAGTTTTGCATTTTATTTATATTTTTTAAAATATATCTTTATTGATTTCAGAGAGAGGAAGGGAGAGGGGGAGAGAGAGAGAGAAATATCAATGATGAGAGTCATTGATCGGCTGCCTCCTGCATGCCCCCTGCTGGGGATCGAGCCCGCAACCTGGGCGTGTGCACTGACGAGGAATAGAACCGTGATCTCCTGGATCATAGGTTGACACTTAACACTAAGCCACACCTGGCCAGGCTATAGTTTTGCATTTTAATGTGAATCTTGCAAACCAGAATAATTCTTTAACTTTAACCAATAGTATTAAAACATACACCTTCCAAGTCACTAAATTCATAGAAAATTCACTTGATAAGAAACGCCTCTCCATCTCTCTTCCTTTGCTGGACTGTGACTTGAACAAGAAATTCACCGCTACTGAGTTTAGCCTCAGAGGTTCTGGAGTTGTAACTGCAGTTAGCCTATGGTGACTACTTACATTCAACTTAGGAAAATGAAATACGCATATGAAAAGTTAAGAGATCAAAGCAGTATATGTGTACTACATTCCTGATAGGACTGTAGGAATTAAATTAGGAGGAAACGCCCAGAAGAATTTCATTAAAAGGATGGGATGGAGCTAGTCAAGTTTTGATGATTCAAAGAAGAAGTATGAGTATAAAGTGTATAATCAGAAAAGTAAACATATTAAATAGATGAGTCCATTGGAGTAGAATGTTTTTATTAAGAAGCCGTGAAGTTAATTCTGAAAATGCTAGTTAGAACTTAATTACAGAGAATCCTCAATGTCAGCCCAAGGGTGTTAATCTTTGTCAGGCAGAACCACTATGACAGATAGATATTATTTCTCATGTTAATGCCAATTGCTAGGGGGGGCTAGCTTTGAACAACGTTGAGAAAGATTCTCAAGTACTACTCAGTATTACTAAGAAATATCTTCGTGATCAATTAGCAATGTCTGACATGGGCTAATGAGGGAAGCATTGTTCTGTGCGGCATATGTGCTAACTCTGCTACAGGCAAGGAGGCTTTTGAGATGTGGGGAAATAGATCTGACAGTGTTTTTGAAAAATAAATAGGACCTAATTTCGGTGAGACAAATTAGAGGCACAAAGGAAGAGAGATGGCACAATAGCACTTGATGAGGTTTGAGGGAAAGGGGGAATCAAAGGTGAGCCTAAGGTTTTGAGCCTTGAATCCTAGTATGTGGGTAGCATTTTCAAAAATAGATCATTTTAAAAGTCCATTTTCCAGGAGAAGGTAATGGAGTCATGATTTTTGAGCTGGTGACCATGTGAAAATGCCTTGCAAGAAGTTTGGGTACGATGCTGAAAATGCAGAATAAAGAAAAAGGCAAGCTTTTTTTCCCTTTCCTCTTTAGGAAGGCATATTGCTGGAAGGAAAAAAAAAAATTCATGTCCTACTTACAAATCATCCCAAATTTGAGTTCCAAGAAGAGGATGGCTTAACAATCCACTGGGTAGAATAAAATAAAGAACGGTATAATTTTCCCTCTCAAAAGAGTGATGTTTTAAAGAATCTGTTTTGCAATGCAATGATAGTTCTTTTAAAATTTCATTACAAAAATTACAAATAAAGATAAACTTCATAAATTTTAAAATTCACATTACTTAAAAGTTTAGCTTGCCTTCCTTTCTATAACACTGAAGCTTTAGCTTTATTTTAAGTTCATATCTGGAAGGAAAATTTGCTGGGAAAATCCACCTATAATTAGGCCATGTAAGTGCACGGTGCATCATACAATTCAAAGTCCTTCCGCAATTGCTAATTTGCACTTAAAACTCTCCAGTGAGTGCATAAGGCTGGAGTTGTAACTTCCACTGTAGATGGATTCAAATAGGATCTAGAGCAGCGATCTAGTTGACCTAAACCCCACACAGTAAGTTCGTGATGGAATTGGGACAAGAATTAACGAACGACTCCTGCCTCCAAATCCAGTGTTGTTTACAGAACATCACAGACTTTCTGCCATATTGAGACATTTGGTTACATATTGGCCTTTTAAAATGTTACATATTCTTATTTTTTCATAAGGAGTCTGATAATGGGTTCTTTGTCTAATTTTTTCTATTAAATTGGATTTACTTTCCCCCCAAATAACAAGCTTATAAGCATAGTTTATAATCAAGAAAGTCTATGATCTCATGCAATATTCAACTGCTGTCATTAAAAACAAGTGGTGAGACAAAGTGGTTGCAATTACACCATGAAAGGGTTGCCTGATTTCAAAGGGAAACTGAATTCAAAATGTTTGAAATAATAGGGTTACTATTTTCTCTTCTGTTCCAAAATACCTAACACAATGAGAATGAATGAATTCTTGTTTCTTCTATTGTTTCTAGTCAACAAATGTTGCGTTTACTGGAAAAATAATAATTCACCACCAAGACATGTTCTTTCCTTTTTGTGACTATACCACTGATCTCTCTCTCTATGGCTAAATGGCACATTTGGGAATCACCAAAGGCTAGTGAATTTTCTACAGGCCTTTAAGTGGTGCTTTCCTCAAATCATAGGATAAGGTTTATTTAGAATCTCTTGTGCTTTACCTGACAAGATGTGACCCAGGGTGAAGGATAGAAAAGTTGATTGAAATTATACACCTCTGAGACCTCCAGAAGATTGACACTATTTTCAGGTTTGTTTACAGTGGACTCTGAGAAACAAAATGCTTCCATTTCACCCTGGGGTTACAAATGTCATCTACAAGGGCAAAGACCATTTTCGATATATGCCTTGTGGGATTATCTGTGGCTCCTAATAGAGTCCTAAACATACACTGACCACTCAATAAATAATTATTTGATTTGGATAAAAATAAATGTAGTTTCAGCGTAGCAGCATACTTCACTGCGTGTTGAGTGGAGCTCTGTGTGTGTGGTAGACTGCGTGGCCCCAAATTTCTGCCCTTTATTCCTTTACATCCTCTGCAGTATGGTTTGGAAGCTCCTCCAATCCAGAGGTGTTGTCTATTTCCCAATCTTTTGAATTGGGGCTGCCCCTGTGACTTGATTTGGCAAACAGAATGTGGCAGAAGTGACAGGGTGTCAGCACTGAGCTCGGGCTTTGCTCTCTTGGAAGTGGCTGCCATTTGAGCAAGCCCAGGCTATCCTGATGGGGGTTGAGAGACTTCATGGAGCAGAGGCAAGATGCCCTAGCTGAGGTCATCCCAAACCAGCCATCAAGTGCCCAGCTGGCCCAACAGCTAACCACAGATACATGAGAAAATTCAGCTGAGACTAGCCCAAATTGCTGACCCACAAAATCATGAACTAAATTAAGGGTTATTGTTTGAAGTTCATAAGTTTGGGGGTATTTTGTTGCACAGAGAAAGCTAATTAATGCATAGGAGCTTCTGCCAAGATTTTCACACTTTTACAAAGTCCCTACAGAGGAAGCTTCCACCCCTCTTTTTAATCCCGTATTCATTCCTTCCCAAGAGAACAGGCATAGCTAGCCTGATGGGTAAAAGCTTGACATTTGTCCCACTACCTTTTCTGGCAACGGAAATGAGAATGCTAAAGGTGGCTGGTCTCTGCTCCTGCCCTCACCAAAATTACTCTCAAGTGGAAAAAGCTCTCCTCCTCTTCTGCTCCCTAATTCTTTATGGCAGCCCCTTCTGTGTTTTTAGGTAAAGGAGGGGGTTGAGCATTGTCACTCGCTGCCATGCTAGTTATGGTGTGTGGAGCAGGCCTGTGGCCTTTCCCAATGGCCTCTAAAACTGCCCTACAGATCCAGAGAATTTCACAGGCAAGTTCAGATTCAGGGTGGAACTAGGAATGACCATGAAACTTCAGGTTCAAACACACATCACCAATTGGATGTCATGATGTCCATTCTCACCAACAGAACCCCAAGAGGGGAAGGAATGGGTCTTAGCACTTCCTCCTCAACAATGTCCAGTGGCTGTGAAGATGGGCCTGAAATTTTTTTTGTTTTATTGATTTCAGAGAGAGGGAGAGGGAGAGAGACATAGAAACATCAATGATGAGAGAGTCACTGATAGGCTGCGTCCTGCACAACCCCCACTGGGGATGGAGCCCGCAACCCGGGCATGTGCCCTGACCGGGAATCAAACCGCAATCTCCCAGATCCTAGGCCGATGCTCAACCGCTGAGCCAAGCCCGACTGGGCTGGGCCTGAAATTTTTAAATGTATAAAGAAATGGAGTTTGTCTCTTAGATTTTCTAGATCACAATTCCACTATGTTCACTCCAGGTTTTATGGGATTATAATTTTTAGAATGTGAGCCTAATTCGTTTATATTCCATTTCCCTCTAAAATCTCTAGGGAAGATCCAAACATAAACTTCCACTCTATTTTGGAACTCTTATATGTAGAGATGAGACGTCAGTTCAATCAAACAACAGCAGGTCTTCTGATCCAATTGTCAGGTTTTCTGCTCTATTTTAAAACTCGGCATTTGGTAGTACAACTGAATTTTTTTTCCACAGAGAATAGGATATAAAATTAGATGGTGGATAGCTCTAAATTTAGTGTTAAAAAATGTTTCCTGCAGAAGCACACACGGGCGCGTGCGCCGGTACTGAGCTCTTCTGCAAGGTGTATTAATGAGCGATACAAAAATGAAACTTCACGTATGTTTGTTGCACCCTCCCAAAGGCTTACGGCTCAGAGGACGTGAGGAAGTGAGGCAGAAATTGCATGGACTAACCGAGGGCAATACCAGGAGGGAAACAGCCCAAACTCCCACTCCACTTCAAAGCTGCACACTTCCCACATGCACGTGGAATTCATACAGAGCCATGAGACCTTCCTTCTGGATAAATCGAATAATCAACATATTGACCCTTTTAAAAAAGAAGTATATGCCCTCGCAAAACCAGCCTAAGAATGTCTATTTCCAACTACTATTTATGTGTTTGTTTTTTGTTTTTTAAATATATATCTTTATTGATTTCAGAGAGAGGGAGAGGGGGAGAAAGAGAGAAGCATCAATGATGCCAGAGTCGTCATTAATCGGCTGCCTCCTGCACGCCCCCTGCTGGGGATCGAGCCCGCAACCTGGGCATGTGCCCTGACGGGGAATTGAACCGAGATCTCCCGGATCCTGGGCAGCCACTCAACCTCTGAGCCACACCCGGCCGCGCACTATTTGCGTCTTTTATCCCGACAACTCTATTCGGGTTTATATTTCTTCCTCAGTCACTTTCTGCAAACATTTTTTCAGTTGTTCATTTTGTCTAATATACCAATTTCCTGACATAAAGCAATTCAAGTATACTTTTACTTAATGTCAATATTATCAGTCACTATCTCTTTCTTATGCTGAATATGATGGATGTTTTTCTTATTTGGTTTTGGTTTTTTTGTCCATCTCGTTTTGAGTTTATGTATCTATTTTTCAAAGAACGCTTTGGGTTTTGCTTCATCCCTAATGTATTGTTTTCTCTCTCATAAATTATGGAATTATTCTCACACTGTTTCCTTCATCCTACTTTCTAAAACGTTATTCTCTTTTAAAAAGATTCTGCCTTTACACACTCCATTGATGCTCAGCCTTTCTTCTTTTTTATTTTTTATTTGTTATTATTTTTTAATATATCTTTATTGATTTTAGAGAGAGGAAAGGAGAGAGAGAGAGAGAGAGAGAAACATCAATGATGAGAGAGTCATGGATCGGCTGCCTCCTGCATGCCCCCGACTGGGGATCGTGCCCGAAACCCGGGCATGTGCCCTGACCGGGCCTGGATCCTAGGTCAATGCTCAACCGCTGAGCCACACCTGGCTGGGCTCTTCTTTTTTTAATATGAGCATTTGAGGCTATAAATGTTCTTCTTAATATCTATTCAGCTGCATCCTACATTTTTTACTTATTCAATTTTATTATATTTCATTTCTAAGTATGTCATTCATAATTCGTTTTTAACCTCTTAATTACTTAGAAGAGTATTTAAAAATTTGAAACATAAGGAAGGTTTTCTTTCGAGTTTCTGCAATAGAAGCTTTATTGGCACTTTGCTAAACAACAAGGTAGAAACTTTTCCAAAAATAATAAAGAAATAATGATGCAGAAAGGTAGATCTAATCACAGTCACTATTCAATTGGAGGCTCTTTTATTTGGAAAATACAACACTAGAACTGTTCTTACTAAAACGAGAAACAGTTATTTTTTAGTAATTCTCTATATTTAGAAGACATCTCAGGCTGCTTCAAACTACTTTGTTGAAAGGAACATATATATAAATGTATGCTTATTTTTTAGTATAGGTGAAAAAGTTTTCTTCATGCCAAGAATTATGTCACTGTGCCAACGAAGTACATCATTGATCATCTGCAACTTTATCTTCTGACTACCTGGTTGTTGAGCTGGGGCGAAACCACCCCCAGGGCAGGGGCAATAAAAGTGCCTGGCATTTTCTTCTCAAACATGCAACTATGAAGCCTTCAAATCACAGAGATAGAAGTGAAATCCTGTCTGCTACATCAGTCAACGGGGAGGCCTTTTATTTGTTTAACACTTTAGTGCTTACAAACACGTGTTTATTCCATCTTCACAGTTACAATGTGGGAAAGGTAGGGCAGGTTATATTATCATTTCACATATTTCAAAACTGAAACTCAGTGAAGTTAAGATTTAGCTCAAAGCAGTGATTAATAAATAGGGGAGTTGATTTTAGATCTTTTACTTCCTTTGATTTCAGACCACGGCGCCTATCTTAGCTTAAATATTTGGAGGCCCCAAGTTATCTAAAATTCCAAATTATAGATTGACAAAACGTGATAAAAAGCAAAATTATAGATTAACAATAAAATACAAAAATGAGATCAGAATATGATGACTTTGGTGTCTATGAACCTATGCATGTACAGCTACCTTCTAATACTGAAAAGCCATCCAGCAAACCCCTGGATCTGGAGTCCCATCCTCTGTGTGTATAGAGCCACAGGCATCCACTTGGTTCTTCTCTTTGGGAAGGTATGGGGACCTCAAAAGAGCACTATGTTTCTAACAACTACATCATTATTCAATTTCCTGTCCAATGCTTGAAAACCAGCTTTTCTGGAGTCGGCACTCATGGTGTGTTCCTACTTTTCAAAGACTTTCTTTCTGTTTGAAACCTTTGTTCTTCTCGGTAATTTTTCATACCAGACAGTGGAAACAAAACTTGGTGAACAGAAGCAAAGAAATAATAAACAAAGATTTCAACATAGGAACTGAGGGGTAAAAGTTAATTCAGGGATGAAAGAATTTCAGAGACGAAGTAAAAGAAAATTAGGAAAAACTGTAGAATTCAACAAGAGTTAACCCAAAGAAAAGATCTTGGGTGGACAAAAACTAGGTGTGCATGATGGCACTGCATTCTTTTCATTGTAAAGACAACTATAAGGAAGTTTTGAAAATCATAATCTTTTTATTAATCCTTAACTTAGTGGCATTGTGGTCAAGCTTGCTTTATGGATAAGCAGGTGGTCAGATTTTGTTTAAATTGTATTCTGCAGGGCTATAGCCTACAATTGTTGAATGTAAGATTATATATATCTATTAGATCAAGACTTTACTGTGATATTAAAAGTCTCCATTGTTAATAAGTTTTGCCTGTTTGATCTATCATTTACTATCTGAGTTACATTTGTCAATTTGGGAAATTTTTATTGCATTTCTACCCACGTTTGCTATATTGAGGCCATGTTATTAATTGCAATATATTGAGGCTTGTCACATATTCCCAATTATTTGAACACTTTATCTTTATGTAATGATCTTCATTTTCTAAGGCTTTTTGTTTCAAACTCTTTGATATTAATATTATACACACACACACACACACTACAGAATTATTTTGGTTTATATTTGTCCTACGATATAACCAGTATATAATACATGCTATGGAAATAAGGCAGGCTAAGAGTATAGAGAGTTATGGAGAGATATTTTGGGAAGCCTTCTGGCTAAGGTGAGTTTTGAATACAGGTCTGAATGACATGAGCATAGAAACCATGTGAATATCAGGGAGTAGAGGCTTTCAGGCAGAGAGAACAGCATAAGCAACTACTAGAACACGTTTGGTTTGTTTGCAAACCAACAATAAGGGCTGCTTGGGTGCAGAGAAATGAGCAACTTATAAAGTGCTGGAGATGACATCTGAAAGGAAAGGGGGTTAGATCAGGAAAGCATCTGTAAGCTACAGGAGGATTTGGGAATTTATCCTGAACAAGAGGGAAAGTTACTGGAGGGTTCTAAGCAAAGAGCAGACATGACCTGACTTATATTTTAATATTATCAATGTGACAACCATGTTTAGAAAAGTTTATGGGGCTGGAGTAGGGTCAAAAGTTTATGGGGCATGGGTCAAGGGCAGAAGCAGATAACCTTCTTGGGAGACTTTTGAAATAATTCAAATATGAGATGATGGTAGTTTAGATCAGTGCAGCAGCAGAGAAGATGAGAAATATTCTAAATTGGGGGGGCATATTTTAAAGGTTAGAACTGGCTGGACTTGCTGATGGAGAGACAGAGGAAACAACCCTATATGCTTGATATGCACAATGGACACGCGGCATCCACGCTGACTAAACGGAGGATGGCTCTAAGAGGAGCTGGCTTGCCTGAGGGGCTCAAGGACTTGGTTTATAGTCTTCTGAGTCTGAGAAGCTTATTAGTCATCCAACTGGGGATGTCTGCTTGGCATCGGACTTCAGTCTAGAGATTCAGTCTAAAGATGTCATTGGGAGGGTCACTGCATATAGAGATGGCTTTTAAAGCTGTGAAATGCAGCGAGAGCACCTAGGGAGGAAGGGAGGGAGCATGGAGAAAAGAAGAGACCTAACTATGGAGCCCTAGGGCTACCCAGTGTTTAAGATGGAAAGAACACAAAGGCCAAGGGCATGAAGTGATTTATGAAAGAGAAACTCGCCTGGCCGGCGTGGTTCAGCAGTTGAGCATCGACCTAGGATCCAGGAGATCACGGTTGGATTCCCGATCAGGGCACAGGCCCGGGTTGCGGGCTCGATCCCCAGCAGGGGGCGTCCAGGAGGCAGCCGATCAATGACTCTCTCATCATTGATGTTTCTCTCTCTCTCTCCCTTCCTCTCTCTGAAATCAATAAAGATATATTTTCCTTAAAAAAAAGGTGTGTTCTTTAAAATGGAAAATACTACAACATGCTATTGATGATGAGAAAATTGATTATGCAAAAAGAAAGACAATTGCAGAGTTGAAGGAAAGGGCCAAATTAGTAAACACTGTAGCGTTCATGGGCCATAATACCCAACTTGGTCATTGTCGCCCACAAAGGCAGCCCTGGACAATATGTAGACAAATGGGCATGGCTGTGTTCCAATCCCACTTTATTTTCACAAACAGGAACCTGGCTGGAATTGGCAGTAGTTTGCCAACCCCTGTTCTATTCAATAAATATTTTCTGAATTGGAATAAAATTCCCTTGAGTAAAATGGAAAAGTGTATTCTATGTAACGATATATTAGATAGAACTGAATCTGTTTTATGGTAAGATTTTAGATTAACGAGCTGTTGTCACCCTGCAGGGAGGTTCCTCGATCTGGACCACATCACTCTCTGCATAGTCTCCTTCTGTTTAATTCTCATCAGGACCTCTTATAAAGAAAATGCTTAATATTACATACAGTTGAGGAGGAGGACTTTGTGACAACAGAAATATAAATATGTCAATTAAGCAGGATACCAGGACTGAAACTAACATTGTAGAATAAAATCTATAATTAGCCCGGCCGGCGTGGCTCAGCGGTTGAGCATCGACCTAGGATCCAGGCGATTGGGGTTTGATTCCCGGTCAGGGCATATACCCGGGTTGTGGGCTCGATCCCCAGCAGGGGGCACGCAGGAGGCAGACGATCCATGACTCTCATCATTGATGTTTCTCTCTCTCTCCCTCTCCCTTCCTCTCTCTGAAATCAATAAAGATATAATTAGTCACACAATTTCAGTAGACCTAACATTGAAACCCCCATATGAAATACTCACAGGTCTTAGTTGAGTGTAATTTGAGCTCCATATTACTCAAAAAAAAGTGACCAAATTTCCAAAACAGCTAACATTCAAAATTAACCTACCCTGACAAACATCTAGCGTCCAGAATAAGGGAGAGACTCATCCCAATGTGGAGACTTACTCAATATTATGGGAACTACATTTTAAGGGGTTGGGGATCTGATCAGTTAGAGCTCAGGCATGAGTGGGCCGGGATGGTGAGAGGTCAGAAAAATTTTTTGCATGAGGAATAGTTAAAGCATCAAAGGACATTTAATATGGAAAAGGGTATTTAAGGATCTGCATGAGAGAAGTCTCCAAACACTTGAAGGACCATCGTGTGAAAGGAAGGAAAATAAGCCATTGGTTATAGCATAATTCATTCTAAACAGCACAAGGGAAACTTTTCTAATGGTGAATCAGAGCTGCCCAGAAACGCTGCCAGGTGAGTTGGTCAGCTCCCCAAAAGTAATCAAGCAGAGGATCGATGTTTCAAAGAACATGGTTTTTCTCCCAATATTTATGTCCCAATTTTCTCATCAGTAAATTAGAAATGGGGGTGGGGGAAATGGGAAGATGTTGGCCAAAGGGTACAAACTTTCACTTATAAGATGAATAAGTTCTGGGGATCTAATCTGCAGCATGGTGGCGACAGTTAATAATACTGTATTGTACACTTGAATTTTTCTAAGGGAGTCGATCTTAAGTGTTCTCACCACACACAAGTAAAATGGTAACTGTGTGAGGTGATGGATGTGTTCGTTGGCCTGGTTGTGGTAGTCACTTTACAATGGATACATATATCAAAGCACCACATTGTACACCTTAAATATACATAATTTTTGTCAATGATCTCTCAATAAAGCAGAAAAAATTTACCTATCATATGTTTTCAAGTGTTAATTGAAATAATGTATGTAAAGCCCTTTGCATAGTCTCTGACATGTAATAGATGCACAATAAGTGCTTATATTATTAATATAAAAAATAGGAACAGCATGTATGATGAACCTCTTAGAGAATTTGCTAACTAATTTGCAGGGGCCCTTTTGAATTTTTAAAGGACTCAAGAAAGGTTAAGATGGATTTGGGAACCCTTGGGAAGTAGCCAAACCACAGAAAATAAAACATCACTCAATATTTTTTTTTTGGTCATTCGAGAAGCTCTTCCATCATAATTCTGTTCTGCCTGCTTTATAGATCTTTCTGGAATACTCCACTGGCTAGGGCTCTGCCTGGGTTGTCAGCCGTAGGTTGCAGCAAAGCAAAAACTAAGCCATCATTTTTCCAACTCATTAGACCATATTATTAGAGCTGATGCCAGTAGGGCCTTTACAGCTCAGGGCACAAATATGTCTGAGCCTAAATTTGGGGCCTTAAAACATATCCTTCACTCTCTTCTATTTTATTTTCTTTTATTTTACAACTCAGTCAAAAAGAACATTCTCTCAAGGCTGAGATTATGAGTCTTCTGCCTAAACATATTTTTGCTTACCAGACTATTTCTGGGAGAGGGAGAAGCAGCATCTTCTCGGGGCTTCCCATTAGAGGAAAGGGCAGGCCATGCACTGCTGGTAGCCTAGGGTGGCTCTGAAATGATCTGTCAAGCACGCAGAATGGCAGGCTTTGACTGTTTCAACATCACAGAGAAGTGAAGCTCCAGCGTGCTCTGCTTAGCATCCTCCCACTCCAGATGCTTTTCTGACCATTTTATTTTACCGATGAGTTTTATAACAAGATGCAATTGTAACGGCTGACTGTTTCTTGAAAGGACGTGCTTAGATGTTCATTTCGCACCATTATATGCTCTGCCCCTGGAATCACATAGACTAAAAATCTAATTACATGTGTTGACATTCCTTCAACCATTTCCTTTTCAGGTGCACAATTATAAAACTCTACTGACAACACAATTGTAACTAACAATTGTATGGCATTTTATCATTGATAAGGTGCTTTCACGTACGTCATTTCATGGAAAATCTCAGAGGTAGAAGCTTATTCAATGAATGTTATCATCAAAAAAATATTTTTTAGAAGCCCCCACAAGTAAAATAGTCTAGGGTATTTTAGGGATAAGCTAATGAGATGGAATCTGTACTACCCATCACAATAACACACATTAAACAATAGATCAACGGCAAATGTAACTAGACAAATTCCAAATAAATGCAAGTTTAGATTTTATGTGTGCCAGACATTATCCCAATTATATTAGTTTCGTGGGGCTGATGTGACAAAGTACCACAAACTGGGTGGCTTAAAACAGAAATGTATTTCTTTCATAATTCTAGAGGCTATGAGTCTTAAACAAGGTGTCATCAATGTAGGTCCCTCCTGGAGGCTCTGGGGAAGAGTCTATAAGGGCACAAATCATATTGGATTAGGGCCCGATCTAATGGAGCAATATCATCTTAACTTGATTAAATCTGCAAAGACCTTATTTCCTAATAAGGTCGCATTCACAGGTACCATGGTTTAGGACTTCAATATATCTTTTGTGGGGCATACAATTCAACGCACTACACCAGCCTTACCAGTGATAACTAAGTTCTAACTTTCTTTTTACACTGCAAGTGTTATAATCTCTGCTTCCCACAGACCTATGTCTTGTGATTTTGCCACAAGTGTCCCTGAAAACTTTGTATTCTAGAACACAGAGTACGCCAGAAAGAGCCATCCCTCTCCTTCTGCTTTGGCCTTCCCATCCTGTTGCCAGAGGGCTATCTAGGGTTCTGAAGATCTTTGTGGGAACACCACTCTACCTCATATAGGTCCTTTTGATAGTGACTGTTACCAATTCTCATTCTAGCCTCCGGTTTGGGGATACTACTGATGGAACTGGAGCTCAGGTGCACCCACTTGAGACTGGAGGCCTCAAAATTCCTGCCTGGCCAAATCCTTTTGGGCATATTGCTGCTTCTGCTACCTTTGCTTTCAGTAACAAATAGAGGCAGAGGGCTAGCCAACCTGGGTCTATTTCCCTATGTCCAAGGAACCTGAATTTACAGCACTAAAATCATACATACCTGTCCTCTTTACGCCTTAGCTTAGAGTCTAGGCCAATTTAAGTCCCATTTATATACGAGAATAACCCACCTCCTTTCCTGTCCTAAGATAAAACTTTTTCCCAAGGGTCAGATACTGTCAACATCAATTGCACTGAGAAACAGCTACACTTTTCATTATAATGTGATATTGTCCCATGGTCTCAACAATCAGAAAGGAATCTGTTATCTTGTGATTGAGACTGTGAGTTGATTATGCACTCAATAAACATTTTCCCCTTTTCTCTGGTAACAAAACAATTATTTTGTTGGGTGTGGAAATAGGCCCAACAATAACATATTTGTCCAAGCTTCCATTGCAGATAAAGGTTGACAGTGCGATATAAACACAGGTCTTTCAGCAGAGATGTTGAAACAGGGATGTTGAAACAGAGGTCTAACTCAGCTCCTTCTCTTTCTTGCTTGGGACATATGGCTGGAGCTGCAGCAGCCATCTTTCTACTATGAGGTGACTGTGAGAATGAAAGCTGCACATCAAGATTGACAGGATGAACAAACAGAAGTTGCCTGGGTGTCAGTGACACTGTTGAGCCAGCAAAGCAGCCTGGACTTCATTAACATTGCCTCCCAGGAGACATTTAGCAACGTGGGCTAACACTCAGCAGTGTTTTTATTGCTACAACTTGGGGGCGGGGCGTTACTGGCAAGCAATGGGTAGACAGAGGCCAAGGATAAGGCTAAGCACTGTACAGTGCACAATACATCCCCCACTACAAAAAAAGCATTGACCTAAAAGTCTGAGGTTGACAGGCTTGCATTTAAGAATAAACACCTCTGTTATTTCAGGCCTAGGTTGTTAGCAGTCAAACATAATCCCCGGTACACATTGCCACAATTCTCAAAATCACGGTTATTTCATTCTTCTTACTGTTATGGTGTGACGTGTATAAGAACTGAAGTGAATGTTAAACAAAATGTTTGCATTGTGTGATTCAGGCTTCCTTTATTTAAAATTAATATTTCCATTGTCAACAGAGAACAATAATTATGAATACTTTAAGTTGCCGCCAGGCAAGGCATCCTTAAGATGTTATTGTATCACTAATCTAGGAGTTAAAAGCAATAGGCTTGGTTCCTCAAAAAGTTAAACATAGAATTACCATACTACCCCACAATTCCACTCCAAGGTATATACCCAAAGAACTGCAGACAGGTGCTCAAACAAATACTTGTACCTGATCGTTCACAGCAGCATGATTCATAGCAGCTAAAAGGTGGAAACAATCCAAACGTCCATCAATGGGTGAATGGATAAACAAAATGTAATATACACGTACAGCGGGACATCATTCCTCTACAAAAAGGAATGAAGTATTAACACATACTACATCATGGATGAACCTCAAAAACATTATGCTAGCCCGGCCGGGCGTGGCTCAGGGGTTGAGCGTTGGCCTAGGATCCAGGCGATCAGGGTTCGATTCCTGGTCAGGGCACATGCCCGGGTTGCGGGCTGCAGCCAATCAATGACTCTCTCATCATTGATGTTTCTATCTCTCTCTCTCCCTCTCGTTTCCTCTCTCTGAAATCAATAAAGATATATTTAAAAAAAAAAACATTATGCTAAGTGACAGAGGCAGGCACACAAGGTCACATGCTGCACAATTCCATTTGTATCAAATGTCCAGAAGAGGCAAATCCATAGAAACAGGAAGCAGATTAGTGATTGCTAAGGGCTAGGGGGGGAGGAACTGGGAGTGACTGCTTGACAGGCGCAGGGTCACCTTGCGGGGTGATGCAAATGTACTGGAACTAGATGGAGGTGACATTTGCACAACACCGCAAAGTACTAGGTGCCACTGAATTGTTCCCTTTCAAATGGTTAAAATGCTAATTTTGTATTTTACTACAGTTTTTAAAAAGAAAAAGGCTAATCCAATTTCCTCTGGTTCTCAGAAATACTTATTTGGAACCCACCAAATTTCCTGAGAAATTAGATTGCTTGAGGGAAATTTCAGAACCACAGCATTTCAAGTTGACAAAAATAAAAGGCCTCGATATCAGTTATTCGTAAAGTTTGGGAATTGGAGATGGCAATAACTGTGTCTTCTCTGAAGGCCTGCTAGGAAAGGGTGAAAACAGGGGAGTGGAAATTTCAAACCTGAAAAATACTCGCAGCAGAATCTCTGCTGGGAGACGGGGTGGGGGTCCCAAGTCCGGCTTCAGCACCTCCTTCTGCAGGCTCTTCCCAAACCCAGGAGAATCATTATAACGTGGGGGTGTGAGGTTGCTTCAATCTAAAATATGCTTTGCATCACTCCGGTGAAATTCCTTCATATTATAAGAGCTCTATTTAAAGATTACATTGAGCACATTTCGGAATCTATGAATAAGCTAGGTTTGCATGTCAGTCTATTTGAAACTAGAATTAAATTTACTTCTCCAAAAGCTTTTTTACCCCAGCTAGGTTGTTGACATTTTAACTTCAACTGAAATGGCGGAAAAATGCATAAACCTTCTAACTTATTTTAATTATTTATTGTTAAGGAATCACGGTAGGAATGTTCATTTCCTCCAATTCCACAAAAGCAACAAATAGCCCCACGCTGACCTCAGCATTTGGTAACTGATGTTTCTCTCCTTTCAGGACTGGGGTCCAAACAGAAGCGCGCACATTTTTACCCTTTCCTCTGCCTTCCTGCAATGACTCACTGCTACACTCACAAAAGAGCAATAAAGAGGAGAGCAATGCTCATGGGAACTTTTCTATAAAGGCAAATGTTAGTTTTCAAGCTAACCCACATGCACCACACCATTAAGGAAGTACTGCTATTACCTATGATTCCTTTTTTAAAAAAAAAAAATATGTCTATTGATTTCAGAGAGAGCGAGGGAGAGGGAGAGAGAGAGAAACATCAATGATGAGAGTCATTGATCAGCTGCCTCCCGCACGCCCCCTGCTGGGGATGGAGCCCGCAACCCGGGCATGCGCCCTGACCGGGAATCAAACCCCGATCGCCTGGCTCCTAGGTTGATGCTCAACTGCTGAGCCACACCCAGCCGGGCTTATCTAAGATTCTTAGGAAAAAACTTAAGAATCAATTGGTCATACCAAAACCTGTTTACATATATTTCTAAGTTTCAGTTTTGGCTTTACCAAACTACGTTTTTATGAGCTAAAGCCAAATGAGTCAGCAATTACTTTAATAAATTTAAAGAATTAAAGAACCAGCAAATATTAAAACTAAGGTAGTTTTTAACCACCCAGTCCTCTGAAAATTTCTTCTAAATGACTCATAATTAAATCTGCCAGCACTCAACCACTCACCCCAATAATTTTTCACCATACTTATGTAAAGCATGGGAACCCAGATCCTAATTTTCTGAATTATGATTATACAATTGGCCCCTTCATTTTAAAACCAAGAGTTTTTATGGTTTTAGGTTGTTTACGGGCAGAATATACATGTGTTTCTTCAGTGTTTAATATTTAAGGTTTGGTGCCTGAATAATTGGTAGTTGATAGAGGTAAAGTTATGAAATCAGTAGTATGCCATTAACTTGGGGGGGGGGGGAGACACTGTATCAGGTATTGTCAGTTTCCCACCCATATCCCTCACCTTAATCAGTCCCTGAAAGCAGACTTTCAACTACCAACATCTACATTTCTTTGCCTGGAAACATGTTCTGGTCTCCAAAGCTCACTCTTTCCACATGCGGAAAGGTCAGAAGTGCCATGGAATTAGAACTCCACCAGGTACAGCCTCAATCCATGACTGTCGGGAGTTGGTGTGTAAATACCCCTGACTTCTTGACTCCAAGTTATGCCACCCAAGAAACATGTTTTGTCACACACACACGTGCAAACATGACTGGCCCAATAAAGTCCACATTTCCCACCCTCCCTTGTAGATAAGCGTGGCTATGTGACAAGTTCTTTTCTTTCACCCTTTCTGTAAGCAGGAACATGGATGTTCTAGATCCCAGCTTCAACCACACAGATATGAGGACCACGTGTTAGGGAACTGAAGAGCAATGACAATGAAAGATCCCTGGATGATGAGGTAGAGCAGGAAGGTCCTGCCACTGTATTTTGTTCTCTTTTTAAAGCCACTTGTCTTTTACCCTAATACAACATTCAAAGAAGAACAAAAGAAATCTTCAGCCACAAGGTAGCATGTCAGGATATAATATCGCCATAGGGTGAATCTCTAAGCAAATGCCACATGTACACAGTGATGGTGCCATCAGCCTGAGACCCAGTCTCTCTGCCATCACATCTTCACTCTTCAGTAGTCTCCTCAATGTTATCTCCAACTCTCATGAGCTTTAACATGCTGAGGGAAGCATGAAGCCCTTTGTAGGAACGCTAACCACTGAGTACAGATGTCAGGCTTGCTTAAAATTTCCAAGGAGCTAAGTAAGAAGATGAAATGGAAATGTACTTCAGCTTCATCAAGCATATCTCCAAAGTGCTCATAATGTCAGTTCAACCAAATTAGCCACATGATAGCATTGACATCATCTGAAATGATGACATTTTTCTCACCAAAAGTCTGCATCTGAGTGGAAGGCTATACTCATCAAGATGGATTGGCCAAGGAGGGAAGAAGAGAGAGACACTCATAAATGGAACTGTTCCCTAAAGTAGACCAGAGAACTTTTAGTTGCACAAAAGAGGAGTGTTCCAAAAGGCAGTGAAGAAGGATACATGAACTATATCCGGCGGGTACAGTACTCTTCTGTGAAGTAGGGGCACAGTTTAAAACCATTCTATTTATGAGGAATAGCTTTAAAATCGATAAATCGTGTAATGATCTCTCATCCAACAGAACAAAATGACCAGGCCAGTTAAATAAAACATAAAAATACTTTCTTTTGTTTTTTATTGTCGACACTATTACAGATGTCCCCCATCCCCACCCCCCTTTACCGTCCTCCACCCAGCCCCTGCCCCCCCTCCCTTGGCCTTCACCACACTATTGCCTGTGTCCATGGGCTGTGCATGTAAGTTCTTTGGCTAATCTCTCCACCTTCTTTCTTGCGGTTCCCCCTCCTCCTCCCCCTCCCCTCTGACTTCTGTCAGTCTGTTCTATGTGTCTATTCCTCTGGTTCTATTTTGTCAATTTAGTTTGTTCATTAGATTCCACATATAAGCGAGATCATATGACGTTTGTCTTTCTCTGCCTGGCTTATTTCATTTAGCATAATACTCTCTAGGTCCCTCCATGCTGTCCCAAAGGGTAAGAGATCCTTCTTTACAGCTGCGTAGTATTCCATGGTGTAAATGTCCCATAGCTTTTTTATCCACTCATCTGCTGATGGGCACTTGGGCTGTTTCCAGATCTTAGCTATTGTAAATAATGCTGCTATGAACATACGGCTGCATATATTCTTTCTGATTGGTGTTTTGTGTTTCTTCGGATATAGTCCCAGAAGTGGGATCACTGGGTCAAATGGCAGCTCCATTTTTAATTTTTTGAAGACACTCCATACTGTTTTCCACAGTGGCTGCACCATTCTTTTTAAAGCTACAGTTTCTCCCAAGACTCATCAGTGTCACTCCTCACTCTCTTGCTCAAACCTTTCTTTCTACCTTTACCCTATATAATTAGGTTAGTAAAAAATACATAAAGCTTATTTGATTACTACAAATATAAAATATTCCAAAATTGCCTGGACACACAAACTCAGTCTCAGTACTACCATGTTCTGACTCATCAGGTCCTGATGATACAAACTGAAGCCTACATTCGATTGGTTTCAATATTTTTCTGTCCTGGGACCTAGTAATTCAATTATTCAAAAAGCTTTTCTGGAGACAATTTTTAGGGCAACAGTTCTCAACATTGGCTGCATAGTAAACTACCTGGGGAAATTTTAAAATTCTAATGCCAGGCCATACCCTATACTAACTAAAAGCTTCTATGGCTGGGTGTTAACCAGGTATCAGTCTTTTTTAAAAAAATCTTCCCAGATATTTCCAACATGCAGTGAACGTTGAGGATCCCTTAAGCAGATGTTCCACGTTTAGTTAGCTGTACCTCCTAGGCTTACTAACATTCTAAATGAAGCCTTTAGACTCGATCTCCAAGCACTGAAAACCAATTCATTAGTCAAATATCCATAAAGTTCCGATTACCAACTAGGCTCTGTGTTCAGTGCTGGAAATGCAAGAATGAAAATGACGACTGGGAGAGATCGAAAGAGAAATGCTTCTCAGGCTTTAATGTGTGCATGGATCACCCGGGAATCTTGTCTAAATGCAGGTTCTGGTGCAGTGGGTCTAGGGTGGGCCCTGAGACTGCATTTCTAACAAGCTCCCAGGTAACATGCACATGCTGTGGGTCCATGGACCCCACTCTAAGTAACATGGGAACAAGCAATTTGAGGTAATGAACCCTATGAAAAATTGAGGGTACTCCGGTGTGCCTGAGAATGAACAAAATCTACAATCCTGTGAAATGCTGGCCTCCTGCAGATTTCATCACCTTTGCCCCTTCCTTACAAAGAGTTTCCAAATCTTTTTCTTAATCTATATACTGTCCCGGGTCACCTTTACAGAACGTTCTAAGAATTTTGTGATTTGTTCAACAATAAGTTCACATAAAGTTATACAAGGAATATTTGCCAAATTTCAACATTTCTGAAATTCAAAAGGGAAAGGCATGCAGGTTAAGATTTTGAAAGAGGGAGTGTGTGTCAGAGAAACAGAGCTGGAAGGCAGTTGAGAATTCAACCTGCCCATCCCCTTGTCCTGTTGTGAGCCTGTAACTCATATTTCCCCTTTGTCTAAGGGAATGAAAGGTTATTTGCACTTGAAAGCAACACTTAAAGAGAAATGCACCTTCAAAATCCCCAAAGCCTAACTTTCTGCCATAAATAACTTTAAAGCAATTCAAACCTTTACAAAAGTTCAAACTGTAACATTTCAATTAAAGTGAGAATTCTTAACAAAGATCCACCTTTTTACATTGATTCATCAACATCATTTGAAGAGAAATATAAATGATTCTTTCTTCTTTGGAATCTTTCTCCCTTCTTGATGGCAAAATGTACAGTAAATTCTTCAAGTGTTTCAACAGTCCTTTGATCCCATTAGCTTCTACTGTGACCAAATATCAAAGTCATATTCAAGTTCCTCCAGGGAGAATGGAGGAGTGACGTGTTGGTGTAAGGGGGGCTGGGATTCCCCTGTAAAGTAATTAAATGTTTAATAAAATAGTATCCTAAGTATGAAATACTAAAAGCCAGATGGAAGAGAAGAAGGGAAGGAGGGAGAGTCCAACAAAATAAAGACCTCTATGGGAATGAAGGACTCTCCGAGGTAAAGCAGTTCTCATGGTATTTGTGGTTGGAGAGTTCTCTTTCGACATATGTACATCTCTTTGCTACAACTCAATATTACATTCCTGTAACTTGTCATTACTGAAAAGAGAGGTTCTTTCCTAACCTCTCTACTTATTATGCACTAGGTTGAGTTCTAGTGTCATGGGCAGTGTAGCACAGTGGAAAGTGAGTGGTCTGTTGTTTTAATTCCAGCTATGTGATCTCCTAGATGTATGTGGCTTGCATTTGGGCAAATTATTTAAGTTCTCTGAGCTTCGATTTCCTTCTCTATAAACTGGAGATAAAAATATGACTGGATTGCTAAGAACTAACAATTCTATGTTTAAAGTATCTGATACTTAAAGTTCTTTAAAATTGGTATTACTATTTTCTAATAGAGAGCATACACTTGTTTCTTTTGTCATTGTAATGTCCTTTGCATCAGGAGAGCTAAAGAAGTAATGATGCTGATGACCTAAGCAATTGTCTAATATGACATCATCCTCTGGTCTCTCCACTCTCGCTGGCATGAAACATTTAGGCACTAAAGCAGGCAAACAAGTGTTGTGGGCCCAGTATAGCAAATAAATAAGCTTTGTTTGATTTACACAGTGCTCACCAAAAAATGTTAAACAAGTCGATGGCATTAAAAAATCAGAAGCTTTAATAAAAACATCTAGATTTCTAGCTTTTGGAAAATCAGAAAGTCTGGCAACATTTCCCCAGCACGCATGGTTGGCAGCCATCAGCTAAAGCTGAAAAGCAATTATTGGCCCCTTTGATACGCCGTGTTCTCTTCAGTTTGCCACCGCCTCCCCCTGACCAATTTCATTCATTTAAGTAAGTGGCCCCTACAGTCATTTGAATTTGAGATCCTTACTCTATAGGGAAAATATATATATTCAAAGAAACTATAAGAGAGAATTAGACAACAAAGGTGCTTCTGTGAAACTATGGCCCAGTTTTAACTTGAATTTGGAAACATGAGGGGAACTTTGGGGGAAATACAACCAGGAATATGTTTCCAGAGGAACTAAGGAGATCCAAAACAATAGATAGAGAGACATGAGTACTGTCTATTAATTCAAATTATTCTCCCTGGACCTGCACCCCTTTACTCACACTCCATGTTAGAGTGGAGATTATTTATAAAAAGGGAAATACTGAAAGAGCTGCAGGGCAGCCAGTTGGCTGTTTTGATGTCATTAATCTCAGTAGCAACAGGGGCTAATGCCTTTAGTACAGATGACAGCACCTCGCCTCAAGGGTGTCAACTGGTGTTTGCCAGCCAGAACCGGCAGGGTGTAACCTCTGTGGGGCACCAGAAGCTGCAGAGCCTTCAGTGAGCACTGTCAGCAATAGCTTTTGACATTTTCAGTGGTCACCAGAAATGAGAGAGAAAGAAGAAAATGGCAGATGAGACAGAAAAGTCAATGGGTTTGCACTTGGCGCACACATAAGACGCATCCTGAACCTCAGAATCATTTGGGCTAAATTTGAGAGCTAGATTCCATGTTCCACAGGGAGGAGACTAGAGCTAGAGAAATGCTGTTGGTGATTATGAGCGAGACTCTAGGCTTACCCACAGGATGGGTAACAGAATTAAGAGGCAGTTAGCAAATTTTATCAGTGTTTCGCTAATATGTCAGTTGATAATTACCAATCTGCTTTGTTTTTAAAATAGTCACTCCTCATTAAAAATATGTAAGTGCATTAGGCAGAGAATTCAGATTTCCAATGCCTAATGGCCCATCCTAGATTATCAACACTCTAAAGGTTTTCCCTTGTTCGTTACTGGCAAAGGGCACCACTTGGATTTTGGTCAGATTCAACAGTAAACACTGTTGCTTTTTCTTCCAGTTCTTTCCTTAGTTTGTTGGGAAAGAAAACAGGAAAAGGTTCGAGTCTCATTGTAGAAAATATGCCTGTTGACATTTTTTAGTTTCCTTCTAAAGAAGTCTCTTTGACATGAGAGTGCCTAATTTATTATGATCAGCGCCAGGGAAATTCTAGAATAGGAATAATTAATGGGTAAAAATGACTCCATAAGCTGGGTGAATGGTATATGGAAATTTCTTGTACTATCTTTGCAACTCTTCTGGAAATCTAAAACTATTTCAAAATAAGTTTTTAAAAACTTCTGTTACTTCTGGTTTATGTTAGCAAGGATAAGGTCTTCAGCAACAGAGAGACTAAAGAAGCTGGTTGGAAATTAAGAAGTTCTTCCCAAAGGAATATTTAAATGGTATTATTTCATTGTCTTAAAATATAAAATGTATCTGCAGTTCTCTCTCAATATTATATTTTAAATTGTATCACAAGTCAATCTTGGAGACATCATCATAAAGCAAGCTCCCTGTGGTTGACGATTTTAACAATAATTCAACCCTCAGTGGTATTCACCTGACTTCTCCCAGAGGCAGAAGGGAAGATTTTGTTTCAGAATATTTAGAAAATCCTCACGCAGAAAATTTCCTTTTGGATTCTTGGCAGATATCACCATATTTTGAAAGGAAGTACTGGAGGGGTTTACATTTGTCTAACACTGGAGCCAGTGTTGCATTCCCCCTTGCAGCGAAGTATGCCAATTTCTAATCTACCAAGGCTCAGGGCAAAGCACGCAAGGGCCAAGAATTGAAATTCAGAAAAGACCTAAGCTATGGAAGGAAACTGTTCAATAGAG
Source organism: Miniopterus natalensis (assembly GCF_054644295.1). Lineage (NCBI taxonomy): Eukaryota > Metazoa > Chordata > Mammalia > Chiroptera > Miniopteridae > Miniopterus > Miniopterus natalensis. The sequence goes on along the minus strand of NC_142103.1, from coordinate 94,083,890 downwards.
CTAGTGTACTTTAAAGTAGCTGTTCTAGGAATAGCTTTAAGAATATTCTGAAATGTCCTTAGTTTTCCTTCATCCTGATGATGATGATGATGATGATGACAGACATATCCGAGACCTTAAGTTTAAAGGACAGGCATTTCCGCAGTCAGTTATTGAGCTAAGCCTATAAAGTAGGTAATGTTTATCATTCCTCTTTCACCTAGTAAGAAACTGAGTCAATGATAATTTGCTCCATGACACATATGTGCAAAAGTGCCATACTCCTTTACTTTTCTAATCAAATTCAATCTGTTTCTGAACCCCCATCCACATGGTCAATTTTGGGGTCCACTGAGGCTAAGTAGAGACAGGAAAGGAGAGGAAGGCCCAGAAACTCCATCCACCGTGGTGATGTCTATCACTGCCATTGCTCTTCTGCTTCAGTAGGGCTCTGTCTCTGGTCCTCAGCCAACATTAGCTCCTGCTGGCTCACAGTGATTCTGTTGACCACAGGCTCCTACAGAGATCTCAGCATATGGCCAGGTTCAGCAAAGAAAGACCATAGGACACCTGGTTAAACGTGAATTTCAAATGAACAATAGATACTTCTTTAGCATAGGTATGGCCCATGCAATATTTGGACCAATCATTTGTTGTTTATCTGAAATTGAAATTTAACTGGGCATCCTGTATTTTACCAGGTACCCTATCTGTCGGCAACCATCAAGGCCAGAGTGCTTAGTTTCCAGCCTCCTCTTCATTCGTCCCACAGCCACTTCCCACCAGGAGGACAGTGTGGGCAGGGCCATGTGATTCTGAAAACAACCCGGTTGTATCCACAGTGCTCTGCTTCCCACTAGCAAGGCCATGAGGAGATCAAAGGCCTGATCAATACTGACTAGCCTGCTGAGTGATGTAAACACATAAATTGGCAATGGAGACGAAATCCCTTTGTTGAAACCCAGTGTCAAGGGGTTAACTCTGTGAGCTTGCAGTGGCCACATGGCAGAGAAGCCAGGTGGACCTGCCTGAACCTCATTCAAGTCCAGTCCCCAAAGGACCCTCTACTGGTGGCTCCCAGACTAGGAACATTCAGAGTATCACCTCGCCCGCCCCGCAGACATCTCACCTGGAAACCCAGCCCTGCAAATGCACTTGCTTAAGGCCTCAGCTGGCCATTTAAAGCAGTAACAACTCAAAGCTAACAAAACATTTTTACTACTACGTGAGTAGACTTGCAGATATTTTTAGTATTTGATGTTCATCCATCTTTTATCCCTGTGTTCTTTTAGCATTCCTTTAAAAAGACTTCGCCTTTCACATTTAAATTGTCCCAAAAGAAAGAGTTTAAGTCCATGATATAATAGATAATCCCATAAGAGGGATCTCATCCAGGGAAGTTCGAAAAATAGTTCCCCCGAATTGTTGATGTGTTGGTGCTCCAAAACCATGATGATTCCATCCCTAACAAATACATGGACACTAACACTAACCTGCAGGAAAGGCCAACCGGATCACAATAGAAATCACCTTTGTTTATGCATCTATAAAGGGAAGCACCAAATTTAAAAGTAAATCATGATAACAATGCCTTAAATAAAAGTGGGCTGATTCCTTAAATGTTAATAAATATATTGATTATAAATGTATATATAGCTCTAGCTACAGGACAAATATTGTAGCCAGTCTTTCCCCGAGATGACCAAAATCATAGAGTAATGAATTTGTTGATCTAGTTATCTCAGTTTTCTTATCCAAAATGAAAAAGTTTGCAACCATCTGACCAACTGTTTCTACAAACTGTTTGCACACAAAAAAACTTCCCAACAACCATAATTTATTGTATTTAAGGCATCTCTGTCGCCAAGAACTTGATGCAATTTCTTCCTGAATCAGATTTTTTTAACATTTATGAAAAAAATTGGCCAAAAGTAATGAAATATATTTCCCTTATAAGAAAAATATCAATCTTCTAATTTGTCTCTTTTATCTTATTATTTTTGGCCTTTATGGCTGGAGAACAAGGACAGATAAGAGGAGGCAATTTGAGCACATAATGAATACATTGCGCATTTATAGGCTCCTTTAACATGTGTGCGCTGGTTGAAACAGGTGGTGGTGACCATTCATGTAAAAGTAATAGGACACTTGTGCTGGGTTTTCTTATCAGAGCTGGTCATTTCAGATATTATCCATCCTTTCAATTCTGTTCCAGCTTCCAAAAGGCAACTCCAAACAAAACATTGGAAAGTAAATTAGAAGGCAACAGATGGAAAAGCTGAAAAATCCAGCCATTAAAAGTGTATCATTTTTTTCTTAGCCTTTCCCTCTCTTCAGCTATGGTGGGCTCTGACTGAAGTCCATTATGCCCTGTCAATTTCAAAACCTTTGTTAAGATTATTAATGAGGTAAGGAAAAGGGGGGTGGAGATGGAAGAAACTGGAAAAACACTTTGACAGAATTTACATACCATAAAGCTTCCCAATTTATCTCCAAGCAGAAACCAGTTACAAACTTTTTGAACCAATTTTCTAACTGTTGATCTTTGTGTTTCATGATAATCAAGCAAAACGTAAAAGGACATCTCAGTTAATCATTTTCATGTACAGTTTTATAATTCATTGATTCAACAATTTTACCATAATCAGCTATGTCATGATCATTTAGTATAATAGAGGAATCAAAACCTGAACTATTAGTCTCTGATTATATTTATTGACTTAAAATCTGTGGTAGAAAAAAAAGTCTGGGCATTACACTAAGCATTGAACAGTTGGAAATTAATCATGATTATTGATACTATTTTCAAAGCAACTAAGTCAAGCTGATTAGTTTGTTTCAAAAGTAAGTATGTTTCCAACTAATGGTGACCTGAGAAAGTAGTTAGCCAACTACTATAGTTTGCCAACTTCCTGCCAGAGTTTGCCAAATGAAAAATTCCTGGCAGGTGGGGGAGTGATTCGTCAATTTTTTTTAAAAAGCTCTGGAACACTTACTTTTAAAAATGTACAGAGGAGACCAAAGTATAAAGTAAAGCAAGCCCGTGTGACTGAAGCGGGGCATGGAGCAGAGCAGATGCTGGCGGTGCCCACCCACATCTTCTCAGCCTCCCTGCAGATCCCTCGGATGGTTCGCATACACACAGCAGTTTCCTGCATCTCTCTGCGGGGCAGCATTTTTCACCCTCAGCAGTATGTTTGGTTCACGCATGGAGCAGGCTGGAAACGCTGAGTGACTAATGCCCCAGGTGGCACCCTGCACCAGTGAGAGATGGGAGGCGGAAGGCAACTACCCCACCTTCCTGACCCTTTGGTAGGTCAAGTCTGAAGTGTGTTCTATAGAGCTTCTCAGAGGCCTCCCATAAAAATTGACCCCAAGCAGTATCTTGGGATCGTGTACTTTCTATTGGCTTCCTCCTGCCCCATCTAACCTCTCACAGGATCACCTTAAAAACAAAAGGGGGAGCAGACAAGGCCACCCCCATCTCACTACCCCACCCCAGACAGTCCCTAGGAGTCCCCTGCAATCTGAAAATCAGAGCTGCTCTAGGTCATGTTCTTAATTTTACAAGTAGATCAGTCCTGCTGCCACCAGCACTTGCCATGTTCACAGCACAAGCCAAGCACAGTATGCAACCTTGCTCTTCACTGGGCAGGGGCACCCTCAAGTCCCATCACTTCCCTGGAGTTAAAGAGTACCCTACATACCTTGACAACCTCCACCGAAAGGACAGGCCACGATAGAACAGGCCAAGAAATCAAATGGAACATTTCTGACTTTAAAGGAATGCAGGAATCTACCTCTTAAGTTTCCCCTTATCCATTCTATGGGCTTCTCATTATTTTAAACAAAGCAAAAAATATAGCATTATGTTTCAACCTAAAATCCCCAACCAATTTCTTAAAACATACTTGAAACACAGTAAAACCATACACACACACACACACACACACGTTAGGCTGCACAATGCTCACACCCTTGCTTTATGATCAGCAATTCATATATTTAACACAGAGCTTCTTGGCAGTAACACTGATACCCCTTAAGCACAGGCAAGCACATCTCATTCCTTGGCACTTTGGTGCATGTTTCCAAACTTCTGCACATGATTCTGACATTCTACCAATTTTTTGGTACTCAATTTTGGCTGCATATTGCAATCACCTGGGGAGGTCTTTACAATCCTCATACCCAACCGAACCCCAGGCCACCTGACTCCAAATCTCTAGGTGGGACCCCAGGGGTCCATATTAAATGATTCCAATGCCCAGCCAAGGTTGAGCACTGCCAGGCCAGATGAATTTGGAATGCAACTCAAGATTTTCCCTGCACATTCTTTTGTTAATAATGTATTAGTTTGGGGGGATGAGACAGAAAATTTACCACAGGAAGCACTGCTGAAAAAACACTGGCTTGAGAGAGACGTGTGTTCCGTGAAGTGAGGTAACAGAAAGGACTAGGAAGAGTCCTACCAGGAAAATAGTAATCAGGAGGCATTCTGTGGGGTGTGCCTGCACGGAGGTGCGTTTCAACTGTGTGTGCTTAACTGGAGCAAGGGATTTTGCTTGTGGATTTTATCAATTACTCATAAATCTAATTTTTTTTTTTTGCTCCAAACTCCTGGTGTTTGGCTTATCTCGTTTTATTTATAAGTTTCTATTTTATTTCCATTTCTTTTTTATTTACAAGTTTCTATTTTATTTATAACTTTAGACTGAGTATAATAGTAAACTACTGTACTTGAAATCTTCCAAATGGGCCATGCTCTCTCTGACCTACAGGCCTTACCCCTGCTCTGCAATCTCTTTCGAACACCCTTCCCTACTCCTACTCCTGTCTCTTTCTCCTAGATCATTCCTGCTCATCTTTGAGACTCTCACTACAAGGTAACTCCTATTTAAAAAAAAACTTTCCCGCCAAGCTGGGCGTGGCTCAGCAGTTGAGTGTCCACCTAGGATCCAGGCGATCGGGGTTCAATTCCCAGTCAGGGCACAGGCCCAGGTTGCGGGAGGCAGCCGATCAATGACTCTATCATCATTGATGTTTCTATCTCTCTCTCCCTCTCCCTTCCTCTCTCTGAAATCAATAAAGATATATTTTTTAAAAAAACAAAAACTTTCCCTGAAACCAAAGGCTAGATTAAGTTGCCCTCCCATGGGATCCCAGAGAAGCCAACACTCACTGCACTGTATGATAATCACTTTATCACCTTAAGCTCCCTGTGATCAGGGCCTCCTAATTGCCTGGCCCACAGTAGGTATCAAAAGCATTGTTAAATGAATAATTGAATCGAGGGCTATTCATTTCTAGTGTCATCATCACCACCAAACTCCCATCCAACCAACATCTCAATCAAATATTATCCCTTGAGTCACATGTCCTGGCTACTGTTAAATCACATGTTATACTATTCAATCCCTTAATTACTGGTCTGGGTAGTGTTTGTTACTCTTGCTGGGGATGTGTAACCAGGCAATGATTTGAAACTCTACTTTTATATATCACTAAAGCATGTCTTCTACTCTCTAATTTGTGGAAGTCTTTCCCACAGTACTCTCTATGATCAGTGTCCCGTTGATATCTTTGGCTCAACTGTCTCAGCCCTGGGTAAGATGGATAGCGTCAGTGCCTCAGGAGTGGTGGGCATTATTCCAAGACATCATTCCTGCTGATGCTATCCCAGCACACCATTTAGTTTGTACAGCCCTTTGACCCTGTCAATTCCTGACACAGTCATGTGGAACATAAAAACACAAATGCTACTGAATTTTGTGCTTGATACCATCAAACTCCATCTGCATTTTTAGGATAAATGAGCTTTCATCCTGAAATTCTTGATATCTCTGGTGATTATAGTATTGCTAAAGTGAAAGGCAAAAGTGGGATGCCTTAAGCCTAAAGTGACTAACAGCCCTGAGCTGTACCCCACATTCAAGCTTTTTAAAGAAATTTTTATTGATTTTTTTTTTAGAGAGAAAGGAAGGGAGAGGGAGGGAGAGAGAGAAGCATCAATGTGAGAGCAAGACATTGATCTGCTGCCTCCTGCACACCCCCTACTGGGGATCGAGCCTGCAGCCTGGGTATGTGCCTGACCAGGAATTGAATCAGCAACCTTTCGGTGCACAAGACAATGCCCAATCAGCTGAGCCACACTGGCCAGGGCTCAAATTCTCAATGGTATAATGGTGAAGAAAAAAAAAAGGAAAAAAAAAAAAGGCAAGAGGAAAACATGAATGAACAAGGAGTCCAAAGAATATGTTTTCCCAAGTTGAGAATGAGTTGGAATTCTATATTTAAGTTCACAATTCAAATAAAGTATGTAGTGCTCAATTTTATTTCTTGCTGATAAATTCTGCCTCTTCAACCTAAGGAGAAAAGCTGACAAAGCTTTTTCAGATGTGAATGCCTATACAAAACAACGTTCTGATGAGCAGTAAAGTATATATTAATTAGAAACATATGGGGATTAATTTCCCTAAAAATAACTATAGTTATGAAACTTGAGAGTAAAAGGGAACTATTTGGCAAAACGTTCTTCAGTTGTGCTGAATATACAAGATTTATTAAGGGAGATACATTTATTTAAACTTTAAATATGGCTGGCTGTTTTTGCTTCCAGCCAGTGGGCCAACTCAGCAATAAAGTCTTCATTAAGAATATCATTTTAATTTATTCAAACATATGTTATTTGACTCAGAGATTCCCAGTTTTTCTTTCTTTTTATTAAGTTTATTGGGTAACAATCGTTAATAAGATTATATAGGTTTCAAGTGTATATTTCTATGACACATGATCTGCATATTGCACTGAGTGCCCACCACCCAAAGTCAAATCATCTTCCATTACCATATAATTGGCCTCCTCTACCCTTTACTATCCCTTCCCTCTGGCAACCACCATACTGTTGTCTGTGCCTATGAGTTTTTTGTTTGTTTGTTTTTCTTGTTTGTTCATTTGTTGCTTTCAGTTTTTGTTTTTGTTTTAAGAAAAGCAGGAAAGGATGGAGGGAAAAGAATTGGGGGAGAAGGATTTGGCTGTATCTGTAATGTTTTATCTCTTTTCCAAAACAAGATTTGAAACAAGGACAGCAAAATAATAATGTCTATCAAATCTGGCTGTTAGGTATGTGTGTGTCTATTTTATTATTTTTTGTGTTTGAAAAAAATAACAAGTTTTAGGTAAAAGTATGCAAGAAATTTGTCATGCTAAATAAGAACATGAGATTTGGTTTAAGACATGTGGTGCTGCTTTTTACTAGTTCTGTGATCTTGGAAATCTCTAAAATTCAGTTTCCCAGTCTATAAAATAACTGGTTCCCATCTGAATGGTGAATATTATCTATTATTTGGAGAAAAGATATATGAGTGTATGTATTAGGTTAGGTTCCCCTGGAAACAGTCTCTGAGATAAGATTTGTGTGGGACTTCCACTGGGAAGTGCTCTCAGAAACACTACCAGTGAGAGTGTCAAAGAAGCCAAACTGGGCAAAGGGAGAAGTTAAGTTGTGATGCTATTGCAACAAAAGCCTCAGTCAATCCCATGGGGGCACATTAGAGCTGATATTACCCTTCAGAATTATCTAGAATCAAGGTAAGGGGGCCACACTTTTGTACCTCTACAGCAACCTCTAAATCACTGGGTAAGGCAGTGCCTTTCAGCGAGGAAGTAAGATGAGACATGTCAATAACCAACACTCCCAACTACCCTGAAGGGAGATCTGCTAGCACCACAACCACTATAGTCAGTAACTGGGACCCATCCTCAGCATGGAAGGGACATGGTGCAGAGGTAGAACAGAGAGCCAAGGGGTTAAGGGGGGAAGGGGTTAGGTCCCCGGGCCTATGTGGAATAAAATGGGGTCTGAAAGCGTGCAAGAGCAGGATGGCTGTGGCGGGATCAAAGTCTTCTGTAAGCCAGACTCTTCACATTCTTTGTACGTACGTCCCTGCTGTTCTCGAGTATAGAATTTTTGTGTAAACTACAGCCAATCACTGCTTGGGCCAGAATGTTTAAGAGAGGAGTAGTATGCACACTTAGCATCAGTGTGATAGTGTAAACAGGAAGCCAAACTAAGGATCCCAAAAAGAAAGTGAAATTCAAATGAACTAATCAGGCCACTGACTTAGCCATCCTTTCTCTGCCAACACACCCATACCAGGGAGATTCACCTTGCAGGGCTGAACCTTAGTGTCCTGGATTCTGTTTAAGCAAAGAGGGAGCTATTTCCTTATAGTGCCCTCCTCATCACTCAGAATGAACTGGGGCAACCATTTCACATCTCAGGAGGAACAGAGTATTTTTATTTTTTTATTTTTTACCACTGTGAAACATTCATCTTTTTAAGTAAACTAAATTTTAAATGTAACAGGACATTATATTTAGCCAAAACTCTTCTCTAAAGTTAAGGTAACTTTCCCAAGCAGTCTGTGATATCCAAGTCAGATAGCATGACTTCCCCAAGGGAACAATTTGTACATGGAATTCAGAAATCACATTTAATTAGGTTTTTAAACACCATATTTGAACCTAACAGATTTATTGCATCAACTATTGCCAGTCACTTATTTATAGACAAGGGTCATCTTATTGCACATAAGTTGATCACTCAATTTGGATTCAATATGCTTTATTTCTTTGTAACGCTAGAAAACTTCGGAATTAACATAACAAAACATCAGAGAGGAGTGCTGAGTACATAGTTGTACAATGGGAAGACTTCTGTTTTGGCTCTTCCCTTTGACACAGCTTCTGTGATCAAATCCTTAAGTCTATTTGCATTTCAGTGTTTGCATCTAAACACTAGCACAAGCACACATTACATCCAATTACCCCTACAAGTATAGATTGAAAACAAAATAGGTAATTATCATTGATTGTAGCTGGATTGTATCTTTATTTCCAGATTCTTCTAAGCAGTGATATAAATAGACAGGAGGGTGCAATGGTCTCCAGGAGCTTTTAAATAATTATGCAATCCACTCAGTCCACACTACTGATTGAGCAGACTTGAGTTTATTTCATTATTGATAGCATTGTTGTTAGCCCGTCATTCAGCGTGGATGATTTCATTCCCTATACAGTTCAAGGCCAAATGCATTGTGTGCCTATTCCTGTAATCCATTCATACAAATGAGAGGAAACAATAAATATAAACTACCATAAATTTAACTTTCTATCGGCTACCCATCTACTCCCCCTCCCACCTCTACCATCACTGCAGAAATTAGAAAAATCCATGTTAAAGCTTTCGACTTCAAGAATTCTGTTTTCCAACACTGCGAAAACTGAAATACACAATTACACACAAGACTACTTAAAAAGAAACACACTGGGAAATTCCTCCCTCTCCTTGAGCTTTGCAAAAGCTATTTTTCTTATATTCAATTATGTCTTTGCTTTTGCTGAGAGAACCTGTAGATGTGGAGCAAGTACATGTGGGTGGGTGGGTTTTACTAATCTTTTCAACACTAAAGGCCTGATCTGACGTGCTCATACACAATCAAATACGGTGACCGAATTATTCAGTCAACACGCTGGGCTTTGCCCCAGGAGCTCAGTTGTAGGGTCGCTGGTTACGGAGAGCTATCATGAAATAGCACTCTTTGGATTCTTATCAACCATTTATACTTCTAACCCTTTGCGGTCGTTTGTCTACTCTCAGCCACCAAAGCTTTTTTACCGTTCCGGTCGTATGTCTGCTCTCAGCCACCACAGCAAGGAACTGTACGAATCTTAACTCTATTCATTCATGTATCAGTTCATAAATCTTGTTTATCCTTCATAATCTTGCATGTTATGTATCACTGCTCTTTCAATGGAAATTAATTCCGACCAGTACGACACCCATGTCCAAATTTAATACGACCACAAAGGGTTAAAAAGCATTCTTAGCTCGTGGGCTACACAAAAACAGGCAGGCAATGGATCAGGTTTGGTCCACAAGCCAACTCTGATCTAGAACAGTGGTTCCCAAATTTGTCTACCCATAGGATCTCACCTAAGGAATGTCACAAAATTGCAGCACTCGTGTCACACTGCAAACCCATTAAATCACAATCTCTGGGGGATACAACTATCAGTCATTTTTGAAGCTCCTCGGGTGATTTCAGCGTGCAGATAGGTTTGGGACTCCCTGATCTGTAAACTGCACTGTCTCTTCAGATGCTAAATCATACAGGCTCCCTTACTTTAGCTTCGGCTTCCTTTGTCATTCCTAATATCCCTAGCAAAAGACCTTGTGTTGGAGGACGGCTAGATTTCACATTATAAAATCACAGCTGCAAAGTAAATTCAGTCAAGTTTGAAATATGGAAGGCGGGAAGGATAGCACCCTATTTGTCTTAGGCTGGGTCTCCCTCCCCAGTGCTCCCCCCAAGAAAGCAGAGTCTCAGTCAAGATTGTTTGGGGCCATGAGCCCAGGCAGCAGGAAATGGGGACTGAGAAGAGTGGAACAGGGAAGGAAAAAAAGTCGCTCCAATGGGCAAATGAGCTTAGTCCCACTGGGATCCACTGAGGAGCTCTGCCAAACACATTTCAGAATTGTCTGTCTGAAAAAGCGGAAGAGAGGAGCATTTACCCACTGGCTTCCATTCCCTACTTGGCAAGGGCTGCCCCATGGGTTAACTCCTGTGTGCTTCCTAGTTGGACAGATTTGAGTGCAACGTGGTCAAGGGCAAAGCAGCAAGCTCCAGGCAGCCAAGGCCACTTGCTGTAGGATTACATGTGCCAACGCTGGTTGCAACAGCAATGTCTAGAGAAAAGGTGGGCTAAGAGAATGGGGGAGGTTCACAAGAAGTGTGCAAGGCACCATCCCAAAGTCATCAGAAGCCAATATTTTAGAAACTCAGATGAGTACTTCGATAGGGAACTCAATATAGGCTTAGTACAAGGCCATCTTAAATAACTCCTCTTCAAAAAACAATGTCAACAATGACACAGCTCCAATTTTGAGAGGAAAAAAAATGTAAGAGTCAGACACAATTGATCAAAGTTGAATTTAAACTCTTCCCTAAATGCCCCTGTCTACTGTCATTATTCCACTTAATAGTCATATCAAACTGAAGTTCAAATCAGATCAGAAAGAAAAAAGAATATAAAATATACGCTCAAAATCCCTCCACATAAAAAGTAACTCATGTTAACATTCTGGTCTCCTTTCTTCCAGTCGCTGTCTAGAAATGTTTATATGTTCCAGATAATTATGTGTTTGTACATGTTTTTGTGGGTGATCTGAGTTTCAAGACCCAAAGTATAGCAGACATACTGCTCCCCTTTGCCTTTCCTAACTGCCCATCCCCAAGTCTCCTGCAGTTTTAAATGTTCTCTCTCCCACACCAATCTATACCTTTTCAGACTCCTACCCACCTTTCAAGACCCAGATAAACTACAACTTCCTAATTACCTTTTCTTCCCGCTCCCTCCTATTTTAGTTATTTCTCTCTCCTTTCAACTCCTACGATGCTTTAAACTTTCTTCCTGAATTTTATATTCGAATCACAGAGTGCTCTATGTATTAACTGTAATGTTTGTGGACTATATCCCCTTCCCATGCCCAATCTCCATCTCCACCTTAATGGATTGTCATTTCTGTGAGGGCAGGACTTGTCTTATCCATCTCTTTCATTCCTCACAGTGCTCAGCACAGTGTCTTGCCCATAGAGGGACCTCCATGAATCCTTGTTGAATTAATGAATGACTGTTAAAATTGTCTCAGCTATAAGCCATGCACCACCAGTGTTGATACTTGTTAAGTATACCCAGGCAAATATTAAAACCCTGAGGTACAGTATATGTGTGCCATTGTAGATATGAAAAGCCACAGGGTTTCTGAATGCATTTCGCTTAAGAGAGTTACTGTGGCAATATCACAGTATGCCACGGATGCCATTAGGAAGAAGCTTTCAGACCCACACTGCTTGCACTTCTCTGAGCAAATGAACAATTTCACTAAGCATAAGGCCTAGAAGTGGAAGTGCACGCTTTGCAGATGTCAAATAAGCAAGTGAACTAGGCCAGACCATTTCTCTTTCCACCCTCCAAACTCCTGTGGGGGCCTCTCTTTGGCAGAAGCCAGCCAGCAAGGGAGACCGGGTGGTACAACTCAAAGAGGTCAGCCTCCCTGGGGCAGAGCAGGACAGAAGGAGAAGCACAGCGATTACTGCCGGACACAGGGAATGCAAGAAGAGGAGCATAGTTGATAATGGCACTCATGGTTTCTGCAGCTGCACATGAACTGGAGCTTCTGGACAAGACGTCTACTGTGGTTACACCCTACTGCTAACCACACAGGGCCTGTGTAGTTTACCTGCCAATCCTGTCCCTCGTAAGTCAATATATGGTCATAGCGATGCTTTACATTGGGTCACACTGCTGGCATGCAGGACACATTCCAGTCACGTACCTATTCATTTTTCAACATTAGAACCATGTGATCCTGAGCACAGAGCAGCATCATGACACATCCTCTCCACCCTGATCGTTAATGACCTGTCATATAAGGAAAAGCACATGATCATTTCTGTGAGCCACAGTGATGGCCTTAGTTGGAGTACAATAACTTGCTATATTATAACTTCAGCATGCTAATTAGCTATTCATGGTTTTGCCATAGTCCTTGCCCCAATAGGAGCTTCTCCTAACAATTCACCCCTGGGTTTTCCAGGCTCCAGTCATTCTATCAAACCCATTGTGACAGCCCAGGAGTCTGTAGGTCATGGCGTCATTTCCTCTGAACTAGTTTCTTCATAGACCAGGGTTGTAACATTTATCTCTGTCCACTGAGCTCATTTCCTTGTCTTCCTATCTGTCTGGAGGCATCAAATTATTGAGTGGCCACTGCCTTTCAATAACATGCACTCTGAAGATACCTGGCTGCCTCATCAGTAGGCCACACATGTTCTTGCTCTTCCAGACTCAATATCACTTTGGGAAGGTGTGTGACATTGAGGGCCCCAATGCTCTGATATTTACATGTTATCTGGCACTTTTCTAGAAGGCACAAACCCCTGTGAGGACAGACTTAGCTAATTCCTGGGTATACCATTTCCTCTTGGTCATGGAAGCCATTTGGGTCTGGTCAACCTTGGGTGAGGACAGTCCTGCATTGCCTAACCCAGAATGGGAATATCCAACTGAAAGGATATGGTATATCTTTATTTCTTCCCACAAAGACCCATGACCAGCAACATCCTAACAGCTCTTTCTCAAAATATGAGCTTCCAGGAAACATCAGATTCAGAATTCTAGGGGGTCACTGCTCTGGTCTCTCTACCGGTTTTGCCAAAAGTTCAAGTAGACCTGACTGAAGTCACGGTGTACATATATGTGCATTCCATTTTAATTTTTCTAGAGCAGTGACCTGGTCTGCTACCTACTCAAATTTATGTCTTTTCAACATAGCTCAGTGATGGCAGCCAAGAGTTCCCCGGGTGAGGTTTGTGTGATTCGGAGTCCTGGAGAACACATATGTTTTAAGGTGGGTACTGTTAAGGCTATCAATTTATTCCGATTGGTATTATTTTCTGTTTTTGCTATCCACTGAATTCCAAAGAATATAACAGAACTTATAAGCCCTTGAATATTTTTTTCATTTAATTTGCTACTCTGTACTGTATATGGTCCACCGCTATGATTAGGTTGTGCGGCAAAATGATAAAGGTGTATTGTAAACTTTCCCAGTAAAAGGCAAAAGGGGGCTGGCTGGCCTCTAAGACTAGGATGATCAAGAAGCTGATATTTGCCAAATCGATCACTTCAAGCTGCATACCCAGGCCTGGGTGGCCTGCTTCTCCACTTCTGCAACTGACAAAATGCCACGGCAGACCATGAGAACTGCTACATGTCTTTCCAACTTGTAGATCTGTTTGCTAAAAAGCCAGTTTATCTTTCTTAAATTTAGGCTACAGAATTTTTAAGCCAGTAACTCCTGGGCAGAGAGGAAATTGTGTATTTTCAAAGATTCCTGTGAATGCTTGAAACTTCTGGTTTTATAAATCAAAAAGGGTGGAAACATCGGTAGTTACATGTGGTTCAATTATGCTCGCGCAACAGGAGATTGACTCCTCCACCCAGCATATAGGGAAGCATTACAAGAATAAATTATTTCCTGAGAAAAAGTAAGGATTAAGATGATGGGTCTTGTTCTGAGCCCCATGTTTTAAACGCCTTAAGTACTTCTTTCAAAAAAGTTAATTGTTGGAAAAAGAGGTACTTTTTTTAAAGAAAGAAATACAGTCACCATAATGTAGATATTGATTACAAAGAGTGGCAAATCCCTAAGCAGAAGTTTTTTTCAACAGCAATTTGTTCATTCTATTGATAGTTTAGGTTATTATGTCTTTTCGAGTATGTATGTTGGCTTTAGAAAGTGAATAAAATTTATATCATGCTACACTACATATAAGCATATTGGCTCAGTACAGCCCATGTGCACATTTTCTCCTCACAGAAATAGTGATTTTTTTAAAATATGTCTTTATTGATTTCTGAGAGAGGAAGGGAGAGGGAGAGAGAGAGATAGAAACATCAATGATGAGAGTCATTGATGGGCTGCCTCCTGCACACCCCCTGCTGAGGATCGAGCCCGAAACCCGGGCATGTGCCCTGACTGGGAATCGAACCACGATCTCCTGGATTCTAGGTTGATGCTCAACTGCTGAGCCATGCCAGCCGGGCAGAAATCATGATTTTAATAATGTTCACTTTGCACGCCTTTAGGTGGGGCATGTATTTTCCAGTTACCCATAGTGCCTACCACTCCCTATTGCCTTATATGTAGCGACTTCACATGCTTGTTAAATGTATGACCCATGAAGGCATGTGAATTTGACCCATGAAGGCAATTGAATTTGAAATCCCTGCTATTCATAATGATGCACAAATTACATAGGAACTATTCACTTGATTAAAGTATTGGTGCCATTTACGTGGCTGAGGGACATATGAAGAAGGGCTTTGCTTCAAACAGCAAGATCCTCTGCTGTACTGCAAACTGATTCAACTGGAACATAATCTGTTTTACATGGAGCTTTTTAGAACCAAGTATTGTATAAAGTGAAATACTTGGAAAATTTATCAAGAGAAAAAGTAAATTTGAAAGTGAGAACCAATGTGATGTCAAAAAAAAAAAAAAAAAGCCTGAAAGACAAAAAGCATTTAGAAAATAATAGAAGTTTACCTGCAACAAAATTCAAGGGAGTCAGACTTCAGAAGAAATGGTTTGGCAATGCATGTGCGTGTGTATGTGTATGCACGTGCGTGTGTATGTATAACAGAAAAGTAAAATTGCCTTTAGTCTGTTTATGGTAGAAAAATAGGAACTTTCTCATGTGATTACCAAATCCAAAAAGGCTATGCCCCTTCTTCAGACATCAGCATTGCTAAAGTCAGGGCTAGAGTTTTTTTGGCCAGATGAGTCCAGTCCTTGGGGGATCAGATAATCTTACTATTTTTGGTTTATTGCAGGGTACAAAGTGATTTTCCCCCTAACTGCGAAACACGGTGCACATGCTTATTGATAAGTGAGACAGGGGAAAATGTCAGTTTTGCCTCCACAATGAAGAGGGCTTTCGAGTTAATAATTGAGTCTGGACCCCAGCTCTGCTGCTTACAAGCTGCCAGCGCCCAACAGTGGCCGCACTGTCCTCATTCCTGAGTCCCACATTTGGACTACATTCCTCAGCATCCATCGTAGTTCTGTGTAGCCCTGTGACCGAATTCTGGAATAGAAGTGATGTGTGCCATTGCAGGCCCAGCCCATTAACACCTTGCAAGGGCATTCCCCATGTTCTTTTCCCATCTGCCCTGTGAAGAGTGGACTCTGAAAGCCGCCAGGACGGTGGAGGCAAGAACCTGGAACCATGAAGAGCTGCACGCCCCTGCCCTCATCCCCCCAGCCCCACTAATCTGCATGGCGCTGGGTGGGAGCAAAAAAGAAACTTTGACATCACAGATATGCTGGGTTGTTTGTTACAGCTTCTGGCCAATAATGACAAATACACTGTGTGACAGTGGCAAAGTCACCAAACTTCTCTAAATTCAGCATCGTCATCAATAAACCGAGATTAACAGTGTATCTAATTTAGGCGGCTGGTGTGAGGCTTTATTAAGAAAATGTCATCATAAGACAACACTAGAATGAAATGAACAAAACTTCCACAATCTCGGCACCTTAAATCAAGTGTTTTTACCTTTGTTTTTACCATGTCTATTTTTAATGCTTACCCACATGAATATGTAATTGACATAATTAATAATTATATAAATTATAAAAGAAAAAAAGAAAAAATGTCTAGTACTGAGCACAATGGTTCACACACTGAATTATCAATAAATATTACCTACTAGAATGGTTCTACATGCATATTAGCTATTACAATGTTATATGAATTACAAAAATAGAAAATGACATCATTTCTTCTGTTTGGTAATATCTCTCTATACTCTGTCACATGCAGAAACCAATCCTTACATTCAGGCAATTCTAATACCATTCATACTGATTAAGTACTCCTTTGAAGATCTGGAGTCCCACAGGGCTGGGATTAATGTTGAACTGGATAAGTCGCCATTACAACAGCTGCTTGAACCACTGGAGTGTACCCGATCGCTCTCTAAATTGAAAACTCTGAGAAATCACTATCAGGCATTATATCCACAAGCACAAAAACCTGCCAAGCTTCAAACCACCACGGAGTCAAAAGAACACCAGGCTACCCTGAGACCACACCAACTGCAGAGGATGCTGCCTCTGCTGTCATCATCAATTACAGTGTATTAAGGTCCCATAGGGTGTAGTACTTAATAAATGGCCTAGCTTAATAGATGTTAACTAATTACACCTAGAGACTCCTCATCCACCCAAGGCAAGTAATACAATATGCCAGGTGAGGAAGTCTGGATTTCTCATTTTGACCCTTGGAATGCCTCTGTGTGTCCTTGAGACAGGATACTGAGGCAAAAGGAGATCCTTCCTACTTTGAAGGCTGCCCTACTCTGATCCCTAAGTCAGAGATCTGCATGCATTGACTCTAAAAACCTCTTTATCATCAGACTCTAAAATCAGTTTTTAGAGACTGCAAATTAGGTTAAATTCCTAAAGAGGAGGGAAATAGGTCAGACCCCAACCTGAGTTGGTTCTCTGCTCTCTCAGGTAATGAATGGGCTGTTCACAGCAGCTATAGCACAGAGCACAAAAGAATAAATTTTACTTTGGCACAGCATTCTGCTCATCATAGTGTAGAATATAAGGGAATGTTTCTAGCTTCTAGGGGGTAGCAGGATCACAGATTTTTTTTGAGAACTTGATGAAAGCTAGGAATCCTCTCTCCAGAAAAAAAAATAAAAAATCAAGGCGTTTATAGACCCTCCCACTCTTATCTATAACTGCATCTCTTCTCTGTTCAGGCTTGAGCATGAACGTGAGTGAATGAGAATCCCCTGGAGGGCCTTTTAGAACCGAGGGCTGGGACCCACCTCCAGAGTTTCTGATTCACTGAGCGGGTGGAGCCTGAGAATTTATATCTCCAACAAGTTCTCTGTGCTGCAGCTGCTGCTGCCCTGGGAACTACAGGGCTCTACAAGTACTGGTTGAAAACCTCTGCTCCTAGAAGCCCACTTGAGAGCATTTCAAATGCTGTGAGCAGGGTCCCATCAACACGAAAGTCATAGGGCAGGAGATAAAAGGTGCAAACTCTCAGCAACACCGAGCTCTGATAGGTGACCTCCAGAGAACACTCGCCTTACAGCAGGTGCAATCTGTGTCTTTTCCTCTGAGTCCTTTGCTTCTCTGTCCTCTCCCCCTGCCTCCACCTTTCTTTTTCCCTCTGTTTCAATGCCTCCATGTTTCTGGGTCCTTCTTCCCCATCTGTCCCAGTGTGTGCATGTATGTGGCTCTTTAGATGACTGAGTTTGCTTCTGTCCCTCTCTTACTATCACTGATTTCTCCCCCTCTACACATTATTATAATAGGAAACTATTTTCAGATTTTAAAACTTGTTGTAGCTATTCAATAAAGCTTTGTGACTCACATTCTTAATTTCAAAGCAAGTAAATGGAGTGTTTTATATTTCTCTCTAAATGACATAAAATACTAAAGACTCTTGACATTTTTCCTAGGATAACTCACATCTTGTTTAATGGGGGAAAATATTCCCACCTTTCTCTGCAAGAGCACTATCCAGTAGAACTTTCTGCAGTGGTAAAAATCTTCTGATTCTGCATCATTCAACCCAGTAGCCATTGGCGACATGTGGCAACTGAGCACTTAAAATATGCCTAGTGTGACTGAGTGATTTTAAATTTAAATAGCTATATGTTGCCAGCAGCTACCATACTGAGCAATGTAGTTCTGTATTATCTACCTTGAACATTATATAAATTATATATACGGGGTGCAGATGTCTTTTAAAATCTCTCAAGCTATGCTACATCACCTTGACATCAAACAGAAATTAGAAATGCATCCCTTTCTGTAACCCTTTCGTGATTCTGATTTACAATTACACAAGGAGGTGTTGTTTTAATTTAATGAACTACTACTACTAATGATAATAATGATAATTGTTAATAAAAACCAATTCAAATAATGAAGAGATTTTTCTACCAGACACCTAGGAGCCAAAATCCTTTTCTCCAGGGAGTAGTATAACCATCTGTTTGCATCTGTTGGACCAGCTCTGTTTGTTCCACTTGAACAGGGACTGCAAAGTGGCAGCACGAACATCCCGGTCATTCATTAGCAGACATGGAGACACAGACAATCACTTGGAACCCAGCTGGTCACTAACCAGTGACTTATTGCAGTGTCCAGACAAATGACCTCGATTCTTGTTTTGATGATGCCTTGGAGTCTCAGGGGGATGCCAAAAACTTAAGAACATCTCAAGTCAAAATTATTTTGAGGTCATGTTAATTTCAAGGTAAATAAATATTCACCATGCAGCTCCTTTTCAAAGTTAGTGAGAGAAATTAAGTATACATAAAATATGTTATAATTTCAAAAAGGATGGTGGAAACACTGTCCAGTCTCTCATTTTAAAACCTCTCAAAAAGGCATCCAAATTGGAAAGGAGGAAGTAAAACTGGTAATGTTTGCAGATGACATGATATTATATATAGAGAACCCTAAAGATGCCACCAAAAAAACTATTAGAACTAACAAATGAAGTCAGTAAAGTTGCAGGATATAAAATCAATATACAAAAATCTGTTGCATTTCTATACACTAATAATAAACTATCTGAAATTAAGAAAATAATCCCATTTACAATTATATCAAAAATAATAAAATATCCAGGAATAAATTTAACCAAGAAGGTGAAATACCTGTACAATGGAAATTATAAGACATTGAAAGTAATTGAAGAGGACACAAATAAATGGAAAGTTGTTCCATGCTCATGGATAGGAAGAATTAATAATGTTAAAATGTCCATACTACTCAAATTCATCCACAGATACAATGCAATCCCTACCAAAATTCCAATAGTATTTTTCACAGAAATGGAATAATCAATCCTAGGATTTGTATGGAACCACAAAAGACCCCTAATAGCCAAAGAAATCTTGATAAAGGAAAACAAAGCTGGAGGCATCACCCTCCCGGATTTCAAACTATATTACAAAGCTGTAGTAATCAACACAGTATGGTATTGGCATAAAAACAGACACATAGATCAGTGGAACAGAGTAGAGAGTCCAGAGATAAACACATGCATATATGGTCAACTAATTTTCAATAAAGATGCCAAGAATACACAATGGAGAAAGGATAGTCTCTTCAATATGTATATGGTGTTGGGAAAACTGGACAGTTCCATGCAAAAGAATGAAACTTGACCACTATCTTACACCATACACAAAAATTAACTCAAAATCAATTAAAGACATACACTTAAGACCTGAAAACATAAAACTCCTAGAAAAAAATGTAAGGGTAAGTTCCTTGACATGGGTCTTGACGATGTTTTTTTGTTGTTGTTTTTTTATGTGACACCAAAAGCAAACAAAACAAAAATATAAACAAACAAGTGGGACTGCGTCAAACTAAAAAGGTATTGCACAGCCAAGGGGAAAACAATCAACAAAATGAAAAGGCAACCGACTGAATGGAAGAAAATATTTGCAAATATGTATCTGATAAAGGGTTAATATCAGAAACATAAAGATCTCATACAACTGAATAGCAAAGAAACAAACAATCAGATTAAAATGGGACAGAGGATCTGTATAGACATTTTCCAAAGATACAGAGATGGCCAACAGATACATGAAAAGACGTTCAACGTCACTAATCATCAGAGAAATGCAAATCAAAGCCATGAGATATCACCTCGTGCCTGTTAGAATGGCCACCATCAAAAAGACAAGAGATAAGTGTTGGCAAGAACGTAGAAAAAGGGGAACACTTATGTACTATTGGTGGGAATGTAAATTGGTGCAGTCACTATGGAAAACAGTATAAAAGGTCCTCAGAAAGTTGGAAATAGAACTACCAATACGATCCAGCAATTCTACTTCTGAGTATTTATCCAAAAAAGCAAAACACTAACTTGAAAAGATATATGCACTCTCATGGCATTACAGCATTATTTTAGCCAAGACATGAAAGTGAGACACACATGTGCACGCAGGCGCACGTGCACACGCACGCACACACACACACACACACACACACACAAAAGAATGTTATGCAGCCATAAAAAAGAAGGAAGTCTTGCCATTTATGACAACATGGTTGGACCTTGAGGGTATTATGCTATGTGAAATAAGTCAAATTGAGAAAGGCAAATACTGTATGATCTCACTTATATGTGGAATCTAAAAAAAAATAATAATAACTCAACAGAACCACCACCAAAAACCCCCAAACTGATAGATACAGAGAACAGATTCATGGTTGCCGGAGGCAGGAGTCGGGGATGGGTAAAATGGGTGAAGGCAGTCAAAAGATACAAACTTCCAGGTACAAAAGGTACAGACTTAGGCAATAAATATCCTGTACCTGCAATGTACAGCATAGTGACCACAGTTAATAATACTATATTGGATATCTGAAAGTGCTAAGAGAATAGAACTTAAAAGTTCTCATCACACACACAAAAATGTAACTATGAGTGATGATGAATGTTAACTGGACTTTCTGTGGTTATCATTTTGTTTTATATACAAATATTAAATCATTTTGTTGTGTACCAAAACTAATATTGTATGTCCATTATACCTCAATAAAAAATTTTAAATTAAAACAGAAAACTCCTCAGATGCTGCATTCTCAGATTTCTACTCAAGTAACTCCAATTCTTTCTTTTCCTAGAGTTTTGAGCTGGCTTAGAAAATGTGAAAATTAAAACCTATTAGAGACTACATCTACCTGTGAAGGCAAATCCATGCCATGAAAATGAAAAATCAGATCTCACTATCTTTAACTGTTGTCCAATAATTGTGCCTACACCAAGGATTCATACCATTGACCAAAATTCTCTGGGGGAAACCCATTTTCACAATGCTTATAAGGACATTTGTGTTTAATATAAGACCTTATATTTGCAGGGTGCTTAAGAACTTATTGATTGCTTTTATCTACACTGGCCTTCAATCCTCACCAAAACACTGGGAGGTGGGCTATTAGGGCCTCACTTTTATAGATGAGGAAATTTAGGCTCAAAGGGTCTAATTGATAGGGAAATAATCTATTGAAACAGACAAGCAGGTAGGCAAAAAATCTTAAGTCAACTTTGCAGAAAAGTAGGCTTGGGTCAGAGGACTGGGGAATCATATCAAACTCCCCACTGTCTTAAACATTATACATTTTGAAAAGTGGAATGGCCATTTCACATTGAATTAACCACATGGAACGGAGCCCATGCTGTCCCAAGGCAGATTAATGGAGGCAGAATTTGAGACAATGCCTTTGAGCTTTCTTTTTTATACATATAACAGAAAGTTTATTTAGAAAGCTACAGAGGTGGAAGTGAGCTGTAGAAGAAATGGGCTCAGGAAACAAGTCACAGAGGCAGAAGAAGGGCCCTTGGAGCTTAGGAGAAAGAGAGAAACAAGGAAAACGCACCTGGGGGAAGGGAATGGGAAAGGAGTTGGCCTGCTCCATACAGAGAGCCACAGAGCCTTCTTAAAGTACATGTTACAGTATGTGAAACTTCTACAGATTTTTTTTTTTTCTGTATCAAGGATTGGCATGTTGTATGAGCTTTATATAAAGGCAGGGCTCTTTTCCTTGAAATCAGTCAGAAGCCTGAAATCTCTAAATGTTTACCATAATAAATCACCTTAATATGTCTCATTTTGCTAAGTTGTTATCCAATTTGTGTAATGTAGGCCAAGTTTGTGGAAGGAGCTAGGCGAACTCAGTTTAAACCTGTTAAGGAAATGTACTTACCCCTGAACTGACCTGTTTTGAACACTGAGCCATATTTTCAGGGACAGATTAAGAAACAGATCCCAGGCTGAATATAGCAGACTCTTTTTCCTTTAAATGAAATCTACATGAGAAGCATAGAACTTTTACAGCCTTTATTTGAAGTTGTAACACGAAGTGAAATTTTGTTGAACACTTTCCGGGTAGCTATGGCAACAACGATTATCACCACATACTACGAACCAAAATAACACCTGCATCCACATCTATTCTAAACCCTTAATTAAAGAGAAAAGCCCCATTCAAGTTTCCAGTTGGTAAATTTGGGAGAAAACTTCAACAAAAATGTTGGGAAATCTATTTAGGTTTGAGTTCTGTGTTTGGTTCAGGGAGGTCCCCCCCCTTTGAGGACAACTTCACTCTGACTCTCCCTGCCCGCACCAGAACCACCCACGCTGTTATGTTTCTGGAGAAAGAGAGGTTTCAGCGTTTCCTTTTCTAAGGAGTTAATCAGTAATGAGAGCTCCAGGGACCAAAAGTAAAGTACTCCTTTCAGACAATTATATATGTGCATGGGAACTTTCGGCTTGTTTTTAGGTTTTCTACAGGAAGGAAAGGGGGGGAAGGAAAACAAGAAAAGGAGATGAAGACTGAAGAGGAAAGAAGGTGGGAAAAGGAAAACAGAAAATTGCATGAAGGAAAATGGACCCGTGAACAAAAAAGGGGGCAAGGGAAAGCGAAGGGGGAAAGCTTGCATGACGCCTGGAAAGTAAAATCAGGCTCCATACAGGCTGAGAATGGAAGATTTTGCGGTAGACAGATTGCAGGAACTGGTCCAGTTCTTCACTCCACCTATTTCCATGTCCTTTGCTCTACAATTCTGCAGTGCCCACCCTCTCCAACTCACTTGCACTCGCTTTAGCCCGTGCAAGTAGGCTTGCTTGTTTCCGTCCTTTACCATCGCTGTGAGAACATTTTTGGGCTTGCCTGCTGGTGAAAGAAAGACACATGGAGGAGAGCTGATGTGCTCCTGTCTTTCCAGCCAAGGCCATCTTAGATGGGCTGACAGCTGGCATAGTGGAAGATATCAGAGCCAGCTCAGCCAGCATCAAGAACGCTGCCTTGGTCAACTGGCAGCTGACCGTGGACACAGGAGTGAGCCTTGCCGGGATCAGCTAAATAAATGTATAATATCATATGTCACCAAGGACACTTGGCATGCAGCATTACTATGGCTATAGGTCACTGATACAGGTATATGCTCTGCTAATCAAGGCCTTTCATTCTATCCCCATTATATTAATGCTTTCTAACACATAATCTTATAAATCAGTGTGAGAAGTCCATAGGAAGAAATGGAATGTAGGACAATCCTCAAATAAACACAGAAAATGCAAACATTTCGGGGGAGGAAACAAGATGGCGGCGTAGGTAACTGCAGTCCCCGCCGCCTCCCGCAACCACATCAAAATCACAACTAAAATACAGAACCACCATCACTCAGAGCCTCCTGAGATCCGGCTGCACAGAAGCCCCGCAACCAGGGAGCTGAGGCAGCACCGAGACCGGGAGGAGGGGGAGACGCGGGCGGGGCGGGGCTGAATCCCGGAGACTCGGCCGCCGGCCCACACCCAGTGCCGCGGGGAAACCCGGGAGGGAATCTCGGCGGAGGAGGTTTCCCGGAGGACCTGGGCCGAGAAGAGACGTCCCCACAACTTCGGGCTGTGAAAACCAGCGGGGACTGTCACTGAGGGTCGCGGAGGCTGTGGGAGCCCCAGCACCTCCTCTCAAAGGGCCCGGCACGGACTCACTCGGACGCTCCCTCTGAGCCCAGCGCCGGGCAGCAGCCTGAAGGGACCTGGGACACTCGGGGAGGAACTAACCTGTCTGAAGTCGGGCCAGAGGCGGAGGGCGGCTTCCTCCCAGGCAGAAGGGCTGGCGGAGGCCATGGCTCCTGTGGCGAGTCCTCCCTGCACAGCCGGCAGGCAGGCGCCATATTTGAGTCGCCAGCACCTGACCCTCACCCTTGGCCCCGCCCCGTGATTCCCTGAGGCCCCGCCCCTCCCCACCTGCAGCTCATCCAGGCCCTTTCCAGGGGCTTTTCTGTGCAAGTGGCCTCTCGAGCCTCAGGCTTAGGATTTTCTTAAAATATCTCAAACAAGCAGCAGTGGGCCCCATATGGCTTGATAGGTGGCCCCAGGCCTGGCACTAGCGGCAGCTGCATTGGCTCATAGCTTGGCCTCTCCTGGGCACCTCCAAGCCCAGCACAAGGAGCAGCCAACTGCGGTTTGCTGTGTAGCTCATGCTGGGTGGCCCTGGGCAAGGCACTGGCACAGGCTGACTTTGCACCTCCCGGGAGGCCCCAGAGACAGTGTACCCGGTGGTCAGACTCGACCACGCTGGATTACACCCCTACCACATCCATGAGTGACACACTCAAGGGGCGCACTTGGTGAACACCAAAGCCCCACTGAAGTAAATCCTGCTCCATAGGGGTGTCTACAGCACAGCAGCTCTTTGGCTGTAGCTGCAGCTGGTCCTGACAGCTGATTGTCCCGGGAGGTCAGTTCCTCCCAGTGACGCCAACAACAACCAAGGCTCAGCTACAACAGGACAGTGCACACAGCCCACACAGGGGAGCCCCTAGAAGGCCCAGCTCAGGTGACTGGGGAGGCTGAGCCACTGGACCTTACAGGACACCTACTACACAAAGCCACTCTACAAATTCCAGGAGACATAGCAGCTCTACCTAATACATAGAAACAAACACAAGGAAGCAGCCAAAATGTGGAGGCAAAGAAACATGTCACAAAGGAAAGAACAGAAGAAATCTCTAGAAGAGGAACTAAATGAAATAGATCCAAGCAAGTTAACAGATACAGAGTTCAGAATAATGGTTATAAGGATGCTCAACCATATTAGTAAGAGTTTTACGAAAATAACTGAGAAAAATCGATGACATAATAAAGTACCAATTTGAAATGAAGGCTACACAAACTGAAATGAAGAATAATTTACAGGGAATCAACAGTACAGTAGAGGACACTGAGAATCAGCAATTTGGAACATGAGGAAACAAAAAACACCCAACCAGAAGAGCAAAAAGAAAAAAGAATCCAGAAATATGAAGATAGTATAAGGAGCCTCGGGGATAAGTTCAAAAGGCCCAACATTCGTATTATTGGGGTGCCAGAAGGGGAAGAAAGAGCAAGAAATTGAAAACTTATTTGAAAAAATTATTACAGACAACTTCCCCTACCTGGGGAAAGAAATAGACTTACAAGTCCAGGAAGCACAGAAACTCCCAAACAAGAGGAACCCAAAGAGGCCCACAGTGAGACACATCATAATTAAAATGCCAAAGGTTAAAGACAAAGAGAGAATCTTAAAAGCAGCAAGAGAAAAGCAGTTAGTTACCTACAAGGGAGCACCCATAGGACTGTCAGCTGATTTCTCAACAGAAACCTTGCAGGCCAGAAGGGAGTGGCAAGAAATATTCAAAGTGATGAAAAGCAAGAACCTATAACCAAGATTGCTCTACCCAGCAAAGCTATCATTTAGAACTGAAGGTCAGATAAAGAGCTTCACAGATAAGAAAAAGCTAAAGGAGTTCATCACCACCAGACCAGCACTACAGGAAAAGTTGAAGGGTTTTCTTTAAGAAGAAGCTAATGAACAAAAGAATCTGATGAACTAAATAGATCCAGAGACACTGACGCATGCAAGAGACAATCATATTTCAGAGGAAAGAGGGAAGGGGGTGGAGGGTGGGAAGAGATTAACCAAAGAAGTTATATGCATATGTGCATAACCCATGGACACAGTTAATAACAGGGTGAGGGTCTGGGGAGGGGGTGGGAGCGAGGTGGAGGGGGTCAATTGTGGGGAAAAATGGGACACCTGTAATACTTTCAACAATAAAAATAAATTTTAAAAGAAAACGTAAAAAAAAAAGAAAGAAAAGAAAATGCAAACTTTTGAATGTGGTAGTTGTTGTTAGCCATCAAAATAAAACCCAGGGCATTCTCCAACGTAAGGTCATTGGGATTCTAGAACTACATAAAACTTGGGAAAGAATCCAGCGAATTCCGTTGCACGATATATTGAATTTAAGTCATTAAAAGGATACAGCCCTGGCCGGGTGGCTCAGCTGGTCGGAGAGTCGTCCTGTACACCAAAAAGGGTGTGGGTCTGATCCCGGGTCAGGGTGTATATGGGAGGCAACTGAGCGATGTTTTTCTCTCACACCGATGCTTCTCTCTCTCTCTCTCTTCCTCTCTCTGTAAAAATCAATTAAAAAAAAATATCCTGGGGTGAGGATTAAAAAAATAAAATAAAATAAAAGGATGCAAGCAACTTTTATTCCTAGTCACTAATGCTGCACCAACTAATGGACCGAAGAGTCTGCAAAGTCTCAGGTGCCCTCTTAATTGCCGCTGAATAGCTATAACAATAAAAGCAGTTTTCTCCAACCGTGGGCTTGAGGGTAAGCAGGGGAGGTGATCCCTGGCGAATCTGTGCTGCCAACTGCAAGAACAGAGGGTAACAGCTGCAATCAACACCACACTCCCTAGCTTACCATAAAAATAACAAATGAATTGTCACTGAAACCAAAAAAAGAAAACCTTGAAAATATATGTGGAAGAGCACTGCATTCACCTTCTAGGACTGTACTGTACAAAGAAAAATATAACTGGGAAATAGACAATACAAGCAATTAGACGGAAACGTGTCCTTTCCTATAAACCCGGGTTACATTTTCTTTCAAATAAAGAGTGCTTCTGGGGGGGCGCTTAGAGGATCGTTTGCAAAGGGGAGAGCTGGGTCGGAAGTGAGTGAGACAATGCTCTGAGTCCCACACCATGCGTTTAATCAAAGACCCTGTTAGGTATGCAGCCGAATAAACCGAGCGGCGTCATGTTGAAATAACAGAAAATGGATTCCTGATTGACTGCAGTAATCAGGGAACAGTGGCGTGAACAATCCCTGAATCACTTTATTGTGACCTTGGAATGCATTTGTTTGATTGACAATAAATAACTTGAAAGGAGAGAAAAACAGCTTTGGGGAATCCGAAGGATTTCTAGTTTTATATTCTGTTCCTTGCTCAGTTCGTACATGGCCCCCGTGGCATCACAGAAGTCACCAGTGTCGCTCCTTGGCAGCTGGAAGCCCCCGTCTGACACCTTCCTTGGGTAGGTGGTACAGGAGGAAGAGAACTGAGTTTCCAAGGCCTTTTCTAAAGAAGTGTGGGGTAAGAAGGCAGCTGACCCGGGCTCCTTGAAGCTTTTCCTTCTTCCTTACTTTTTTTTTCTTTAAATATATCTTATTGATTTCAGAGAGAGGAAGGGAGAGGGAGAGAGAGAAACATCAGTGATGAGAGAGTTATTGATCAGCTGCCTCCCGCACGCCCCCTGCTGGGGATCGAGTCCACTACCTGGGCCTGTGCCCTGACCAGGAATCGAACCCCGATCTCCTGGATCCTAGGTCGGTGCTCAACCGCTGAGCCACGCCAGCTGGGCACTTCCTCACTTTTTAATGGTTTCCAGATGCCAGCAAGATAGTTCAGAGGATGTGAGGAAGTCAGAAGAAGCCAATGAAAAGCAGTGAAGCTGCAAACCTCTTGAGATTTGTTCATTTCTCCATCCATGCATCCATCCCAGTTAAAATATTGAAGGCCAACCGGTCGGGCGTGGCTCAGCGGTTGAGCATCGACCTAGGATCCAGGAGATCGCTGTTCGATTCCCGGTCAGGGCACAGGCCCGGGTTGCAGGCTCCATCCCCAGTTTGAGTGTGCAGGAGGCAGCCGATAAATGACTCTCTCATCACTGATGTTTCTCTCTCTCTCCCTCTCCTTTCCTCTCTCTGTAATCAATAAAGACATTAAAAAATGTTTTTAAAAAAGGGGGGGAAAAGATGAATTATCCATAAGCTGAGGTCAGCTCATGCCCAAATACATTTGGCATCAAATCAGTATTCAGGCCAATTTCGAAAAAGTAAATCTTTGATCAGAGTCTATGTATAAAAATCACAGTTAAAAATAAAGTACTTGGGGCTTAATAATCAAGTGGGGAAAATACACCCTGCATCTCAGAATATGTTTAATACTTTTCTCCAAAACCCATTTTCTGCTCCCACATTGCTTGATATTAAGATTTAATGAAGTTCTAGACATGTAGGAGATACTCGATGTGTTCATTGAGAATTGTCAGTATAAAAAGGCCTGCATAAGAATTTAATTATTATATTTAGGCAAGTTTGTATCTGCCATCTACACTATTAGGCAAAATTCCTATGGCTTAAAATTCTATACCACCATGGTAAAGCCTCAATTTCAGTGGCTTACAATAACAAAATTTATTTTTCTTGTTGGTGGGCTGTATTTCTTGACTAGGTTTGGCTGAGCCATGCTTGACTCCAGGCTTAATATCAAGTTCATGTGCGTAACGTTCTGGGGCCAGAAGCTACTTGAGAAATGTTCTTCTCATGGTGGGTGGCAGAATTTCAAGAGACCAAGCCACACCGTGTGAGCACACTTGCTGGTTATCAGCTGTCATTCCATTGTCCAAAGAAGACACACAGCCAAGCCCTACATCAACCAAGTGAGAAATAAACTTGTTTCCTTTAGTGGGAGGGTCCCCAAAGTAGGTGCACCGATTTATCATTCCAGTAAAAGGAGGGAGTGAAGAATTGGGAAACTAGTTCCATCTACAATATGGGAAATTTTCTTATGTCAAAGTTGCATTAACTAAAGTCATTGAATAACATTGTTTCCAAGAAGAAGAAGAAAGTATTTCCCAGTTTGTTGTTAAAGTGTTTGTTGGTGTGTAGTGTGAGAAAAATGCACAGAAATCAGGCTGGAAAAATTAGGGTCAGACTGTGAAAGCTCTTGAGGACAGTGGCACAAAGCTTAACCTTTACCCGAGAATAATGCGGAGCTAGCGAAGGCCCTTCGGCTTTGTCCGCAGAGACCCCGACACCACCCGCCCCTCTGCCTCGGTGCCTTATCCCAGCCAAGCCGGTTTCACCCTCCCGGAGCGCTTCCAGCCCACCGGGAAGTCACCCAGCAAATTTTGCTGGTTCGTTTTAATTAGAATTAAAGTAGCAAAACTGCAGTAAAAGAAATTCATCATCTAGTAATTAATATTTCTTTTCATTAGATTTTAATGATTTAAAATGATTTGTTTTAATTACAACTGAAGTGACACAACTGAAGAAAGCCGGTGTTTTATTTTAATATATCTTTATTGATTTTTATTTTTAATATTACAGATGTCCCTTTTTCTGCCCAATGACCCGTTCCTCCCCATCCCATCCCCTCCGCAGTCCCTCTCCCCACCATTGTCCGTGTCCTTGGGTTGTGCATATATGTGTATAAATTCTTTGGTTACTCTCTCCCCCTCCACCCACCCGCCCTCCTCCATCCCTCTGACATTCATCAGTCTGATTCGTGCTTCCATGTCATTGAATCTATTCTGTTCATCAGTTTATTTTGTTCCTTAGATTCCACATATAAGCGAGATCATGTGGTGTTTGTCTTTCTCGGCCTGGCTTATTTCACTTAGTGTAATCCTCTCCAGGTCCCTCCACGCTGTCCCAAAGGGCACGAGATCCTTCTTTACAGCTGCGTAGTACTCCACAGTGTGAATGTGCCACCGGAAAGCCGATGTTTTCAGTGGTGTCTGCCCTTTCTGTTGAGATCCTGCCTCAGAGGGGAGGGTTTTCACTCTGTCTTTTTTGTCTTCCTTCTGTCTGCCCCGCTTTGCCTGGCTTCCTTCCCTGTCTCATCTCGCTATTGCCTGTGAAATAAGCTGGCTGACGCACATGATTTAGGAGATCTCCAGGGCCCACTGCCGAGCATCCCATCGCTCCTGTCCACCCGTGTGCCATAGTGGTGCACAAGATACAAATGACAGAGGCTAGTACACCAAGCACACATGGCATTCTCTCTATGCTAATAATACTCTGTCTTCTAATGTCCTGACGAATGTAATTTCTTTGCTTCCCTAAAGCCGAGTGATAACCAGGTTGTTGAGTTCGACCCTCACGAACTGGAATGGATTTTGACTGGCAGAGTGAAACTGGGAAGGGTTTGACAATGGAAGTGGCTACTCATTTTATAACTGAAAAGATTACGAAAGCTTTTACCCTCTAACTAAAGATATATTTCATGAGTGTTCATTCATTCACCCATTCGTCACAAATTTATTCATTCAACAAATTAAATGTCTACAATATTCCAGGCACAGTGGTCCCAACCGAGGGCCTACAAATTCTAACATGAACCAAAACAGACAACTTCGTAGCCATGGCAACAAAGGAAAAAATAATGGGCTTTGAGCCAAGAAAACAGTGGTCCCCCAAATACTGGCCAAGCGAGCTTTCGGAAATAATTTACTTCTCATATTCTTGTCTCTAGTCTGTAAAACTGAGAAATACTTAGTCTACTTCCTACCAAGGAAAACTATCAATTGTCACTGATGTGTGAGCAGAGTACACATGCCTTATGTCAATATTATTTTGAATTTTGAATAATAACGAAAGGTCTTAGGGAGATCGCTTTACTATAAGGACTATTACACTATTTTTGTGCAACAAAAGACCCCGGAATCTCAGAACAGAACACGTCCACTGTCTTTATTCTCATAGGCCTACAGGTCAGCTTGTGGTAGCTCGTCTTCAAGCTGCAGGCCTGCGGTTGACCAGGACGACTCTGCTCCATGTACCTTTATTGCACAGCGACCAGCGGGCTACTAGGGAGGGACGTTGTTTTTAGGGCAGTGGAAGAACCACGATAAAAATGAGCAGAAACACAAGACGCTTCTGAGGCTTAATCTCAGAATTAGTGCGCTGTCATTTCCACCCGCATTCCATTGGTCAAAGACAGTCCTGTGGCCAAATCCAACATTAGTAGGTGAAGAAATACATGCCCATAATGGCAGGGAGAAGGGGGTGAATGTCTTCTGCACAGTCATCTAAAAAAATCCCAACTCTCATTTTCTCAAGTTAAGACTTTTCTGGGAACAATCTTGGGTAGGCTGTATACTTTCAACGTGCCATTTTCCTGTTCAGGAGCCACAATGGCTTTGTAACATGTTTATTAACTGACTCAACAGCCATTACTAATCCCCTTCTACCCTGACATGTCCATTAGAGAGGCTGGAAAGCCCAATACTTTCTTTCCCAGCTTCCTTTGCCCCAGAGGTAGGCATGGAACCCAGTACTGTCCCATGAAACAAAACCGTGTGACAAAGGCTTCTGGAAAAGCTCTTAATCCCTTTAGAAAGGAACAGGTATGAGAAGCGCGATCACTGGCATCACCGTTCCCTCTTCTTCCCAACACGAATGTAGAAGTGATGCCTGGAGCTATAGCAGCCACATTGTGACTATAAGGTGGCAAACATGAGAACACAAAGTCAATACGCCCAGGACTGGTTTCCTAACTAAAGTCGCTTTTTTGTTACTTGCAAATGAATACATCCTGTACAGGCTTCCAGATGTCTATTGGATAAAGTCCAAACGCTTCTTCCCGACTTTCCATATCCTTACTAACTTGATCCCCATCTGCCTCCCCACCCTTTACAAACATGCTCCCTCAGCTCAGGCCGGACTGCCCTCCTCACATGTCTTTGTCCTCAGATCGCCCTCTCGCTTCCCATTTGCCAATCCAATTACAAACCATCCTTCAACACCAAGCTCACATCTCACTTCCTCCGTGATGTGCAACCCACAGGGAACTTGTCCCTTTTCTGAAACCCAGTTGACAGTTGATCTTCTAGCAAGAAGCCAGCTTAGCTTTTGCTTGTGCGTGTGTGTGTGTAGTGTTGTTTTTTGAAATCCTCACCCGAGGATATATTTTCCATTGCTTTTCAGAGAGAGTGGAGGGGGGCGGGGAGAGAGAGAGAGAGAGAGAGAAACATCAATGTGAGAGAGACACATCTATTGGTTCCTCCCGCACTCACCCCGACGGGCATCGAGCCTGCCATGGAGGTAGGTACATGCCCTTGGCCGGAATCAAACCTGGGACCCTTCGGTTTACGAGCATTTTTGTGTGTGTTTTCCTTTTTATTGGGGTGATCACTGCACTGCTGTCTGTGTCCACGAGTTTTCTTTTTTTTTTTTCTTTTCTTTTTTGCTCAATCCCTCCACCCCCCACCCAGCCCTCAGCCCCCGCAGCTGTCAGCCTGCCTCTATCTATGAGGCTGTTGTCATTTTAGTTGTTAGTTCACTTTGTTCATTAGATTCCACATAGCAGTGAAATCATATGGTACTTGTCTTTCTCTGGCTGGCTTATGTCATTCTTAAGGTGGATCCCAATGGTTCTAAATGGTACAGGGCTTAGGACATAGCCCAATACATGTTTGTTGATTATTATGAATAAGACATAGGCTGGTGTCCAAATAATTTTTGGTTAATCAGTTGTCTGAAAGTTAGAATATATTTCCCATTGAAAATCCAACCATACTACTTATCTCAAGATGCAAAGAAAAAGGGATCCCCAATTCTCTCCTTTGCCCTAAGCCAGCCCTAGGCAGTATTCAACCATCCGTCCATTCATCCACCAATTAAATAATTATCAGGTACCTATAACATGGCACGGAGCAACTTATTTTGATGAACTATCTTAATACATCTCCAGCTCCATCTCTACTGCTTTCTAGAACACCGGCTTTGTCCTGCCATCCTAAGCTCCAGCTCACATTTCCTCTCCGTCCTGATCGTTCCATATCGCCAGTGACCTATCCCCCTCACCCAGCAGGGCCTGTTTGTTTTTCCAAACAGTGATCTCAGTTACATATTAGAAGAGCGACCTAACTGTGCTGATTCACACCAGCTATGAATCACTGAGCGCCAGCCCCTATGGGGCCCACGTGCTCCTGCCTTTGTTGTTCACATAAAATAATCTTTCAATTCTGACGAATTTCACTCCAGATACCAGTTGAGAAAGCTAGTGATGGAGAAGACGTCACTGGGTAGCAGGTAAAGTACCTCTCCTCTGAACCCGGGGGCAAGAAAGTCTCCCTCTGCTTCCGAACCTAAAATACCGCTTTCAAAGAGATTTATTCAGGTATGGCTGACATACAATAACCTGCCTATATTTCAAGTGTCCAATTTCATAAATTCTGATGAAGTCATCAAAACAATGAACAATTTCCATTACCTCTAAAAGTTTCCTGTCGCTTTGCAACCTACTGATCTGCTTTCTGCCACTGTAGTTTACATTTCCCATACTTTTACATTAATGGAATCAGGCAGTATATTCATACAGATGGATGAATGAAGATATAGATTTTGGGGGGGCTTCTTTCAATAAGCATAGTCATTTTTATATCCATTCATTTTTAAAAAATCTATCAATAGCTCATTCCTTTATATTGCTGAGTAGGATGACATTGTATGGACATACAATATTTTTCTTATCCATTCACCTGTTAGGGGATGTTTGGGTTTTTTATTAGCAGCAAATAAAGTTTGCTGTGAACATTCATGTGCAAATCTTTGTATGGACATACACTTTCAATTTTCTTAGGTAAATATCTAGGAATGAAATGGCGGGGAGCCTAAAATATCTTTGAAAACTAAGGATTTTCTCAGTCATTTCCAAACTATTAGCATCAGAGACCCTGCTAACAGGTGCAGAGGTGAGAGACACTTTAACATCATTTGTTGATAACTAGGGAATTATTTACGGCTAGGACACAATTCTCCATGGGCATCTCACATTCTGCCATGTCTTCTGAAAAAAGGCATTGATAGCTTTTGTTCCAGACTATGTTTTCAAGGTTGTTTGTATATCACAGAGCTGGGACTACAGTGAAACAAACGTGGCGCCTAGGGTTCAAGGTAGAAAGAGACACTCACTCTCAGGGTTGTACAAGTGCAGAGTCAGCACCGGAGAGTGGGTGAGTCCTTCAATGCTGCACCTTAGGTACCCCACTTGCCTCACCCTAGCCCTGGACCTATATAGCAAACCACCTTGATAGAGACAGTGCCTCCCTCCAGAGCAGAGGACAGACGTGTTTGCTTTCCAGAATAATAAGGATTATATCTCCCTCTGGGGCAAAGCCTGGGCAAGTTTGCCAACAGCCCCCTTTAGAGATTGTGTTTCATATGTTCGGAGCTCCTAACCTGGGATGCAAACCCACCGTGCGTTCAGCATCCACCCAGGCCCAACTCTGCGTCACCTCCAGGCAACTCAGGGGGACTGGTACAAACATGAAGCTCATGCTGACAACTTTACCATGAGTAATGAAGTCCTTTGTCTCCGGCTGAGGAGCCTGCTATTTCTTTCAGCATCCATGAAACTGTGGCAGGCTCACTTATTAGCTTGCGAGCAGGGAAAAATCTCAGACCCTTCACAGTTTTTGACACCTACTCCCACAGAGTGATGCCAAATCCATTATCTTGATACCCAGCTAACAGAGAGCTTAGAGGGAGTGCGGGCACCTGCTGAATGCTCTTGGGCAAAAAGCTTGACAGAATTCATCCTGAGCCCTCTGCATACTCCATCATTGTACTCAATTATTTATTCATTCAGCAAGCATTTAGGAAACTCTTACTTCATGCCAGCGCTGTGTTAGACAGGGGCAGAAAAGTAGTATGATTTCTGCCCTCCTGAATGCACAGCCTAGTGGAGGCGGCGGACAGGCAAACGAAAAAAAATGTGATGGGAGATTATTGCTGTGACCGAGATGAGAAGTCGGGGAGGGCTTCAGAGGAGGCGGTGTTCGAGTGAGTCTTGAAGGAACTGCAGGCAGTCACCGGAATTGAGCACGGGAGCTGGGTGGGGGGAACGGGCCTGTGCAAAGTCATGCACGTCTGAAAGAAAGAGTTAAATTCGGGAAATGAGGGGGGTACTGCGGCTGAAGAGGGTGCGTGCTGGGGGGGGGGGGGCCGGCAGAAGGAGCGGGTGTGAGGGGAGCAACTCTGGAGAGGCGGGTGTATGAGAAGGGCCTGGAACGCCAAGCCAGGCACTGGGGCCTTAGCGAGATGGATGCTTCAGGGTCAGCTTTCACCTGTGCATTTTGCTCTTTAAGTGGGGAAGCCACGGGATTAATGTTTATCACATGGAATCGTCCGTTTGTATCTATAAAAATGTCCCCTGCTAGGTTTGAGCTCCTTGTGGGACTGAGGGAGCCTATCTTTTTCAGCCTTGCCCCCAATTCCACTCCAGGAACGGAGCTGCCAACTCAAAAAAAAGGGCAGTTTAATTCATTCATTAATACATCTTAAGTGAGTGACTTGGCTAATCCATATGTACTATGTACCTCAGCTAATCCATAAGTACTGTGTACCTCAAACTGTCCCATTTGTGATTAATTGGAATGTTTCTGATGTTTCTGAACAAATTACTTTTCCAACTTATGCATTACAATTTTTCTCTCACTTTCCATTACTTTACTCATGAGATGGCATGTTTTTTAATTGCTTGGTGCAGGATACTAATATAGACTTATCTCTACTCTAAAATAAATTTTATATTTTTTATTAAATATACTTCCTTTAATTTCATAATTCATTGACAAGTCTTAGCTCATGCTATAGATTATATATCACTTTTTCCATGTATCTTAAGTAGTTATTTGAATTGAAATAAAAATTATATTTAACTGAACTCATAGCTGGTGTATTATTCTCACTTCAAACTTATTTTCTGGCCACTTGTCTCTACCAAGTATTATAGATGAAAAATATTTCATTAGGAGACTTATGATCAGAAGTTCATATACCAATATTTATTTTCTCTTAAAAGTACTTTCTTGGGTCTAAAAACCTCAATAGACTGTGAAAAACCCTCAAGTGAAAATATATCTCTTATTCACAAGGAAAAATATTTTGTATGTAGGTATATAGTCCATCAAAACATTACCAGACTCTAAATTCACTTAATTCTGCCCTTTTTCTTTCAGTTCAAAGGTCTTTGTTCAAACAAGGTACAATTATAGAGAACTTTCTAGTAGTCAAAATTACTTTAAATGCATTATAAAATTTTTAAAGTTCTTTGATACATACAATTTTGCCTGAAAGAGCATATAATTATAGAGAACTTCCGAGCAGTCAAAATTATTTTAAGTGCATTATAACATGTTGAAAGTCCTTTGATATATACAATTTTGCCTGCACTAACATACACTTTAATAAATGCAGAACCTTCCTAGAGGTATTTCCTGTACTGACAGGAGCCTACATACATGTCCTGTGCCCACTGAGAGTGATCGTAAGAGCTACGTAAGGGAAGAGTCGATCGCAGGAACCAAGTAGCCAGCTTCTCTTTTCCTCGGCTGCTTTTGCCAACTAGAAACATAAATGTCAGCTTTTTCCTCTTTCCCTGATTTCTCGTTAAAGCAATTGTAATTGCTTCTTAAAAATAATACCACTATTATGTGTGGCAACTCTCACCGACGTTAGTTATTACCACACTTACTTTCTGGCATTCAGCAATCTGTAAAAACAAGGCGCAAAGAGAAGCTAGGCATGTTTCTTTTATCAACCACTGCCTGTCACCAACCGTTCTGTCCGCTGGAACTGGCTGGATGCAAAAAGGGGGCTGGAAGTTTAGTCCCTACACTGGCCGCTCAGCTTGGTGCCCACCTGTAAACGCAGCCCTACCCAGGGGCCCAATCGTCACAGAAGCCAGGGGAGAGGACAGATGAAACCCAACTGGACAGCTGGTGACCACGACTCAATTTCAGGGGAATGGGTCCTGTGGTGGGTGGGGGATGGAAAAAGCCTGGAGTCTTCTCTGAACTCTTGCCTGCTACCTGCCACGAGGCACCCTAGGCTTCCATTTTCTCATCTGGAGCAGAGAAATAATTGATGCCTATTTCTCAAGGCAGTGGGGAGCTCAAATGACACAATGGGAGCAGAAGCAGCTTACAAATTCAGTCTAGTTTTAATTTGGCATTCTGTTTTTTCCTATGCATATTTATTTTCACTGTGCTAAAATTATATGCATACACACCCTGTTTAAATCACGCGCACACACACACAAAAACCAAAATCCCCTGGGCCCTCCAGCCTCAGTCGCATCCATCATCTCCCCTTCACCGGGACAGCCATTCCCATGAGTTCAGGGTAAAGTGTGTCTGTTGGGCATCTGACCAGATTGATTGTATGGGGAGATCTATTTCTTTAGCCTGTACCTGCAGCTTCTTTTTCCATTTTGTGAAGGGACATTTTGTTTAGTCTTCTCTCAACAGATGTTTATGAGGTTTCTTATATTTTATTTGCATAAATAGGCCCGAGATGAGCACCCTTGTTTCCTCCTTGCGCACCTCCAGATGGAGCTCCTAGGTCATTCGGGTACAGGTATTTTATACTTGTCACTCATGCTGGTGAAAGTATGACAGTCTTTGCTCATGTTTCTATTACATTTCTGCTTTTCTTGTTAAGGTATAGAGGCTCTTTATGTATTTTGGATACTAATCCTTTGTTACAAATGTTATCTTCTCCCCATCTGTTGCCTTTCTCTCAAAATTGTGTATAATAGTGTGCTTTTATTTGCAAAAGTCTCTATGTTGATGTAGTCCAATGTATTCTTTCCTTCTATGTTTTGTGCTTTTAGTGATTTATATTTTGTAAGTCTTCCATTCCCCATAGTCACAAAGAAATTATTTTACAACTTCTTGTGCCTATTTTAAAGGTTCCTTTTTTAACTTAAACATTTAATTCATCTAAAGTTTTTTTGTGAACAGTCTGAGGAAAAGATCTATTTTTTCATATGAAAGTTATTTTCCCAGCATGATTTAATGAATGACTCATTGATTTTTTAAAATTTTCTTTGTTTAGTAAAAATGTAGTAAAAACCCTAGCAAAATTAATAAATAAAAGAACAAGGAATTTCTACTTCTAGGAGTAGAAAGGGTGTATTTTTAATGCCACCTCCCTCGTAGAACAGTTTTCCATTTCCTTCTATGCTCTCGCCTTTGACCCTGATCTATTTGTCTCTTTCTGCACCAACAGCACGCTACGCTAATTACTACAGTTGCATAATATGTCCTAATGTTTGGTAAATTCCTTTTACAAACATCTTTTCTGTTCATTTACTCTTCTCGAAGGATTTCAGAATTTGTTTGGTGAGATTTTTGGTATTACAGTGAATTCGTAGATTAATTTGTGCAGAATTAAAGACATCTTTAAAAATATCGAGTTTTCCAACTGAGTAATGTAGCTTCTATCTGATTTACATTTTTTTGTAAATGAACAAGTATATTGTTTATTTTCTGTGTGATGAAAAAAATATATTTTTTGTTAATCCTCACTCGAGGATATTTTTTCCACTGATATTTAGAGAGAGTGGAAGGGAGGGAGGGTGAGGAAGGGAGGAAGGGAATGGGGGAAGAGAGAGAGAGAGAGAGAAGCATCGATGTGTCACATCGATTGGTTGTGTCCCACACGCGCCCCCACCAGGGCCAGGAATCGAACATGCAACCCAGGTACGTGCCCTTGGCTGGAATCGAACCCACGGCCCTATGTTGTGCGGCCGATGCTCTAACCACTGAGCTCACTGGCCAGGGCTGAAAATGTTTTTTTCTCCCATTGCTCTATTTCTCTTCAATAAAGTTTAATTTCTTCCTTAAAGATCTTCCATATATTTTATTAGGTTTCTAGTTTTACCAGGTTTGTATTTTTGCTCCTATACTGAAAATAATATTTTTCCGTATTTATTTAATTGGTTGCTGCTGGTGTGTGGGCACGTGATTAATTTTTCATACTGATTCTGTCTCAAGAAACCTGGCTGAACACTCTTATTAGTTCTATAGTATGGCTTTATCTTCCTGGAATTTCTATAAACAATCTGCAAATAATTAAATGTGGGCTTCCTTCTTTTCCTTTTAGGCCCTGATGCTTTTTTCCTTTCCCTTGTTGTGTTGAATTGTGAGGCCCTCCAGCACAACACTGTTCAGTCGGAGAATTAGAGACAACCTCCTCCTGTCCCAGACCCAACCTCAATGGGAATGCTTAACTGTCAGCATGAATTACGATGCTTGCTAAATCTCTGTTTTTATTTACCATGTGATTTTATCACTAATGGGTTTCTAAATGTTACCCTTTTTGCCATTGGTCGGGATGGATGTATACACCTGTTTTCTTTAATTTGCTAATGTAGTGAATTCCACTGACAGCCTTCATAGCGTCTGAACATTCCTATACTCCTGCTATAAATTCCCACTTGATTTTACAGCTTGGCTACTTGTCCCAGTTTTTATTTGGGTTTTCATATCCATGTTCGTAAGTGAGATGAGCCTATGGTTTTTGGCTGACCTAATTTCAGTTTAGTTATAGCCATATAAAATAAGTTTTATGAATTTTCCTTTAAATGTGTTCTATGGCAAGTCTTATAGAAGAAAAGGGTTGCCTGTTCCATTAAATTTTGGTAAAACCTTACTCAAAGTCTCTAGTCTTCAAGTGATTTTGAACGAGATATGTATGTTAAATCAGAGTTTTAATGTCTCATTGGTTTTTTTACTGAAGCTTGCTATTTTTGGGTTAAGATTGTTAATTGTGTATATGTGTATGCATATATACAATAAGCGTGTATATATGCCTATTTCTAGGAAATCCATATTATCTAGGTTTAAGTACATTGACAAATTATTAAATAATTGGCAATTCTGTTGTTGCTGTGGGTATTTCACCTTTTTCATTCCAAGTAGTGTTTTTCTCTCTCTAATTTTCTAAATCGCCCTTGCCAGACATTTAGCTATGTCTTTCTTTTTAAATACTTAGCTTTTGGTTCTGTAGATCATCTAAAATGATTTTGATTTTTCTTAATTTTTAATCCTCTGGCTTTACTCTGTTGTTCTTTTACCAATTTCTGGAGTTGTACCTTAAACTAATTTTATTCTTTAAAAAAAACAAACAATACACAAAAGACATGAACACAGAAAAGATCATGAACTCCCCTCTTAAAAGTCCTTTGGCTCTACTCCAGAAGTTACGACATATAGAACTTAATACCATTTCCTCTAAATATTTATAATTCACTTTCCTTTAGTTCAGAGGAGTAATATTTATTGAAGTTATAAGTGAGGAAGGTTTGGTTTTCAAATATATATGATTAAGCTATTTCTTTGCTATTTTCTTTTTTATTGAATTTATTGGGCTGACATTGGTTCACAGAACCATACAGGTTTCAAGTGTACAACTCAACAAAACATCTGCACAGTGCATGGTGCTCCCATTGCCCGAAGTCCAGCCTCCTTCCATCACCCCGTGTCCCCCCTTTCCCCTCTTCTACCTCTCCCACCCCCTTTCCCTCTGGTAATCACCATGCTGCTGTGTCTCTTTTGCTTTTGCTTTTGTGCTTAATCCCCTCACCTTTTCCACCCAGCCCCCCAGCCCCCCACCCCTGACAGCTGTCAGTCTGTTCCCTATATCTGTGAGTCTGTATCTAGTTTGTTCATTAGATTCCACATGTAAGTGAAATCACACGACATTTGTCTTTCTCTGACTGGCTTCATGTTCCCCAGGTCCATCCATGCTGTAATAAAAGGTAAGAGCTCCTTCTTTTTTACAGCTGCGTAGTATTCCAGTGTGTAAACGTACCACAGTATTTTTATCCACTCATCCACTGATGGGCACTAATTTCTAATTTTATTTCTTTTTCTTTTTCTTTTTTTAAATATATCTTTATTGATTTCAGAGAGAGGAAAGGAGAGGGAGAGAGAGAGAGAGAAACATCAATGATGAGAGAGTCACTGATCGAGCCCGCAACCCGGGCATGTGCCCCGACCGGGAATCGAACCGTGATCTCCTGGATCCTAGGTCGATGCTCAACCCCTGAGCCATGCCCGGCCGGGCTAATTTTATTTCTTTTGATCTGAAAAATAGCCTAGGAGATAGTTCTCAGAACATGAGACTAAAATTTTGGCCTTGCCCATGGTCTTTGTTTTTTAGTATCCTATGTACTCTTCAAAGAATGAATATTCTGTTAGGTGTAAGATTATGTATGCATTATTTAGGCCTTGTTATTTTTTTTTATTCTCTGCCTGAGGAATCATATTTTAAGATACACTGTGCTGAACTCTCCCACCAGGATTATAGTTTTATTTCTTGTAATTTGTCAGGGTTCGTGTTATATATTTTGAGGCTATGTTGTAAGGTTTACTTACAGTTCATGAAATTAGTCCTATCATTTCCTGTTTGTGCTTTTTAACGTTTGTGTTCCTGTAATTCTACTTTGTCTGATATTACCATCACTAAGGATGCTTGCTTTTTCCATTGAATTTATGCTAAGTGAAATAAGCCAGTCAGAGAAAGACAAGTACCATATGATCTCACTTATATGTGGAATCTAATGAACAAAATAAACTGAGGCACAAAATAAAAACAGAGGCATTGATAAATGGAAGTTTCTTTGGGTTAATACTTTCCTGGTATTTCTTTTAACAATCCCTTTATTTTTCAAGCTTACTGTGTTATATTTTATATCTTCTTGTAAACTGCGTATAATTGGGTTTTACATTCTAGTCTGAGACTCTTAACTGAGGATCCTTAGTCCACTTGCATTTTTGTGATAAAAACATTTGAACTTAATTCTGCTACTTTATTTCTTTTCTATTTATCATGCTTTACTTTATTTCTATTTTCCTGTCTTCGGTTGAGTTGATAGTATTTTTCCTTTATAGTCATCACTCCCTTACCAATTAAGAACCGAAGTCCTTTTCTTTACTTAGGATTACCCTTAAATTTTTAATATACATACTTGAATTTATGTTTTGCTACTGAACACTAAGTTAAGCATTACCTATTTCTTCCTTTACCACAAGACAAGAAACTTAACTATACTTTTTCTCCAAATTCCCTTGGCACTCAAACACTATTGCTTCTTATCAATTATTCCTTTGTAGATAATGTCCTCCCCCTCTGGTAGCTTCTTTGCTTTGCTTTCACCTGAGATGTTCTAAAGTCCTATTCTGTTGGGACTAGATATTTTTTAAAGTCCTGCTCAGAACCTGGACTGTTTCTGAGAATCATGTCCTTCAGTTCTCACTTCAACGGTTGGCCCCTATACCATTGCCTGCTTTTGAAAAGCCTGTTATATGTAGCTTAGAAAATCTTTATTTTCCATCTCTTTATAGCTATGCTGTATTTTTCCATGATTACCTCCATACCAGCTGCACTAGTCATAAGATACATTTCCCATAATGGCCTATTCCAGGTGACTCAGTTTAGGGCTTACATTTGGCCCAGTTCCAGATTTTGTGGCCCATACATAAAATTAGTGTCAGAATTGAAAAAATAATCTTTAAAAAAACTGAGTATTTTCATGGTAAAAGAAGGCATGACTTCATGAACTAACACAAACTGACAGTCTTGGGTACCGACAGTAACTAGAATGTTAAATTTTAAGATCATCTTTTTATCAAAAGTAAATCATAAAATCTCTCTACCTCTGTCTCTGTCAATCATAGAAGAAAATCAACCTATGAACACCTCAATATAACAGTTAGTCATTACATGAATACAAATTACTTCTCTGAAAACTGCATTTTGCAAATCTTCACCCCTTGCTTTGGGGCAATTCCCTCAAATCAGTCATCATGTGTATTTTTATCTTTAAGGCAATTTCCTTGAACATGAGGATTAAAGCCTTGCCAAGCATCAATGACATGCTGTCCTGAAAAGACCCATCTCAGAAGACCAATAGTTGTAAGTGCTTTATTGTGTGTGTGCTGTGTTTGTGCCACACTTCCTTCAAGAGAGCAGCAAGGCTTAACACAATCACAGTCACTTGAATATAGCCAAAGCCTTTAAATCAAGTCACTTGCTTTCCTGAGCAAAACAAAAAGGAGTCTTAGAGGAATTAACTTTCTTTAAAACAGGAGAGTTCTAGTTGATAAAACAGGTCATATTTTTATTCAAATTTAGTTAATGGATTAAAAGGTTCTAACTACAGTAGGATTAAGATACCTTAATACGGCCAAGAGTGAGTTAATTCAGTTTTAGTTTGCAACGTACTATCATATACATAAAATTATTTACTCTTCACAAAAAGCCTGTGGTTTTTTTTTACTGAGATTAAGTGATGTTAAGTGACCTGTGCAGCCTCTCAGCCCATCAGTAGCTGAACCAAGACTCCCACTTATGCCACTCAGCCCTGGGTGTTCGCTGCCTCTCCAGCTCTTTAAGATACTTTAACAGAAAAAAATCACTGTAGTCTTGCCCTCCTTGGGGCATGCCCACTCAAATCTCCTTTTCGAGTGAATTTTCCTTCTCCTAAACTCTAAGGGTCCCCAAGAGACTTGAACCATGGGAGCAATGGGCAGCCGCAGCTCGTCCCGGGCTAACCCCCTAATCCTGTCTCCAAGGCCCCCTTTTCTCTGACTTCCCAGTGAGCTGACAGCAGCCCCACCTTGGCTCACTTCTTTCCCATAATGTTTCTAGAGAGCCAAAGCAGCCCAGCCGAGGCTCTCTCCTGTTGTTTCTTTTCTATCCTAGGCCCTTCCCTGTTTCACTGTCCCCAGCTTTAATAAATGGACTGTCAAAATCAAAATCAAAATCACTGTAGCAAGCAAGACTTGCAAGATTCACTTAATGGCCCCT
Source organism: Miniopterus natalensis (assembly GCF_054644295.1). Classification (NCBI taxonomy): domain Eukaryota; kingdom Metazoa; phylum Chordata; class Mammalia; order Chiroptera; family Miniopteridae; genus Miniopterus; species Miniopterus natalensis. The sequence continues at coordinate 94,039,990 of NC_142103.1, read as the reverse complement.
TAAAGTTTGCTGTAAGAGTTCACTACCACAAAACTACTAGGTGCATTTTATTGTAATCAGACCTGACCTGTTTTTAAAGAGCCAAGCATTTGGTCCATTTCTTAAGAAGCATTTCGCCCCATTGGGATAACTTTGTTGAGATATCAGTAACCATGCACATACAGAAACCACATGTGTTATAAAACCACAGCCCAGTTTTATAACATTTCCATTCCCTCGATAAAAATCCTTCTTGCCCATTTACATTTATTCCCTTTGCTTCCCTCTCCCTCAACCCTAGGCAACCACTAATCTACCTTCTGTCTCAAAGATTTACCTTTTCCGGACATTTACTAGAAATGGAACCATACAGTATGTGGCCTCTAGTGCCTGGCTTCTTTCACTTAGAATAATATTTTTTAGGTTCATCCATGAACAGCAGTTCCTTTTTACTCCTGAAAAATACACCATTGTATGAATAAATCACATTTTGTTTATCTGTTCGCCAGTTGGTGGACATTCAGTTTCTTCCACTTTTCCCCAACCCATTTTTACTGCAGCTTAATAGCTTATGGACCATGTTCTACCCTCTCTTCTCTAGAACTCCAGCTTCCTGAGCGGCTGTGCGCCTGTCAAACAGCCAGTCCGATGCCCTGGCTCCCTCTGCCACCTCTGACCCTCCTCGGTCCCCAACCCTATGGGTTACAACAAAACTGGCTCTTAGAGACTGTAAGGCCATAACTTTCACCTCTCTCGGTTTTTCATAACCAATCATGAACAGGGTAGTTTATTGAAGGCATTTTTCCAGTTTCTGAGGCTGTGCTTATGATCACACAGTTCAAGAATTCTACTAAAATTCATTGGAATTGTACACTTAAAATGGGTAAATTTTATGGTATATAAATCATATCTCAAAGTCAAAAAAGAAGGTAGTGGAAGACAGATGGCAAAACGAAGGTATAGAAACCTAAATGATAAGGCTCAGGCCGGCAGCCTGAGCAGCAGCCCCCCATCCACGGCCCGCAGACAAGCCTAAGTGGCTCGGGCAGGAGCTCGTCAGACGCAGGGTAACCTCGCGGGCCTCAGCCCAGTACCTGCTGCGAGCTCTGGGCACCGACATGCCAAGCCTTAGCCTCTCCCGCGTCGGCCAAGTTCACGCAACTGCAATAAAAGGGCAGCAAGCTTTGGACTCTCTCACAACTGTCCTCAAGTCCTGCATTCGCCACTTTTGAAGCAAATTAAGTTTAGGGCAGACTTATATTTTCATTTAAGATACCCAGTTAAGTTTTCATTTCAGATAAACAATGAATAATTTTCCAGTCTGTGTACGTCCCATGCAATATATGAGGCATACTTCCTACTAAAGTATACCTGATACTTTCTTATTGAAAAGTTATTTGCTGTCTCTCTGAAATCCAAATATAGCCAGGTGTCCATATTTTACCTAGCAACCCTATAAAATTTACATATTTCCTTGGTAGCAAGGGAATGTTAATAAAACCAGATTTTAGGATTGTGAGATTACATAGGCTACTTAGATACATTAGCAAGAGGTTTCTAAGAATTAGCTTATTACACAGGGGTTGGCGAAAGTAGGTTTACAGTTGTTCATATGGAAAAAGACATGCAGGTTCTGATTATTACAGTAACTTTATTGGTTCAAAAGAGCGTCACAATGGCACGGGGCACTTAGGAGCAACCCTGCGAGGGCTCAGAGCCATGGCCTTCGCCATCGCACGTTCTTGGGGTCCCCTTGCCGCACCCAAGCACACCTGGCTGCGCACAGAGCTCTTAACTGTCATCAATTTGCTGTCATGCTTCACTGACGCAGCGAGTCGTATCGTCCACCACGCGTGGGGTTTGTGAGAAGACTTTATCTTTGACAACACCCCCGAGAGAAGTCCACTGGGGTGAGGTCTGGTGACCGTGGTGACCAGGCGCTGGTCGCCGGCCTATCCGCCCGTTGGGCGGTTGTTCCCGAGGAAACTCACGCACCCTTACAGCACCGGGTGCAGGAGCTCTGTCTCGCCGAGAGGAGTCGCCACGGCCATGCTGAACCTGTAGCTGTGGTGAGACAGTGCCCCTCAGCATGCGGACACACAGGTTGTGTATAACAGCTGTATGGAAAAAAGTAGGCCCGAGTACCTTTACACGAAAGACCCGCCCGGCTCGAACCCCCGGCTGCTTCAAGTGTCCTGTCATTACGTGGGGATTGTCCCTTGACAGTAGGCGCAGCTGTGCCAGTTAATAGGACCTGAAAGTTTAAAACGCGCTTCACTGGACCGCGTGATTTTATCAGTGACGCTATGGCCTCACCTTTCTTCATTCAGAACCACTTCGCAGAATTTTAAACTATGATCTGGAGCATCTGCTGATAACCCATGAAGAAATCTTGCCCAATACGTTTTCAAACCTAAACGTTGGCATTAGGCAACTCAAAGATCTACGGGAAATGCCTAAGTCAATAGAAGCTCTGTTTTGTTGGGGTTTTGGGGGGGAAGGGGGGCTCTTCGTAAGTGCCTCACTCACTAACATTTCACTTTCCTGGGTGGTAATACTGACCGGTCGACCACTTTTTGGAGTATTACAGATGGACCCAATTTCATCAAATTTATCACATATTCTGTAAATTGTTTGTCTACTTAGTGAAAGTGTGTAAAATTCTTCAGCCCATTTGTGCCAAACCTTTTTGGCAGTCTCTGTCTTCCAGTATTGTTTTCAAATGACTTAGATTTAATTATTGGAAGCAAACTAATTTCAATCATGGACTTGGCTGAACATGGATGCTGAACTTGAATCTCTCGAAGGATAGCATTGCCATCATGAGTCATCACAATGCCTCCCATTGGGTCCAAAAGCATCTTCATCATGGACTTGGGTCCCAAACATGTTCGGCAGCATTGATGTTTCTAGATCAAACCTTTCTTCCAGATTCATGCTTGTGTTCTAGCTGAACATGAGCACAGGATGATGGCCCATCATGGTGGCATGATACAAAGCCTGGTACCCAGAATGAAAGAACCGGCAGAAGCTTCTGGAAAGAGCCCAGTATTGTTTAAGTATCCACTTTCATTGTTTGTTGGTTAAATTACAAGCCATCATTACCTAAAAGAAATCATTAAGTAAAAATACGAAATAATAATAAGACAAATACAAATAAATAATACAATAAATAAATATATAAATAATAATGTAAGAATAAACTCTGTTTAGGGAACTCACAACTGTAAATCCACTTTTGCCAACCATTGTATAATGGTGCTTCCGCCTTAACTACTTCTTTAGATGTTCAGTCTTCCTCTGAGTATGAAGGCCCATCCTGAACCACAGATGGCGTGATGGGATGTTAACAAATTACTCAGGTCTTGCTAACTTTCTCTCTTAGTGGATAAAGTCTTGTAACCCAACCACAAACCACTGGCATACAACAGCTAGTCATTCACAATGGAATGAATCACAAGAGGTACTTCCTGTTAAGACAGAGGATCTAGTCAGGTATAGAAAAAAAATTAAGAGTGCTTACAAATACAAAAGATGAATTCAAGAACATGGGTAAGCACAAGGATGACAGCATAGAGAAATTAAAGAAGTGGTCCTCAAATAATGAGTACAGTTGTGGGACCAGACCCCACCCCCGTCCCCGTCCGGGGACACTTCGATGCCACCTTCCCACTTGTACTCCCACTGTTCTGTGATGACTTTCCTTCACGGAGATACCAGGCTATCATACAAGAAGAGACTCTCATGAAAAACAATGTTATACACGTAAAAAGTGACCATAAAAAAACCTGAACACTTCAATCTGCTTAAACCTTCACCTGTAGGATTTTTGTTCAAAAAGGGATAAACAGTCCTTTTGAGTCCAGTTGCAACTGAGATCAGAGGCTTATTCCAGAATTTCAGGAGGCTGAAGAGCAAAGATGAGACTCAACTCTCTTTAACCCATAGTCCATCTTCCCCATCACCGAAGCTCTACCTCACTGATTGTCTAAGACCTGAGGTTATAGGGTGGGTTGCACTTGAATTTTTTTATGTAAGTCTATAAATAGGCAAACTTATAAAGCCTACGTACAATCATGAAGATAATCCTGATTACTCTAATCTGGCAACACACAGAACTCCCACTAAATTCTCTATTATACTAAGAATACCTGGAAGAATTTGAATTGCCCGCAGAGGCATTTAATTTAATCCGCCTATTTACAGATGAAAACACTGAGGCCGAAAGTAATGAACCTACTTGACAAAAGCCACAGACTTCAACAGCAGCCTAAGTGTAGAATCCAATCTTCCTGACTACTAGAGGCCCCACACTTCCCTCAGGGATTTTTTTTTTTAAATATATCTTTATTGATTTCAGAGAGAGGAAGGGAGAGGGAGAGATAGAAACATCAATGATGAGAGAGAGTCACTGATCGGCTGCCTCCTGCACGCCCCCAACTGGGGATCAAGCCCGGAACCCGGGCATGTGCCCTGACCGGGAATCGAACCCGTGACCTCCTGGTTCACAGGTCGATGCTCAACTGCTGAGCCACACTGGCCAGGCTCTTGGATTTTTTTAGTGCTGTCCAATTGGCATTAAGAACTATCATCCCTTTCTTCAATATACATAACTGTGAGCCCCTGTACTTAGAGCACACTTACTCCATTCTGCCCAGATCCTGGCCAACAAGTACACTAGCTACGCAACCCTCTAACCAATTGGGTCAGAATTAGCTTGTTGCTCTAACCTTGGGAAATCAAAGTGGAACAGCGCTGAGGTCCATGTGCTCACATAAGAATTGCCTCTAATTATAAAAATAAGCATAATAGCAGCTATCATTTAATTAAGCATCTACTATTTGAGGCCCCTCTATTAGACCCTTTACATTCAGTCTTATTTGAATAGGAAGACCATCTGAGGTTAAGTGACTCAAGGTCACAATGTTATTGTAATTAGCTAGTTAATATTAATAAAGGAAAGAAAGCAAAGGGAAGTCAGACATTGTCAGCATGGGCACCTGGGAAGCTTCACCAGGAGCTACAGCTTCACACAGCATTGTTCCTAAGGGGATTAACAGCCCTCCTGTCCCCCATCCGGTACTGGGTTGTTGGGGGGAGAAGGGAGAGACAGGCAGATGCACAGAAGTGGGGGTTGCGCAGGGAGGTGCTTGCCTGTCAGCCTGGCCTGGGGAACAATGGATTGGCTGGGGGACTGGCCCCTACCAGAAGCGCATGAAATCTTGGAAAGTTAATAGGTTAGTTTGAAGAAGCCCCTGGTTAAATTCCCCAAAGAATGCCTTCTCTCTTGTTCTCGCTTGCTCCGTGACCTGCAGTCACCCGTGTGCTCGCACATTCTCTCTCCAAAGCCATGTGGCCTTAGCAGCCATGGCCATGTGACTCCACATGCAGGGTGCTGCACTGGGCTGGACCCTGAACAGAAACTATAGGCAGTGGCCTTTATTCTTCCCCTGCTGAAGACACGGTTGGGCTTTTTCCACAACGGGGCGGAGAGAAATGGGACATTGGAAACCTAGGGGTTTATTTCCACCCAAATAAATATTACTTGTCCTCCCATGTGAGTCTCAGGAAACCCTTTTCCTCGCGACATTTCAAGAACTTCACTTCCACTAATAACAACAACTAGGAAGAGGCAGGCCTGTGATCCAAACCCGGGTTGTAATATAGAACCCCTGTTCTTTCTGCTACACTACTTATGAATAAAGGCCTTTCCATCTGGGCCGCCAGGTCGATGTTCCAGTTTCTTCCTTTCGGGACTGAAGCCCATCCTGAACCTAGGCAGTCTGACACTCTATGGCAGCTCTGACACTCTAGAGATGTCGTAATAACCCTCTCTGCACAATGGTGAGATCTGACTTCTGGACTCTGTTGCTGGCTAGAGTCTTGCTCCTAGGAGTATGGGCATCTGGTAACAAGGCCAGACCACTGCTGCTAGCCGCATCCACCACACAAGCCCTGGGGTAGAGTCAGTTCACCCAGCCAATCCACTTTAAACACCTACCCCACATTAAAATGCTGGTGGGAGATGTTTGAATAGTCACTAGTATGGGCCAGAATTACGTTAAACACCTGCAATATGGTGTTGAGCGTGGTGTGGTCCATCCACATGGACCCTAAGTCTGCCTCTTACCCAAGCCCATATTAGATCACGGCAAAATATCCCTTTGTTATGTTGGCATCGTTGCAAAGGCCTTGAGAAAGAGATACCCCAAGCAACAAGAAATCTCAAAGTACACAGAGAGATTCAGGGTTCCTACAGAACCGTGTTTTGTTCATTATAGTTTATATTGCCAATGGGAAACTCAACCAAAAGAAGCTTTGCAGGAACTACATCAGTGGTGATAAGAAAGTTGGAAAAAGTAGTGACATGCAAGGATTGTGGCTCACATGGAGTCCTGCGGTAGTTTGTCCTACAGGAGCTGTACTTTCCAACGTGCATACGAATCGCCTGGGGCTCCCATTACAATGTGTATTGTAATTGGGGGAGTCTGAGGTGGGGCCCGTCTCTGCGTTTCTAACAAGCTCCCTTAAATGCTGCTGCTGCTGCTCCTGAGACTACGCTTTGAAGTACCAAGCCCGTAGACTGCAGCAACACAGGCTGAAAAGGGAGAGAACAGAATTCATGTACTAAGTGAATTATGTGGATCTAAGTTATGTATGTAGATAGCACTAGAACCTTCCAGCCAAGCTGCACGATCTTACTAGAAAAGTAATCATTTATACAGGAAAAAGAAACAAGCCACCACTGAGTCTCAGGTCATGAGGGAGATGGAAGCTGGGGGGGGGGGGGATCCAAAAACGCGTTAGACTCATTGGCACAGAGCAGGCAAACCCCGAATTCTTAACGACAAGCAATGGGAAGAACTCAGCAAAGACAAGCCAACAACACAGGGTAAGCCCAGGGTCATAAGCACAGAGCTAAGCAAGCCGGTAGATGCCCAGATGTGGGGCGTGAACTTACCTTCTGGTCTTCAGCTTTCAGAAGGAACTGAGCAAGGGAAAGCGAAGTATCCCAGCCTCAGAGGAAATAGAGAATCCAGCAAGGAATCCACGACGGAATCAAGTATGGGAGCTGGAACACTGAGCAAAGACCCCCAGGCCTGCAACCCACTCCGAATCAGCCGGAAAGTTTTGTGGTATTGACGCAACCAAAGGCCTTGTGTTCCTTCCTACGCCAAATCGTCAAGTGTGAGTTACGCAGCCATAGCTGTGGAAATTGGCAGAGTGCAGGCACGTTAGTGGAACAGTGAGTCCCAAAGTGAGATCAGCCGTGTGAGCATCATCTGGGAACCTGCTAAGACACGTAAAACCCCAGCCCCGCTCCAAACTTGCCAGTTGAGGGGCTCCGAGGGCGGGGCCCAGAGCCTGAGTGTGAACAGCCCTCCAAGCGCTTCGATGCACGCGCAGGTTTGGGGGCGCTGCGGGGAGTCCTCGAAAGAGAAAGTGAGCGCCCAAGGCCAAGTGTGGCAAACGCCAGTCACAGGGAGCCTTCATTTTTCAAGAGCTCATGAAAACCGAAGCCAGGTTACAGGAGGGAAGAAAAGGCAGGAGAGAGAATGTAAAGGATCGTTAATAAAACGTGCTCAGGGGTCAACGAAGCTGGGCAGCGATACCCAATGGTAGAGTTTTATCAGCGCTGAAGAATCACCAGCCACGTGCACGATGCTCATACTCCGATTCAGGTAGTGAGGGAAATCATGAGCGTCAAGAGGGGTCAGCTCATGATATGTGTTTGAAATGTTTCTCATGCTGTATTTTCAAGAGACTTACTTAAAAGTACTACTATTTGGTGCCAACGCTTGTGAAGATGCCTCCTCAGGCAGGGGAAAACAAACTTGAGAAACACAAACACAGTGGTCCAATGCAGCGATTTTCAACCAGTGTGTCCCAAGAATTTTTAAAACATGCCATACCTGACTATTTAGTCAGGGGCACTGACCTCTTTTCCCTTGGGTTGCCAAATAAAAAAAATGACAGCAGTCAACGCAACAGGAGCCACCCGGTATGAATGCCCTGCCATGAAACAAAAATATATAGGTCATATAATAAAGTCACATCTTTATTGGTCATGTCGCATAATAAGGTTGCATCTGATTGGTTAATTCTTGGAACCAGAAATCCTTATATACAAGTATAGGCACTTGATTTTTTAAAAAGTCACTTTGGAGGAGATCAATGGGGGGGAGGGGACATCTGTAATACCTTCAACAATAAAGATTAATTAATTAATTAATTAAAAATAGAAAGTCACTTTGGAGCAAAAAGGGTAGGTAATTGCTATCATGTTTTTTGTAAGTCAATCAAAATTATACCAATATAATATATTTTTTGGTGTGCCACAGAATTTTAGTAATCAGTTTATGTGTGCCACGAGATGAAAAAGGTTGGAAATCGCTGGTCTAATGTGATCTATCTGACAAAAATATTGAACAAGAATTCTGTTTAAAATATGAACACAGGTGTAAGCCAAAAAAAACCCCCAAAAAACCAACAAGTGCGGGTTTTTAATTATATGGATCGATTCAGCAAATATGTGTTGAACATCTACTCTATTCTGACGCTGAGGATGGAAACGGAAAAAAACATAATCTCGCTCCAAATATTTGAGTGTAGGAATAAGGGTGAGGTGGAGAAGACAACGAATGGACGGTTGACACAGCTGTCGCAGAGGTTCACCTAAGGAGCTATGGGAGCGCAGTTTCTTCAGAAAGCATCCAGGAACTCTCCAAAAGAGAGTAACACTTGGTTTGCCTCTGACAATCAGTAGGCTGACAGCATCCTCACAGAGGAAACGACACGTGGGAAGGTGTGGTGGCGGCAGGCGACTTCTGGGAAATGCTGGCGCCTGGGCGTGGCTGGGGGGAAAGGACATGAAGCTGGAGAACTAGTAGGCGGCTCATGGTGCCCCTGGGTGCCACCCTGGTAATACTGGCAAGCCAGGGGAATCAGGAATGGGCGAGCTGTTCAGAAAGACGGCTCTGTCTCAGGTGTAGGGTAAATGGTTTGAAGAGAGGGCCAGAAAGGAGGCTTGGTGAGATCAGTAAAGAAAAGGCCACAGGTTCAAGCGGGGGACTAGGACATTAGAGCTCGAAGGATGGCAAGTCCTATGAAACGACAAAATTGAGACACACTGATGCACCAGGATCGATTGGGGGATGGGCCCTAGCAATTTGTAACCAATATGAGCAACAAGTCGGTGATCGATTTCATTATTTTTATAAACTAGGGGTGATTTAAGGCCATCCCTGTAATCACGGCAGTTCAACATGTTAATCTGCTTTCTGGAGTAAGAGAAGAAGGGTTCGGGGAGCCCACAAAAAATGCTGAACATCTTCTCTGAGCAAGACATCTGAGCACACAGCAGTGGGGGGTGGGAAGGCGCACCCTCCCCCCTGGAGCTCTCCGGCCAGGAATCGAGTTCACGTTAACTGCAAGCCATCCAACCTGTGTTCCAGCACATCACAGGGGCGAGAAAGGCAGGCCACAGCCCTCTTCTCTTCCCCGTGACCTCAAGGGTGAGAGCTCCGGCAGGCATCCAGGACAATCGCCCTTAGGACCAAAGGACCAGTGCTCTGGCTGTAGAGGCTTCCCAGGGGGGAACGACATTGCTAACCTTTTTCGTTCTCCTGCTGCTGGGTCCCTTCCCCATGATGTGATTAGTATCGAGAGATCAGAACTGTGGGTGACTTCAGCTTGGAAAGGGGGTACCCTTAGGTTGGAAGGCCAAGCAGGGCCAAGGAGGGGTTCCCAGGGAAAAAAATGTCAGCTTGGGGCTGGCCCTGCCCTGGGTCTCAGGAAAGACAGGGGTAGGGGCAGGATAGAAACTGATTTATTGAGGTTCCTGCAAATGCCAGATCAGGTCACCAGTCAGGAAAGAAAATGAGCATTTCAGCACAGAGGTCTGGACCAGAAAAGGGAATGAGCACATGGCTCAGGTACCTTTGGTAATACCTTAGACCCTGAAGCACAGGATGCAGACACTCCAACTCTGTTCCCAGAGGTATGACTAATGCCAATAAGGTCCAGAGGATAAACAATTTAATATTGACGAATGAAAAGTTTAAAGATTTTAACAGCCTTGGACGGACTTATGACAAAATAGGAAATAGAAGTTTTTCTTATGGGTCAGGATTTGGGGTGATTTTAAATTTGTCTTCTCTTTGATCATCAGAAACTCCTATAATGAATATGGTTTTCATAAGTAATAATAGAAATTAAAATGATATACAATATTATTATCATGTTAGACAAAGAACTCAATGTTAAAAAATTGGTATCATTCCACATATATAGGATATGTATATGAGCATCTGAGGAAAAAGCAGATGTGAAGTGATGACAGAAGTAAAGATCTTAGAATATGTGGTCATAATAGAAAATGCTGTCCATCCTATGGTCCAAAGATATGTAAAACCTACCTAAGTGCTACTAAAAAGATTACTATCCATAGCTGAGAATATACTAGCATGTAAAGTCTCATATGTAAGCTCTGATGTGACAGAATCCCATTTCAAAGCACTGAACTGCCATCAACAAAACAAAAAGGGAGCCCACTGTATGGGAGAATATATTTGCCAATGATACATCTGATAAGGGGTTAATTTCCAAAATATATAAGGAACTCATACAACTTAACAAAAGGAAGACAAACAATCCAATTAAAAAACGGGCAGAGGACTTAAATAGACACTTCTCTAAAGAGGACATACAGATGGCCAGGAGACATATGAAAAAATGCTCAGCATTGCTAATCATCAGAGAGATGCAAATTAAAACCACAAAGGTATCACTTCACACCTGCCAGAATGGCTCCATCAACAAGTCAACAAACAACATGTGCTGGTGAGGATGTGGAGAAAGGGGACCCTAGTGCACTGCTGGTGGGAATGCAGACTGGGGCAGCCCTGTGGAAAGCAGTGTGGAGGTTCCTCAAAAAATTAAAAATGGAGCTGCCATTTGACCCAGTGATCCCACTTCTAGGAATATATCCTAAGAAACCCAAAACACCAATCAGAAAGAATATATGCACCCCTATGTTCATAGCAGCACAGTTTACAATAGCTAAGATCTGGAAACAGCCCAAGTGCCCATCAGTAGGTGAGTGGATAAAAAAGCTGTGGGGCGTTTACACCATGGAATACTACGCAGCTGTAAAGAAGGATCCCGTACCCTTTGGGACAGCATGGAGGGACCTGGAGAGTATTATGCTAAGCGAAATAAGCCAGGCAAAGAAAGACAAACATCACATGATCTCACTTATATGTGGAATCCAAAGAACATAATAAACTGATGAACAGAATAGATCCAGAGACACAGAAGCATGGATCAGACTGAGGGATCTCAGAGGGAAGGTGAGGGTGGGGGAGTGGGTGGGGAGAGATCAGTCAAAGAATTTCTATGTTTATAAGCATAACCCATGGACACAGACATTGGCCTGGGGAAGGCCTGGGGGTGGAGTGGACGCGGGTGGAGGGAATTGATGAGGGTAAAAGGGGGACATGTGTAATATTTTCAACAATAAAGATAAAGAGAAGAAAAAAAAGCGCTGAACTGGCTTCCTTAGGTGTAGAAGCTATTGTAGAAAACCAGCTCCTCAACGATTCAGAAAGCTGAGTTCAACAACGGCAGAGAGTGCGATAATAATGGCTAAATAAACTGGCCCGCCCACACCGTGGAGTATTTACTCAGGCACAACTGTTGATACAGGTGAAAATGCCACACAGATCTCGAGGGCATTATGCTCGGTGAAAAAAAATCCATCTCAAAAGGTTACACTGTATGCTTTCATTTACTTAGTAGTCTCAACATGGTAAAACTAGAGAGAGCAGACTAGCAGTGGCTGGGGCATACTGTAAGGGGCAGCACAAGGTCGCTTCAGGGGACGGTGGTTACGTGAATCTACGCATGGAATAAAACTGACGTGACCTCTGCACGCACACACACACGCACGCACACACGCACACAAATGAGTGCATGTAAAATGGTGAAAACTGAAGACGATTTGTAATTTAGTTAAGGGTGTTGTACCAGCATCAATTTTCTCGTTTGATGTCCTACTCCACCCGCGTGATGTGTCACCACCGGTGGAAGCTGGAGGAATGATAGAAGTGACTGTGTACTTATTTTTGCAACTTTCTGGGAGCCTATTATTTCAAGATAAAAAAAATTTTTAAACATGTCTGAACAGGTACATGAATAGCATGGACACATTTTATCTTTCTTCATTAGCAAATGGGAAATTTGTCATAAAATATTTAATATTAAACTCATACAGTATAGGGATGACCACCATATTAAATTTAGTATTTATAGCATAAGAAGTGCCCCTTTAAGAATTGGTATGTGAGAAGAAAGATGGAAAGAGCAACCTCATACAAAATGCGTCCGCTGCAGAAATGGCCAAACGCAAATAAAACTATGTATTTTTAAAATTATATACTGCATCAATCCTCCTATTTCTCAAACTGTCTCTGCATAAAATCCTTACAGTTGTGGGCTCTTTTCCTGTGTACAGAAACAAAGTGTGCTGTGTATGTCACTCTTCCTAGGAGAGGGTAGAGAGCAAGAAATAAACAATTTTTTAAAGAGGAAACTTTAGGTTGTAAAGAGAACAAAGAACTGAAGTGGATAGCAGAGCAGGAGTGGAGGGCTGTGCAGTGAAGCTGGGGACAGATAAGGAAAGCCGAGGGGAGGGAGACCTGGCCCTCTGGTCGCATCTAGAAAGGACGGGGCAGAGATGTGCTGAGAGGCCTGCCTGAGAGCAGGTGCTCAGGACTGTCTGTGGGACCACAGTGAGATCCTGAGGGACTCAAACAGGCAGCAAGCAGTTGGGTGGAGAATTTGCATCTGAGCCTGCAATACCCAAAATGGAAAGACAGGCATCTCATAGAAAGTGAAGTTCTGTCTCAGCAGCAGTCCCCTACCCCAACTGCACACAGTCTACCCGTGGTTCTCGCCTTGGCCCTTAGGCCACATCCTGGGAAGGGAAAGAGGTGGGTGCGGCTGTGGTAGGAAGGCCCATCTCCTAGGAGACTGCTGGGCTCCTCTGGGAAAGTTCTGGAGAACCAATGCGGGTGGCCCTTGGCACACCATTTTGAAGGGCATTGCCCTTGGTTGACATTAGGTTCTGTTCCTCAACTTTAACCCCCGGTTTCTAAGCATTATATGTTTATAAGGACTATTGGCAGTAACCATGATGCTAGTTTAATTTCATTTTAGTGCTTTAGGAGGCCCCGATTCTTTTAAAATTAATCTTGGCAGAAACGACTGGTCTTTAGCCTCAACACAATCCAGAAAGGAAACAAGAGCGCACAAGAAGGAATGAGATGTTTAAAAGGTCTGATGGAGGAAATCATCTCAGGAACATTTCTTTAGCACTTACTAGGTTCTGGCTCTAGTGCCTGCATGTGTTAACTCAGTTAATCATCACAACAACCCTGGGAGGTAGTTACTGTTATCACCATCCTCATTGTACAGATGAGGAAACTGAAGCACAGAACGGTTAAGCAGTTTCCCCTAAGCCACACAGTTGGGAATGGAAACCTTGGATTTAAACCCTGTCTCAATTCAATGGAAATGGAAAAACAACAAAGAAATAAGAAATGAGATTCTCCCCCAAACAGATGGTTGTCTCCAGTCAAGTATTTGTCTCTGTTTCAGCACTGGTATTTCCTACTTAAACCCACGTCTTGAATTCATAAGAGCACTTTTCAATAAAATGTTTTCTACTCAGAAAGCAACTTCAAAGAAAATGAGTGCAATAAACCAAAGATATAGGTCAGGGGCAAGGTAACCAACATGAAAAGAGATATAAAATTGTATTTTTCCATTTCGAGTAATTCAACTTCAAACAAGCCACGGTCTCTTGAAATCAAATATCCTGTAAGAGGTCCTATTCCCCATTCCAGAAAGAAAATTTAGAAAAAACTGCTACACGTGTTGGATTATATCCAGTGAAACGGTGGGGTGTTGGACCACAGCAGTGATTCTGCAACATAGGCTTGTGTCAGAATCTCCTGGAGAGCTGATGGAGGCCAGAGAGGCCCAGTTTTGCTTAAGGGAGGCAGGGTCTGGGCCTTGTTATTTTACCAGGTTCCACCAAAGTTTGAGGAGCACTGATCTGCAGGATTCTGGGGCCTGGTAACGGGTAGGAAAGAGTCTGGGACAGCAAAACTGCTCTTTTAGCAGATACAAGCTTCATGCACCCCAGCCAGCTACATCCCACCTCTTCAGAGTGTGTGCTCTTCACAGCTCTGTCAGCCCCACATAATTGCAGTTTACTTGTCTGCACCTCCCAACGTAATCTCTGTCTTGCCCGGGGTTGTGTCTCCAGAATGGAAGCCAATTGTCTACACACAATAATTACAAAATAAATATATGATGAATGAATGAATTGATGGAAATCTACTAGCATTAAAATTACAGAATGGGAGCGCTAAACAAGAACATATTGTTCAAGTATCGAAACCATTCTGTAACGTATGCAGATAGTCCAGGGCTCACTTCCCTTCAGTACCAAGGAACTAGTTAGTGACGCCGCATTCTGAGCCCGCATCTCTTTTTGTGGGGAGCCTGGGTACATGTTGACCTCCTAGGGTGTCCTTAACTTCTCCCTGTATAGACTATGCTATTACTCACCCACCACATGAGGGGTATCTGAGCTAATCCATTAATGACAGGGCCATTTTAAAAAATACCAAATGCTTTTCAAATCTTTATCATATGGTCCCGGGTCTAATAATACTGCTACAGGAATTTCCTTAATTATATGTTGTTTAAATGTAAAAGAATAATCTTTTAATCACGAAACAAATGAATTGCTATCAGCTGAGCAAGAGCAATTTTCCACAACTTGAAATAATCCTCTCTCAATACCCAAATAAATACAAGGAGTGCACACAAAAACGGTACCACAGTCATGCTGAAGGTGGCTTCTGGGGAACGACAGAGCAGCTGCCAGCTCTGCTGCCACGACAGCGCTGTCATCCACTAAGGGCGAGCTGGGGGGGGTTCGGGGCATGGGGTCAGAAGCAACAGGATCTGTGCCTGCTTCCAGCACGCGAAGTCGCCGAACTAAACGAAGCTTCAGTTTCTTCATCTCTAACATGGGAGAAATAATCGAATCTTCCTTAATGGGTTATCAGAAGCGATCATGTATGAGAAGTGTTGAACTGAATGCCTTGCACAAAATAAGTGTTCGATAAATGTTGCGCTGTTGTTACCCTTGTTCTTGCCATGCCTGTTGGTGCCTTGGGCTTGGGAGGCAGAAGCAGGCTCTCCCCCTGCCTGTTAGCTCCTTCCCACCGCATCACAGCCCATCTAAGTCAGTTCTATCCTAATGGCATAGCTCTTAGGGAAGCTTTCTATAAATGGTAACCCCAGAATCAGGTCTTAAACTATGAAGACTAAAGGGCCCCAGTGTTCACACTCACCCATGGTTTAGTGGCTGTGGCCAGGGAGGACAGGGCCACCTAGGTAAGTTTCCTTTGAATGAGGACAGCCTCCCTTGAAGGATGTCTTAGTTAGGACACTGACCTGTCCAAATGCCCTGCTGAGCCACCCTGGCATTCTTACCAGTCTTTAGCCTTAGCTTTCCACATGTTCTTGGCACATTTGTGTGCCTGTGTGTGTAATGAACGAACAGAACATTCCGGTAGCCAATCCCTTTATGTTTTACATAGACTCAATAACCTCTGAATCCATAGCTGCAGGAAATGTTTCCATTTTCTTTTTTTAAAATGTTTGTGGTGTTTTTATTGATTTCAGAGAGAGGAAGGGAGAGGGAGAGGGAGAGAGAAACATCAATGATGAGTCACTGACGGGCTGCCCCCTGCTGGGGTTCGAGCCCGCAACCTGGGCACGTGCCCAGACTGGGAATAGAACTGTGACCTCCTGGTTCACAGGTCGATGCTCAACCACTGAACCACACTGGCCAGGCCATTTCCATTTTCAGTACTGGCCTGCACTCTGTCCAAAGGCTAGTTTCTAGAGCACCACTTTTCCTCCATTGTCCTTTCTTACCGCACAGGTATATCCTCAACAGTGGGTCTCAGCACCATAAGCAATGATCATTGCTATCTGCTTGGTGCCTACTGTGAACCAGGCAGTTTACATACAATCTCTTGAGGTGCATATAATGATCCGATCTTACAGGTGAAGAGGTTATTATAAACATTATAATAAGCTCTGTTCTGTCCCCAATTGTGTCTCCAGAATGGAACCCAATGTCTATTTCTATTGAATTGAGACAGAGTTTAAATCAAAGGTTTCCATTCACTACTGTGTGACTTAGGGGAAGCTGCTCAACCTTTCTGTGCTTCAGTCTCCTCATCTGTACAGTGAGGATGGTGATAATAACACCTTGAGGTTCGGTGACTTGCCCAAGGTCAGACATCCTGTAAAGCTGAGCTGGAGTTTGAGCTGAGATCTGCTTGACCAGGTAGCAAGGTCCGTTTCTCTTTCCAGTGCTTGCGGTCAGGTTCTGAAAGGAGGTCCTGCTTTCAGTCATGTTTAAAGCAGTTTTCAGCCTGCTGTGTTGTGCTCACATCACTTCATTTCACCATAGCCACACAAGCAGAAATTGCTTCGGAGCCTGCTGTCCCTGGGCTGGGCTTGCATCCAGCTCCAAGCTACACTGGGGGAAGCAGTGCCTCTATTAAATTAATGTGCTCCAACACGAGTGCATCATTCCAGTCACCTGGGAGTAGGGAAAGCCTTATCAAGAACTTGCTATTCATTTTAAGCCACTTTAATCCCCTTTGGTTTGCTGCAAATTCATTTCATTAATAATTAACAGCACTTGGCAACGCTTTCCCTCAGTCTCCGTTCTCGGTCGGCATCCCACTCTGCTGAACCTGAGAGAAATCAGGGTCAAACCGAGGGAGAAAAGGAAATGAGAGAGCCAGGATCTAGCATTAACCCCCCCGCCCCAACCCCCTACAAAAAAGGCAAGCTAACTAGTGAAGCGAGAGATATTGGCATTATCTGTGAGGCAGTTTTTGAATGATCCTTGTAGTTCATCTTCTTAATATTACATCTTTAATGAGCTCATCCATGCTTTGATAGTGTGGCTTTAAACCTTCCTTTTGGGTAGATATTATAGATCAGCCTTGGCCACGAATCAAAATCACCTCTAGAGCGTAAAAAATACACATAAAATCTACTAAAGCTGAACGTCCACATACCTTATGACCCAGCAATGTCACTCTGAGGCATTGTCCAACAGAAAGGCACTAAAAGATGTATTAGGATGCTCATAGCAGCACACAGTAGCCCCAAACTGGAAGCCACTCAAATAAATGCCCATCAACAACAGAATGGGAAATACACTTTCACACAATAGAATGACATACAAATTGTGAATGGATAACAGACAACTACACATAACAATACGGAGAAATCCCACATACATATTGATGATAAAAGCCAGACACAAAGGAACATATAGCGTAAAATTCAATCTAAATAAACAACAAAAACAGGTAAAACTAGTCTATGGCGTTAGAAGTCAGGCTAGTGACTAGAGTTGGGGGACTAGTGACTGGAAAGGGCCTCTGGCTGCTGGTTATGTTGTGTTTCTTGATCTGGGTGTTGGTTGCTAAGGCGTGTTTACTCATGAAAATTCAGGCTGTACATTTATGATGTGTATATATCATCCTTCTGTACAAAGTTTAAAGTAAACAGATATAAACCTATAGCCTCCAGCCCAGTAGCCTCCACACCACACCCCCCACACACACATACACACCCACTCACTTCCCCTGGGGAGCCTAATTCAGCAGCCTTGGGGCCCTCCCACATGGGTTTTTTTTAAGCTTCTCAAATAACTTGACACTATCACTGTCATCTCTGTTTTTTTCTTTTTTTTTCTGAGCAAGGATTAACTTTATTTTAATTTTTTTCAATAAGTAATAAATGCACATAACCAAAGACAAAGGCTATCATCTCAATATCCTTAGTTTGCCCCGGTCTTCCAGCATTTGCAGTAAACTGGTGGGAAAACAATATAATTCCATTACCATCTTCATGACAATAAAACGTGGAAACTGAAAAAAATCAACTTATGAAGCAAAAGTATAAACTGAGAGTACTGCAAAGCTCCTCATTTTCAGCTTACAAAAAGGGAGCCATGGAGGAACCTAAGAATTTTTGCCGTATGGGCCTAATGAACATGACATGGCCTGCCCTTTTCTTAAAGGTAAAATTTTTTTATTGATTTGAGAGAGAGAGAGAGAGAGAGAGAGAGAGAGAGAGAGAGAGAGAAACGCCGATGTGAGAAACATCAATCGGCTGCCTCCTGTACATGCCCCAACCGGGGATTGAACCCACAACCTGGGTATGTGCCCTGGCCGGGAATCGAACCTGCCTCCTTTATGGTGCACTGGACGATGCTCCAACCAACAACTGAGCCACCTGGCCAAGGGACGGTCTGCCCTTTTCCCTAACAACAGTCACAAAATAATAACAGCTGACACTTAAGGAAGGCATCGCTGTGCAGGATTTACAGAAACTGACTCGTTTACACCTCATAACATTATTTGTAAATGAGGAAAGTGAAGCACAGGGGGGCTCTGCAACTGGCACACAGCTGTACAGCTAGTAAAACCCACGACCATGATTGGAATCCTAACGGTTTAGCTTCAGAGTCTGTGCTCTTAACCATTTCTCTATATTCCTGAATATTTTATGTCATTTAGTGTCTTATTCCCATTCTAAATGGACTATATTTAACATATTTATAGTAAGTGGCAAGCTATGCCCACTTCGATGTTGATATCTCTGCTGAAAATTACAAGAGGGCTGAAATCAATAATACAGGTGTTACATCAATTCTTTTTTCCAGCTTTATTAAGATAATATTTATATAAGACATATGTAGTTTAAGGTGTACAACATCCTGATTTGATACACATATATTTTTCTAAATGTTCTTCACATTAAGGTTAGTTAGCACTTCTATCTCCTCACATAATTATCATTTTATTGTGGTCATAACGTTTAAGATCTACTCTCTTAACAACATTCAAGTATATAAATAATACAGTATTGTTAATTATAATCACCATACACTACACATTAGATTCCCAGAACTTTTTCATCTTACAGTTGGAAACTTGTACGGTTTGACCAATAACTCCCCATTTCCCCCACTGCCCAAGCCCCTAGTAACCACCACTCTACTCTGTTTTTATAAATGCACCTTTTTTAGATTTCCACATATAAGTGAAAGCATATGGTATTTGTCTTTCTCCATTTCACTTAGCACAATGTCCTCAAGGTCCATCCATATTGTCCCAAAAGGTAGGATTTCCTTTTTATGGTTGAGTAATATTCCATTGCATGGATATACCACATTTTCTTTATCCATTCATCTGTTGATGAACATTTAGGCTGTTTCCATATCTTGACTATTGTGAATAATGCTGCAATGAACATGGGTGTGCCGATACATCTTCAAGATAATGATTTCACTTCCTTTGGACAGATACCCAGACGTGAGACTGCTGGGTCTTATGGTAGTTCTATTTTAAATTTTCTAAGGAACCTCCATACTGTTTTCCATAGTGGCTGCACCAGTCTATCAAGAGCCGACAAGGGTTCCCTTTTCTCCACCTCATCACCAGCACTTGTTGTCTCTTGTTTTATTAATAATAGCCATTCTAACAGTTGTAGGGTGATATCTCATTGTGGTTTTGATTGGCATTTCCTTTATGATTAGTGATATCAAGCATTGTTTCATGTACCTGTTGGCCATTTATATGTCTTCTTTGGAAAAATGTCTATTAAAATCCTTTCCCCATTTTTTAATCGGATTGTTTGGGGTTTCTGCTATTGAGCTGTATGAGTTCCTTATATAATTTGGATATTAACCCCTTATTAAATAGATGATTTATAAATACTCTCTCATTCTTCAATGGCAGGATTCCTGGTTGTTTGTTTTTGAATGGTTTCTATTTCTTTACTAAATGTCTCATTTTGCTCACGAATTGTTTTCCTAATTTCTTTGGTTGTGTGGGTTTTCTTATAGTTCACTGAATTTCTTTAAGAGGATAATTCTGTATTCTTTGTCAGACAGTTCATAGATCTCCATTTCTTTTTTTTTCTTTTAATCCTCACCTGAGGATATTTTTTCCATTGATTTTTTGGAAGAGAGAGTGGAAAGGTGGGACAGAGGAGGGGGGAGAGAGAGAAACATCTCATCGATGTGAAAGAGACACATCGACTGGTTGCTTTCCACACGCAACCCAGGTACCTGCCCTTGACTGGGAATCAAAACCACGATCCTTGGGTGCGCAGGCCAACGCACTACCACTGAGCCACATCAGCCAGGGCTCCATTTCTTGAGGATCAGTCCTTGGAGTTTTATTAGTTTCCTTTGGTGGTGTCATATTTCCTTGATTATTCATGATCCTTGTGGCCTTGCATTGGTGTCGGTACATTTGAGGAAGTAAACAACCCTTCCAGTCTTTACAGACTGGCTGGGTGGGCAAAGCTCTTCACTAGTCAGCCTGTCCAGAGATTCCGGGTGAGCCATCCGGTGGTGTCTGTGGGCAGGCTTGCTGTTGGAGTCCTTCAGCAGAGAGGTCTGGTGCCTGGGTCAGAAGGCGGGCAGGCCTGGTGTACGGATACACAGGGGCCAGCCTAGTGACTGGGTCTGTGGGGTGGGCCTGGTCCTAGGCCTGCCCAGGAGCCGGGGTTCACAGGTGCTCACCTGGGTCCTGGATTCAAGAGGACTGACTGGGAACCTGAGGCCACAGGAACTCTCTAGGGCCACAGAGGCTGACTGGTGCTGGAACATGCTAGGAGTCTGGTTGCATGAGAGCCACCAGAGGTCACAGCTACCAGCTGGCACCAGGGTGATCTGGGAACCTGGTGCCACAGGGGTTACCTGGGAGTCCGAGTCCGCAAGAGCCCATTGGGAGCCTGGGGCCACTGAAGTCTGCAAGCACTGGGGCGAACTGGGGGCCTGGTGCCAAGGACGCCACCTGGGGACGTGGGAGCCACCTAGGGCTGCAATAGTGGCCAGGGGCTGCTGGAGCCAGCATAGACCAGTGTGCTACGGGGGCCTGGTATCCCGGGAGACTACTGGAAGCCTACATCAATCCTTTAAGTGTTAAGGAAAACAAGCAGGTCAACCATGAAAAAAAAAATTCCCTGACCGCAAGGACATTCATGTAAGTGTAGTTATTCATTCATTAGCAAAAACTGAGTAAAAGTGTCCAGCAGCCTCCCCATGGCATCCAACAGGCAGACACGGGTCAAAGAGCAAAGGAATTAGCATAAGTGATCAGAGCGCCACAGAAGCATATAAGACAGGGACGCATGGGGGGGAGGTCGGGGAAGGTGTCCCTGAAGGAGAGAGAATGTCCTGAAAGATGAGTAGGCGGCAAAGGGAAGGCGGGCGGTGCTACAGAAAGAATTTAACGTGTGCGCGTAAATAACTGCAAAGCAAACCACAATGAACAGGTCCTATAATAGACACACAAAAGAGCACAATGGAACCTCAGGATCCTTTTTCTTTTTCATTATATAAATCACCTGAAATTATCATATTTCAAGCATGAACCCAGAAGCCCTTGTATTAGATTCGTAGTTGGTCTGAAAAGCCTGGAACACAGTAAGACAAAAGCCCTGCGGGACGTGAATTTGAAACAGTACTTTCAATTCAGCACATGTTGAAGGGGTCAAGGCATCAAAGTGAAAGAGGAAATAATGATGTTTACCTTTTCTGGAGAAATCTAGCAACAAAGAAGGGAAAGGAAAAGATGCGAAGATGCTAAAATCATCAGTGGCAGAAGGTATTCCTGCGACACTGCAGGGCAGCGCGTCCCCCTCCCCCCCCACCGCTGCTGTGATTAGCTCTGTCAGAAAAGTACGGGCATCCCATTAGACAAAAAAGGCAGTCTACGCAGAAAATGGCTAAGTGCAAGTTAGACTGCCCAAGAGGCTCAGAAGAAATCCAGGTGCAAAGAATGAATGGTCTTTGCAAATGTAAACCAGCTCCATCCCACCTCCGGATACGACCACCTTCCAAACTGTTCTCTACTAGCAACACTCAACCAATGCGATCTTTTGAAAATGTAATTCTGTCATGGGCTGCACCCGTCTTCTCCAAGACCCCTTCCATGCACACAATGCTCAGAAAGTGAAAATATAGTTCCTTAATGTAGCCTGCAGGGGCTGCCCAGTCTAGCTTCTGTCAGCTCCTCCAACCCTCATCTTGCGTCCCACTCATTTTTTCTCTGTTTCCCAACACAGCCTTCTTTCGGTCTTTCATACTTACCATGTTCCATGTTACCACAGGGCCTTTGCACATGCTGCTCCTCCTAATTAAAATGCTCTCTTCATGCTACTCTTCACCTACAGTAGGTGATTTCTATTCATTTTCCGGCTCTTGGCACCTACTTGAGATAAGCCATCCCTGGTCTTCCTGAGTGCATCAACTCCCCCTATTGCACGCTCAGGTACCCATCCTTCGTGGCACCTGTTAGAGGTGCAATTATACATATATTAGCTTGATTATTTGATTCATATCTGTCAGCTCCTTAAACATGAGGGCTGGAAACTTGTCTGGTTTTTGCTAACTTTGTATACACAGTCCCAAGCACACTGACTGGCTCACAGTAGGGGCTTCACAAATATCCCTGGTATGAATAAAGGGGTTTCATGGAGCTCCTCAATTCCTATGCAACTTTGTTAGCATATCACTATGCTTCTAGATCACTCGCATAAAGACCATGTATAAAGAAATAGATTTTTAAATAACAGTATTTTTATCCCTGCAGCAGGCACAAAGGCAGGCAAACAAAAGTTGAGGAGGGTCTGCTACTCTCGTTGAATAGCATATTCTTCTTTTTTTTTTTTTAGCATATTCTTTTTTAAATTTTATTTTTTCCATCGCCATTTATCCCCTGTGCCGTTTTCCACCTCCACCCAGCCCTCCCTCCCGCAATCACCACAGTGTTGTCCATGTCCGAGAGTTCTCTCTCTTTTTTTATATTCTAATTATCATGATTACTCAGGAAAAAAGCACAGTTCAAAGTCTCGCAGTGGGAATGGCGAGGAAATAAATATTTAGCTATTTTAACCTAATGTTACTCAAACAATAGCCCACCTATAACCAGATGCGGCAGTTATTTCATTTAATCCTAAAGTGTTTGAGGGCTGTTTTTCCCTGACATGAGAAAACACTAAGTTCTTGCTGTCAAAGAAAAAGAAAGCAAAAGAAGACAACTGGGATTCCAGAAGGCCCTTCACTGCTAGTAATTTACATTTGAGACTAGTGTTTGTTTTCCTCTTTCATAAAATTAAACACAATTACCTGCACTCCCTACCTGTCACATTGGGAGTTTGGAGGAATGAATGAGGGGACGGTTGTGGACGGCTCGGAGCCCCTCAGAAGCACTATTATTAGAACTGTTAGCAAAACATTGCTTCTGGTAACTTGTGGGCGACTTCCCGAAGGTCAAGGCTGACACCAGAAAAAAAATAGTAAAGTGAAATATTAAGGACAAAATTGCTATTCAGTGATTTTTCATTAATGAAGATCATCCTTTCTTTCTGAACTTTTAACAGTACTCTCTAATCTAGAAGCCGCTAGCCACATATGGCCATTTAATTTAAACTGAAGAACTGAATTTTAAATTAAATTAAATTTTAAGGTACTACAATTTAAATATCCTCATGTTGCCAGTGGCTTCCTCATTGAATAGTGCAGATACAGAACATTTCCATTATCAAAGAAAATTCTCTAGCAGGGTCTTTTCCTTTTAACTCTTTCCATGTGAATCCCATTATTTGACACCACTATTTTATTTTATTTATCTTATTATTTTATTTTACTTGTTTTTATTTCATTTTATTATTTTACTTTATTTTGCTTAATCCCTTCACCTTTTTCACCCAGCCCCCAAGTCCCTTCACCTCTAACAGCTTTCAGTCTGTTCTCTGTAACTACCAGTCCATTTCTTTCCTTTTTTGTTTATTTTTTGTTTGTTTATTTTGGTCATTAGATTCCACATGAGTGAAATCATATGGTACTTGTCTTTCTCTGCCTGGCTTATTTTACTTAGCGTAATACTCTCCAGGTCCATCTGTGCTGTCACAAAAAGTAAGATTTCTTTCTTTTTTACAGCTGAGTAGTATTCCATTGTGTAAAGGTACCACAGCTTTTTTACCCATTTATCCACTGATGGGCACTTGGGCTGTTTCCAGATCTTGGCTATTGTAAATAATGCTGCAGTGAACATAATGGTGCATATATTCTTTCAAATTAGTGTTTGGGGATTCTTAGGATATATTCCTAGAAATGGGATTGCTGGGTCATAAGGCAGCTCCATTTTTAATTTTCCGAGGAGCCTCCACACTGCTTTCCACAGGGGCTGCCCCAGTCTGCACTCCCTCCAGCAGTGCACCAGGCTCCCCTTTCCCCACACCCTCGCCAGCACTTGTTGTTTGCTGACTTGTTGATGGAGCCCTTCTGGCAGGTGTGAGGTGATAGCTCTCTGTGGTTTTAATTTGCATCTCTGATGATCAGCGACATTGAGCATCTTTTCATACGCTTATTGGCCTCTTTGGAGAAGTGTCTATTCGGGTCATTTGCCCATTTTTAATTGGACTGTTTGTTTGTTTGTTTGTGGTATTGTTATTTTATACTTTTTAAACCCTCGCCCAGTGTAGGGATTTGGAACTTTATCAGCTAGAAGAGAAATTACTTATAGAGCTGAAGAGAAACTGCTCTTAAAAGACAAATGGTTTCTTTTCAAACTCATTTGTTTTGCCTTTTATGTGCTGCCTTCGCCAGGTTAGCACTAAGAATATGTGCCGCGTAGGTAGAGTGGGTTAAGTGATTCTCATGTTTCCCTGTCTCATATTTCTCAGTGTACTATCCACATATAAGCACTGAAGCCTGGGCAGAAAACAGAGTCAACTATCCCACTGACCACGAAAACAGAGTTTCATAGCTAAAAACTGCTATCTCTGGTTGCCCGTAAGATAAAACGTAGCTCATTAGTATCTGCTCACAGGGCCCAAAGCCCTCTCGTATGAAGTGCTGCTGTGTCTCCTCTTTCTCTCTACACTATTTTAATCCGGTGGGACTGGGGGCGGGGCGGGGAACAGAAACGAGCCCCTTGCATTCTAACTTTGTGTGGGTGTCTCCCTGGCTTGGTTACCAAAGAAACCATTCTGTTCCACACTATTCAAATAATGGCTCTGCTCGTGCTCTAAATACTCTCTTCTTTTTGAACCTGACTGCACTGCAGATAGAGCCACCATCTGTTGGCCAGCAAAGACGGAGGGCTTCTGGAAATGCCACGGCCCTTCCCACACTGCTCCAGGCCTCGGTGTCAAGAGCCCGACGCAGCCCGGCAGTGCGGCGGGGCTGTCTCCGCGTGAGGGGAAGGTGCCTGCAGCCACCCCGCCAGGCCGCCACGCCTCCTGCCGCCCACGCTGGGAGGCTCCTCTCGCTGCAGTGGTAAGGGCATTGCTGTTCCAGCCCTGAAGTGCGGGGGGTCTGGCCACAGTGAATGTTTGCCTGTCGCTCTGGGCGTTGGAGTCATTCATGTCACCCTCCCGTGGATGCCCAGCGCTGATCTCTAGAGCAATGACTAATAGCGGGGACCACCTGTTTCCATGGCTGCCAGGTTAGGCTGTGTCCTCTGGGGCCTCCTATTCCAAAGAAAACCCAGGGACCCAGGACACTAATGCCCTTAGGAGAGATTTTCTGGAAAAAGACTTGGTTTTCACGCCCTATTGACATCTGCCTCGCCCCACCCATTTTCCCCCCAGTTTTAGTGAGTTGTAATTGACATATAACATATGTAAGTTTAAGGTGTACAATGTGATGGTTTGATACACTTATATATTGCAAAATGATTGCCACAATAAGGTTAGTTAACACCTCCATCACCTCAAATAGTTATCTTGCTGTTGGTGTTGTTTTATGGTGAGCACATTTAAGATCTACTCTCTTAGCAACTTTCAAGTATATAATACAGTACTGTTAGCGACAGTCACCATGCTGCACATTAGATCCCCAGGACTTGCTTATCTTATAACTGGAAGTTTGTACCTGTGACACTATGTGTATGGAGGCACAATGCCCCTGGTGAATTCCCTGTGAATCTGAGGCAGCCAGGCACTAAGGAATGAGGTCTCCCTGTAAACCCCCAGGTCTCTGTAACAAAGGGCTCTGAGTACTCTCCTAGCAGTGAGGCCACGCTTTTGGAGTTTTCACATAGATGTCAAAGGGTTTGGGCATTTAAGTGTAAATCTGGTGAAATTTTGCAATCTGATGTTCAACCGCAAGAGTGTTACTGATTGCAACTTAAAAACATACATTTTTCTTAAAGCTACTAGTTGCTTTCATGAAGACAAACCCACAGGCACACACACCCTTTCTAAAACAATACTTTAAGCCAGGGGTCTCCAAATTATTTTGAGTCAAGCATCCCACCTACAAAAAAAATTTTTGCACACCCTCAAATATGTGTACGTTTAGTTACAAAGCACATACATACTATCTTACACTAATACATTATCACATTACAAAACATGTTCTCAAAATTAAAACCTTGAAAACGTTAAAACTGAAAGTACAATATTTTTACTTGTACTTAATTTTGTTTCGTTTATTAAAGGTACAAAAGTCACTCTTGCTCTTGCTGGAAAAATATAAAATTTTTGAGGGCAATTTGATCAAACACTCTATTTTTTAATTTAGTTTAGTGCATACGTTTTATGCTAAGTTCAGTTTATGTTGATACTTGGTTTTTAAATTTTTGACGGGGGGGAGATCCCACAAAGATATAAAGATCCAAATGGAAGAAGTAGGGTAATTTAAAAACTTGATAATACCTGCTGTAAAAAAATCTAATATCTTTGTAACATAATAGCTATAATAATAATGTGGGGGTTTTTTGTTTTGTTTTGATTTTTTTTCCATTGCTTTTCAGAGAGAGTAGAAGAGAGACAGACAGAAAAACATCGATGTGAGAGAGACACATTGATTGTTTGCCTCCCACACGTGCCCTGACCAGGGCTGCGTATCGAGCCTGCAACCGAGGTACGTGCCCTTGGCCAGAATTGAACCCGGGACCCTTCAGTCCGCTGGCTGACACTCTAACCACTGAGCCACACCAGCTAGGGCAATAATGACGTGTTTTTTAAAAACAGATAAGATTTATAAGCCCCTCAACCAGGTACACATAAACTTCAGTAAGTGACAACTCCCTGAAAACACATATATGAGTCATAGGACCACTGTCAACTCTTTTCCCGCAGGATATATGGTAGGTGACCAAGTAACTTATAGACTGAGTGTGGGCATCTGTGTCCATCTGGATATTAAATACTAGTAGAGTTGCCGTATTTTGAAAATAAAATTGCTGGATGCCTCATTAAATTTGCATTTCAGATAAACAACAATTACTATATTAGCATAAATACGTCTAATGGGACATACTTATACTAAAAAAATTGTTGGTTATCTGAAATTCAAATTTGACTGAGTATCTGGTATTTTATCAGCAACACTTAAATACTAGACAATCTTAAATAGTTTCTTCTCGCCCGGCCGGGGGTGGCTCGGTGGTTGAGCGTCGACCTAGGATCCAGGAGATCGGGGTTCGATTCCCGGTCAGGGCACATGCCCGGGTTGTGGGCTCCATCCCCAGCAGGGGGCGTGCAGGAGGCAGCCGATCAATGACTCATCACTGATGTTTCTCTCTCTCTCTCTCTGAAATTAATAAAGATATATTTTTAAATAAATAAATAAATAAATAAATAAAAATAGTTTCTTCTCTTTTTTCAATTGTTTAACCAAAAATAAATATAAATAGGAGTTCTAATGTTTTTTTCCTGCATGATCAGCAATGGAGACCCCTTCTAAGAAGCCACCACCAGAGTCCCTGGACAAACCGGGATACTCCTCAAAGGGCCAACACTGTCAAATGCTAATAAGAAAAACATCCCTTTTCACTTCCGTTCCTGAAACTACTCCCTCCCTAAACCCCTCGCAACACTTTAGTAACATCCCAGCCAATGTTATGACTGATACAAAGCCTTCAAGTTTCTATTCGAGGGGAGGGGGAATACGACAAGTAAAGCAGAAAGGGCCTGAGCCACACGTGGCTCCGTGTGCACTCGCCCATTGCTGTCCCACGCCCACCACTGGCACCCAGGATGCTGATCGCCCTCAAAGGAGTTCCCAGAACAGCGGAGCCTCAGTTTCCCAACCTCTCTGTGGACGAGCAATTCGGGTCACAAACGCCGGAAACCCCGAGGGCAATGCTCCGGTTTTCGAACCCGCCTCGGAAGTTGAACATGCCCCGCGGCTCCCGCTGAGGGCAGGATCCTGAGGCCCAGCTGTGGGCTCTGGACCCCTCGGTTTCCGATCGTTTCAGAACCCGAATGGGCTCCCGGAACGGATCACGTTGGAAAAGCGAGGCCCCGCTGTATCGGAAACGGCAGCTTTCTATCTGCACGCAGTGGACGGTGCAGCCTCCCCCAGGCCAGGACCGCAGCTGCAGAGCCACGGCACCTATGGAAGCCTCTGGTTAAAACTTCACGGGACAGAGCCTCCAGGAGCAGGATCACCAGGCACCATCGCTTGGATCAATGCCTCACCCAGTTCCTACTTTGTATTTCATCAAATCACTGGCCCTTAAGTTTTCAGGAACCCTAGAGTTCATCTGGACCAACCCTCATTCAACCCTTGAATCCTTCAACATTTCAAAAAGATTTCCACCCAGTCGTTGAAGGCAAGAACCTAGGAATAATCTGGATTCCTCTTTGTCTAACAGCACCCTCCTCTCGTATGTAACCTCCAAAAAAGATCCATCAACCTCTGCTGCCTTCTAACTGCTACCAGTTTCTACAAGCTCCGTCATCCCGCACCCGGTGGTTAGCAGCCCCTCACTGGTCTTCTGGCCCCACACTTGCATCCCTACATGCCATTCACCACACAGCAGCCAGCATGCCATTTGAACAACATCAACCCAGCCATGCCACCTTCCTACTTAAAACTCTCCGGGAGCTTCTCATCACACTGCGAGTAAAATACAAACACCGTGATCTGGTCACCCCTCCTCTTTGCACAAGCACCCCAGCCACACTGGCCTTTTTGTTACTTGAACACACCGAAGTCCTTCCCACTTTAGGGCTTTTATCAGGAGCGGTCTTCCGCACAGAGCTGGATCCTTCTTATCATTCAGATCTCCACGAAAATATACCACCTCCTCCGAAAGGCCCTCCCTGACTTACGCAGTCTAATGATGTTCCACTGACACTAGACACTCCCTAGCACATCACTCTTGCATATCCCTCAGGCATTTATAGCTGGTTAAATTTGACACGTTCATACATTTATTGCCTTGTTCATTTCATTTTTATCATTATTAATTCCATGAAGGCGGAAACACTGCTACTTTTGTTCTCTCTGTATCTCCAGCACCACAGTGAATGGCATGTAGTAGGCCTGCAATACTGTTGAGTGAACGGTGTTATTTGCAATGCCCTCGCTCTCCCAGTCTCTCTTCTCTGAACGCCCCTCAGTTTGCTGTAAGGCCTCTTAAACAGGTTCCAAGAACTACAACTCAATTCTTAGAACTGTGTCATGAGCAAAGAACAGCATGGTGCTCTTGAGCATTATATAGTGTCCCCAGCCCTAGTTCAGTGGCTGATTCAGAAAATGAGCTTTTGCATATGGATTTATGAATCCAGTTGGAAAATTTTCAGGGGCCAGGGACCCAGGTCAGAAACCACTGCCCCATGTCACACCATGTGATTACATATTATCATGAGTCAAGACCCCCATAGCCGGGCAACTGAGTCTCCTTAAAACCAGACTGAGACACATGGGTATATACTGGACACACCTCACAGCCAAAATGCTTACCACATAACCATTCTTCTGATTTCAATGGTAACTTTCTATCTTAAGGAACAACCCAGAAGATTGTAGATGTTTTTATTGCATATTATTCCAATTTTTTTTGAGGTGACACAGAGACTACTATGCATTCACAAAATATAATTTCTTTTCTTCCTGAGCACATAGCTGGATTACAGTTAGGGGGGGTGATGTCATTGAGTTCTGGCCAATGAAATGTAGGTGGGAGTGACTTATCCCACATGATGGAAGGGGAATGGATCCCTGAATGACTGAGTAGAGGAGAGTCATCTACACTCCCTACTGAGTTGCAATGTGACATGAGTGAGAAATAAACTCTCATTGTACTAAGCCACTGAGATTTTTTGAATGGTTTGTTATGACACTTATCCTACCCTGTTTTATACAGAGGAATAAACTAAAGACCCTTTGGTGATAATCATGTTAAATGTTCAAAGAGAAGACAATTCAACTTTCTGCAATCTCAGCCATTTTGGGCTGTTACAAATTATGTAGTTTTAACATCGGTGGGTGACAAGCAAAGAGCTATCGGCTTCTTAGATGGCATAAACATACTGTATTTGCTTTTCAAGTGCTGGAAATGTTTCTAAGTAAAACATGAAAGAAATATTTGAACAGGCTGACTTGGGGAAAATGCTCAACATGAAAAGACCAAAATGTTTTCCCAAAAGGGAAACAACTCAATATGGTCCCACAGCCCTCCCCAAGCTTTAATAGAGGAGCATCCAAAGTAAATTAAAATTGCCGAATGTGCCCTAGCAGGTTTGGCTCAGTGGTTAGAATGTCGGCCCGTGGACTGAAGGATCTCAGGTTGAGGACTTAAAAAAAAAATTTTTTTTAACTGCTGAATGTATTCAGAAACTTAATGGAAATTTTCTCACGAGGGTAGGATCCTATGTAGTTTTTATTTAATTTAATATTTATTTCTCTAAAGCGATAGTTTAAATGAAGGAAACTGTCCGAAGTCTTTATCCTGACTTCCTTGGGGTTGATAGAATCAAATGGAATCACTCTTCGACACAACCACCCTTCAGATATTTCTTATTAACACTGTATATTGAGGCCATTAGATCTTCCAAAGAATCAGGAGACATTTTTCAGTATAATTTTAGTTTTTCCTACATTGACTTCCTCTCCATATATTTAGTAAGAACAATAGTAATAGTAATAATAATAGCATTTGCAGCACACATTATAATTGACAAAAAGCTTTCGTGTCCATTATCCAGTTATAATACTTAGTAATACTTTAAAATAATGTTTCTGTATTCCATGTGTGGCGTTTGTAAAATCCTAATTTCCCAACTTCCTAATGTTTCCTGGACCGACACATTCCTACTCACTATATTTCACTCATAAAATATGGATGCATTTTACCAGAAGAGCAAAAGCATCAATTATCCCTAACAACAGTTTAACTTGCAATATATATTTTAAATACACTCACCACATTCAGGTTCCTTTGTAAAATCCTTTGCTTCTCGTATCATGTTCCATTCACTCCATTCTCTTCTCCAGTGGTATCAAGTTTCCAGGCTTCCAGCCTCTGGTTTGAAATCCATGGCCTGTGAGTGATTTAAATAAAGCAGACTGTAGAGAAACTATTAAGTGATACACATGAGAAAGTTATCTCTGGGTGGTGTGATCGATTACTTTCTGATTTGTGTTCATTTGGGTTTTCTGAGTTTTTGGTACTGAGCATATAATTTATTACGGAAGCAAAAAAAAAAGTAAAAAAAAATAACTAATTAAAAAAGTTGGCTTTTGGTACTTTACTCCAGGTAAGGCAGGTCTGGGTTCATTTCGGTCTTAGGGGTCTCTTGTCCTCAACTCCATACGGAAAAGAAGCAACGCAGAAAAATGCACTGTTATCCAGCAGAATTCCTTCTCCTCCAAAAAAGACTGTTTAAAAATAAACACCTTTTTGAGGCACCTATTTCCTTTCAATGGTGATGACAGATCAAGTTTGATTGAGAGAAATGCCAATCGGGTCATGAGGCAGATTGAATAACTTTCTAATGTTTCTTTCCTGACAGTAAATCTTAAGTTTTACTCCTATGCTTAGCAAAATATTTTTAGAAATACCCTTTGTTCAATAGAAATGATGCATTTGACGACTTCTTGGAGCAAACCATTGATCCCCATCACCGAGGCATTAGGTAGGCCTCACAAATCATCCCGGCACCTGCCCTCGGCCTCCAATAAATCACTGACAGAGCAGGGAGAAGGGAGATGCGATCAGAACCGGGGAGTCAAGGGGAAGAGCCTGCGGTATCTCTATTTATGACACTTCCTTTCGCTTAAAGACTTCGGTTATTCTAATTTCTTTTGCAATTTTTTCTTGAGAACTTCTCTCATGAAATACATTTTTGCACAGTACAAATTTTCCCAGCAGGTATTTTTGAATTCTTGAAAAGTTCTATGCAGACTCATCCAGACTGAATTTTAAAATAATAGTTCCACCAATTATAAACAAAATGCACACACTTTACATGCATGCATATATACACATACACACATGAGTATTTATTGATTTAATTTAAAAAAATGATCAATTCTCCAATGTAAAAACGCTCATCTACTTTGTTTACATTTGTTTTCTCATCAGGGGGGCCAGGGTGAAAATCTTCAAACATATTTCTCTCCCCTCCAGCTCCTTAGGGTCACCTCTCAATGCTGCAGACTTCCTTCCCAGGCAAAGTCAATTTCTCTCCCTTTTCTCCCACCTTGTTCCACAAGGTTCTTCTCTCCTGAGACTGGGGGAGCACTACACTTCTGGGGCTTTCTTAGCACAAAAGGAAAAAACTGGGAGAGGTGCTGGCCCTCAAGCCCAGGGCCCATGATTAGGTAGCCATGGCGAGTTGGTGCAGGCTCTACAGCGGTCTGTGTTCCTGATCAAGAAGATGCCTTGCTACCGACACCTGCCATCTTCCATCTCGCCTTGATAGAGTGTGGCTTAGCAAAAAAGGATTCATAATCTGTTTAGAACCTGATTCTAATCATTTCACTTAAATATAGTTATTTTCGCCCTGGCCTGTGTGGCTCAGTTGGTCGAGTGTCTTCCATGCACCAGAAGGTCGCTGGTTAAATTCCCAGTCAGGGCACATACCTAGGTTGCAGGTTCGATCCCTGGTTGGGGCATGTGTGGGAAGCAACCGATTGATCTTTCCCTCTAAAAAAATCAATAAAAACATATATATAGTTATTTTCTCTTATAATATCTGCACAGAATCCCACAGCAACTTTATTCCCAGCCACAAAAAGATGGGCGCAGAAAAGGGACTGAAAACAAGTGATAACCCACAAATCAGAAAAGAACCAACACTCTGATCAGTAAAGGGAGTGGTGACTTGCTGATGGGACTCCTCCCTTCACTGAGCTGGCAGCCCTCTTGGGAGACATGAACAAGAGGGTTTACATTCTAGCCACCTTCCCTGGGGTCCACTCAAGCTCGGGAAAGTCCCACACCCTCGTCACGCCTAAGGGTGGGAGTGCTGGCCGCGCCTGGCCCCTGCCCCTCAGTTCTGAGCTCTCGCCTGGGCCGTTGCCCTGTGCACCAGAATCATCGTCCCAGAGCACCGGGCACCCGGTGGCCTGCGGGCTCAGCAATCTCGGTTCAGGAGATCATCTTGCTTTCGGATTTGGGGAGGGGAGGTTGTGGCAGTTCTGTCACCCCCAATCTTGTAGAAGGAGTGGACAAGCTGAATGCCCCATAGGGGAGGGAGAAGGGCTAGTGAGCACCCCATGAATCTCTGCCCACCCAAGGCGGCCTCACAGCCTAGAGCTGCGTTTTACTTGCTAGAGGAGGGAGTAAGCAGACGGACGTGGGGCGCTGATTCCTGCTCTGACTCCTGTGCTGCTGGTGCCTCTCGGCAAGCAGGCTCTGGAGGGAGGTGACTATCCCTACAGATTGGTAATTCTCTGAACTTAAAATACCGTGAACTTAGTGCTTTTTGTTCTCAGATCTGAGTTCTAGTCCAAATTCCAGGAAAAAGCCTGCTTCGCACTTCATGCCACTGATGCTGAAATAATTTCTTTGTCAACTGAAACGTTGACATTTTGGAGCATTGAACCTGATTTCTGGCTGCCTAAGCTGTGGGGTATCTCCAATGGAAAGACAGAAGTCCCTTATCAAAAAACAAAACTATTCTGTAACAGATAATTCCTGCCATCCCATCCAGAAAAATCGTCAACCTTTGGACAGACAGCCTGGCCAGAAAAAAATAGAGAGAGCACAGTTTTACTCTTGATGTTTTATCTAGGATAAACATAGAAATGGCTGTGTGTAATCCATGTAGCACATGCCTAGAAAATATCATTGAATTGAGCCAAATTATTTGGGAAAAATGAAACTTTTAATTGCTCTATATGCTTTGACTATGAACATTCCCCCACCCCACCCACAGTCCTTTGGGAAGACACTTGTTAAAAACTGTGTGTTAATACTTTGCTCCAAAATCAGGTCTGGGAAACCCCAAATGAGGCCCAAAATGGGAAGTGCCCATTTTGTAGAGTAACGTGGAATGAGCTAGGCATACACACCCCACCCACACACATACACACACACAATATATAAGTCTGTATATTAACAATAGTTCTCTAAACGTTAGAATTCTGGTTTTTGTGTGTGTTTTAAATATGTTTTTATTGATTTTAGAGAGAGAGGAACGGAGAGGGAGAGGGAGAGGGAGAGGGAGAGGGAGAGGGAGAGGGAGAGGGAGAGGGAGAGGGAGAGGGAGAGGGAGAGGGAGAGGGAGAGGGAGAGGGAGAGGGAGAGGGAGAGGGAGAGGGAGAGGGAGAGGGAGAGGGAGAGGGAGAGGGAGAGGGAGAGGGAGAGGGAGAGGGAGAGGGAGAGGGAGAGGGAGAGGGAGAGGGAGAGGGAGAGGGAGAGGGAGAGGGAGAGGGAGAGGGAGAGGGAGAGGGAGAGGGAGAGGGAGAGGGAGAGGGAGAGGGAGAGGGAGAGGGAGAGGGAGAGGGAGAGGGAGAGGGAGAGGGAGAGGGAGAGGGAGAGGGAGAGGGAGAGGGAGAGGGAGAGGGAGAGGGAGAGGGAGAGGGAGAGGGAGAGGGAGAGGGAGAGGGATGGAAACATCGATTGATTGCCTCCCATACACACCTCGACCAGGGATCAAATCCACAACCTGGGTATGTGCCCTGACCAACTGAGTCCTCGATGTTTCAAAACCCCTAAGGACATCACTGTGTGGCCGCACAATAAAGAAACAATATTAGAAGAATAACGGACACTAGAGGTCATCGAAGGCCACCTAGAACCCTCCTTATTTTGCAGTTGGGTTCATGATGTAACAAAACCATTGCTGCTCATGATTACAATCTGGAGTCATTGAGAAGTAATGATTATGTGAAAACACTACGTTTAAGAAGGCTACAAAAAAGGAAAAAAGAAATATAATGGCATTTACACACATACATTTATATTTCCTGGAAAATGTTCTTTTGTGAAATCTCTCATTCTCTGAGGGGTCATTATGGTAAAACCTGCTAATAATTTAAGTAGGGGACATTCGCCTTTTTCGAAGTCTACCATCTCTTTTCATTTCCAAACCCTTTCTAGGAAATTGCCAGGATATATATTTGGTACAATTATCCTCACTTACTGGATTTGTCTCAGTGAAGGCACTTAAGTTGGCAGACCCACTGCTCAAACCTGGGCCTCCTGACTCAGAGCCCTGGGCACCCTCTCCCACACTCCACTGCCTGACAGCTTCTTCTGAGGAGTGATGCTAGAAAACAAAAACAGGTAGCTAAGAACAACTGCGCGTGCAATACCATTTATGCGTTCGTCCTTTCGACAAATATCCATTAAGCATCTGCATCAGTTAGCCATGGCCACAATACTCCAAAACCACGCCAAACTAACTGGCTTTAAACACTAGTCATTATACTCTCACAAATCTGCGTGGTTTGAGGGGCAGATGATTTGGGATGGGCTCTGCTGGGCAATCTGCTGGGCTCAGCTGTGGACTGGCTGATCTAGCCTGGGCTTGGCTCTGGTGCTGCATCTCTGCTCCATGCACTTCTCCTCCTCCTCCTGGCACAGGCAGGGAGCCCAGGATTGTACCTCTCACAGCAATAGCTGAGGTGCAAGGAGACGAGCCTCATTTTCAAGCGCTTTCCCAGCTTTTAGTCTCTCTCCAAGCCTTTGGCCTGCTGATATTCCATTGGCCAAAGCAAGTCACACAGCCAAACTCAAAACCGAAAGGCAGGAAAAGAGATTCTGCCTTTTTAATGGGGCAAATTGCAAAGTCAGATGGCAAAGGATATGGATATGGGAGGAGTGAAGAATTAGGCCTACTGATGCAGTCTACAATAGCAGCTACCACGTTTCAGGCACGGAGGGAACAGTGCTGCCCATGACGGAAGCTGGCCTCCTGCAGCTTACATTCAAAAAAACGATGGTTGAAAATCCACCCACACAAACTCCACTGCAGCCTGCTACAACTGTAATCAAAACCTAATAACCAAGGTAAATCTGCCAGCCCATGAAATTTTGCATTTCTGGGAGGAGTAAGTGCTTTAAGGGATTATCCATTGATTTAGAATTCTTTTCATCGCTGCTCTCCTTCTATTGTCATGCATTATCAAGACGGCCTCATGATATAGTCATTCAAGTGAATAATTGAATTTATTTAGAGAACCAATGAAATAACCCTTCTCCACTCTTTTGGCTATGGGTCTATGTGAGAATCCATGGGCGGTATGGGAAAATCCTCACTTTAAGAAGCTGAAGATCTGCATTCCAGGACTCCACCCCTTACACACATCCTGTTTGCATCACTAACTTGTTACTTAATCCAAAAGCATTTACTGAGAGCCATTCATGTACCAGGCTCAGTGACCAGGGTTCTTCCATCTAATGATTCATCTAGCCCTCATGGTAACATTGTGAGTAAAGCCAGTACAAGATTTATCCCATATTCAACGAATGGTTATTAAAGCACTAATTATATGCCAGGCACTGGGCCTGCCACATGAGAAACAAATATATTTCTGGCCCTCCAAAAGCTCACTTTCTATTAAGAGAGACAGACCTGTGAGCAATAAAATTAAAATATAATGAGGTAAGAGCCTTTATAGGAGGCAGTGCACTTTAAAACATTATGCAAATATAAGGTATTATCATTAAGCATAGCTGTAGGTCTGAAAGACCTCATCCTGTTTTCAGAAGTGCCTAATTTATCTACAAGGAAATCTGTGGTACCGAGACGATCTGAAGCAATGAGGCATACCCTGACCCAAAACCGCATGCTACCAAATCCTCCCATCTTTCTGAGAAAATCTGATTAAAACAGAGAGAACAAAAACATGATGCTTGCCCAGCCTGCGTGGCTCAGTGGTTGAGCGCCAACCTATGGAACCAGGAGGTCACAGTTCGATTCCCGGTCAGGGCACAGGCCCGGGTTGCGGGCTCGATCCCCAGCAGGGGGCGTGCGGGAGGCAGCCGATCAATGACTCTCATCATTGATGTTTCTCTCTCTCCCTCTCCCTTCCTCTCTCTGAAATCAATAAAAACATATATTTTTTAAAAAGGCATGATGCTTGCCAGCCCAACAGATAAGTGATAATCTTCGGGGATTAGAGAGAAGAATGAAGAAATATATGTGGCCAAGACAAAAAATAAGAAGAGAGTAAATTTTTCAAAAATCCCATAGGTTGGGGGAACTCAGGGCATAAATCTAAAAAAATGAAAGTAGAGCATGAAATGACCTAATCTGGGCATTGGTTCTAATTTCCTTGATGTGAAATCTGTGAGTTCCAGGCTAGAAAAAGAGAAGTTTGTTTATCAACTTCAGCACTTCACAAATAATTGTTGACACAAATAATGAACCCAAATATTTAACCTTCTCCCTATAAACCTTTTCTCTACTTCTCTCTTTCCTACTTCAAATATTTCCTAAATAAGGCAGGCTAACTGCTGGAAGGTACAGGATGACATCAGTCACTGAGCCAGCTTATCTTATCAAAAACTTTCACTGACAAATGGAAAATGTTTTTAATAAAGCCCATACCCTTAGACATAAAAGGAGTTATTTATCACAAATTGAAACCCCCTATAAAGCCCAATCACTGATGATTAGAAATGTTACTTAGAATATCAGTGCCACAATCTCAGTATTGCTTTCATTAAATACTTTGCCAAAGTTATGAAACCTTCATAATTCCATGAAAAATGGGTGTCTATAACAATGCCATGTATAATTAAGCATATATTGCTTTGCAGTTGGAAAATTGCATTGTCACCTGCATCGGCCTCAAAGATCAATTTGCATACATGGACCAAAGGGAACCTCACAGCTTGCTGGTTCATTGAAAAGTGAACCAGGACAACTTTAAGACCTCATTAAATCCCTCAAATAAATCAAAGTAAGAATGCTTTGACTTGGAAACAGCAAAGTATTTTATAAGGGATTATGAAGGAAATTCATTCATCTACTGCTCGAGTTGAACTTTTCTTGTGTGTTCATTTCCATTCCTTCTTTCTCTCAAGCATCAACATGCTTGAATTTTGTTCAAATTAATGATATATTTTAAAGTCAAATCAAAATTATATTATTCCATTCAATTAAATATGCAAGGCTTCGGCGCGCCCTCCAGAAGTGCAGGCGTGGAGAAAGTATTGCTGACATTAAGTAGAAGCCAAAGCCCTGCCATCTTCATTTGGTGCAACAGCCTTCCCCCAGCAGGGGGGACAAGCAAGGAACAGGACAGGCTGGGGACTTCTTGGTGGCCAGGATGGAGGAAAGGAATGGAAAGCACATACCAGGGTAAAGGACAAAGGCCCACTCCTGTTGGTGACAGAGGATCACTGTGACTGTTTTACCTGTTGCCCCTCAGCTCTAAGGCCACCTCTCGGTGAACCTGGAGCTGGGACTCAGCAGCCACACTTCCCAGGCTCCCTTGCTAGCCGGCTTCCTGTCCACTTCTGCAGTGGGATCCCCTGGAAGAACGTGGAACATGGGACGAGGGGAAAGGGGCTCCTTATTTCGCTCCCAGTTCCTGTCAGCGTCACTCCCGAGGTGCCAGCAGTGGCTGGAGGGTCAGTCATCTGTGCTCTCTCACTCACTGGGCCACGTCACGGAGGCCACAGAGCATCCACGGGATCACCACCTGGCGGGCCCGAGTGCCAGCAGCAGGGCCCTTGCTCCACAGAGGTCCAGGCCCAACAGAATCGTTCTCCAAGCTCTTGGGCTCAAAGACACCACTTCTCCCTCTTAGCCTCCGGGCCCAGGGTAGTAATTACTTCCTGCAACCCTTCATCCCTGACTTCCCTAGGCCTCCCCTTTTGCTCTCTAGCCTCCCAACACCTGTACAACCAATCCTTGTATTAAATCCCCTCCAGTTAAATTCCTCTTCTTAACTAGATCCTGACAGTCTCACCAAGCAGTGACTGAAGGAAGTGGATTTTTCCATTGCTAGTAAGGGATGGGGGAAAAGATCAATGTGTTCTTTTCAGAAGCTGTGGAGGTGATCCTAGTAATAGCACCATTCCCCACCCTTATTCTTTCTACCTTTCCTCCTTCAGCTGCAATGTGGCTTCCAAGGACATATCGCATACATCTAAAGGCGGCGCCAATGAAAGAGATCTAGGGGAGTCCTCAAGGAGTCCCATCACGCATTAACCCTTTCAAAGGCTGCCCTCGCCCGTCAGTCATTGGTGCCAACCCCCCCAGGAATTAGAGGCCACACATGTCATCATGCCTACCCACTGGCATGAGGACACAGTCAACCCCACAGAGGAGAAAAGTAAGCAGAACCTTAACCCAGGGTTCAGGAAAAGGTTCCCAACCCCTGACACTTAACAACCCCAACAGTAACTGCACTTTCAAAACCAAACTGAACACCTCCCAGCCTGGCATAAATCATAACCCAGAAACGAAGTCGAGCTAAAGAAATCATTTAGAAAACTGGAAACTCTTTAGTATTGGTTTTTACACAGAAATGCCAGGATTATGTCGTTTTATCTGTGCAGTATCTTTATTGCTCTAATGTTTTGTTTGTGTTATATTTTGATTAAATATTGACCAACAAATATTTCAAGAAATGTAGGAAGACGATTCCCTAAATAAATAACCTTAGTTCCAAAAAAAAAAAGATCACTTCTAAAAATTATTAATGCAGTGAATGAAGGTGAGCACTTTAAAACTAAGAGTGGGCAGATGTTGACTGTATCATTTAGCTTCTTTTCTGAGCATCACTGAGCTCCTGTGACCTCAAGAAAATGAAGCCAGTTTTTAGCTCGGTGATTTAGAGGCAGTGGGGGGAGTTAGGAATAAATGCTAATGGTTTTTAGTCCAACCCAAAGCAAAATATAAGCCCGCCAAAGTAAATATTTTTTTTCTTTACGCTTCCAGTTGACATTTGTGTGACAGGATAAGGCCTTAACCTGATAAATAATTGTTAGAGTTACCAGCCTCTGCTGCAGTTCACGTGAAACCATATCAAGAAAATGGAATGGAAGGCACATGTTTCACAGTGGTTCCATTTTCTTTACCAACGCCTTAGGCTAGCTGCTGGCCCCCCTTCAATTCTAGTCTTTACCCCCCTGCAGCCTCCAACACACATGAGACGCATCCAGAGCCCGGCACACCAGTGTTCTCTCTATTATTTATCATTACCCTTCTCAACTCTTTTTCATCACATGCCTTTCAAGCAGGTCTGGCGTCATAAACCCTAATGCACAGGGCAACCTGCATTCACTGGAACAGCTCTTAAACTTCTACCGAACATGCAGAAGAAATATTTTTATGATAAATTCATCAGTTTAAATCCTTTAATCTTTTCCCTATCAATTATTGAAAAGTTATACGTAAAGCATACAAATGTAATTGTGCACATATTTCTCACGATCGTTTTGTGATTTCTTGGATACTTCTTAAACCTGCCCCCAAATCCTGCTAGTCTGTCTATAGGGTGGGAAAGGAGCTCACACTGACTGCTGTAAATACCGGCTGGCATACAGGGCACATTCCTTCCTCATCTGTCCACCTGTTTGTATTTGCTGAAGATATCCATATGTCCTGAGCATTTATTGTATATTGTATGTCCTATAGATCTGCCTGAATTGTCGTTGATTTAGACTTATATATCTCCAGCAAAGTCACTTTTTGACATTTCCAACAATGCGGTACACACGCAGAGATCCCCAGTAGAGCAGATAGAGCAGAAGCTGTTAGTGCCCTGGCCATGTCCTCTTGCCACTCGGTTCTGCTGAAAGCCCTCCCTAGCCACAGGGCCCCTCTCTGTCCGCACGTGGGGCAAACAGGAAGGGCCAGCAGCTAACCCTACCCAGTGGCTTTCGGCCGACGAAGACTGGGGACGGTGGATACACCCCCTGTCCCTCACCCCTTAGATGGAACGGCTCTGAGCACGTTGGACACAGCCTCCCAGAGGCCCTCAGCGGGACCGAGGGGCGGTCACCCACAACAGTGGTGCCATCAGTAACATGGACATGCCCTGGCCGGTGTTCTCGGTGGTTAGAGCATTGGCCCGTGGGCCGAAGGGTCTCGGGTTCCATTCCAGGTCAAGGGAATGTACCTGAGTTTCGGGTTCACTCCCCACCCCCAGTCAGGACACACGTGGGAGGTAACCAGTCCATGTGTCTCTCTCACATCGATGTTTTTCTCTCTCTCTGTCTTTCTCTCTCTCTCTCCCTCCCTCGCTTCCACTCTCTCTGAAAAGCAATGGAAAAAATACCATCTGGTGAGAATTAACAAACCAACAAACATGTATCTGCGTTGGCCTCCTTCCTTTCCTCGCCTTACCTCACCTGTCTCCTAACAGTGCTTCCCAGGATCACCCCCAAATAAACGATTTGTAGCCATATCTCACCTCAAGGTCTGCTTATGAGGGACCGTGTGCTAAAACCACTCAGCAAATGTTCTCAGTGATATGCGTGGATCTTTCTGCCCTACAAACTTGCAACATGAAAGGTCCCATATTTGGGAATGGGGGAATAAAAATGACCTTGGAGCTTTGTTTTCTAAATACACCGCTCACTCCTCCATAGGATGTGTGGGGAGGCACCAAAGCCATACTATTTATTCCAATTAATATAATCTCGCTTTTGACCCATAGGCCAGAGAAACGTTTTGATGATGAAACACCTCGACTAAATCAGAGCCTGGGCAAACGGGGTTGAGTCGATGCCTTCCCCCAGCACAGACTGGCAATGCTGCCTGAGCAAATGGCCCCGATCCTCAGCCCATGTATCAGGTCCTGGCCAGGAACAAAGAAGCAGAGGAGTGCCCTAGAAAGAACAGTCCAGATCCCAACCCTTTCTGTGTGGGGTTCACCATTATCAGGGTCACTCTGTGGCCCTGACCAAGGCCCAGTAAGAGAAAAGTGCACTGAGGCCGTGAGGGTGGCCGAAAGTGAGCGCTTCGCTGGGTTCAGCACCAAGGACCTGGGTTGGGAGAAGACAGTCACTTGGAGTCCTCCGGGAGGCGGGCACTGGAATCGGGTCCACTCCTGAAGGAGCCTAAGGCAGAGGAAAGAAGTGGCTGCCGTTGCATTCGTTCAACAAATGCGTGTTATCACGCTGCGCTAGGCCCTGAGGATTCAATGTGAACAAGACAGACCTGTCCCTGCCCCTGGGGAGCTTACGGTAGAGGGTAGGAGACGGATAATTCAACAAGCAGGCAGAAAGGTAGGTAGATACTACCAAAGGCGCGTCAAACAATACCAGGAGTCAAGTTCAGAGAAAGGGGGACATGGAGGCGACAGGCTGGGGGAAATGGCACGTTTGAAGGCCCTGGGGAGGCAGGGAAAGTGGGATTTTCAGGAACAGAAAGAAGGTCACTGTGGCCAAGGTCAGAGAGAAAAAAGAGAGAGAGAACTTAGAACATTGTCTGCCACACTGACAATAACGCATCGTAAGTA
Source organism: Miniopterus natalensis (assembly GCF_054644295.1). Taxonomy (NCBI): domain Eukaryota; kingdom Metazoa; phylum Chordata; class Mammalia; order Chiroptera; family Miniopteridae; genus Miniopterus; species Miniopterus natalensis. The sequence continues at coordinate 93,997,203 of NC_142103.1, read as the reverse complement.
TACAATAAATATTAGCTATTGAGGGAGTCTTTCCTTTCTAATAGAAAAGCCCCCACTTCTCCAAGTGAAAACTCCAGCATGGGGTATATCTCTACAACCCCTACCATTTTTCTAGAAATGCTGGTGCCTACTTGATGGTCATTAATTAAATTAAAACTCTCCACTAACTTAACAGGGCTTCTCAAACCTAGCTGCTCATGAGAAAGACCTGGGGAGCTTATAAAAAGTATGATTCTCTGACACCCACAACCAATCAAATCAGAAACCCGAGGTTGTGGGGCATGGGCCCAACTTTTTTAAAGCTCCCCAGTTGCTTCTCTCCGTGGCCAGCTTTGAGAAGCAGGGAAACGTCTTAGCATGATTAGGTTATTGTGAACAGCTATCCAGCCTGTCCCTAGGCCAGGGCCCAAGTGGGATACAAGAAAGTTAAGTTGAATTGAAGCTGGCTTGAGTGCGCTGAGAGCCTGCTCTGGGCTGGGCACTCTTCAGTCACTGTGTGAGCGAGTGTCCCAAACCTTTATGAGGTCACTCTTTTCATCCCATTTCACAGATGAAAAACAACTGATATTCGCAGAAGCAAGCTGCCCGGGTTACACAAGTAAATGGGGGGAGGCAGGAGTCAAACTCTAGTCCTTTGTTCTAAACCCCACGCTTTATCTCCTGCCCCACACTGCTCTCTAAGAAAGAGGTATATGGTTGCAACCCTTGAGAAGCCAAAAAGGAAGTCAGAGACTGAGAAGGTGGCGGCATTGAGAAAGGTCACGGGGTAGGGGACGCATCAGAGGACACAAGACAACCTGTACGTAACTCACCATTTCCCCTTACTCAGAAACTCCGCCCACATTACTGAGGAGCCATCCCTGATGCCACTCTTCCCCGTATCTAATTTTATCAGTAATTCCTGCTGTCCGGGACTCTAAAACATCTCCAGCATCTGGCCACTTCTCACTGCCTGCACCGCGGCAACCCAAGTCCAAACCACACGCCTGCCCACCAGGGGACGGCGTCTGCCTCTCTCACACTGTCGCCCAGCAGACAGAGCTGTGGTGGGCCAGGGAGGTCAGAGCGGGCAGATCAAGCAGGCTTCTCCCTTTAGAACCATCCAGAGGATTCCCCTTGCAACCTGCCCGCAGCCCTGCCCCCTCGCTGTGGCCTCGGGGGCGCTCCAAGCTCTGGGCCACCTGTCTCTCCGGCTCCATGGGCTGTCACGCTGCCTCTCACCCGCACTGGCTGCTCGCTCCGGGCTTCCCTGCCGCTAGTCCTGCTGCTCCTGGAGTGCTTTGACTCGCGTCCTTGTGTGGCTGCCTGCCTCTCCGCATTTGGCGCTCAGCTCCAAGGGCACCTCCTCCGAGAGGCCTCGCCTGACCATGATTGCTGCAGAGGCTCCACCCTCGCCTCGCTGCTCAGGCGCCGGGCACTCGACGATCCCTTGCTTACCGGTGGGCATGCACCTAAAAGTGTAACCACCCGCGTCCCTGGCCAGGACTGTGATTCTTCGGTTGGAAATTCCATTCCTCACACTCGAGGCGACCTTCTGAGGGCTCAGCGCGCGTTAGCAATTAGACTCCCGGTGCCCTACTCAGAAAGAGGGACGACCCAAAGCCAAATCTGTTTTTCTCGCCCCTTTCTCTTTGCCTTCGATGCTGGCTTTTCATTTCCGTTCACACTCGGCGAGGAGGCAGACACACCACCAGCTGACACGGCCTGAATGCGCACAGGCCCGGCCAGGCCGCGAAGGCTGGGAGCAAACGTCCCCACAAACCCTCACGGGCTTGGACCAGGCCCCGGGCCCATTAATCTCCCGCAAGATAACCAAGCCCGCTGCCAATAAAACATTAACAGCACCGTTTCCTGGACGCGGTGTTATCTAAGAGTCCAAACAGACCCAGAAAACGGAGCGCGGCTTGCACTCCAGGCCTTCGCGGAAGGCCGGGCAGTGCCCAGGACAGATGAGCGAGCTGCTGCCGTGCCCAGGGCCTGCTCTTCTCCGTAACTGCAACATTAACCTGCCGCTCTGCGGGCCCCTCTTGCTCCGCTCTGTGGCTGGTTCTAAACGTGGGGACCCCGTGAGATCTATGGGTAGAATTCAGGGGCTCCATAACTTGGATGGGAAAATTTTACCTTTTGTTTTCAATCTTTTTTTTTTCCCTGTTGAAATTCTTTTGTTGTTTCTGTTCTTACTACAATTTATTTTTTATTGAATTTATTGGGGTGACATTGGTTAATAAAATTATATAGGTTTCAGCTGCACAGCTCTCTAACACATCACCTGTACACTGTATTGTGTGCTCACCACCCAAGCCCAGTCTCCTTCCGTCCCCATGTACCCCCTTTCCCCTCTCCTACCTGCCCACCCCCTTCCCTCCGGCAGTCACCATAGTGCTGTCTGTGCCTATGAGATTTTTGCTTGTTTGTTTGTTTTGTTTGGGTTTTTGTTTTGTTTTTTGCTTAATCCTTTCACCTTGGCATTTTCTTCAACTCAACATAGGTAGGAAACCTGAGCAGTACAAGCAGTACGTGTGACTTTGTCACCAATAAAATTCACAGTTGTTCCCCTACCACGTTTCAGTGGCTGCAGATAGCTCAAAATACCGTCAACACTCATCCCTACTTCAAATGACAGCGGTTATGAGACATCTCCTTAGATCTTGTTACTGAAAATGTTCATAAAGAAGCACGGGCATTACTCTAGCCCAAATCTGGTTCTTTAATAGTTTGATAACTGTATTTCAGTATAATTGATTTCCTTTGTTATCCTGTGCATTTGATTTTATGCATTTAAAAAACATTTTCGGAGAGGGAGTTCCAAAGGCTTCACCAGACTTCCAAAGCCGAGCTCCCACCTTAGGTTGTGCATCAAAGTGGCCAAGTCCCCTTACTGATACTTCAGAGAAGTTTTTGTCTTAGGCATCTCTGCAATGTGGGTCAGATTTCTTACTTTTCTTCACAAGATGCCCCATTCTGTCCAGTATCACTGTTTCTCAGCCTTTGTGGGCCATGCTACCTTTTACTAAACATTCATGCCCACTTTCAATACTCTCTGAAATGCAAAATAAATTAAACACTGTGATTAAAAAACATTCAGTGGGGCAAAGCACTGCTTCATTTCAAACCATCACATGTGAACTTCCTCAAAAATTCTGATTCCCCAATCTCACCAGCAACCTTCACTGAGAATCACTTCTAAATGAATGTCCTCGTGAGAGGACAGTAGAAATCAGCCTTGTCCTTGGCTCCCCTCCCTGAGGTATTTGCCTCACGATCTGCCCTATTCTTACCAGAATCACAGGCCAGGACAGGTTGGCTTCTCCTGTTCTTGGCCTGGAAGGTAAGGGAGAGGGTCTCATTGGTATGATGTGGGCAATTCCTTTTTTTCTTTTAGTTCTGAGATGACAAAGGCGGGATTTCTGGAAGAGTTTAGCAAGATGCTAAAGGGAAAGGCAGAAACCATGGAGAAAACGCAGAAGTCCAAGATCAAGCTTGTCTTCAGAAAACAGATTTCTTACCCCAGGGTAACACCAGTCTGGCTTCACACTGACTGGCCTGGCACGATCACTGGGCACTCGAGCCCCTGTTACTTTCCTCCTCTCTGGCTGGCTGGGACGTGAGACTTGGCAACTGGGAGCCCTACCCAGAGGGAGCTCATGGTTGGCACCATTTCTAGGCCTGGCAGGCGTCTCAGGCCCTGCCAGTGTCGGCTTCCTGACTTCTCTCCAGGTGTGGACAGCACTGGAAGAGGGGTGGCCAATGACAGAATCAAAGAGAAAGCCAACATCTGAGGGGCAGGGCGAGGACATGGATCCAGGTGAGCGATACAAGACTAACGATGGTGGAGAGGAGCGACCCCAAAGTGGTGAGATGAGCACTGTGTGGGCCCTGGCGCGTGGCCTTCTCTTTGGTTCCCCCTTGAGGCCGTTACTGGTACTGCACCTATTCCTGCACCCAGGCTCAGGCTGCAGGGCGTCCTAGCAACACACACACACACACACACACACACACACACACACACACACACACACGTTTCTAGCAACACACACGTTTCTGACTGGCTGACTGGCTGGCTGGCTGGCTGGCTGACAGGCTGAACTGAAATCCCTAATCTCTTTCTCAACCTGTCTTGATTTTCGCTGTGTCCATGTGCTACAGGTCTGGCCATCAACACATATGGGAAAATCTGCAGGGTGCTTCTGGAGAAAAGACAGACATAACTTTGCTCCTTTTCTGGACTAAAATGCACCTCTGATGTTTAGAACTGTGACAGTCACATTTCAGTCATGAGACAACAAACATTAAGGGAAGGCCAAGAGAATGGAGGAGGTGCCATCTCTGACTTTCTTGAGCCACTGAACCAATACCCCAGTGTCTTGCTCCAGATTTTGCATTCTGCAGGAAAAATCAGTCCTTTTTGTTAAAGCCACTCTTAGTTGGGTTTTTTCACACTGGCAGACAAAAGCATTCCTGCCTCATACACCAGAATAGTCCCCTCCTTCCTGTATCTATCCATCAACTCAAAGTGACCACACTGCTCCATTCCCAAACCTCTATGAAGTGAGGCCCGCCTCTCCCTTGCAAACCCCTAGCCTACACAAACACTGCTGACACAGGTGACAACCTTCGGATAGCACAACTAGCTGGGTTCATATTCAACGACACAGCCTTTTCTTGTGGTTAATTATATCTAGCTCCAACCTATACTAGATCCTAAGCTTGTCTCCTCACCCTGACTCCCTACAGAGAGTCTCCACAGTGCACAGTTGAAGAGTGGCCGGGTGTGTGCAGTTTTGACGTCAACTTTCACAGTTTATCTCAAACCCCCCTCATCATCACCTCAGCATGAAGTGACCTCCCCCGTCTTTGGATGCCACTTACACCCGAACCACTCATCTAGTGCTGACCACTAATGGCACCATGATGCCTGGGTCTTACTCTCTCAGTCTGAGTTAGGTAATCCAATACCAACTCTCGCAATGTCCTATGCTTTCCTCTACTAAAGTCCTCACCACACTTTTGTCACCTTCTGTCAGCTTCTCTATATACTCCAGTAAACGATGACCTTCTTGAGCCAGGGCTGATCTCTTACAACATATATCAGTTCTCAATTTGGAGCTGGCACATACTAGTTCTTAATAAATTTTTGCTAAACAAATCGAGAATTTTATCTCCCCACCAAGACATCAAGCTTGCTGAAAACAAGAATCTGGATTTTTGCCTCCTCGCACCACCCTAATGATGCGCACAGTGGACTTATGATAGTTGGTCGCTGACTTGTGTAGAGAGACAGCTGTGGTTTACTTCAATAATTTCCACTTGACAACTAAGGAACATGATTTTGTTTGTGTATGCACATATATAAACATCTAATCATGAAATATGTATGTATAAATATATATAACACTTGGCTAAGAGGTGCCAAATGAAAGCTTGGCCTGATTATGTTTTTCCCACCAAATTGCCCAGTGGTTTCACTCAACCCTCCAATTGTTTCTGAATTATGCAGAGACAGCCTCTATTATTTTCTTACTAAAAGCTTTGCAACAAAAATCATCAACAATTAAAAGGAGCCACTTCTGGGAAAGCCCTCAGATGAAGCAAAGCAAGATGAGAGGGGTTACCACGGGTAAGACCAGAGTGCTTTCTAAGACCAGTTCAACACTGATGCAAATACCCTGGGACATTACTCACCAAAAGCCTACCAGAGATTGCTAGTGACGTTCTCAAGGAAGATCGCCTTGCAAAGCACCATCCATCACTCACAGCCAGGGCTGACCCCTCAGATATGATGTTCTAACCTAGATGTTTAGGATATTTAAATGGTGGCCTCTGTCCCCTTCCTTCCAGGTGGGAAGTGGCAGCCAAGTGATTCTCCCAAATCCAGACAGAAAGTCACATAAGGGTGAGGATGGGATGGAGATGACCATGGTATTGGCTGAGGAAGGAGATGTGGCAGGTAAGCTGGGCAACTAGAGCACGTATTTTCAAACAAAATAGAAAGGAAGGCTCTGAAAGGGCATTTGTTAGGTTCAAAATACAAAATACAAAAATTTCAGGGGACGATACCACCTGTGGGAGAGAGTTATTTTATAAAAAGTAAAAAACATGGTGGGCCCCAAAGTTTAAAGCACCTCTTAATCCCAGTCCTTCAAATGCAGAGAGGAGGCATCAGAAGGGCATTAAGTGAAAATAGATTATATATTCCTAGCATCTGGTTACCGGCAGATTTCTACTTGCCCTTATCTCAACACAGAAACATCCAACCAAAGATGACTTCTGCCAGAGTTCACAGAGACCTCTGGGCCTCAGTGGGGGCAGTATTGATCTCTTTCCAGATGCTTTAGGCTGAACTGTGTCCCCTCAAAATTCATATATGGAAGTCCTAACCCCCAGTACATTATTTGGAAATAGGGTAATTGCAGATGTAATTAGTGAAGATGAAATCATACTGGAATAGGGTGGGCCCCTAATTCAATATAACTGATGTCCTTAGAAATGAGGGCAGGTGCACACGCGCGCACACAAACACACACAGGAAGGGCATCGTGTGAACATGACGGGTCTACACTAAGGCGTGCTGAAGGCTGCCAGCAAACCACCAGAAACTGGGAGGGAAGCCTGGAATAGATTCCACCCCGCAGGTCTCAGAAGGAACCAACCCTATGGACACCTTGAGCTCAGACTTCCAGCCTCCAGAACTGTGAGACAGTAGATTTCTATTGCTTAAGCCACCCAACTGTGCTGTATTATGCGATGGCCGCCCTAGGACACTAATACACCAGATTAATAATTGCATCTCCAACATCTGAACTGCCAAGTGCCATCTCCTCCACAGATTATTCACCACCACTGAAGAGTTACCACCACGTCAGTTTTCAAAGTCATCTTTTAAGTTGCTTTCCACCTGGAGCCCCTTCTTATGTATTTACTTTCCACAGTTAGAAAAAGCTGTGTTTACTAATCTCTAAGATGGGATTGATGCAAAGCCATCTGTTAAATGAGAAAAGTTCCTATATATGAGATAATCAACAAATATGGTTCCGATTAATGATTTTTAATTACTATTTAAATATTGACTTGGACCGGGCCCATGTGATGTCAAAATAGCTGATTCGCGTGTGGCTATTTCAGTCAAACAATGAGCTGTTTTGCCTGCATATCGCCAGTTGGTGTGGCGGATCCGTGTTGTTATCCAACTGACTGGGCTGACCGATGGCCTTGGGCATGGGAAAGCATAGCCTGCGCGCCTTTGTGAGCACCAGGGGACCAAGCCAGAGAAATAAAAAGGCACTGCTTTTCTTTTAACTCCCAGGACTGTTAATAATGAAATACTACAGTGCAGGGGATTTTCACTAAGAAAATATCACTTAATAACATTAGTTAATAGTCCTTCCTGTGGGATTTTGTCACCACCTTATTTCACCTTTATTGTTCTACAGGGGAGTTCATTACCGAGCCCTAGGTGACACTACTGCTTTACAGAGCCCCGAGGGCTGTCGCTTCAGGTGAGGCAAATTCAACACAATGCCTACCGAGCTAATAATGAAGAGCAGGGCAAAGAGGGGGGAAGGGGGGTGACCAAGTTCTCCTTGTTTGCTTCCTCCCATTATTTCCTACCTTTCCTCACCACCCACTAGCCAGAGCGCTGGGTACTGGATGGAGGAATGTGAGGTGGAGCTTGGAGTCATCTGGGAAGAGTAGTTGGACCTGGGGACAGGGCAAGAAGTGAATTGGGCAAGCTTTGTCCATGTGGGTCTAAACCAGATCCATTATTGGACCTCAGGCACCAGCCCCCTGGCTGCCATCAAAGCTCCAAATAACATGAGGTCTTTGCGGCCTTCTCACAGCTCTGAGACTTTCCGCTCCTTTTGGCCTCCCCCACTTTCTTTCTCCTTCTGAGTCTAAAAAGAGAAAGAAAGCATCATAGTGGTCCCCATAGTCCACCTTTGCAGATCTATGGCTTAAAGGACATGCCCAAATTGGAGATTCCACAGGTTTGGGCTTCCACAGCAAGATATGGACATCACAACCTGAAATTCCTATATCCCCAAACAAGAGCACCCCACATCTATCTAGGTAACATTATCATAAGTCTTATTAGGACATTATGGAGATTTTCAAGTAATATTTTTAGATATTAAAAGAGAGAAGTCTTTCACCTAAAAGGAGAATTTAAAAGATACACAGATCAAGAAAGAAGGCTGCAAAGGCTTTGTGAAACTAACATTAACAATAAGTAGAGAAAAAACTAGCATATATAATGACAAAAACAAACAAAACACATTGCTGCTGGGAATGGAAAATGGTTCAGGTTCTCTGCAAACCAGTTCAGTAGGTCCTCAGAATGTTAAGCACAGAGTCGCTACATGACCCAGCTCTCCCACTGCTAGGTATGTACCCAAGAGAAATGAAAACATACAGCCACACAAACACTTGTACATGAACGGTCACAGCAGCATAATTCATAATAGGACCAAAAATATTTTATGAAAGGGCTCTCATATTTACAGTGGCCCCACGCAGGTGTCAACGAAAGAATGCGGGTGTAATACTGTAAAATGTTGGTGCCTGTTTTCTCCAACGTGATTTTTGTGTAAATTAAAGCATGTGCAGAGAGTGTGTGTGTGTGTGTGTGTGTGTTTCCTAACAGAAGTATAAGCTGCTAGCAGGGAATGGAGGCCTGTGTGAGAGCGCGTGGTCTTCGGTCACCCCCAGGGATGGCTGGGTTCTAGAGGGTCAGCAGAAGGAAACCCCCAGGCGTACATGGCAAAGACGGATTTCGGTGCATCAAAGAGGAAGGCTTTCGGGGAGCCTCGCCCAGGAAGGCCATATATTTCACCTTCCTTTCTTTGTCTCCTTACCTTGTGCTCCAAAGGAAGTGGCCTCCTTTAAGCAACTAGCCCTAAGGTAGAACTCAGTTCCCTTGGGAGCACGCACATTTATTAATCCCCGTGAATCACCGCCCGAAGCATTGAACCTAATGGCTCTTAGTCTGCACCCGGGGGACCTCTTCAGGCCGCTCACCCCTTGTCCAGCTCTCGGGACCAAACCATCGCACTCCACCGCACTTCGTTGTAACTTAGAGTTTAGCACGATCCACTTTTTCTTCCTCGCCCTGCGAAGCTCTGTTCTCCAGTAGAATTCGGTGAAAATCAACTAACCTTTCTAGGGTTGGAGATGGGTGAGCAGAGCTCTTTGGAATGGCACAATGTCCTCAGAAACCATGACGCAGTGTCTTAGCTCCCTCCCGCCTCCATCGTGCCACATCTGTCCCCCTAAATCCTGTCAATACTTCCCTCTCTCCCCATCCTACCTTGCTTCGCGCCCTACTCTCTTCTTGCCCCGATTATCACCAGGATCTCCCAGCTGGTCTCCTCTCTAGCCTTGTCCTCCTTTTTTCCACCTTCCATGGGCCACCCAAGAAAGTTTATAAAACATAAACCTGCCCACAAGCTCCCGTGTTTAGAGCCCCGAAATGGCTCCCTGTCACCTTCAGAATAAACATGCAGCTCTTTGTCCAGGCTTTAAATCCCTATCTAACCCAGCTCCTGTCTGCTTTTCCAAACTGAACTATTTGTAGTTCCCAAAACAAGCTAAGTTCTCTGTCCCATCCTTAGAATTTCAAATGTTATTCTCTCTGCCTGGAATATTCTTTCTCTCCATGGTGGGTTGACTAATTTTTTTTTTTCCAGACAGCTTTCCTGAGGTATAATTTACATACCATTAAATTCACTAGGCTTCACTAACTGCTAACCTTTGAGACTCCATCAGGATGTCATCTCCTGTTTTCGGTTGGTTTTCCCCAAAGACAGATCCTGAAAGAAAGATGTGGGTGCGAGGGAAGCCCCAGAAAGAAAGTGGGGGAGCAGAGAAGGTGGAGAGGAGAGAGAAAAGCCAGCACAGGGTGTGCTTGTGAGCGGGTTACTAGGAGTCTGGGTATGTATTTATTTTTCCTGCCCCTCATTAATTGAGGTTCTCTCCTAAAGGTGTTAGCTCCCTGGCAATTCCTACCTGCTCCCTGGCCAAAGACTCTCAGACAAAGAGGGGCAGGAGGCCATCAGCATATGTGGGAACCACCTAGAGTGAACTTCTGCAGTGGGCCAAGAGGCTAAGTATGGAGCGCCAGACAGCATCTCCATAAATCCTCTTAAAAGCTTTTCCAAACCCCACCTCTGCCTTTCAGGCTGGGTTAGGGGTACCTTCTCCCTGGCCCCATAACAACTATGTCCTTGCCACCTACACAATTTTGTTGTTTCACTTGTTGACCTCAGTCCACTGCACTGTGGACACCTCAAAGGCAAGGTCGCTACATGTCTTCGTGCCCCACATTTAGCAAAGTGCCTTGGACCTATCAGGCCCCAAACTGTGTGTGGTTGTCTCAAAGCACTTTACATTCATTATCCTGTTCTACACCTGAAAAATCTCCTTACCAGAGAAATATCATCATCATCTTTATTATTTTGATTCTGTGAACAGAAATCTGAAATAAGTGATGAGACAGAGCTGGATGGAAGACCTAGTTTGCTAATGGCCTGGCCAGTAACCAAACTGCTTTCTGTTGCTTGGCACACGACCGGGGGTAAGGGCATTCACCTGAGGCTCAACCTCTCCAGCCACCGTAGAACAGACCTTCCCCTATGCAGCATAATCCCACTTATAATATTCAGAAGATGCCTGAAGGTGGAAGCAAAGCAGCCCTAAAAATGCCAAGTCCTGAGCATTGTTTGAAAAAGGAAACTTTAGGTGTTTTTTTCTTTTCTCACCTAACCTCTCCAAGGAGCTGCCTCCTGATGTAACTTTCCCACAAGTCTACTATTTGTTAATATGTAAATCAGACTTTACTATTAATTAATTCACCAACACAACGCCATTCACTAGAAGGAAGTGATTAGCCATGGGGAACAGGATGCCTTGTAGCTCTGTCATTTTTAAAAGTCAAAGCAAGAAGTACACAGTTCTAATAACAGAAGGGATGAAGTGCTTTGTTCTTAGGTTATGTTCTGGAGTACAGTTTTTAAAGGGATTAAATATATGAACATCAAAGAAAGACTGCCCTGAAGCTAAAAGTTTTATCAGGAAACCCCCTGCTTCTCTTCGGTCCCCTACGTTCCCACATAAGACAATGGGTCTGGTGATTATCAAGGTCTCTGTTCACTTTATACAATAAAGGAAAGGCATTAAAGAACCTTTCCCTTTGCACTGTAATGACTGCTGCTGAGCCACTAAAAAATGGAAGACTTTCAACAGGCATAAGGTCAGAGTCTATTTGGTTGCTTTTTCTGCTATGTATTTTGGAACCACTTGACAGTTTTCCATTTTAACATTTTGAGGGATTTTTTCATGGCAGAATCCACACATGGGCTGCAGAAGTTTTGCCGTCTGCAAAAGGAGTGGGTTGGATTAGATCAGCAAACACTTGGGGCTCCATAACAGTATTTTTGTTGGTCCACAGAACTCCTCTAAGGATTACCAACATCAGAAATAAATCCAAACACTGAAAAACTGATTAATGGATAGGCCACAGTATTGCCACTTTACAACACTATTAAATAAATAGCAAATACAGAAATAGCATTAAGTTGTTTATAACATTCGTGGCATATTATGTTACATGACTAAGACGTTTTTGACACATTATGCTATCCAGTCAAAGCATTTTAGAAGAGGAAACAAGTAATTTCCTGCTTAAAGGAAGAATGATTGGCAGGAAAATATGGATTCCTTTTTATTTTTATTGAATTTATTGGGGTGACACTGGTTAATAAAATTATATGGGTTTCAGGTGTGCGCTTCTCTAACACATCATCTGCATACTGCACTGTGTGTTCACCGCCCCAAGTCCAGTCTCCTTCCGTCACCATGTGTCCCCCTTTCCCCTCTCCTACCTGCCCCCCCTTTCCCTCGGGCAGTCACCATGCTGCTGTCTGTGTCTACTACTCAGCCGTAAAAAAGAAGGATCCCTTGCCCTTTGGGACAGCACGGATGGACCTGGAGAGCATTATGCTCAGTGAAATAAGCCAGGCAGAGAAAGACCAGTACCATAGGATTTCATTTATATGTGGAATCTAATGAACAAAATAAACTAATAAACAGAATAGAAACAGACTCACAGACACAGAACAGACTGACAGCTGTCAGAGGGGAGGGGATTTTGGAGGCTGGGTGAGAAAGGTGAAGGGATTAAGCAAAATAATAATAATAATAACAACAACAACATGGATTCTGATGTCAGATGGCCCTGGGTTCTATTTATATTTCCATTACAGGTAACCCTACACAAGATATTTAATCTTCTTAATCCTCACTTTCCTCTCTTTAAAATGGGTTTCACAATAGTTAATAGCCTACAGAGTGACTTTGTAAATTAGATAGGCCAAGATATGTGAAAGGGCCTAGGGCTAAACTTAGCACATAAAAACACATAAAAATATTCTTTTCCCCTTTTTCCATCATTCCTGTAAGTCTTAGGCACAATTACTCCTAAAATTCAAGAAATTATATTTTAGAGTCACTTCTAACATTTACCTTTAAATGTCCTCCTCTCCACACAAACATCACAAGGGCATAAAAGTACTGGGCACAATTTTAAGTATGAACATATTGGATTTAGTGATCCACTAATCTAAATTTCTTTCCATTTTAATTGTTCCGGATTAGGTAAAGACGGTTTACACTCTAGGTTATATTAGTTTAAATAATCTCTTTAGCTCTAAAATGTCTCTAAAACCAAGTGATGGGGGCTGAAAGGGGGAGGAAGAACTAGGTTTAAATGACTCTGTCCCTGGTGCTGAAACCGAATAATGTACCTAAACTCTCCTCATTTAGACGCAGTGGAAGAAAACCCAGTTTAACTTAATGAAAAACCCCAGCTGCGCTTAGTTTAATATCAAGAAAGTGGCATTACTCAGGGATTCCCAGAATGAGGAGCTATCACCCTCTTTGGCCAAGCTCAAAACTTTAGGACTATCCCAAGGGAAGAGAGAAGGGGACTTCAACCAGTCCGGCCCAGTGATCAATAAACTATCAAAAAACTGATATGTAATACTTACAATTCAGATATTTATCGATATAGATATTTGTATAGGTCATATATATAAAACATTACATAACAAAGAAGCTCAAAACAGCAAGATGCTAACTCTAGGCTAAAGGTATTCTAAGACTAGAGACAAACCAGATATCACCTATGCCTTTTTTGAGCTTTCACATATTGTTGTGACTGCTCCTCTAGCATTTCCTTTACTTGGGCTTATATTTTAATCCTCAGGAGATTTATTCAACCCTATTAGACTACAAATTCCTTGAGAGCAGGGAATTCCTTGTTCAATTTCTCTTAGCTGTTGACCACCGTAGGAACTTGCTCACTGAATTAATTCAAATAAAATTGCTCACTAGAGTTAAAATAATCGATGTTGGTGTGGCAGTCAGAGAAAGCTTATTAGATATATGAGCTAGAATTTTAAGGGAGCCTTGAAGAATGGAAGGATTTTGAAAGGTGGAGAGAAGTTAAAGCCACGCTTTCTGTTAGGAGAAAAAAATGCAAATCAAAGATTTGGACCTGGCCACCTCAACCTTCTGGTGACATGAGCACAGACACCAAGACAGTGTGTTCCAAAATGTTTCTCTCTGGATCTATGCATGAAATATAGCTCTCAGCCCTGAGTCTTATGTTTATTCAAAAAAAACGATTTTTCATTACTTTTTTCCTTATGTCATGATGGATCATTCTTCTAAAAGATTCATGTCAATATTGAGAGCCTACTGAGTTGGCAGAATATCCTGAAAGACTCAGAGACCCAATCAGCACACTTGAGTAGGAATCCCCTGCACATAAGTGTGTCTCTTTATCTTAAGCAGCCTATTAAGACTTGTCACACATATGTTCTCTCTTCAATAGCAAGTTTAAAATACCTTCAGTAGTCCCCCTTTGGGTAAAATTTCTGGGGCATAGTGTCGCTCTGCATAAAACAGTCTCTTGGTCAAAACAGGGCTGAGTCCCCGGAGATATTTCATGGAAACATCCGCACTCAAGGTAATGCTGATGTCCGTCACGGGAGCTTCCCCACTATGAAAGTATAATCCTTGTTATACTTTGGTCTTTCCTGCATGTGTTTTTCTCTTCTCCAAGAGATCTTACCTAGATCTTTTAGAATGGCAGAAAAACTCAGCGCTTTAAGAAATATTTTAGTGTTACTGAGATCAGGAAAGTATAAAGTGATGATAAACACACTATACCAAGTGCCACCCTCAACTGCAGCCACCCAAATATCCTTTCCATGATCCTGCTACGCACAGTCATTTCCTAGTTGACATAGACCTCTTTAGATTTAAGATATATGCATGAAAATATTTTTTGTTTCTTGGGCAGAAAATGGTGGTGGGATTACCGAAAGCTGATGCTTGACAAACTTGCTAGACAAAAGCAGACCCTTGTTTCTAACCTTATCAAACCAAATAAGCTTTTCTTTCAAGTCCCCACTCTCTCCACACCATGATCAGTCTCTTTGGTATCTCTGAGCAAGACTGAGCCAAGAGACTGGTTCCAAATGTAACAGACAGAAATCCCCCCTCAAGTGGGAATACTTCATTTATTTTTATCAACAAATTTAATTCCTACGAAGGAATGCCCTTGTTCCTTACCATTTAACAATAATTAGAAAGATGTCTGTTAGGAGCAGTCTCTTTTAAATTCAATCCTAAGAAAATAGAGATGCAGGCAGAGATTTCTGTACAGGATGTTCAACTCAGTGTTATTTATATTAGCAAAATTTAAAAAACAAATGTCCAACAATATGGCATAAAATATGTAAATGAAGCTCAGCCATAGGATGGAATTCTATGCAGCTATTCAAATGTTTAATAGCAATATTAATCGACATGAGAAAATGCTCACGATCTACTTAATGGGGAAAAATGGTTGCCAAACAGAATGTTTATTATGACCCTCAATTTTGGGGGGGGGAGGGAGTGTATAAACATTTCATGTACATTGCCGGAGCCCTCCTGCCAAAGAGTACCAGAGCACACCAGTAGTTTAACAAGCTGGGTTTATTTCTTGTTGCAGTGAGGGAAAACATGCACCACAGAGAACTGAGGGGTGTCTCAATAAGGTGTTAGAAAGGACTTACAGGATTTGGGCTTGCATTAAGTGATTTTAAGGAAGGTTTAAGGCAGCAGGGCTTGCTCTGGATTGGCTCCTGTCAGGATGCAGGGCTAGTTTTACGATTGGGTGCCTTAATAAATCTTTGTCTAGAAGGTGAAAAGACTAGACCGATGCTAAAGCTGTAGTTTGTTTAAGAAAAACCACAATAGTCACTCATATTAGCCAGGATATGGACATGTTTGGTCATTTTTGTGGTTTGGAGAAGGTTCATGTTTTGTCTGTGTTCAGACATGATTATACAGTGGTCTTAATTTTGTCTGGAGCCAACACAGTTACAGGATGACCTTATCTGACATCAGTGTTGTGGGGAATGGTTTTGGTTCAATGAGAGACTACCAAAGCTTAAACGTGAGTCCCAGGACAGTTGTTACCACCCCGAAGTCCGCGCAGACAATACCAGGCCAGGTTCCGGATGCCAGGGGCTGATTTTCTTTTTCACACACACACACACACTCAGAAAAGACTAGAATTATAACAAATACCAGTTACTAGGTATTTGTGACATTCCAGGCCTTGTTTTTAGTGCCTTACATCTTTTATTTTTTTAAAAAAATATGTTTTTTATTGATTTCAGAGAGAGGAAGGGAGAGGGAGCGAGGGAGACAGAAACATCAAGGTGAGAGTCACTGATCTGCTGCCTCGCGCACGCCCCCTGCTGGGGATCCAGCCGGAACGGCCTGTGCCCCGCCCCGCCCCGCATTGAACAGAACCCTGACCTCCTGGTTCACGGTCCACACTCAACCTCTAAGCCACGCCTGCGGGGTGGTGCCTTACACCTCTTGACCTATCTAATGCTCACCACAGCTCTATGGCGTAGGTACTATTATTACTGCCATTTTGCAGAAGAGAAGAGTGTGGCAGAAAGAGGTTAAGTTACTCAAAGCATCACAGTAAGTAGTGGAGCAAGGACTCAACTTAATGGCTATGGACGCAACAGCCCTGACTTTATATAACGTTGCCCATGTGTACAATACCTTACCAACACAGGGTCCCTTTGAAAGCTGATGAGGGTACAGAGATACAGGTGTCTTTTTGCTGCCTTCTTTCTCTTATTAATTTAAAATTTTCTACAATTAGTATGTATTAATTTTTAATCAGGAAAAGGGATAATTTACGAATGTACTGGTGGAAGCTCTGTTCCCAAGGTCACTGTCCCAAATGCAAATGCAAGCCTTTGGTGGTGGCAACGGGCGCCCTGAATGTCTAATCCAAAGAGGAGACAACACCCTCTCTCCTTTCTTGCTCCAACTTAATTTTGACAATACTAACTGGATTGCCCGTAATAGAAAGTGGCAGAGAGAGAAACTCCCAGGCCGCTGGGTGCCTCGGAATTCAAGCAGGCAGGGCGGGAGTTTCCCCAAATGTACAGAAGGACGATTAGGAAGAGTTGGGAGAACTGGAAGCAGATGCCTGGGTCTCAAAGGAAAGGCCCTTCCCGTGTGGGAGGACGACACGCCCACCCCGCCGGCTGAGCGAGGCTGGCTTTCCCCCTAAGCCTCGGCCAGGGCGCCGAGAGGGGCCGCCTGCGCTTCGGCGGCGTGAAGGCCGACATTAAAAGGGGGTCAGTCCCAGGGACGAGAGAACCAAGGTTAGGAGGGGACCCCTTGCAGGGACAAAGACTTCAGAATAAAAAGAGCTTCGCCGAAACGTTAAAGGCTCCCGGAGAGCCCCGTGGGCTGGTTTCCCTTCTCTTACTTCCGCCGCTGCGCTGGCATCAGGGCGCGTGAACCATCTCTGCTCCCTCCCCTCGAACCGGCCCACTTCAGGCCTCCAGAGAAGTGCCCACCCCCCAGCTGCCCCCAGCTCGCCAAATGGCCCACGGCCGCGCCCCTCCCCCTTTCGGTCTTCCAGCCCCCCCCCAGCCACGCAGGACACCCACCCCGCCATTTAGCACCTCGGCTGCGCAGCGGTGGGTGGTTTCCCAGAGCGTGCGCCCTTGCAGCCCCCAGCGCTCGCCGCGTCGCTTGCCGGGGCACAAGTCAATGAGGCTTTTCCCTCCGCGATCATCGTGAATCAGCAAAGCGCTGCAGAGCGGCGGCGGAACCGCGAGCAGAAATTAAGATGCCGGGGGAAGGGCGCAGTGGAGTGTAGCAGGGGAATTTCTAGCCCCTCCCGACATGTGCCTCCCTGGGAAGGCGACACGGAGCGGTGGGGCGAGGTGCTGGCTGGTGCCGCAGGTGAACTTAGGCGCCCAGGGGGAGCTTGGGGAAGCGGTGCGCGGTGTGGCGAGCAGCGAGGGCGCCGAGAAAGTGCAGGAGGCTACAGATGGCTGGAGGGACCCGGGAAGCGCGGGCAGAGCGGAGCGGTTCCCCCCCCCACCCCCGCCAAAGCAGTTTCAGGTGTTGTTGAGGGAATATAGGAAGGAGGGTCTGGCCTGGGGGAAGGGAGGAGAGAAACCAAAAAAGGAGGATTTCCCAGCCCACGACTTCCTGTTTCCAACGTGCAAGTTCCCAAGTTCAGTTTGAGAAGTGCAGGGCCGCTTGGCATCGGGGAGTAATACCTCCCGGAGTCGGGTCTCCCACCCACTTCCCTCTCCCCGTCCCTGTCCCTCTCCCCTTCCCCTCTCTTCCTCTTCCCCTCCTCTTCCTCCTCCTCGCCCCAGTCCATCTTCCCTCAGCTTTGATTAATATGCATGTTCACGTTCAGGCGAGCGGGCCACAGCCAGGGACCGCGCCTCTATTCTTGGCCGCCTCGGGCTTGACCCTTGGGACTAGGAGGCCAAGCAGGAGCGACCAGGGGCGTGGTATGTGAAGGCCGAGCACTGGGAGAGCAAAGCCTGGGGACCCCCTCGCCACGCCCCAGTCCTCACCCCCATGACCGGGCTCGGCGACACAGTGGCCCAGACTCCGAGATCCGGCCCGGTCTGCGTTGCAGTGGACCCCGGGGCTTGGAGCGCGCAGCGAAAGGCGCTAAATGGTACCTGTGCATGGCCGTTCCCGCCGCCGCAGGTCTATCCCGGGCCCGAGGCCGGCGCCCGCCTTCTCGGGGAATTCTCTGGAGGGGGAGTTCGAGGGGAAGCACAGTGGCCGCCCGCTAGCTTAAGGCTGGCGCTCACACGTACACGCCCAACTTTGCCGAGCCTTCGGCGCCCCGGGGCTCCCCCGCGCCCCCTGCGGCTCGGCGCGCTCAGAGACCCGAATCGCTCCAGGTCTGAGTGGAGGTGTCCCCCACTCCCCACACTCGCGCGTTTGAGCAGGAGAGGGCGGGGTGGAGGAGAGAAGGGGAGTAACGCTAAGGACTCCCCGACCAGCTGTTCACAAACACTCTACACCCGCAGGGGCGCCCGCTCCAGCCCCGCCGCACCAGGTCCCCCAGACCCGCCAGTGACGACAGAGGGGGCGGGGGAGGAGGAGAGGAGGAGGAGCGGGAGGCTGGGCGGAGAGCCGGGAGTCCGCGAGCACCGGAGCCCTGGCGGCCCGCGGCTCCACCGACTGACCATCATTATCGACACTTTTATTACTGGGGCACGGGGCGGGGAGGTTGAGGGGTGCGCAGCAGAACTGCCCAGCCCCAAACCGTCGGGAGCGATCCTAGATGAGGGTTAGTCTAAAGATTCTCCACAGGCGCCTCTCGGGTGGACGTGCCCCAGACGCACACTCGGACTCCGTGGTCCCGCGGAAACTGCGGTGTTGGGATATTTTAAATGGCTCTTACTTGAGAGGAGGCGTGATTTCCACGTTCGAGCGTCTTCGCTCCCCACCCCCTCTCCGCACCAGCCAGTGCGCGCCACCACCTGAGCTTGGCGAGAGCCGGGGCGCACGCAGTCTTCAGCCTCCTCCTTTCCGCCTCTGGGGGAGCTCGGCTCTGAGCGGGTCCGCCTGATGCCCCCCGGGAGAACTCTTTACTTTTTGTTTGGAAAATCGGGGCCATTTCTTTATTCATCTCTGGGTCTCCCCGGAGGATACAGGGGAGGAGAAGGCGTGAGCGGCGGGCCGGGGGAGGGGAGCGTGGGGAGGGGAGGGGACTGGGTGTAGCCTGGAATTCTCCGTCCTCGTGTTCCTAGGCTGGCGCGCAGAGTCTCCCCGAGATAGCGCCGCCGCCGCTCCCCGAGCCACCCCGTTCCGTTGGCCTTCGGGGTCGGGTGAGTGGGGTCATGACGCGCCGCGGGGGCTGCCCCGGGCCCCTTCCGCGCTGAGCCGGGACCCAGCCCAGCCGCGCGGAGCCCCTCGGGCGGGGAGGCGGCGGAGGGTGGGGAGGGCGCACCGGGGAGGGCGGGGTGGGGGCAGCACCGAGGCCGCCAGGCTGGGGGGCTCTCCGAGCCGGCGCGGCCGCGGGCAGGAGGGCGTGTCTCCCGCCGGAGGGGACCATCCCGAGGCGCGGCGCGGGACTCCCCGATGGTGGTGCCGCGGCTCCGGGAGAGCTCCGGGTCTCGCCTTCGCCTTCGCCGCCGCCGCCGCCGCCGTCGCCACCGCGGGCGCCACCACCGCCACCGCCGCCGCCGCCGCCCGAGCCCGCGCCGAGCGTGCGCCTCGCCCTCCTCCCGCGCCCGCTCTGCTCTAGGATGCTGCGGCAGGTTCTGCACAGGGGCTTGAGGACGTGTTTCTCCCGGCTCGGCCACTTCATTGCCAGTCACCCGGTCTTCTTCGCCTCGGCGCCCGTGCTCATCTCCATCCTGCTCGGCGCCAGCTTCAGCCGCTACCAGGTCGAGGACAGCGTGGAGCACCTGCTGGCGCCCCAGCACAGCCTCGCCAAGATCGAGCGCAACCTCGTGAACAGCCTCTTCCCGGTCAACCGCTCCAAGCACCGGCTCTACTCGGACCTGCAGACCCCTGGGCGCTACGGCCGGGTCATCGTCACCTCCTTCCAGAAAGCCAACATGCTGGACCAGCATCACACGGACCTGATCTTAAAGGTGAGAGGGGGCCGAGCGCGGGCAGCCTCCGCCGGCGCCGCTGCCGCGGCTGGGCTGGCTGTGCGCGGGGTCCGGGCTGAGAGCGCCGCCTCTCCTGTCCCAGGCGGCTGCGGCAGGGGCTCCCCTGCACCGAGCGCCCCTCGGAGGCCGCCCGGAGCCTCCCAGCCTCCGGAGCGGGAGCGTCCGGTCCCGGCCCGGCCCTGCCCTCGCCGCTGTCGTCGCCACCCAGACAGCTGCTGCAACAGTTGGGGCGGCGGCAGCCAGGGTGCCGTGGTCAGTGCGCTTGTTTTGGTTGCAGTGGTCTTGGGGGTTGGGAGGCTTGGGGCAACTGGGCCAGGAAGGAGCAGAACAAGAAAATGCCTACTAAAAAAAAGTCTTGCCAGTTGAAAGCAAAATACTGTGCATGTGGGGATTCAGAGACCCATCTCCCCTTCCTCTCCTTTTCTCCCTTCCTCTGGCCCCGGGAGTGCTTCGGGAAGGGCTGTTTGGAGGGACTGTGAGGAGCAAAGGAATGTGAAGTCGGACGGTGAGGAAGATGCCTCCCACCCACCCAGAAAGACCTGTGGTCCCTGACAAGGACAGGGGCTGCCCTGCTGCCCTCTTCCTGGGAGCGAGGGAGCCATCTCTGTCTTCTAGGGTAGGAAATGATGGTTGTAATTCACACGTATTTAATCTTTCACAGTATCTCCTCTCCTCCGAAATGCAAAAACTTCCTTAGGAAAAGAGGGATTCCGTTGATGGGCTTTTATTTGGGCTCATCTGGCCCTGAGGGTGAGGGGCAGAGCCAGAGGGTGAGGACAGACACTAGGCTGTGTGGCCCTGAGAAGAGCACAGGAAAGCAAGCACCTGGTTAGAGGGTGACTCTCGCAGAAACAGGTTGTGCCATCAGCCTGAGGTGGGGATTTGATGTGAAAAGTGAGGTTAATGGTGATAACTTTCTGGAAGTTCCTAAGAAAAGCAGAGGAGTGGGGGCTAAAGATGGAAAAGTGGAGACCTTGGGAGAGAAAAGCAAGAATAAGTGAGAAGGTTCCATCTAAATGCCCATTGGGGATTGTGAGGCTTGTTTAGTTCAGGTGCTCCTCTGGGGACACCAGTCGGGAACCAGCCCCGGCTAGAGCCGGGCCAGAGGGATGGGAGGTGCTGCTTTCGTGGGGGTCTCTGGTCTAGAGCTGGGATTAGGAGCTAGTTAGGTTTCTAGTCTTCTTATCCCAAGGGGAGTCAGCCAGTGAACCTGGGGAACTCTTTCCTTCTCTTTTCCTCTACAGGCAACCCTCTATCCCTAGAGACAAGCTAATTTTCCTCCCTCTGTTGACATATTATCAATCAGTAATTAGTAATGAGGGGAATCTGACGAGGGACTCAATGGAATTAGGGCATTCCCACATCGGGTGGCTGGTGATATTTTGGCACGCACATCACACATACTCATCACAGAGCCTTAGGAACATATATCCCAAGATGTTTGCTTTTCTCACAATATAGTTCCAACATCAAAGTATTCCCCCCCACACACCCATACCTCAGTGAACATATTTTGGCACACAAACAAATACAGCTCCAAATGTTTTTTGTTGGTTTTTTTTAAGAAAAGAAAGAAAACACGTAGTAGTTTCATCACAGGCTTAAGGAAACTATAATTTAGCCATTCCTGACAGTTGGAAAGCTGCCCCATGTTTTGATAGATGATCTACTAAATGATATTTCTCTTTGTATCCACCCCTCCCCCAGGTGATGTTTCCACTGGTTTTTTGTCATTGGTTTTTGTGAGATTTTTGCCCCCTAACAAACCCTCAGGCCGGTGTGACAGGCAGTCACCAGTTACATTCACTCTCAAGGTTAATGAGACATCAACAGGCACATCAGATCTCTTTTCAACTGGACTGTTTCTCTCCTATTTGACTTTGATCTGTTTACGACAGGAAACTGCATTATAAGAGAAAGTTGAAGAGAGAAAGAGACTGGCTTTGCCTCCATGTCTAAAGGGCAACTTTAAAGGACAGTGGTCTTGACAGTGAATTGTTTTAAGGAACGGGATGGTTTTTCGAGTTCTAGGTGTCTAGGAAAACTCAGAAAACTCCAAACGCACTCAAACAGTGGTCAGGACTGATTTCTAGCTGTTGGCTCTCTGGCCAAATAAACTCATACAGCTAATAAAAACCCAGGTGTATGGAACTGGGGGAATGGCCTTTGGTTTTATGTATCCATTTTTGTCTTTCTACAACCAACTCCTATATTTGGTAGGTATGGAGCCAGAAGACAGAAAAATGGACCTCAGTAGTCATGGTAATGCAAAGTGTGAGAATGAGCACTTATTTTTTTCTTTTTTTCCATTAGACACATGACGAAGACTTGTCTTTTATAAAAGATGTTAGGAGAGGGAGTCACTGTTTCTGCCCTTCCTAGTGGTGTCCTGCTACTCTGTTGCTGGCATCGGGGACAGCCCTGACAGCTAACACTGCACGCACACCAGCCGGCCCCTGCCTGTTTTATCGCATCGCGTTAGAAGTGAAGCGGCCGGAGCCCAAGCAGGGCTGGAGGCTTTTGCAGGCCCCACTACGAGCCCAGAGAAAGTAACTTACAGGGCGGTGTCCTTTACGCCTCATAGTGTCCTGGTCGCACCTGTTCAATGAAGGGGATCCTTCTTGGGATGTTAGTCCAGCTACGTTCTGATCAAATAGAGACTGGGATAGGAAGGTGACAAAAAAGAAAAACCCAGGTTGATTTTTTAAAATATAATGGAGAGTATCACAAAAAAATAATCCCCATTTGAAAAGCCAGCTGATCTGGTTTGGAGGCGCTTTCTCATATTTGTTCAAGGCACGTGACTGCCGTGCTCCGTGCAGCGTAGAATCTGACCCCAGACTATGAGCGGGGTGACTCTCCCTCGCCATGGTTTCCTCTGAAGGCTGTGTGGCAAAGATGGAATTTGGGGTGAAAGTGGGTGGGGCCTGATGATGCTGGTAAGGGATCAGCCATTAATTTCTGAACCTCTTTAAAGAAATGTTGATCTTCAAAAGTCTTCATTTCCCTAGAAGATTAAATTTAGCTCATCATCATATTTTAACAGAAAATCCACAGTGCTTCTCTCAGAGCAAATTTCTGGGTAATGTCTCATGAGCTTTTATAGATATGTGTAAGAAGGTCTTGTTGATAATTGATCTGGGCTGTGACCAAGACAATACCTTGATTTATTGCAGAATCATCTGTGGAGAATGAAGAACCAGGTTAGCCCAGTCCGTACAATAATGCTGTCACCCATATAACACTTTATAAAATGCAAAGATGCAGGATGTTTAAATACAGTAGATGCCTCAGGGTAGGCAGGAAAGTGCTGTGATCATTTTACAGGTGAGAAAAACTCTTTAAAAACTAACCAAATTACCCATGGGAAAAAGACAAAGACAGAGCCAAGACTGGGACCCAGGGTTTTTGACCGCCAGCACGGTGCTCTTTTCACTATAATGTACTGCCTCGCCTGTGATAAACTACTTGAATGATTTAAAATGTACACTTTTGTCATCCAAACGAAGTATATTTGACCAAAGTCTCATGCTTGTCTCATACCGTTGTTCTAACAGTGGTAATTGGATCATCAGAACATTCTGTTGACTGATTTTTTCTGATGTCAATGAAAATCCACATACAGGGTGGGGTAAAAGTAGGTTTACGGTTGCGAACATGTGAAGCACGGAGTTTATTCTTGTGTTATTATTTATTACTCATTATATTATTTTCCATATGAACAGCTGTAAACCCACTTTTGCCCCACCCTGTCTAGAAACTTGTAAGTGCCCAAAGTAAAGCATAAAATATTTGTAATTAGCGATACCCAAATGTGGAAAGATGGAATATTTTACTGGAAACAAATCTCTGGATGGTCAAATGTGGCAATTTCATGTCTGAGCTCTGTGCCCCGGCCGGGGTCCGGGGCAGTCGAGGCCAGTGCCTCCCACACAGTGGAGTGGACCCTCAATAAATACTTGTCGAATGGGCCTGCCCTGGTTTACTCAGGCCCTTATGTGGCCGGTAAAGAAAATTCCATCAAAACCACTTTAAAATGTATTTTCAAGATGGCATCTTTATTTTTACAGCTTTGCAGGCAGTTGATAGGCTTCTCTTTTTCCAAGATACCCTTGTTCCTTCTTTCCTTGTTTGTCTCTGTAGGTTTCAGTTTTGAAATTGGGTAGGGAAATGTTCTCTTCTTCAGAGGAACCTCGTGGGAGATTTTTTTCCAGACCAAGGGAAGGACACATCGTTGCTATGTGGACATTGTTCCACTTACTGGGGAATGTCATTTTGTTCAAATATTGAGTTTCCATTACATTTAAACTTTTTATGTTTTCCAAGAAGGGCAAAATCATTGCTAGCTCGGGGTCGCAAAGACCTGGTAGCTGGATCAAGATCCCAGTTTTTCCAAAGACTGCCTCAGCACTTTGCATCATTACGGGCCATCACCAACATTTCTTTCTCTACAGTCTAAGGATCAGCATATTTCGGCCTGTTTTCGAGCTCAGATGTTTTTACATTTTTAAAAAATTATAGCAAAACCAAGAAGAGTATGAGGCAGAGATGGCATGTGGCTCTCAAAGCCAAAAGTACTTACTCTTTAGTCCTTTACATAAAGAAGTTCCTGCACTGAATTCCAAAACTTCTTGAGTAGAGCATTTCCCAGAAGCCAGTACTGTTAACCTCTAGGGCAGTAGTTCTCAACCAGGGCCGATTGTGCCCCCCCAGGGGACATTTGGCAGTGGTTAAAGACATTTTTGATTGTCATAATTGGCAGTAGGTTGCTACTGGCATCTAGTGGGTGGAGTTCGTGGATGCTGCTAAGCACCCTGTGTGCACAGGCCAGCCCCCCACAGCACAGAATTACCTGGCCCTAACCCTGCTTGAAGGGGTTCATTTGTCTGTTTCTTCTGTTGTATTAGGTGTGTGGGTTTTTTGCACCTGCATTGATTATGCAAAATGCCAAAATCTTACAGAACTTTGGGGACAAATACTATGACCTCTGAGGAAATGCTCTTTTGGGCAGTTTTCCAGTGTGACCTTCCCCAAGATGCTGTTATCTTGCTCTCTCCTATGGCTCTGTCCTTTACGGTCGAAGTCCCGCTGTAGAGGAACCCAAGAAACTGAACACAGTCGCACTGCTTGGACTGCAAAGCTGCTGAACTGACCCTGGCCTTGAGACTTAGAGTGCCCATTAGCAGCAGTTCTGACTGTCAGTCTGCAGCAGTCCCCCGAGGCCCTGCTTCTCCTGGCAGTGTGTAGGACCCCGCTGTGAGTGGTGGCCTGCCGAGGAGGTGGGGGGCAGCGCTTTGTTGCCTGGTCCAGCTGCTTTGCCTTTCTGAACATAAAATGTCAAAAGAAAACTTGCACCCAAGGAACAGGGGATCAGAGACCCTTGGGTTTGGAAGGCACCTTAAAGGTCATCTCTGCAGATGCTGAGGCTGGAATCTGCTCTTCGAATCTCAGGGTGCTTTGTCTGGTGGCAGGTGCCGTGACATCTTGAGCAGTCCAGTTCCTTCGGTGAGTTTTCTGAGTGGCAGATACTCTTAGAAAAGATTGAGCCCAGGCCTGAAAGGGCAGCGTTTGTGCATCTGCTGAACCAGCCAGTTGCCTTTAAAAAACTTTTTCAATTTTTCAATTACAGTTGACATTTAATATTATCTTAGTCTTAGTGCTTTTGCACTTTATTTTTGCACTAGGGGAAATTTAAAAAGAGATCAAGACTGCTTTTCATTTTCCTTTCATTTCATAGGAGGTATATCCAAATAATCCAAGCATAATACTATTCCAGGGTTGTCTGATTTCTGAACACATTTCATTTGTGTGACTAGTATCCTCAGATGCCTACCTTGCTCATCTCATTTAGATCTGCAGAGCAGTCTTTTACCTCCTCGTGCAGATACGCATTTGGGACAAACTTTGGGTAAACTGCTAATTAGAACTGAAATTTAAATATAAAGCGGGAGTGTGAGAAGAAGCCCACCTTTTTAATGACTCAGAGTGTCTTGATGGGTGCTGCATTAGACTTAGAGAAGGATGATTTTTTTTAAATTAACACAAACAATGAACCTCTCGGGATTCACCAGACTTACACACCTCACAAAACAGCTGAACATTTAATGGGCGACTCCTTATGGTAACTAAGAGAAGAAATAGGCTCAGAGAAATTATTTGTTTCCTGCCTGATAGGTTGCAGCATCTCTTAGCACAGGAGCTAGAGAGATGTAAGGTGCTGGGAATCTGATCAACTTTGACCTTGTGACATGGGCCATCTGGTACCTGACTCTGGGGCTCAGTGTGAGCCCCAAGTGATACCTGAGATAGGCTTGAAACAGACCTTTGAAGTCACCTGCTCGGTAGCACCTCACAGCAAGCAGGCCTGTCTGCAGCACTGCCTGTGCTACCCACATGCCCGGAAGGCCACAGAACTTCCGAGGAATCCTGCCAGACTGATTTAATGACCAGCAGGGGAGGTGAGTAATCTCTAACCTTTAAAAGAAAAAAAGAAAAAGGAAATCAACACCAGTTGGTATTTCATATGGGAAGCCCTGAATAATATGTCGTGCCTTCAACTTCAGAATTCAGATTTTAAACAAAAGGAGGGAATTGGGAAGCTATTTTTATCTCCTTGCTCTCTAAGAAATCCTCTTGAGAATATTGTTTCTGCTATTTTGAAAGCTGCCCATTGTTAGGTCTTCTACTTTAGGTTTAACTTATGGGCTCCATGTACAATCGAGTTAAGGGTTTGAGTGCAAGCTGCGACTTTGGGAAGTAATGTCCAAAAACACCGGTCAGGAAATGGGGACATGAAAGAGGGGGCAGCAGGAAGCCAGTCGAGGGAGGACTCTCCAGCAAGTGTCCGCTGTGGGCACCCAGGACTCAGTCTCACTGGGGACCTCTGGGAGACACTAGAACATGTGGCCAGGTATCCCGACTGGAAGTGAGGAAGCTAAACATTTATTCCCCAGCTCTCCAGTCATCAGTAGTTGATCCAGCTGCACGTGGGAGCATTAAATAAATATCTAATTCCAGATGCTGCATGTGCCCCTATAATCAGAATTGTTGCTGTTGTTATTGTTTTATAAAAGCTTCAGGCAAAAGCGCTGCATGGGTTTTCAGTGAGTAGCCTTGGCATGCAGAGGCAAGTGTAAACTGAGAAACTGGTGGGACCCTGAGAGCACCTGCCCTAAGGGTCTTCTGCCCAACTAGAGTTATGCGCCTAGAAGTTAGGGCCCAGATTCCTAGGGGATGTTCATCCCTTCACTCAACAACATGGCCGTGACCCCAGCTCCATGAAGCTTACAGGCAAGAATGAGCCGGCATGGCTGTTCTGTTTCTTCTTGAATTTGATAAACAACTGCCATTTTCAGTTCTGTCACTGGGTGGTGCTAAAAATAATTCCAAACAGGGCCTGGACACCGCCAGAACTTAAGGTTTCATATGCCAACCCCCCACATTTGAGTATCCCACTCCTCTTCATGAATACAAGAGAAGCCTGCAGGCCCCCATTTTCATACATCTACTTTTAAAAAGATTTTTAAAATAAAGTTATTGGGGTGACCTTGATAAATAAAATTATATAGCTTTCAAGTATACAATTCTATAATGCATCATCTGTACATTGCATTGAGTGCCCACCACCCAAAGTCAAATCTTCTTCCCTCACCATATATTTGACGCCCTTTACCCTTTACTACCCCCCCCTTCCCTCTGGCAACCACCACACTGTGGTCTGTGTCTGAGTGTTTGTCTTGTTTGTCCATGTGTTGCTTTCAGTTTTATGTCCCACATAGGAGTGAAGTCATATGGTTCTTGGCTGTTGCCATCTGAAAGGTAACAGATAAAGATGGCCATTTCCCACATCTGCTTTTGTTAGCCTCCTCTCTAGAGGAGCACTCACTCCTTACTCTGCCGTCAGACTCACACGTCTCCTACTTTATGAGGCCTCCCCAGAATGCCTCCTTCCCTCCCTTAAACCATCTGGCTCTCAGTCATATCCATATTCTTGAATGCTTAGCTACACACTAGTATATACTTTGCTATCTTGTCACATGATAGTTTCTCTTTGGCAAGATCATAAGTTCTTCAGGTGCAGGAACGATGTCTCATACTCCCAAATCTCTCCTAGAACCGAGCATAATATGGAGTATGCAGTAGGTGCTTAATAAACTGGTGCTGGTCGATGACTTACAGGATGGAAAATGTTCCCTCCCTCCCCTGTTGATTTAGTTGGCTCAAACATAATTTTGTCTGGTAGCACGACCATGTGATTTCTTGGAATCTGCCTTCCTTTTTTGATCCTTGGTAAATCTTAGTTCCAAACTTGATGATAAGCAGTAAGCATCCATTCTGTTTCAGGATCTTCTGACGTTTACTTTATATGAGGAGAAATTCTTAGAAAACCGAACACCTGACCACCTTCTCTGGCCCAAGTTCAGTTTGGAAAGGCGTAAACTTGACCTCAGTCCGCAGTGGCCCATCCCCAGGCGGGAGGGCGGAGCACTCTGCAGTTCACAGGTAGCACCCTCAAGCTACACATGGCCTTGTTTGCATGAAGTCAGGTCTCAAAACTTTGGCCTCAACCACGCTCAAATACAAACATGAAACATTTTTTTTAAAACCAAGGGCAAGTGGTTTTCCCAGCTGTAGCATCAGTGTTCAAGAGATCACCATCCTGGTGTTACTGAGCCTCACTCTTAAGAGGGACCCCATGTTAACAGAGAGATTTGCTCTGAGGGTGAACTTAAAAAAAAGATACTGGCACAGAAATCAGTGTATCTCTGGTAAGTTTAACGGAAACGCTGAAACAACTAATTTCTCAGCATTGACGATGACATTCCTTTGCCCATCTCCCATGGGCTCCACAAATCTGTCAAATGCCACAGCTTTGTCAGTTCCTTCCAATTGTCTCAGAGAAAAAGGCATCTCTGTTCAAAATATCTGTGCTATTAGGTACCTTAATTTCGTGGTTTTCATTGTTCTTTCTTTTTGTTCATTTTCATATAGCATGTGGTCATAATGAGTAAAGATGGATTGCTCTTAGGCTCTTTAAGGTGCTCACGCATCACTTGGGCATCTAGTGAAAATACAGATTCCAGTTCCGCCAAGGGTGGGGCTGTGATACTGAATTTCCAACAAGCTCTCAGGTGACGCTGACGCTGCAGGTCCAGGGGAGCACACTTTGAGCAGCAAGGCTCAGATACAGCTGCTGTGAACAGAACACTGGGTTTGGAGTCAGGAAAGCCAAGCTCCAGTCCCAGTTCTTTTAAGTATGTGACTTTGGGTAAATCTCCTAACCCCCCCGAGAAACAGTTTCTTCATCTGCACTGACTATAATAGCATCCCCCACACCCATGTATGGTAAGGATGCTAGAGACACGGTATGTGAAGGCTCTGTGTAATCCTATTTGGTGTTTTGTAAGATGTGTTATCATTAGTGCTATTTGCTTTGAAAATGACTGTTACTTCCTCATATGTGCCAGCTTTTTCAGAGCCATTATTGCCTGTTGAGTAAATACACATATAGGCATTTTTTCTTTGATCCAACAGGCAATAATGGGTGCTCAATCTGCATTCTCAGTACTCACATTGGCAATTTGTTAGTCTTTAATGACTCCATCTGAGTCATTATAGACGACTGGATTCATCCTACTGCTGTGCATGCAGCTCCTAAGTTCTCAGGCGGGCAGAGTTGTCGCGGGGATGGGCGGATTGCACTCCAGCTCATCGAGGTAGTTTCTCTGGGCTCAGAACCTCATCTTCATGCTTGACAGTGCTTTGCACACAAAGGGAGCCTTCATTTCCTGCCCAGGGAAGTATCTTTGTAATGCAAAGTTCTAGGAGGCTGCAGGCTCCTATTTCCAGGTTCTCTTCACTACTCCTCACAGTTCTCTTCAACTCTCCTCTCTCACTTAATTTACATGACTACAGTGTTTTCCTGGAAAATCTGGCCTGCATAAATAGATCTGCGAGCACATCAAAGGGAACAGTGCCAGAGATCAGGAGGACCAGGCAAAGTGATCGTTATAAAGCCCCTTGAAACTGTGAAATGGAAGATTTTGCTTAATTGGGGTTTTAATCATTTAGGTCAGTGTGTTCCCTCACTTTCTTTCTAAAAGTTGTTTTTATAGGGTATGAAAGAAATCTATAATGATTTAGGGTCAAAATCAAATCCACCAAAGAAAACTTTTCTGCCTACCTGGTTCTCTATGTCTGAAGTCTTCAAACAGAACAAACAGTGTAAGTGAGGATCAGCACTTCTTCTCAAATTTGAATGTGCTTTGAAATTCCCTGGGAATCTGATGAACTTGCAGATTCTGATTCAGTAGGTCTGGGATAGCAGGCCTGAGGTCCTACACTTCTAACTAGCTCCCAGGGAGGCGGCAGCTGCTGCTGCTGTTGGTCTGAGGACCACACTGCCTATAGCAGTGGATTGGTGGGTCCAAGGAATCTTTGCATGTTCTGACTAATTAATTAGTGTCATTTCATTACTTCCATACTCTAAAGCAGTGATTCTCCAACTT
Organism: Miniopterus natalensis; assembly: GCF_054644295.1. Lineage (NCBI taxonomy): Eukaryota > Metazoa > Chordata > Mammalia > Chiroptera > Miniopteridae > Miniopterus > Miniopterus natalensis. The sequence goes on along the minus strand of NC_142103.1, from coordinate 93,966,668 downwards.
GAGCAGGTGTCTCCTGGAGGGCTTGTCCAAACACAGACTTTGGGTCTCACTGGAAGAGCTTCTGATCTGTTGGTCTGGGGTGGGGACAAAGAGTTTGCATTTCTAACAGCTTCCCAAGATGATGCTGTTCCTGCTGGTCCAAGGACCTCACACTTTGAGAACCACTGCTATAAAGCATCCTAGTAATTGGCTGCCAGGACTAATTCCAAAAATGCAGTTTCTCTCTATGTGTTTAGGACCTGACCAACAGATACAGGCAGGGTGCAAAAGTTACTTGTGCAGCAGTTAATTCTGAATGATGCTGTAAGAGCTATTTGCAAAGGGTACTACCTAAGTCTGAACCTTTTAAGTTTGCAGTTTAAGGCAAGCATATTGGACAGAGGGGCCTGCTCCGCTGCCTGTCTCCAGGTGTTGGAGTTTAGGAGAAAGGGGCTGAATAGAAGAAAGCACACTCTGAGACCAAGGGAAAAGAGATACCCCCCCACTCACACACACATACACTGTGGCTGTTGTTGCAGCCTTCACTGTATGATTGCCAAAGCTTCCTTTCTTCCAAAGACTTCCCACACAGGGTCACCTGCCACTCACCTTTACAGAAACTGTTTACATCTAACCAGAAGACACAGCAGGTACAAATAGGAGGTACATCTTGCATTTCTGAGACAAGGACCCAGCTCTGTGGCTGCCAGAGACACAGTGTCCGCCACGAGGGCTCTGGCAGCTACTGTTCAGTTTCAACTACCGTCTGATGTCAGTGCTGTTAGAGATGAAGTGGAACTGCATTGAAGTCCAGGAAGTGCTGCTTTGGGCACAGTGGAACAGGACTGCTTTTAGAGCCCCCAATTTCTGTGTCTGAGGCTGTGAACCATTAATGTACCCCTGATTAGGTCACTTAACCTCTCTGGGGTCTTCATTTCCTCACCCGTAAAATGGGATCAACAACATCATCACAGGGTTGGAAGATAAGAGGAGAGAATGTGTGAATAGACTTTATAAAGCTTAATGTGCCTGAAGCCACACAAATCTCACAGTGTCTGCATTGAACACACGTGTTGGTCTTGAGCAAGGATTCCCGAGGGGGGTGGTGGTGGTGTAAATATCTTAGTTGCCCAGTTGGCATATTTCACATCACCGTCTTCTTTTGTGTAAAAAAAAAAAAAAAAAATGCCTTCAGAGCCAGGGACCACCTTTTACTAACCAGAAGCTTTGCTGCCATGGCCTCATACTCCCAGATGATGCAATATTACATCAGTCTATATTTTTACTTTGACCCAAGGAGAGTAAAAATAGCATATTTGATCATTCACTGTCTACACTTCTCTAAAGCTTGAGACCTGCCCTATCCAATTCAGAAGCCACTAGCCACATGTAGCTGTTTGACTTCAATTTAATTAACATAAGAACTTCATTTCCTCAGTTGCACTAGCCACTTTTCAAGTGCTTAATAGCCGCATGTGCCTGTAATGGGCAGAAGAGATAAAGAACATTTTCATGGTCAGAGAAAGTTCTAGGTGCCAGTGCTGCCTTTCCCAGGTAACATAATTGCTACATCATAAAGCTTAATTAATAAGCAGTGGGATGAAGATTCAAACAGGTCTGGTTTCTAAAGCAGTTTTTAAAAATTAACTAGACCAGATGGCCTCCATGACATGCAGGAATAGATGAGTGAGGCATGGCCCCTAGTATCTGGTAGCCTTGAAGTAGTATTTCAAGCAGGAACAGAGGAAGGGGGAACTTGCAGTTTCAGCTTCGACATGTAAAGACCATGGAAGTTATCACTCTGATCCTTACAACAAGAAAAACCTAAATGAGCTGAAAAAGAATGACTTTTCTTGCACACATCAGAGAACTGAGGTCACAGGACAAATTGTCATCCCAACATCTGTAGAGGCAGGCACATCTTTGGAGACACAGACACGGTTTGTTTACCTGGAGCAGAAACCTCAGGTAGAAACACTTAAAGTGTAGTTTGGACAAATTGCTGGAGGTTGAGCGTAGAGTAGCATGAGAGGTGGAAACTCTTGGGAGCTGCAGTCACTATCTTTGTAGGAGCAGGGGTCGGAGGTCTCACGCATTTTTGGGCTTCCCTTCCAGAAATGCCACCAGATTCCCAAGGTGAAGATTGGGCAGGGAGAGGTGGAAGAGTAATCATTGTGAAATCTATCCAGTCTTCTCCATAACAAAGGCCTGCTCTCCAGGGAAGAGGACTTGGCCAGAGCACAATTCTGAAACTACCCTAGGTTCCTCTCTGCTAAAACCCCCTTCTGTCTGCTGAATGTGGGGGAGGGGAGAAGAGTACTCAGGTGTGAGGGCTTCAAGTAAGTAGATTAGGGGTGCTGCAGCCAGGAAAGGGAGTAGGGGGCAGGGGGGGGAACTATGTCACTAGGGAAATATTTGTGATGGTCACAGCCTCAAGGTACAGTAAAGACTGAGATTTCCTCAGAAGGTTATATAGCATTTCCCCTCCCTACACCTTACCATCATGTTAACAGGGCTCCAATATAATAATAGTAGATTATAGCTGAAAGAGATGCAAAACACAGACTCTCTTTGAAGAAGAGTACTTAAAGAAGTCTAAAGTCAAGAGGAGAGACAAAAACAATAACAAGAGAACTTTGAAGTTTCTGGTACCTGTAGCCACAACAAATATTAGATACATCCCAACTCCTATATTAACAGAAGTCCTCACTGTAATGCCTATATACTTCAGTTCCTATTAATTGATATAATATATCCAGTTGGGGGAATTACAAGGCATGACAAAAGAAAAATATATAGTATGAAGAGACAAAGGAAGCATCAGAACCATACTCAGATATGACATAGATGTTAGAATTACCAGACAGGAAAATTACAATAACTGTGATTAACATGTTATGGGCTTTCATGGAAAAAAATTAGACAACGTCAATAACAGACAAATAATGTAAGTAGAGAGGTGGAAACTCTCAGGATGAATCAAAAGGAAATTCTAGAAAAACTGTAGCAGAAAGGAAGAATGGCTTTGATAGACTCATCAGTAGACTCAGCACAGTCCAGGAAAGAATCATTGAGCTTGAATAAAGGGGTAATAGAAACTTCACAAACTGAAACACAAAGATATAAGAGTGAAAACACCCTATAACGTCCAAGAATTGTGGGAAAATATTAAAAGGTTTAGCATACACATACTTAGAAGATGCTAAAAGGAAAAGAGAGAATGCAGCAGAAGAAATATTTGAAGTAATAATGGCCAAGAACTTTCCAAAATTACTGACAGACACCAAACAACAGATCCGGGTAGCTCACAGACCACCAAGGGAAATAAGTACCCATAAAACCACACTTAGGCATATCATATTCAAACTACAGAAAATTAAAGACAGAGAAAATCTTGAAAGAAGCTGGGGTAGAAGGAGACCCTTAAATATAGAGGAACAAGAATAAAAATTACACCAGACTTCTCATCAGAAACCACACAAGCAGGAAGAAAGTAGAGTGAAATATTTAAAGAGTTGAAAGGAAAAACCACCAACCTAAAATTCTGTATCCAGCAAAATTATGCTTCAAAGTGAAGGAGGTATAAAAACTTGCTCAGAAAAACAAAAACTGAGAGAATTCATTGCCTGCAGACCTTTCCTGCAAGAAATGTTCTTCAGGCAGAAGGAAAATTATATAGGTCAGAAAACACAGATCTATATAAAGGAATAAATGAAGGTTAAAATCTTTTTTAGTTTTCTTACTCTTAATTCATCTAAAACATAACTCTTTAAAGCAATAATAGTAGCAATGTATTGAGAGATTATAACATATAGATAAGTGGAATGATTGTCAGCCATGTCACCAGGGACAGGAGGGAGGAATTGCGAATACTCAATTATAACCATACTCCACATAAAGCATTCAGTATTATTTGAAGATAAACTTAGATTAGGTGTAAATATGTATGGTAAATTCTAGGGCAACCACTAAAAATTCTTTAAAAGAAGTTTGACACACCAAGAAATAAAATGGAATAATATAAAATTCTCAGTTAAAACCAGACAAGGCAGAAAAAGAGGGGGAAAAGAAACAAAGAACAAATGCACCTAGAGAACAGTTACAACTATGGTAGATATTAATCCAACTATATCAATAAGTACTTTAAATGCAAAATATATATATGTATATATATGTATATGTATATGTACATATCAATTAAAAGATGTGTATGTATATATTTATGTCAAAAGACAGTAACTATATGTGTGTGTGTGTGTGTGTGTGTATATATATATAAAAATTAAGACTCAACTATATGTTGTCTACCAGAAACCCACTTTAAATATAAGGACTCAGGCTAAAAATAGTGATAGAGAAAGATGTATCATGCTAACACTAATCAAAAGAAAGCTGAAGTAGCTATATTTTAGATATAGCTGACTTTAGAACAAAGAAAATTATCGGTAATAAAGAGGAGCTAAAGGGGTCAATTCCCCAAAAGACATAATAGTCCTAAACATATATGCACCTAACAACAAATCATTAAGATACATGCGGCAAGAACTGATAGAAATAAACGGAGAAATAGACACACCCACAATTATAGCTGGATATAGAATACTTGGACAGAGGTAAGGCGCAAGATGGTAATACTCTGGGCAGAGTCACGGTCCAATTTTTATATTTTTTACTTTTTTGGTGATTCCTATTAATATCCCAAAGAACCAGTGTGCTTCAGAACACACACTGAAAACACTACCCAAAAAGAGGGAAATGGAATCAACAGGACTTGAAGTTTACTGGATTGTGAGTAAACAAACAACAAAGAGTGATATTGGCTTAGAAACTTCCCACCTGGGTAAGTAGAAGGAGGATGATGCTGTTCATTATAACAGGAAATGGGTATAAGAACAATTTGGAGGAAAAGATTCAGCTGTTGGATATATACCAGTTGAAATATTGCCATTAATATATATTCGTAAACCTTCAGAAGGCAGGTGGAAGTTCAGGTCTAGAGCTTGGAAGAGAAGTGAGGTATTGATGTGAACTGGGGAATGGTCAGCATAAAAATAACAAGCTAACCCATGGAGGTGGAATTCATTGCTCAAGAAAAGTTTGTTTGAAATTCACAAGATCAGAAGTGCCAGAGACAGAATCTTGAGTAATATCCAAGTTACGAGGTAGGCAGATGTAGAGGAGTCGGTCAGACAGACAATGGAAAGCTAGGTTGAGAGGTAAGAGGAGAGGAGAAAGTCATGTCATGGAATTCATGGGGGAGAGGGAAGGTTCAGTCAAACCACACATACTGAGCATCTTTGTTTGCCAGGCGCATAGTGGGGGATACAGCAGTGAAGAAACCACGCCTTAAGGAGGCCTGCTGGATTCCCATGAAAATCTCAGCATGCTTAACCATCTTATGTATTTTTAAAGTACTACTTTGACCCCACATTATTGACTTAACTGCTGGGGGTTTAAGAAAATGAGGCATGGCCCGGCTGGGGGTGGCTCAGCTGTTGAGCATCGACCTAGGATCGGGGAGATCGAGGTTCGATTCCTGTCAGGGCACATCCCCAGCAGGGGGCATGCAGGAGGCAGCCGATCAATGACTCTCATCATTGATGTTTCTCTCTCTGTCTCCCTCTCTCTGAAATTAATAAAGTGTTGATTTTTTCATTGAGGCATGAACGGTAGCCATTGGATTTACCTGCTTAGAAGTCACTGTTGCATTTTGGCTGATGCTGGGATAGTCTAGACTGAAGTGGTTTGAGAAGCAAGTGGGAGGTGAGGAAATGAAGTTTAGCAAGCATGAATCTCTGAAGTATAGTTGGAGTTAGCAAATGTAAATAGCTCCTTAAAGAAGGGGCGATGTGGTAGAACTTGGAAGGGAAGTGGGGTTAATGAGGCCTTTTTTAATACGGGAGAGACATAAGCATATTTCAAAGCTCATGGGAAGGAACTAGTAGAAAAAATTAGAGGACATGGGAGAAGAGGGGATAAACAATACTAGGAAAAAGGAAAGGAAAGCCAGAACCCAATGAAAGGAATTGATCTTAGAGAGGGCGATCCATGGCTTTGATTTGCATGGGTATTTTTATGAATATTTTAGCAGCAGATTGTGAGTAATTCTCATATGATGGCTTGGGGTTTTCTCTTCAAGATAGTAAACAAGGTCAGTAGCTGAAAGTGAACCTTGTCACGATCTAAGGAAAGTGAGTATCTGTCTAATGTCTATGAGTTTGGAAAGCCAATTGACAAGGGAATGAAAAGAGACTAGGTCGTATATCTGAAGCAATCTCTTTTGCAGAACTTGGGTATGAGAACACTTCCCTTTTGTCTCAATACGGGCAAAAGTATAAAGAAGAAATTGAAGTGGAAGTGAGAGACAAGTTGAGAGAGTTCACACTGGATATATTTAGATTTCAGAAGAAGAATGTGAATTATATTGAAGGAAGGATATGTTAACTCCAGTAGCTTTGTGTCATTTGAATGGCTCATCAGAGGAGACTGAAATGACCGCCAAGGGTGACAAAGACTTCGAAGTCTGTCACATCTCAGTGGTTCTCAACCTTAGCTACAGGTAGAATAGCCAAAAGAATTCAAACATACCATGCCTAAATCTCACACCCATATATTCTCATTCCATTGGTCTCAAAGAGGGTGGCCTGCCCCAAATATGGCCCACAGACTGGCAGCTGTGGCAGCAGCATCCCCTGAGACCTTGTTAGAACTATGGAGTCACAGGCTCTACCCAGACCTACTGGAGCAGAATCTATATCGTTACAAGATCCGCAATTGAGTTGTGCGCACACTGTCTGAGAAGTGCTGAACCAGAGAATGGTCTAGAGTAGAACCAGACGGCTACTTTTTAAAGCTTTCCCAGGAAATTCTAATGTGCAACCAGAGTTGAAAATCACCCTAAGTAGAAAAAGAGATACTTTTAAAATTATATTAAGCTCATATGATAAAAATGTCCTAATATTCTAACTGCACACACACACGCGCGCGCGCGCGCACGCAAAGAGTGCATGCAAAAACTGGTGAAAGCCAAATGAGGCATGTAGTTGAGTTAATAGTATACCAAAGTCAGGTTCACGGTTTTGATCGTGCACTATGGTTATGTAAGATGTTATCATTAGGGGAGCTCTGAACTATGTTTACAACTCTTTGTGAGTCTTCAATTATTTTAAAATAAAAAGTCAAAAAGAAAACATTTTAAACTAAAAGAGATCCTGCCTAGGATTGCGGAGCAGCTGCTCTCCATCGCCACATAAGGAGGAAGCAGGCTCCATCACTCATTCATTCACAGGGGAGCCACTGGAGGGTTGAAAGCAGAGGGGTGACAGGTTTAGATTTGTGTTTTAGAAAAATAAACCTGGTGGCAGTTTGGAGGATTGACTAAAAGAAGAAAAAAACAAGATGAGTTAGGAAGCTGTTTCTGTCATCCGGATAGATTATAAGGGCTAGAACCAGATCAGGAGCAATGAAAATGGAGCACATGAGGATGGATTTAAGAGATGTTGGAGGTAAAATCAACAGGACTGGATGAATGACTCATGGATTATCAACGGTGGCTGTGTGTCTAGGACCCTAGGAAGCTTTTAAAAATACAAATGCCCTCGCCCTCACCAAGAGATTCGGATTTAAAGGTGTGAGGTGAGCCCGGGCATCTGAGTCTGTCGAGTCCCGCACGTGGTCCTAGTGAGCAGGGTGCAGAGCAGCTGGCTCAGGCCGAGGAGGTGGGAAGTGCAGGGTAGAGCTCAGCTTCCAGTCCCAGAGGCAATGCCTAAGCCAGCAGGGGAGGCAGCAAAGAGACTGCCCGCCTGAGTTAGGGAGGCAGCCCTTCCTCTTCCTCTGATTTTCTGTTGAGTAACATTGTAAAGCTTTGAGCTAAAATGTTTAAATCCGTACTGCTTGCGGCCTAGCCTCTTCCCATGGTTGATATAAACAAATATATTTTTAAATGAAACAGTTCAATTGTGCCATCTAAACATAACCTCATCTTATTAAAACAACTTTCTATTAACCCCCAATTTTAAAGTATTTATACAAAGAAATTTCCAGCAGGCTGGGTTGAATGCTTTGAGAACAAGGTGAAATTCTTTGTTTTTGCTGCTGTCAGCCCCTCGGCATATTCTGGAACACCCTTCCCAGCCTTTCTCCTAAACCCACCCGGATACCATTTCCACCTTCCTCCGGGCAAGTCTTTCATTTGGGGTTGGTTGGTTTGTGCTCCTGGGAGGCTGTTGCTGGGAATCCATCCAGATGCTACAGTAGGAGCGGAGTGTGGTCCCTCAGGCCCCTGCTCTCCTGAGTCAGCAGAGCAGCAGGCAGGACAAAGCCTCGCAGTCACCACTCACTGCTAATAAAGGCCCAGATTCCACGGAAGGTGTTCCGGGAGCACACGCCGTGCCCCCGGAGCCCAGAGTGGGGATGGCTAACGGATTGTCTTTTGCAGGTAGACCTGCCGAAGCTACCAGTCTGCGCCTCCTAAGAACAATCTGAGCTTTCCCCACTGAGAGTTGCTTGCTACCTGCTGGAATCTCTCTTTCTAAGAAAGTTGTGTGCGAAGCACCATGAACATGTTTCCGTTTCAAAATGGTCTGCTCTTTTGCATTTTAATTTTCCCCTTTAAGGATATTTTTGCCCCTTTTTTACTTTAAAAAAAAAAAGAAGTTACTAAGCCCACTGGTATCCACTATAATAACACATAACTACCTCATAACATAAGCACACTGCAGAGTTTAACAAGTATTTAAATGGTTCATGTGAGGTAGAAAACATTAAGATGGCATTTACAGGGATACTTCTGTGTTCCAGGTTCTTCTGTTACATTATGTCTCAGCTTTCCCCTACCTGTGCTATTTACAAGGTAACAGGGTAACTCCTATGCTCATCCATTTCTTAACTGAGCCCAAACTGAATCTGAGATCTGCAGGCTGGTTTATACTGATTTAGATAAAGCTACTTCACCTTGGAAAGGGAAAGAGGAAATGATAGGCTGAGAATTTAAAAACCTCTTTATTCCTCTTTTCAATACGCTATTCTTTCTAGAACTGCATATATTAACATCTGCCTGTATCTTCCCTTGAGAACCGGGCTGGAAAAACATGACTCTGCTGGGTTTTTTGTGTCTAAATCGCCACAGCATCTTTACTTTTAGACATAAAAGTAATCATCTTATCCCGCATGTTCTGGTTCCTCTTATTTGCTTGGTTTTCTGTTTGTCCCCCCATCTTTGGGAACTAGCTAGTACTTTCTCTTGGTCACTTCTCATTATTTAACTAGGCTTCAGGGCGCGCAGGTGGAAACTGACGCACGCTGGTGAAGCCAGGGCACTTGGACTGGAGTGTTGGCTTGTCCGGAGCGGTTCTGTCTTGAGTATTGTGTGCCTGCACTGTGCTGGGAGTGGAGGTATAGCAAAGAGTAAGACGCAAAGATCTAAAAGAATATGTCCTATAATATGGCAAGCGATGAGACAGATGTGTCACACACAGGGCTCCACAGAGGACCTCATCTGCATTTCCAGGGCAGGCTTCCTGGAGGAGGTGATGCCAGAGCTGAGCCCATCACTCCTCACAAGTCCAAACTCCTAGGAGGGGGACTGGGGATTGCAACTCCGCTGCTCCCTCTGCAGGCCTTCCTGGAGCAGCCGCAGTTGCGTTACTGCTCCCCTCTCCCCCCAGCTAGAAGGCAGGGCTCCAAAAGGTGCCCTGCAGACCCTTCCCTGCCTCACGGCAAATAAGGCACTGCCTCGCACAAAAGGACAGATGCTGCTTCTCACAAAGACGAGAACCCTCACATCATGACATAGGCACTTGTTCTATGACAAGACTACCACTAGGCAGCCAGGAAGAATATGGTATTTCTAGGCATCAGGGTAAAACCATCACATGGCCCGTGAATCGAAACCCATGGGCAGAGGTGCCAGCCACACTTCCTGACTGAAATGGGGGGAGGTTCCAACATTTACTAAGAGCCTGTGATGTGCTCCCCTGCCAGGCACTGTGTCTACACTGTCGCTTTCAGAAATCAACACCACTTCCAGATGGCAAACCCATCTGATGAGAAGGACACGGAGGCTCAAGAGGGGCATTTCCTCAAGGTTATCAGGTGGCCACTAACTTAGTTGGGTATGGACACAAGTCTGTATGAGCCCAATGTCAAGCTCTTTCTAGCAAGACAGGCTGCCCCTGGAGCTCTCCTTTCTTGCAGTCTTTATAAGCCTACTGTCCCTGAAAACTGGCTGCCACCTCTCTCCCTAAGGGGCACCCCACCCCGGGTCTGAAAGTGGCCATGGAGGGCTATTTACAAATGCTTACAAGTCAGAGCTATTTTTGTTAGAGAACTTATTGTTAAACATTTACCAACACATCACTGCACATACCTGAGGGAAATGAGCGTGTGTGTCCACCAAAGGATTTGTACAAAAAAATGCCCAGAGCAGTTTTATTTATAAAAGCCTTAAACTGGAAACAGCGTAAAAGGACCACCAACAGGAGGGTGAAAAAGCACATTATGGTATCGTCGTGTGAAAATAAACAAAAATAGCCCACTACTGATAAGCACAGCCTGGGTGACTCTCGCAGGCCGCGGGTGGAGTGAGAGAAGGCAGGTGCGGGAGGAAAGCCTAGGAGTAAGCAAAGCTCTTCGGTGTTGACAGAAGCCAGTAAGTTTCCTTCAGGGGTGGGGGTATTGCCTGCATCTTGATCTGAGCAACGTTGATATGCATATGTACATATAAAATTTATTGAGCTGTGCACTTAGGATTTGTGCACTTTGTATACGATACACCTCAATAATGAAGAGTGTACCCACAAACACACACACACACATTCTACTCAGCAACCCTGTTAATAAGGTGGAAAAGTGAGGCTACTGTCCCAGCAGTACAGAGCACCCAGCAATGGTTAGTAATGACAAGGAGAAAGGCAGCCTGCATCTTGGCAGACAAAGCAGCTCAGTTTTACTGGCAGCAGAGCTGATACATGAAGAATTTGCCTCCACCAGCACATATCCCCAGGCACATCACTGCCTGGGAAGGAATCCAGTGAACACATCAGCTGTCTCTCCCACACACCTACCGCCATAACAGCAGAAATCCAGAAATGTAAAGATAGGGACTCTCATCCAATTTGGGCAATATTCTAGCATTTGCTGTCAACAAAGAATACTGAAGCCTGAGACCTGACCTGCTGAGGTGTTCCAGAAGGATGCAAAGAGCCTCTGAGTGTTTTTTTCCAATAAAGTCAAAGCCAAAGAAATGTCTGCTTCCTTTATCATCAGCAAGAAGAAAGATGAGAGAATGCCATCTCAGTCCTCCGTTCCTGGCAGGATGCAGGCCTAAGCCCTTGAGGAGTTACAGTGCATTCTCGTCGTCAATATACCCAGGGCCCAACGTGATTAGCTTTAAACTTTAATTAGAAGACTATGCCCCAAATGAGAGAGGTATGCAGTTGATAGCATCTGGCCATTTCCATTCATGAACTTATCAGAACCATTTGAGAAATATTTGTTGTATACCTACTGCATACAAGTTGGTCTCAAAAAAAAAAAAAGTGTCCACCATCTAGAGACTGATCCTAACTTTACACCCTAAGGGTTGAGTTTCGTTTTATTTCGACATGCCATACTTGAATATACAAGAAATTTGGGGATTGGTTTTAAAGTGGTGCCATGTTCTGAGGACACTAGGAAACTCTAATTGCAGAGGCTTTGACTATCAGACATCTTAGGTAGGTTCCCAAGAAGCAGACCTTGAAAGGAGAAATCAAGTAAAGGCTATTTATTTGGGAAGTGACAGGCAACCAGAAGAGGAGCAGAGCAGTGAGAGAAAGGGAAGGCCCCTAAAACGGTGTGTGATCAAGCAGGTCACGGCTGTGGGCAACTGGAGCTCAACCCACCGGGAAGCTCTGGGAACCAGCTGAAAACACACTCATCCATGAGTAATCCCACCCATGGGGAGGGAGCTGGGTATTTATATGCCAACTCCCATCTGTCATTGGTTGAGGTCTGCTCCCAGGGGATGTTAATTCCCCAGAACTTCTAGCTGCCAAGCAGATGGCAGAGTGGGCTCTCTGACAAAGAAGCGTGGGTGCTGGCATTCGAAGTCAGGCAGGTGTGCTCTCAAGAGGTAAGGGCTAGACTAGAGGATATGAGCGGCATCTGCTACAGAGGAACTGGAGACAATTAACCAAGAACTTCTGTACTTCTATGTTCCATGACTGCGCTTTAGAAGCATACATACAGAGAAGCGAAAGGCCAGACACTGGCTAGATCTGCACATCTAGAAACCTGTAACTGATAGACGGCACATTAAGACCCAAACCTGGGACGTGCAGTTCAAATGTTTAATTGGTACTATAGATCTAAAAGTTTCCATCAAATTCTACTGCCTGGCTTCCTCCCTGGGCTAAACTCTCCAGAGTTGTAAAAAAGTAGAGATGTCAGTTGCCTCCTTCAAGCCAGTTGATCACTGTAGTGATCTACACACTCACACACACACACATTCACTGAAGAAAGAGTGATTTTCCCCAGACACAGTTCTGATCATCTCATCCCGTTTGAAACCCTTCATTGGCTCCTAGTTGCCCACATGACAAAACCTATCTTCCAAGTCCAGCAGACAAGGCCTTGTGTGATTTGGACCTTGCTTGCCTCTCGGCTGTCCCACCAGCCTGAAACACTCCCATTTCCATGACATCTGTTTTGTGGCTCCGGGACCTTGCCTGTGCTGCAATGTCTGCCTGACACAACTCTCTCCACCAGTTCCATACCCCACGGCAAGCCTCTGCCCGCGGTTCATTTCTCCTCATTCGTCAGGTGCTAATTTAGAAGTCACTTCCTCCAAGAAGTCTTCCCTTGTGCCTGCAAAGTTGGCATAGGTGCCCTTCCCTTAATATCCAGTACATCTTCCATCTAGAACGCCACGGAGGTTTTGTAGTTGCCTCATTGCTCGTCTGTGTCTCCCAAAGTCTGAATGCGCTGTGAGGGCAGAGCCACATCTGTCTTGTTCACCTGGCTTGGCATGAGATTTACTAATAGAGCCTGGCCAGCGTGGCTCAGCGGTTGAGCATCGACCTAGGATCCAGGAGATCCCGGTTCGATTCCCGGTCAGGGCACAGGCCCGGGTTGCGGGCTTGGTCCCCAGTCGGGCTTGCAGGAGGCAGCCGATCAATGACTCTCTCATCATTGACGTTTCTCTCTCTCTCTCCCTCTCCCTTCCTCTGTCTGAAATCAATAAAGATATAGTAAAAAAAGATTTAGCAATAGTTACTAATAAATGCAAGGGTGGGCAAAAATATGTTTACAGTTGTTCATATGGAAAATAATGCAATAATAAATAGCAATACAAAAATAAACTGTCACATACTCACGACTGTAAACCTACTTTTGCTCCACGCTGTATTCGTGGACTGGGAGGATCCTCCCTCATCTGGCCCCATCTCCTCTGCAACTTTCTATTTCTTTGCACCCCTCACTCTACACAAACACGCATGTGCATGCGTGCAAATACACGCACACATAAGACTAGATCCCCTGTATCCCCATTATACTACTAATAGCTAGCTACTCCTAGCATGGAGCTGTAACCCTTTACTTCACTTCTGGTTTCACCTGTGTGAACCAATTCTGAGACTCTACCTAAAGTCTACTAGACTCTAAGTCTCTTGAGGGTAAAACTGTGTCATAGTGTTTTTTAATCTCCCTGGGGCTTATATTAACACCCAATATAGCATAGACGCTTAATACATGTTGAGTAAATGGTTCATTGCTTAACTGGTGATGAAATGCAGAAGACTGTCTTTGCATAACCTCTAACTCCCAAAACGAAGCAAAACTGCTCTGGCCTCCCACCTGCCACCTGTCTGAGACTATCACAGATTTCACATCTGCAAACCTTGAAAAATTGCATCAGCCAAGTCCACGAGGCACTGTCAGCATTAAAGCAAGATGGGATCGCCCAGAGTGACATCTTTGGACATGACAGCAATCTTTGCTCCTAGCTGGGGAAAGCCACATCTCAATGAGACAACCAAGTGGAAGCCATCTGTTGATTCCAGCAGGGCCACTGTGCTCAGGGCAGATAGATGGAATGTTCTAGGGGTGCTATGGATTCACCCCTCTTCTGCAGTAGTGAACAGAACTAGGCTACATGAAAGCTGAATCCCGCAAAACATCAGAGCCTAGACAAGGAAGGAAGTTGCGATGGAAGGAGGTTAGATGTGGTTGGAAATAGTTAGAGATGGAAGTTTTTCCAGATTCCTTTCCTGGAGGCCCACCTGATGACAGCATAGCATCACCTGCAATAGTCAAGGTCCCATCAGCAGTGATGGGTCTGCAAAGCAAAGGATTGCCATCTGCTGCCCACTGTGAGGCATAAAGGGATAAAGTCACATCAGTGTTCTCATCCTCTGGGACACTCATAAATAGGGAGAGCATCCTGTTTTGCATGTGATGGTTCCACTTTATGCCTGTGTTCCTGTGAAATTAAGAGTGCCCTCTTGCACTCTCAAAGTGCTCCAGTTTGGATGATAAATTATACGGTCACCCTAGCACAAACAGAATTAACAGCAGGCAAATCTTCAAATACACGTGACATTGGGAATAGGTATGTGGGCATTTTTATATTAGTTTCTAAACTTTCCTGATTTTTAAAAAACTTCCCCTCCAACAAAAGAAATCCAACGAACAAATACACAAGAAAAACCAAACTACTCTATAATTAAGTATAACATAATTATTGTTTCAGTACCCAATCTCCTACCTAAATTGTTTTTCTGCTCTTAGGTTTTTTAGATTATAGTCTAACCTTATCCATTTGTCTAATGAGATCAGCCATTTGTCTGCAGTGTGTAAACTACAGGACTAAATTCAATGTCATCTGTTTATTTAAGATGGAAATGATATGCATGTAGCACAGTAGCCTTTGGGTACAAATGAAATATCATTCAATGTCACCAGAGAAAATATAAATCAAGAAGGAATAAACATTAAAGGTTCTCAGCCAGCACATCCTTGCTCGGCTTCCTCTGTGTGCCAGGGATACAGGATGGAGTGAAACGGAGTCCCTGCCCTCAGAGAGTGAATATATTCTAGTGTTAAACTGCCTTTGGGGAGGGGTAATGCCCCAATCCTGTAGCACACCCAAGTTCAAGTCGACATTTTACAGTAGGTCCCTAAATTGCCAGCCCTTTTCACTAATAGGTTCTATAAAGTATTTTTTCTTTTCCCATGTGTGTGTATGTGGTGGCAGGGGAGTCACATAGGAAACACACAAGATGCAAAGGATGCTATCTGGACAGATGAAAGTCTTATCTCTTCGCACATCTGCTTCCCTCATCTCCAGCCGGCTGCACGTGCTTGTCATTGGTAATGGGGCTGTGGCTTCTCTCTGAGGTCTCTGTCCTAGGTATCTTGCACCCGCTGGGCCTCACTGTTCGGTACAGGTCAGTCCTGCTGTATCTCCCAGGCTGCTTTGTCATGTTTGACCCCTTGACATTGCTACGTCATCACCACTTTTCATTCATAACTGCTGCTAACATCTCATGCTGTGGCTTAACCGTGCTTAAGCCTAATACCCCAAAACAAGTTTCTCAATATCCAGATGGTCAAAGCAGAGAGATTAAGGGGCAAAGTCTTTACTTTGCCACAGGAACTCCCATTAGGGAACAATCTTCTGAGCCCAGGATTTAAATCTGGGCTGATCCACTTATGAAATTTGTGACTGTGGGCAAGTTATTTAAGCTCCTTGAGGCTCAGCTTCCTCACCTGTAATGCAATATAATATCTGCCTCCCTGAGTTGCTGCGAGGATTAAATGAGATGATAGATGCAGTATTCTTTGCACAAAGCCCCAACACTTTGTAGGCACTTAATACTTTTTTGTTTCCTTCTTTCGCCCCCTCCACAGTCCCCTACCTAGCTGGCTGTGCATGGTAATCTAACTGAGCAGCTAACCTGAAAAAGATGGGACAGTTTCAGGCTGGGAGCTTACCCTAGAGTCAGAGAGTGCCAGCTGTCCTCTTCAAACATTTGTATTGATGCATACCTTTAACCTCATTTACTCTTTAGTCTCTCAGTAAAGATGTGAGCAAAAAGCTGTCACCTGTACCTGTCACCGAATGTACTTTTCAAGAACAGCTGAGGAAGTTGTATCAGTTAGAGAAAAAAAGTTAAGGGAAACAAAGCAAAACAGGATAAAACGGGGGGTTTTGTTTGTTCACTTTGTTTTTGCTCACAATCTTTTGCTGGGTACCACTTGTGTGTCAGAGACTATACTGATCAATTTCTCACTTACCCTCCAACAATCCTAATGAGATAGGCACTTATTATTTCCCCCATTGTACACATGAGGAAACTGAGGCACAGAGAGAGCTGTTAAGTAACAGATTAGTGCCCAGAGTCAAGCATCTACTACCTGCCAAAGCTGGCAGCTGAGCCCAGGCAGTCTGTCTTCTCCACACCACACTATACATCAGCATTAGCACCTCCGGAAGGGCCAAGGCCCTGGCAAGCTGAATTTGCTCTGTAATACCTCTTTTCAGATATGGAAGAGGGCAGCGGCTAAGACACGCCTGTGACTTTTAAGGTCAGTAGTTTTGTGTGAGAAGAGAAAAAAATATTTCCAGGGGAAAAATGTACTATCAGGTAATACACTCTTCTATGAATTGCATCAAGTACTCGTTCCTGTAGAGCTGGCGGTCCATCACCCAGGAGTGTCCTTACTGGGTCAGCAGGTGGAATTCTTTTCTTGTTTCTTCTTTCATCAGCCTTAACTGTCATTGTCCCCAAGCTCGGTGCCCATTAGAAACTTAGTAAATCCACTGAAGGAAAAATAATCACCAAGGAGCCCCTCTGATGGAGACACTTGTTCATGACTTGGTAGAGTTAACATTGTTATTAGTTATTTGCAGTCTCAAATATTTCAGGGGTGTGGGTTAAATGGCATTTCTCTTTTTTTCTTAAGCCAAAGCTGTTATAGGTGTGAATTTGAGTTGCACGCAGGGGTTTATGCCCACAGATTCTGCAGTCTTACTTTTGCTTGTGGAAAAGGGAATGAGTGGATACATGAGAGCTTTCCTAGCCCAAAACTTGTCATTTTCCTAAAAGCCTGTCTGGTACCTGCTTGGAAATCAAATAAAACTGTCTGATACCTGCCTATGAAAGCTCCAGTTCTGACTGGACTCTTGGGAAGGAGGAAGGGCTAGGAGGGGGAAAGAACAGCCCCTTACTAAAAGTCAATTAGGTGAACCACATAAAATTGCCAATATTGAACCACCTTTTTACCTATACAAATGGCAATTTCATATGGTTCAGGCCAATACTAAGTGCCAGGCCAGACACCTTTTATACATTATCTCACTTGATCCTCACAATGACCCTATGAGGTCAGGTTTATCCCCAATATAAAGATAATGAAACTGCGTTAAATGCCTAAAGTCATTGTCTTCCTTTGGATTTCCCCAAAAATTGACCCAGAGTCAAGGACTTGATGAGAGTAGTGTATTTGGAAGACAATCCCAGAAAGCACTGGTAGGAGAATGGCAGCCTGAGGCAGGAAAGGGAAGTCAAAGTTGTAGGTAAGCTCGTTACTCTGGAGCCTAAGGCCTCTGGGGAACTCTGGGAAATAGTGAGGAACACATGCCACAGGGTCATCCCACCTTGGGGACAAGTAAGCTGGGCTATTTATACACAAATTAGGCCCAGGCCACTTGGGATTGAGGTAACATGTTAATGCCCCAGTATTTCCCCAGGAGGCTAGAAGAGTTAGAGCAGGAAGCTGGTGTGCACTGAAGTGTGGAGGGGACAGGGGCAGGGCCCAGCCGTGTCTGCTGCAGTCCCATAGCCAGAACTAACAGAGGCAGGGTTTGAATTTGTGGCATTCTGACCTCATAACCCATGTCCTTCCCACTAAACAAGATGTTGTCAAAGCCTGGGAAAGATCAGGGGCTCTGGGAGAATCAGGAATCAATTCCAGGATTATATCTGGGCAGCTGTAAGACACCAGAGAGAGACCATCCCATGCTTCCCTGCCTATAACCACAGCTGTGGAGCCCTCTAGTTTACAAAATGCATGCGCAGCCATCACGCCATTTGGCTCTCACCATGCCCCTGAGACAGACTAAAATCCATTCACTTATGAGATTATTATATTCATGTGCTTACTCCATAGCTGTTGAGTGTACGTGCCAGGAGCAGTTCTAGGTAATGGAGATGTACTAGACCAGGCACACACTCCAGCATGGTAAAACTCATATCCTAGTGGGGGCAACAGAGTAAAGAAACAGATGTATAATGTGATGTCACAGCTGGTGCCGTGAAAAACTTAAAAGAAGCAAAGATGATGGTGATGGCAAGAGATGCTATTTTTTTCAGTGGGGTGGGGTCAGGGAAGATGACATTTAGGCCGGGAAGCGAAGGAAGCGAGGCTGTCTGGAGGGAGGACATTGCGGGCAGAATGAAAAGAAAGATGGGTAGTGTGGTGAGGGCATGGTTAGACAGGAGTGTGGCGAGATCAGCAAGGGCAGTGTACCGTCTTGTTGGCTACCGTCAGGACTTGGGTTTTTGCTCTGGGCGCAGTGGGAAGCATTAGAGGATTTAGAACAGGGAAGTGGCATGGTGTGCGTTTTCAGAGGTTCATTTTTTGTGTATCTCTAACTTACATGGTCAGCAAGACCCAGAACCAGGACTCAAATTGAACTTTTCTGACTCCTGCTCCAGTGCTCTTCCCACTCAGGTCCACGGCTGTTCTCCAGACCCGCATATCCTTGGTATCCTGTTTCTTTTGTTGTTGTTGTTGTTGTATTTTTATTTGAATTTATTGGGGCACCATTGGTTAATGAAGTTATATAAATTTCAGTTGCACAATTCTCTAACACATCATCTGCATACTGCCTTGTGCTCACCACCCCAAGTCAAATCTCCTTCCATCACTGTTTATCCCCCTTCCCCCTCTTCTACCTGCCCCACCCCCTTTCCCTCTGGCAATCCTCATACTGTTGTCTGTGTCTATGAGTTGGGTTGGGGTTTTTTGCTTAATCCCTTCACCTTTTTCACCCACCCCCTTATATGTGGAATCTAATGAACAAAATAAACTAACAAACAAAATAGAAACAGACTCATAAATTGGCATCCTGTTTTTTCCTGTCCCTTGCATAGTTATTTGTGGTTTCCTGACCAAATCTTAAAACAGCTGTTCCCTGTTCCCTAGGCATTTGGCTCCTTGGGACTCCTCTTTGCCTCTTGGCCAATCAGCTCTAACATTCTCCCATTCCCGAGAGCATCTTGTCCTCAATATCCATCAAAACATGACCCACAAACTTGCTCAACCAGTTTAAGCTTGACCATGAAAGTCAAGTGAGAACAGGATGGAAAAATAACCACTGTAATAAAAAAGTTTAACTTCACAGATTTCCAGAGGTCTTCAACACATCAAGGAACGTTTTCTGTACTCAAAACAAGTGCAGTTGTCTCCCAGATGATGGGGAGAAAAGAGAGTATTGGACCTGTGGTTCATTGTGTTCCTCCCCATCCAGACCCACCGAGAATCAGGCAGAAGTTGCAATGAGATATCACCGTTGCCTTTTCCTTCATCGCTGCTATTTTGTGTTTCTAAAATCTCAGATGGATTTGTTTCAGATCCAAAGCAGCTTTGTTTTTTCAGCCAAGGCTGCAAAGACTAAACAGCTTGTTTTGGGGAATTACAGTGTGGGGCTCTCTTGGTTGCTTCTTAGTGTCAACAGCCATGAAAAGAGTGTTTACCCCCTGGTAAGGCAAGGAGAAAAACAAACATCCCACTCTCCCAGACCTGCACTGGCACTACCTATTGACAGAAGTCCCCATTTGTCTTTTGTCACTGCGGCAGGTCAGCATGACACTAGGCACGCAGGTAGAGAAGACACGTGTGGATAGAGAGTCACTTGTTTGGCTATATCCACAGCTTAAATTTCGTGTCCTCCGAACATGTAATGTTTCAAAGGCAGAATGATATTTCTGTTCACTTATTAAGGGTTGACTAACTTGCTCTTGGCTGTACTACAAATGAATCACGGTAACAATTCCCAACTCGCAACTTCTGGTGTTCTGATGTAATGCATTTCTATTAAAAGAAGGGGAAAGAGAGTGGGCGAGAGTGAGATCATGCAGAGACGGAACAGAACACCCAGGCAGCTAGTGTAACTGCTGAACTTCAGGGACCAGATCCGTCCACTTGGAGGGGATTTCTTGGGTGCTGGATGAGGGTACCTTGTCAGTTGGTTCCTACGCATTTACAGTTGCGGAATATAAGACCCAGCTCGAGACCTGGAATTTCGAGGGACTCGGTGAAGAAGACATTTCATTCGGGGGTGAAAACCAGATATTCCTTGAAAGCATTTTTAAGCAATTTTGATTGTGTCACTTGGAAGGTAATATTAGGGGGCACATGATAGAGGTTAGAAAGGCAAACCAACAACCTCCCTTCTGAAGTTGTTTTCCTGTTCTGCAGCGGATTTGGGAGCAGCAGAAGGAAGGAGTGGGCAGGCGAGACGAGGACGGGAAGGCAGCCTAGAAAGGTGGTGTCATCAGACGCTGCCCCCAGGGAACCCCCGCCTCCTCCGAGTCTCTCCTCCTGGGTGAGGTTGCTGGGGGCCAGCTCGATGCGGTAATTGTCCTGCCTGGCAGAGTGGCCTTCCCGCCTTCCCTCTTCCCCTTTGCAACTAGAAGCAAATACAAAAAAGAGCCGAAAGGTACTGTAAAAGATCCTCGGAGCCCACAGGTATTTTTCCTATGTTATCGCCTCTCCGGAGCAGACACTGCCTCCCTCCCGGAGCCCTTCTGCACTCTCCTCCACAAGGTGCCCTGCTGTCTTCTGAGGAAGATCTGAGTGTGCCAAGGAGAGGCAGAGAGGAAATTAGACTCTGGCCTGTCGTGACCAGCAGCCCACACTGGCTCTGTCCCAGGCCCTGGCAGAAGGGGATTAGAAGAGCCAGTGCCTCCCAGAACGGGAAATCACTCGTGGAAGTGAATCTCCACCCCCACCCCCCAGCAACCCTATCCTTCCCTAGCCTGTCGTTTTCTTTCTGGGTTTCATCTCCTATGAGCTCTGTCATTGACCTAAAAAGAACTTCAGTGTGTTGTAAAAGCATACTTCCAGTAGCTATAATGACTCTCAAATTGATATTGATGAAGTTCACTTTCTCTCGCCCAGGATCTGCTTGTACAGTTTGTGGATGTCACTCAGCTTAGAATTGTGTTGTGTCTGATCCGAAAGGATCTGTGCATAAGATTAGCTGGACCCACCTCCTTTTTGACTGAAAAATCCGAGACCTAAAGGAGTAGAGTGACATTCCTAGGGTCTCTGACACTCCTTCCTAAGTAGCAGAGGCCAGACTGAAAGCCAAAACTTCTCATTACTGGATTCCATTGTGCCTGTGGCCCCTTTTTCTTGGTAAGTCCCTGGGAAAAGCTTTATTCAGCAGCTACAGAGGCTGGATGGGGAATTAAAGAAGTCAGTAAGCTCAAACCCCATTCCCTTCATCACCTGTTAATATCGCCATGTAATGCTGCTGTCTAAAGATGAAGTTTGGTGTTTGGGGTTCTTTCTGGTCTCTCTTAATGGACCCCAGATCCTCAAGTGTGGCCGATCCACAGCTCAGTTATATGCACAGCCAATCATTTGAACCAGGTGGGTTGACAATTCTTCATTCTTCCCCAAGTCTTCTTCATCCAATAAGCTCTAAAGCTTTGCTGGTCTGTGGCTCAATGTCCCACTGTGGAGTAAGGCCTAATTGAGAATCCTGCATCTGCCCTTTCCTTACTAGGTCATCTGAGGTGAGTTCTCGGCATTCTCTAGGCCTCAATTGCTCCAGCTATAAAATGGGAACAATGATTTAAGCATTTCTATAGGGTCTTGTCTTGAGTAAATTTTTAAAACTGCATAGAAAGTACTTAGCAGACTAGTTACTATTACTGTCATCATTCTGAACCTGAAGGGTGACAAGAGCAAAGAAGCTAACAATGTAAACAGTGCGTTCAGAGCCTTAGAATGAATCTCAATTTAACATTCGGTTCTGACCTCTTTGGCAGCAGATACAACACTATTAAAAAAAATATTGCGGCCCAGCCAGGCGTGGCTCAGTGGTTGAGCATTGACCTAGGATCCAGGAGATCACGGTTTGATTCTAAGTCAGGGCACATGCCCGGGTTGCGGGCTCGATCCCCAGCAGGGGGCATGCAGGAGGCAGCCGATCAATGACGACTCTCTCATCAATGATGACTCTCTCTCTCTCTCTCCCCCCCTCTCCCTTCCTCTCTCTGAAATCAATAAAGATATATATTAAAATACATATGTGTATATATATATATGTACATATATATATACATATATATATATATATATATATATAGTGATCGGGATTGACAGTGGATTAGTACAGGACACTTGGTTGTCTGCTTTTAGGATGTTCCCTTTGTTTTGGACATTGTATATCTTAGGTGAGGTTCCATGTGTTGAGTGTGATGTGAGCAGCCTAAACTCAGGGAAGTTATCCGATTATTGACAACACAGTAGATTTGGTGATAACTTATTGAATGTGTTGACTGAATTCAAAATCTATACATAGTTACAGAAACATGGATTATATGTCGATTCACATGGCAGAGTGAGGCTCTATGAAGGGTCAGGACTATTACTTTGTGTCGTTTCCCTCCCCGCCCCCCGTCTTCTTTTCTGAGAAGAGGGTCTCTTATCTAGCCCAATAACAAGCTCGTGTGGATTGAGACTGTCCATTTTGTGGACTACGGTGTCTTGGTCATGCTTTGATGTTTTCCTGTCTCTCTTTCCCCCTTCTGCCCCCAAAAGCAAAGATTAATTTAAATGCAAAGATGACGTCACCGTAAGTTAACTTGTCAACATTTTGACTTTCTTTTTCAGTGCAGAAATTAAAAGTAAGTATAAAGCAAAAAAAATCATAACTTTGATCTCCAGCTTCCTTTTCCCCCTGTGGATGTATCTAAGAACACCTACTAATGCATCTGCTGTCTCCTTTACAGAAGTAAATCAGGGCATTTTAAAACCCTATACGGTAGATGTCCAGGTAGCATGTGCAGTGTGTCTGCCCGTGGCCATGTGGACAGCCAGGAGTAGACTGCATGTGTACTTAGATCCAAAGATCAGAACTGAATGGTTTCAGAAGTCCCAGAAGGGAGTCATAATTCTCCTTTCCCATGCCTTGTATTATTTCTCACCTCTTATCCCATAGACTCTCGCTGCCAGGTGGGTGGCCTCAGCCAACACCCCCTTCTCTGGCTGCTTTGTCACTCAGCATCTCCATGCCACTCAGAAGCAAAAGTGACATATGTTCTACCCACCTCTCCATCAGAAATTCAAAGCAGCTGCACCTCACAGCAGCTGTGGTACTAAGAGTTAACAAACCTTCCCTGCCAAACTTCAGTAAGTTCTCCTTGCCCAAGCCTCCCTCCTATGATTTTGTGGTACAGGGGTTAACAAGGTGTCTGCTTCCTTTGGTCAGTGGTCCCGGGGGTCATAGCAGTAGATCAACAGAGTTGGCAGATCATTAGATAGTTTAGAACTCCCCACGCAGCAGGGCGGCATGGCCACCTTACAGAATGGATGGAAAATATCCCCTTGCTATAATTGGGTTCAGCCCTGTGGCTTAACACCATCTTATTTGGCAATCTTTTTCTCTTGACATATTTAGTAATCACTCTAAGAAAGATTTATTAGACTGTTCATGGGAACAAACAATGCATTAAATATTACACATATGCATGCTTTCAATACCACTCCTTTTCTAGCCTATTCCAAACCTTTCCCCAAGTCTTCCTTTTAACTCTTATCAAAACTCTCCCTTGTCTTTAAATTCCTCTTGGTTCTTGTCTCCTCCAAAATAACCTTTTATATTTTGGAATGTTTTTGTAGCTACGAGTTCTTTTAATCAAAATTCACTGGGCCACGCTTAGAGAGGAATAGATGGAAACACGCTCTCACAGCTTAAACCCACTGAAGACCTTTTGCCCGTCATTAATCTCAAACCAAAAACTCAGCATACGGCTAAGAGTTTTGTACAGATAGGCTCTTGGGTATCTCTGGGAGACAGAGAGAGACAGAGACAAGGAATGAACTCCAAATATTTCAGCCAGTGCGTTGTTTCCTGAACCTGAGAGTTGGTACCCCCGAGGAGATGTGGGGGATGGGCACCGAAAATCAGGATTAACAACTTGCGCTCTGCGCTAACGAAAGGACTTTGACAGCTGCTACCCCTCGGACATTTTCAAAAAGCATAATAAATATCCCACCCACCCTGGCACATGCACAGCAAAATGTCTTAGCAAATAACCCATCTAGAACAGATTTCAGAGAAAATCTATCAGGGTCATGGAGATGCTCAGAAGGTTAGGAGTTATAGTGGCGTAGCCGCAGTATGGCAACTCTGGGCGTTACTCCCTTTACATGTGAAATGCTCTTCTTCAGTCATCAGAAAGGCAGTAATGGCTGTCCCTGCTCTTGGGACAGCCCACGCAGTGCTAGGCACCGTCCTTTACCTAACACTCAGCGACACATCTACCACTGGCCACAATTCAGACAGAAGGCCTTACTTTCTCACCTTAGATGGTAGATTACACATAGTCCTATACGTCTGAACTTGAGCACCTGTGAATTATTTTTTCCATTGATTTTTAGAGAGAGAGTGCAAGGGAGGGAAGAGGGGGCAGAGACAGAGAAAGAGAGAGACACATCAATTGGTTGCCTCCCACACACACCCCAACCAGAACCGGGGATGCAAACTGTGACCCTTTGGTCCGCAGGCCGACGGTCTAACCCCTGAGACAAACCAGCTAGGGCATGATTTTTTTAGGGGTGGGGCAGCGAAAGCACAAATTCAGGAATTAGTTGCTAGCAAGAACCTTCATTCACCTGCTGATATTGCCTCTAAAGGTATATTGTGAGGGCCCAGGACACAGGTTCTGGAGCCAGACTGCATGATATAGCTCAGCTCACTCTCTCTTACTGTGTTTGTGAACTTGGGCACTTGGGCAAGTGACTTGGCTTCTCTATGTCTCAGTTTTCTCACATATAAAATGAGGCTAGGACCTGTTCTTCAGAGTTTCTTATAAGGATTAAATGAAATAGTCTGTCTAAAGGGCCTAGAACTCTGGCCGGCATGTCGTAGGGGCTGTTAAATGAGTGTCTGTATGCCCATGCACACTTTGATCGCAGGCGTACAGACCTGGGCATGGCAAACATCACTGAGGGCGAGGTGTACGGAATGAATCCACTGTGCTCCCTTAGCACGATTCCCATGGATCCCAGCCAGGCTCTTGCAGTTATAGCTCCCTTCCCATATAAGCAGACAAGGAAAGTCAGAGAATACGAGGGCCCTCAAGGTGAACCTCTTGTCTCTTACGGCACAGAGTGATTAAATTGGATGCAGAAATTGCTCAGCTGCCCTACAAATCAGCAGCAAGGGCGGGGCCTGCAGAGGACCGCTGCACCTGGACTGCACCTTAGTTCACTTGTTACTTGACATTTTGCAGACAGAGCAACTGATTGCTGGACCTCTGGAAGATTTTCAGACATTTATAGACCAATTGAGTCCCAGATAAAGAACAGGACTTATGGAAATAATGTTGGCACTTGAACCCAGCACTTTTCCAACTCTAGCTATATCAGAATCTCCTTGTGAGAACACAGATGTCTCGGCCCCACCCCAGAGATTCTGGTTTACCCGGTCTGAGGTGGGGCTTGAGAATTTCCATTTCTGGCAAGTTCCCAGGTTGTGCTGACGCTGCTGGTCCAGGGACCACACCATAAAAACCACTAGTTAAATGTGTGTTTTGCATCCTTACTACCTATTTCTCATGTAAGGTTATAACATTTAATTTGAACCCTTTAGCTTAGAGATGGCATGAGTGACTCCCCACCCCCCAGAATGCCACATTTGAATCCACAGGGCTAATGCCACGCTTTAATGTGTATTTTGGTAATAAACACTGACTTTCATTTTTTCCCCCATAGTTGCATGCTGCTGTGACCAAGATCCAGGTTCCCAGACCTGGTTTCAATTACACGTTCGCCCACATATGTGTCCTGAATAACGATAAGACTTGCATCGTGGATGACATAGTGCATGTTCTGGAGGAGCTAAAGAATGCTCGGGCCACCAACCGGACCAATTTTGCTATCACATACCCGATCACTCACTTAAAGAACGGGAGGGCCGTGTACAACGGGCACCAGCTTGGAGGTGTCACCGTGCACAGCAAGGATCGGGTGAAATCCGCAGAGGCCGTCCAGCTCACCTACTACCTGCAGTCAGTCAACAGTCTCAATGACATGGTGGCTGAGAGGTGGGAGTCCAGCTTCTGCGACACTGTCCGACTATTCCAGAAAAACAACAGCAAAATCAAAATGTACCCTTACACGTCCTCCTCACTGAGGGAAGACTTCCAGAAGACCAGCCGAGTGTCAGAACGTTACCTGGTCACCAGCCTGATCCTGGTGGTCACCATGGCCATCCTCTGCTGCTCTATGCAGGACTGCGTCCGCAGCAAACCCTGGCTAGGCCTACTCGGCTTGGTGACCATAACCCTGGCCACTCTCACCGCGGCCGGGATCATCAATCTTACTGGTGGGAAATACAATTCCACCTTCCTGGGAGTCCCCTTCGTCATGCTAGGTAATTACTTTTCTTGTTCCCCCTGCTGGTAACGGTGACTGGGTTTCCAAGAGGCAAAGAGTAGCCATCTAACGCCTTGGTTTCATTTTGAGTGTCTTCCTTTTGCTTAGAAGTCCTGGGACCAGTCATATAAAGTGCTGGTGGTCAGCAGGAAGCAACCTTATCTGGTAAATGTGCCAGAAGTCCCAGCCCTGGTTCTCCATTAAGTAGCTGTGTGGCATTTAGCAGATATTAATCTTCTGTGTGCTGTCGCGTCTTAGGTTGAGCATCCCCAGAAACAGACCCCGAGACAGGGATTTAGATACAAGTAGCTTATTAGGAAGGGAGGTGAGCCCTGGAAGCCCCAGTGTGGGAATGAGAACCTGCGGCAGAGAAGGAAGACAGTTCAGGGCCTGTTAATGAGCAGGTGACTGCTGCGGCACCTGGGGCTCAATCCCCCTGGGGGCGTTGGGAGGCCTCCTTCAGGAGCAAGGAAGCTGGAAACTGGGCTGGGTACCCAGAAGCCCTACGTATGACTCATTGAGGGCTCTCCCCAGGGTCGCTAGCACCCCAGCACCTCCCAGGAAGACTCAGC
Source organism: Miniopterus natalensis (assembly GCF_054644295.1). NCBI lineage: Eukaryota > Metazoa > Chordata > Mammalia > Chiroptera > Miniopteridae > Miniopterus > Miniopterus natalensis. Next base: position 93,939,456 of record NC_142103.1, on the reverse strand, counting down.
ACATATTCCTGCAGCTGGAGAAATCCCTCCGGTTATGGTATTTGCAGTAAGAAGCCTCCAGTGAGCTCCAGAGTGGTGCCCAGGAGGGCACGCACAGGGGTTGAGCACTGACAGTGTCTGCTACCCTCAGTTTCCCCATCCTCTAGATAGAGTGGATGTGAACATCACACCAAAGGACACAAGTCAGTGTACAAGAACTTTCAAAGCAACAGGTGAGACATAAATAGAAGGAAACTTTTCCTGTCCTTGCTGTGAACTCAGGAGAATGTTTTAAAACGGTGGCGTGAGAATCCCACTACATTCTCTCTTGGGGGCGGCAGGAATTTCCTGAGAGCGATAATGCTCGAAACAAAGGCACAGTGGTCATAACGTGGCACCAGTTACCCTGTCCGTTTGGTCCTGAAGATGGCATGCCGGCAAGCCTGCTGGCAGGATTCACAGTTAGCTTTCCCCCTTTTCTCTGGCAACTTCTCATCAATTCCTTTAGCGAAATTAAAATGTCGTTGCGAGTCAGATACTGGCGTGGCAAGTGAAGTGGCAGTTTTCGTGGACTGAGAAATAAGTAGGGTGGGGTTCGTTACTGTGCTTAGGCGCTGCTAGGGGTAGCGGGAAAGAAAAGAAAAGAAAAGAACTTCCCGGGAAATCTCGGCTGCCTTCTGGTTAAAGTGATCGGAGGGGCCGCAGGGTTGCGGGCCGTGGAAAGACCTGGCCCTCCGCGCCCCGGGGCCTGCGGGAACCTAGGGAACTTAGGCCGGGCCGGAGAGACGCGGAGCCCCTGCGGGAAGCGGGGCAGTGCAGACCCGCCCGCCGGCCCGCAGGGCTGCGCCTCCGACTCAGTCTGCTGGGGAGGCAGCTTAATCGGCCTCGTAGAGTAAGCCCCGGACGTGCGGGTCGATGGTGGAACACAGGGCCGTTCCTATAAGGCCTGGGTATTCGGAGCTTCCAGAGGCTTGAGTCAGGGTTTAAATTAAGATGTTTTGCTCATGATTAGTCACAGGCTTGGGCTTCTTCTTTTTTCTTTCAGCTTTTCATTTTAAAAATAGTGGTTTTTGTTAGGATTGTTTCTGCGGTGGGGGGACGGGGGTGGAGATAAACAGGAGTAAGAAAAGGGTGGGGAACTGAAGGGAGACAGTAAGGTTCTTAAGGTGAAGAATAAAGGACGTGAGAGCTAGAAAAAGGGCTATTGTCCCTGGTTTTGTGACACTCTAGCTAGTGACCAGTGAGTTCAAAGTATGACACGATATTTAAAACTCCCAAACCTGACTATTTAGTCAGGGGTGCTGACCTCTTTTCTTTTAGATTGTCAAATAAAAAAATGACAACAGCCAACACACACACACACACACAGGTTCCCTAAAAAGTAATTGCACTAAAATAAAATTACTTATAATAAAATGTTTAGCTCTTCTTAATATTAATTTTCAAGGAAAATAAAATAGTAATATTCAAAACTTCATCAAGTTAATTTCACTAAAAAGCTATTTCACTAAGTAAGATGAAATTAAATATTTAAAACGTCTTTAATTTTATTAAGCAAAAGAAATTCAATATTGACAATTTCTTGAAACTTCTTTTTGTACTTTTTAGAGAGGTTTTAAATATTGAAAGTAAAAGACAAAACAGAAAGGACTATACCAGATAGTACTGGGGCAGAGAGGGGTGTAAGAGATGGAAAGATGCTATTAACAGGGGGGTGTCTTTAAAAACTAAATCCAGAAATAGTAGTGTCACAACCCTGCAGAGACTGAGTATCACCGAACTCGACGTCCGAGTTCAATTCAGAAAAATCTGGCCTTTGCAGTGAAAGAGACCAAGTGCTGCAGGTGCCCAATACTCCCTTGTTTGCAATTTGTGAGGAATGTTACAGGCATTGATTTGATGGCAGTTTTCCCTGCTGACAGTCAGTATGCAACCTTTCTGTACATTTTCAGTCCAAAGAGATCTCAAATTACTTAGTCACAACATGAAAGGAAGCTCCGAGTTTTAGCAGCTAAGGCCCATTTGCAATAAATACTTTGCACCATGTAATGGGTGCTTAATGTGCTTATAAAGCCAACAGTGCCTGGATTTGGGATGGTTGCTGCCCATCTGTTTCTCAGATAAACTCTTTGTTCTCAGAGTCTGACGGTCAAATAAACTGTAAGCAATAGCACATTTGAAAATGTTGCATTCAGGGCCAGGGTCATCTGGTTTTTTGATGATCAGTCCTAAAATGCCAATAAATATTTCAAATGACCAAGGAGAAGGACAGTGCTAAGGGGTTTGTACTGAGTCAATAAACTGTCTGGCTTTTTTAATTGCTGGCTTATAACACAAAATGAGCATGCTTAACCTAAGCAGATTTAAGCAAAACTTCTTGATTTTTTTTATGTTACCTAAATAAAATATCAAATAAAAATTTTAAAATATATGGCCTCATTTAGAAGGAAAAGTATCTTAGAAAAAGTCTCTAACACAGACATTTCCTTAGCTGACAATAGGTCTACAATGTGACAAACACTATAGATTTTAAATTCAAGAAACTAAACACCCTCAGTGTGATGCCGGTCACATAAGGCCAGGCCCAGCCAAATGCCAACATGGCAGTAAACTTAGAATGGAAAATTTTAAGACCACGTGTGTCAAGCAGTATTAACCTGACAAAATTCCAGAATAGGAAAGAATTTGGATAAACTCTGAGAGTTCACCATAATGGGATGTGACTGTGTGTTTCTAGCCAAGACGGTACGTGACATCTCTGGCAATAAGAATATATCCTACACAGATGAATCATTTTGGCAATGATGTCAGCAGAGATACATCATGATTTGGGATGGTTTTAATCAGCAGCACTCATATTAGACAATCCCACTTCTGGCAAAACCCCCTGTCCATATGAGTCAGATCAGTTTATTTACAGCTGAAATCCTTAAAGGTATTATCCATGCCCATTGACATTTTTTAGTTACTATACTTTGGAGAGGAGTTTATTTCATCCATACCCCACATGCATAAAGTAATGGCCTCTAATTCCAAGCTATTTGATATCAGGTATTGAGATATTTGTGCTGCCATTTGAAATCATTTTGACCCATTGTGGAATTTCCTTTTAAAGGGTGGTGACTTACACCACCTTCCTACAGTTGTGTGCGAGTTAAGAAACTGGCATCGGTTTTGTACACGCGAGCTCTCCTTACAGGCTTAACCCTTCCGCAGCCTTGCTGATCAGACACAAATGAGGCCTGGCCGGGAATGCTGGTGAGTGCAGAGGGAAAGGAAGGAGGGTTTTCTTCTTTCTTCATCTGGAAGGTTTGTTGCTCGCGCATATGCTGACCAGCTGAAAGGGGGGGATTGAAGTTGTGGCAAAAGGTAGTTTGGATATTAGTTTATATGTGGTGATCTCATTTATAAGGGTTGCTTTGCATTTATCAAGATGCAAGAGTCGTGAGGATCAGATGAGACAAAAAATCGCCTTCAAGAAAGATATTGTTCAAGTCCTTTCAGGTGTCTGGGACTTTGAGGAGGTCAGATGCCAGATCTTCTTCCTTCTGAATTATCCAGCCAGGCTACTCACGTTCAAGGATGGGAAAGGAAGCAAGGAGGTGATAAAGTGCGAGGTGGGAAAGAATTGCGGGGATGTTTGGCTTCTTTCAGACAGACATTCTAAGATTGCCTGTATTCAACAGAAACTAGGAGATCAGGTTCAGTTCTCCAAGAATTTGTTGTCATTGATGCCCCCTGGAATATGCTGTAGTCTATGGAGCTCGGGCTTATAAAGGGGTAAAAGTTCTTGTGCAAGAAATGTAGCTGTAAATGAGGATTGCAACTCAGTTATTTTCGCTCTTAAGCTTAAGCAAACCTGAAAGGTTTTGCTTTCTTGACTAGTATTCCGATATATTTCTAAAGTCATGGAAAACATTGGGGAAGGGGCAGGAATCAGCCAGTGTAAACTAATAAAGTCTAAACCATATGAAATTGCCAATAGTCAACCATTTTTTACCTAAAAATTGATACCTATATCCGACCATTTTTGAACTACAAAGCAGTAATTTCTTATGGTTCAACCTAAGCATTATTGTAGAAGTCCATTGTTGCAATACTATGACAATCCACATGATGAAACAGAAGTATATTACAGGGTAGTGGAAATACTCTGCTTAGATATAAATCACAAATAGGTTTGGTAGATTTTAAGAAAAAACTGGTTTATAGAGGTTTTGTTGTTCCCATTTTTGTTTACATCCGATTTGAAATATGAGTAATTCCATACAATATTTTCAAAGTTTTTTTCCTGAAAATCTTATTTGTAATGATCTGTGGTCATTGTGGGGCTAATTTATGAAGAGATTGTGTAATCTAGTTTTGTGGATGGTTCTCAGCCTCTTATTTTTAAGTTGGTGAGCTAGAGCAAAATACATTTTACTGTTCTATCCTTAACCATAAAGGAAGCCAAGACCAGGACTGGGGTTGCAGGTCGAGGAAGGCAGAGTTCAGTTATGTCGAAGAATGCAAGAGCACCTCCTTTTTCACCCAGACCTCCTTGGGTACTCTGGGTGCTCTGGCCGCCTACTTTAGGGCATGGGGGTGGCAGATTCCAAAAGGTCAGCAGCAGGACACATCAGCACCCTGAGCTGGTAAAAATTAAAGCGCGAAGAGAAACGCCTAGTTTGGTGTTGTATTTGGACTAACAGAAAGTCACTGCTGGGCTGGGAAGCCTTGACCAGACGCGTCTACAGGAGTTCACTCCACTCGGAGATTCATAGTCACTGTTAAGGAAGCCCCGCGTTTCATGGAGGCTACTGCACCAGGCAAGAGCCCAAAGGTGGATGGAACCTAAGAGAGGGATTCTAGCCCCTTCTCAGCCTGCTCTTCATGGGTGTGGGGGTGTATAATCTGGGTGTATCATATATGTTATATATCACATTAGCTATATTAGATATCATATGCAATATGACATATTACGCAATAAGTTCATGTGTGTATATAGATGTATTTTATGTGTTTATAACTTATATTACGTAGTGTACATGGTTTGAATGTTTGAATATAAATACTATATATTTACCTATATATTATATAGTATATATTCACACATTTTATATGTAAATATATAAAATATGTTTGAATAAGATAAGCCATAATACATATATTTATATATTACATTTGTCTTCTACATGAAAACATATTACACAGTGACCATAGCATATATTATGGGCCACATTTGCACACACTCAGTATCTAAATACCTTGTCTTTAAACAAGGCAGAACTATTAGCACATTCATTTCTTGGACCCGTATGTGCAGCTCCTTAGTGGAGGAAAATCGTTTCCCAGATTAAAACCCAGTTCTGTGATTAGAATGACCGGAATACGACAGGTCTCTGGTAGAAAAAATAACGTGTATTTGTCCTGATGTGAGCATCCGTCTTAACTTAAGCAGAGGAGGCCTTTACTCTCACTCTTAACTGTGAGACGAAACAGGCTGTGATAAGCCAAACAATTCGGCATAGAGAGTAAATGTTTATAACTGGCAAAGTGTAAATGTAACCCAATTAATGGACTTCCCCCTGAAAATAGATGTTACCCAACCCAGACATATCTATACTTTCAATTTCTTCTCAGAAAAACAACAGTCGTAAATCTATGTGGATGTCAGTCAAAGAAAAGCATTTTACAAATACGAGCTACTTAGTAAAGCTCATCTAAGAACAAAAATATGTCTTAAGCGGATTTTGCTCATGCAGTCGTTACACTCTGTGGCTTTTCTGGAAGAATGTAGTGGTTTTCTTTCTGTACATGAAATTTGGCACTGCCCGGACTCCGAATATTACATGTTTAATATCAGGCACTGTCCGCTGATATTAAATGTTTTCGCACTGAAACCGAAAGGTCACCCATCAGCCAGCCAGCCCGTCTCACCTCTTCTTCCCAGCTATTCCTCACTTTGCGGAGGTCAGGGTGAGGAAACCCTGCCCGTATGTAAAGGATCAAGATGTGACAGGTGCCTACAGGAGTCGGTGTCTGGCTGTGGCCGTGTGTGCGGGGAAGGCGGGGAATCTGACCGAGGTCTAAAGAAAAATCCACCTTACCAAGTCCACATGTATGAAACAGATCAGTTTGCCTGTGACTGTTTTGGGTATTGGCAAAACAATACCCAAATCGCCCAGACTGCCCCCTATAGCAAAACCATTACCTACATTTAAAATGTGATTCACTTTCTGGACTACTTTCCAGAAGTATATCTACTGGATAAAGTTAGGTTAACTCTCAGCTATTTGCCGGCGGATTCCTTGCATTAGTGAATTATAAACAACCCTGAAGGCTTTGGTCAGGCCCCAGAAAGGGTCTGGACCAGAGTGAAATTTAACCTAAGTGTTCTTGAGACTCACCCTAAGTGACTGCAGGATTAGGCAGTTGAAATCTTTCCACCGTTAGGGTTACTTATCACCTTTTCTGTTTTTTCTCTGCATTGGCTCCAAACCTGAAAGTTAACTGCACATAAAAGGTATAAAATTCTTTGGAAAAGAAGAAAAAGTATTAGCCTAAATCCTTTAGTATTTGAGTTTACTAGATGACAGTCCCAAAGCCTGCTGCTAATAAAATGTAAAGCGCACTCCTGGCACCCACTGTGCCTGAGCATTGGTGAAGAGCTAGCTCCACCGTCCTTACCCAGGGCCTGGCTGAAAGCCCGCGCTGCCTTCAGAGCGTTCACTCGTGAATAATTAGAACTTGGACCTGTGTGTGTGTCTTGACACATACTGATATGCATGTAACTATACAGACGTGCAATGAAATCAAAAGAGAAACAAATATCTTGAATGTGCTTTTAGAAGGCCAGTGAATTCTTTAAGAGCTGCTTTAGGTTCCGCGTTCGATAGCATCAGTATGTATTGTTTAACAGTTAGTTCCCTTTGGCAACTGGTCAGCCTTAAATACTGCCACTCTAAGAGGGAATGGCCTGGGACATAGGTTAGCTCCTGGCATGCTCGCTATGATTCAGTCTCGAGCCATGGACCTGCCCCTCCGATGGTGAGCCCTGGCTCCCATGACCACCGCAGGGTCTCTGGTCATCAAGGGCTAGACCTGTTGGGAGCTTCCTGTTTAGGTAGCTTCCCACCGCATGAATGCTGCTACCAGGGAGTCCCCATGAACACTGGAGATGGAAAATGGTCCCTTGCCAAAGGGATGCTCTGTGCCAATATCATAGGCCCCTTGGTCAGATGTAATAGGGAAGCTTATAGAGCTCCTACATCATAGAGAAAATTTAATAATTATCAAAGCAGACAGCAATACTTGTGCTTTTAAAGCACCTTTTAAACATGGGGAAGACAATAGCCAAACCTCTGAAAAGTCTCTTCAATCCACAGAGTATCTGTTCACCTACCTCTGTAAGATGTGGCCAGAGTCCTGCTTGCTGGACCCCAGCCCCAAAGTTAGGAGCGTGATGGATGAGGGTGACGCTAAGGAAGCGAGGCAGCTGCCGAGAGAGGAAAGTGGAGAGGAGCGAGCAGAGCCTACCAAAATCTTTCTTCCCTGCCTTTCCTTGATTTCCACTGGCCCACTTTCTGCAGTGGCTATAAAAGACAAGGCCCAGGCTGGCTGGAGGGAAAAGTATGAAGGAGTCTGTCCCTGTGAAACCCACCTACCTCTGGTTTCCTCTTCACTGCTGCCTCATCTCTACTCTCTGTCCCATTCCCTAGACCTAAGGGAAGCTGCTTCAGTAGATCAATGTCCCAGGTGGGTTTGCGCTTAAAAGGATACCCTGGAAGGCCAAAACCAAATGGAATGTGGCTATAATTATGGGCAGAGCAGGCATCCCAGGGTGCAGGGCATTCTTCATGTCCTGAGGCTCAGGGAATATGTCCCCCTTTGAGTACAGGCCAGGAAATGGGGGCCTACAGTTCAGCTCTCCTTTAGGGTAATAGATCCTCTCCAACATCAATACCCAGCTGTGAATGAGGCCTACTGCCAGCTAGGCACTCCAGGCTGTTAATCCCAGGAGGCACCTGCAGCTATGTTGGCACTCACCCTCCCCTGATTGACTGAGCTTCAGCAAGGAGGCCCAGTTATGGTGTGGGCAGCTGTCCCTGAAATCCAAAGAGCTCTTCTAAGACACTGCAAAACTCCAGGTCGGGGTTTAAGGTAAAGGCATCTGTTAGTGAGGTGTGGCTTGACGAACAACAATCCTGGCCTATCAGGAATGGTGGGGGGCAGGCAAGGCCAATGACAACTAGCAACGATCAGTAGAACAGATTCTTTCTCAGGGCCTCCTTTTCGGGCCTCTGTGTCTACATGCACACCCCTGTAGCAAGAGGAACAAAGGAGAGGCATAGTGTCCAAAAGCCCCTAAGAATAAAATCAGAATTCACTCTAGAACTGCCCCAGAACAAAGAGCATATGTGAAAAGAGTTAAGATTCAATAAAAATAAACTGTAGGACAAGGCATTTAAAATGCAGCAATAGAACTCAGGAGACAAGCAAACAACCTACTTCTACCTTTCCTTGAGCTTATTTTCATTCTGGACCCTCAGGCCTCACCCTTTTCACCTAATAGCTCTGTTCAAATATCTTTTCTCAATTAGCTTCTAAGATTATTCAACAGCAAGGTAAGAAATGGATTCTTTTTTTAAAATATGTTTTTATTGATTTCGGAGAGGAAAGGGGAGGGAGAGAGAGAGAAACATTGATGAGGGAGAAACATCAACATCAATCAGCTGCCTCCTGCACGCCCCCTACTGGGGTTTGAGCCCACAACCCCAGGCATGTGCCCTGACCGGGAATCGAACCTTGACCTCCTGGTTCATGGGTTGAGGCTCAACCACTTAGCCACACCGGCCAGGCAAAATGGATTCTTATTGTAGTTTCTAATCAGGGTCAGATAATGTCATTATAAAACATTACACCATTTTTAAGAAAGGTGTGTAAAACAGATTCCATTCAAATTCTACTATATGGATAATTCATATATTTCTATATGCCTCCTTATTTTCTTGCCATGTTTAATGATTGAGTACTAAAGCCCTGTTTTAAAACTTGTTTGTTTCTAACAAGGAAATACTGTAAAAAAGAACACTTCCATTTGCCATTTTCAGTGAAACTCGAAATTGTGTTTTGCCCATCGGAACTTATTCTACACGGCTCTAGATGAAATGATCAATACTGTTTCCCCAGGGTGCAGATGCCTCAGAGATATTAATCTTCCTTTACCTTCATTGTCAAGGGATCTATTACTTTTAACCAAAGGTCGGTTGGTCCTTCCTGACAACACAGTGGAAATAGACTTAACAGCTTTCCCTCCTGAGACTAGATGCTAACTATCTAAAACATAATTAACAACAGGCTGCCAGTCAGTGAGGGCATTTTTTGCTTCATGTATGGAGAGTTTCGGTGCCTCCAATTTAATAGGGGCCACGGAGCTAGTTATCAAATTGACAATTTCGACCTGACCTCTAAAAGTGGCTGTAAAACGATGGCTAGTAAATTAAGACAAATGCCAAATCCCTCTGAGGAAACGGGCCTATGTAATAACTATAAAATGGGGATTCGGGTTTGAGGCCAAGGTTTCACAATAAGGATATAAATACCAGCTTGGGCACGAGGGGAGGGAAGACATGCGCTCAGTTATTGTATACACAACATAACAGTGACTCACTTCACTCAGCATTACGCTTGGCTGGAGATTTTAAATTCCTTTTTAAAAACAAGACTATTGTACCACAGGGTAAAGATTTTATTATCCTCAATAATGGGATTGAATATGCCAAGGCCTAGAAGCAGAAAATTAGATCTGTTGGTGCCAGTGCCAAGACAGGGGTTGTTGAAAGCCATGATGGGTCACTTTGGTGGGCTTTTCAATGTTACAGTTGCCTGGGACGCCAGGGAGGCCCATGGGGCAAGTGTCTGGCTCCAACCAGGAGAGGTGAGAGAAGTCAAGGTAGATCTGGTCTCAGGCAGTAAAATGGAGTCGACATGGGCATTTGCTGAACCTCCGCTATTGCAGCGTTACTGGAATACTAACCCAGGAGGCAAAGGCCTGTGTGGTTAAGGAAGGAGGTTACTGAGCTGGCTCTCTCCCTCAGAGCCATTGCCAAATAGTGTAGAGAAGCCAGAAGAGTCACCACCTGCTTGATTCGTCATCTTTGAATAACAAAAATTGGTCAAACAGATCCCTGCAGATAAAATACAAGCCATAAACCTTCAACGTGAATTTTAATTTTGATCAATTGCCGGGAGAGTTCATATGACTCTCGTTCCTTCTTTCATTTTTCCTGCTCATTCAAACTTGTTCCTACTGTGCTCGCTTCCGTCTGTTTCGCAGATTTATTGCTTCCTGCACTGATACTTAGGGAAGGAAAAATAAAAGAGAATGTGATTTAGGTCCCTGTGAAAGCTCAATTTAAATGCAGTGCCTCTTTCTCCCTAAAGCCCTCCACGTGGCCAGACTTAAATGAGATGAGATATAACTCAGAGCCCTCTGCCCACTGCCTTCCTCCTCGCTGACCTCTAGCCAGACTTGGGATGGCAAGCCACTCAATGAGTGGCCAGGCATCCTCTCTGGAGTGTTCCACCAACCAAGGGAAGCAGACACTCCGCGAGCTACACCAACACCTTAAACTGTCGATGTACACAATCCCCGAGAGACACAGGCACAAGTATACTCAGCTTTCTATAGGCAAAAGTCCGCCCAGCTCTCTTGAGCCAGGAGGGAACGTGAACATCTTAGCTCCTCTAGCTGCCCTTTGGCTCTCCATTAACATCTGTGGTTCACCAAAACACGGCCTCTCTCCCCGCAGAAGTCATTGGCATCTACCGTCACCGGTCCCACTAGGGCTGGTTATGTTGCCCTTGACCCTGTAAGTTGCCCATGACGGAGCCGATTCCTCTCTTTAAAGAGATCAGTCTTTCGAACTTTTCATCTGGTCTTTTTCTGCCCCCCTCAGGTCATGGATTATATGGGACTTTTGAAATGTTGTCCTCCTGGAGGAAAACTAGAGAAGACCAACACGTTAAAGAGAGAACTGCAGAGGTCTATGCCGACTCCATGCTCTCCTTTTCTCTCACCACTGCCATGTACCTGGTCACCTTCGGCATAGGGGCCAGCCCCTTCACAAACATCGAGGCAGCCAGGATCTTCTGCTGCAATTCCTGCATTGCAGTCTTGTTCAACTACCTCTATGTACTCTCGTTTTACGGTTCCAGCCTGGTGTTCACTGGCTACATAGAAAACAATTACCAGCATAGTCTCTTCTGTAGAAAAGTCCCGAAGCCCGACGTGCTGCAGGAGAAGCCCGCATGGTACAGGTTTCTCCTGACGGCCAGGTTCAGCGAGGCCACGAGCGACGGCGACGAAGCGAACACTTACGAGAGTCACCTGTTGGTATGTTTCCTCAAACGCTATTACTGTGACTGGATAACCAACACCTATGTCAAGCCTTTTGTAGTTCTCTTTTACCTTGTTTATATTTCCTTTGCCTTAATGGGCTATCTGCAGGTCAGTGAAGGGTCAGACCTTAGTAACATCGTGGCGACTGCGACGCAAACCATTGAGTACACTACTGCCCAGCAAAAGTACTTCAGCAACTACAGCCCGGTGATCGGCTTCTACATATACGAGTCCATCGAGTACTGGAACGCCAGCGTGCAGGAGGACGTGCTCGAGTACACCAAGGGCTTCGTGCGCATCTCCTGGTTCGAGAGCTACCTGGGCTACCTTCGCAAGCTCAACGTGTCCACTGGCTTGCCCAAGAAAAACTTCACGGACATGCTGAGGAATTCCTTCCTGAGAGCCCCCCAGTTCTCGCATTTCCAAGAGGACATCATCTTCTCGAAGAAGTACAACGACGAGGTTGACGTGGTGGCCTCCAGGATGTTCCTGGTGGCCAAGACCATGGAAACGAACCGCGAAGAACTCTACGACCTCCTGGAGACCCTGAGGAGACTTTCGGTGACCTCCAAGGTGAAGTTCATCGTTTTCAACCCGTCCTTCGTGTACATGGATCGCTACGCCTCCTCTCTGGGCGCCCCCCTGCACAACTCCTGCATCAGTGCTCTGTTCCTGCTCTTTTTCTCCGCATTCCTGGTGGCAGACTCTATGATCAACGTCTGGCTCACGCTGACGGTCGTGTCTGTGGAGTTTGGAGTTGTGGGCTTCATGACATTATGGAAAGTCAAACTAGACTGCATTTCTGTGCTGTGCTTAATTTATGGAATTAACTACACAATTGACAATTGTGCTCCACTCTTATCCACATTTGTTCTGGGCAAGGACCTTACAAGAACTAAATGGGTAAAAAATGCCCTGGAAGTGCACGGGGTAGCTATTTTACAGAGTTACCTCTGCTATATTGTTGGTCTGATTCCTCTCGCAGCTGTGCCTTCAAATCTGACCTGTACACTGTTCAGGTGCTTGTTTTTAATAGCATTTGTCACCTTCTTTCACTGCTTTGCCATTTTACCTGTGATACTGACTTTCCTGCCACCCTCTAAGAAAAAAAGGAAAGAGAAGAAAAATCCTGAACACCAGGAGGAAATTGAGTGTGTAGAAATGGTGGATATTGATAGTACCCGAGTGGTTGACCAAATTACAACAGTGTGAGAGTGTCTGCTTGTTATATTTTCACCCTAGGTCTTACGGAGAGCAATGAGATGTTAAGGAAACAAATTTAAAGTTTTTCCTTCTTTTCTAAGGATAAGAAATGGGCACTGATTGCCCCAAAAAAAAGAGAGTAAAGGACAAGTGGGGGAAATGGGCATTGCATATTTCCAACCTTTGAAACAAAAGGTTGTTATCAGAAAGAATTTACACACACACACACACACACACACACACAGACCCTAGGAGACTTACAGTCTTCTAAACCAAGATCAAATAGAAGAGAGCTTATGAGCAAGCAGAATCCTATTTTATTCACACTGCAGATGTTGCTGGTATTGTGACAAAAACCTACTGATTGAAAGGTCAGCTGCCAAGGCAGAAATAGCTTTAAGCATTGTTCAAACAGTAAGGCTCCCAGAACTTCTGCAGAGCAGTAGCTCCAGGCAGGGTGTGTGTGGTTTGAGGTTTCAGCCGTCTCATCTAGCTCCCCAACACCCCAAGGAGATGCTTGTGAAACTTCTGGCCAGCAAAAGCAAGCCAGAACGTCAGGAGCAGACACATGGTGGAGTGGCCATCACCATGGACTGAAATTCAGTCACCCCTAAATTCACCCAGGTGAGGCAGTTTTGTTGTCTAGAATGAATTGATCATATCCCGCCCCCCCCCATCAATATACTTTTAACATTTGTACAGTTTGGTTAATATACCTTTAAACCAGTGACAGCTCCAGCATTGCAGAGCTGGGCGATTCTATTTTGGAATATCTTGTTGCTTGTCACCAAATGGATCTGCTTTATTAGTTACAGCTCTTGGCAGGAGGCTCTGAGTACCCAAAACCACAGAGCCAAACCCAAATACCTGGCACGACGGAGGAAAAGCAGGTGTCTACTTGAACCCAGAGACACTGTTTCCATTTTAACAGAAAAATGGCCAGCTGGTACAGCTGTTTGTGGTCTGGCCCTACGTGCATTTTGTGCGTGGATGCCCAGAAACAAAATCTGCCCACGCCTAGCTGAGGAAAGAGAAATGAACGCCGAAGTGGTTATTTGCTGTAGCTGCCAACTTGTAGTGCCAGCCTGCCTTCGCTGTGATACGTGCCTGCTCAGAGACACAGAGGAGAAAAGGGGCTTTGGTGGGCGCAAGTCCCGAAGCTGAGAAACTTCGAGAAAGCGCAGGCAGGGAGATAAAGGGCTGAAAGGCAGATAGATGGAATAACTGGAAGATGTAACCACCGATACAAATCTGTCCCTGAGACAGTCAAACTTTCCTGCTACACTGGCTGCACTTCCATCTTCCTGCCCCATCCCACGCCTTTGTTGGTGCCCGTCTACTCCACCGCATGGCCCTTCTGCACGTCAATGAGCCTAGATGTTTATACTGTTGACTTGCAGTATCTGCAGGATCTAAACAGAAGCGGTTTGATCTGCAGAGGCTATGTATGTTGCCCCAGACCCCTGCGTTTCTTTAAGTCTGTAAAAATGAAGCTAAAAGCTGGTCACATCTGAGGCAACTGTCTACAGTGTTTTTCCCTTTTAGAGATGTAGCTTATTTAGGCATCTATAGCGATAAGCATTTCCCAAAAGCACCTTACCTTTTTGGACCTTAGCGGATGTACTGTGCAACTTTCCCATCCTCCACGGAGGAGGACACTGAGACCTAGGAGAATGAAGCGACTCACCCAGGGTCACACCACTAGAGGGTTTCTATCATTTTAGCATGCCTGAGACAGGGCAGGCCAATTTTAGATTTTCTCATAAGAGGGCTATTACTCCCTTCAAAGTACATTTCCAAGAAAGGAACACAGGACTTTGTTGGCCACAGAGCAGACGGGTTTGTTGTGTTTTGTTTTGGTTTTTTTGGGTTGTTTTTTTTATGTCTCGGTAATTGGGATTTAGATTTGTCATTGTCTTTACAAACAGCAAAAATGCCCAAATGATTCAGATGTAACTACACCAAGTGCAAACCTGGGCTTTCTATTTCATGTACTGTTGCTCACACAGTTGTAAATAACATATGCAGGGGATCACAGCTAGTGCATTACACACTTGTTCAATCTCTCCTGCAGACACACTAAGTGATCATGCCAACGTGTTATGCACTCAACTAGAAGATAAGGAGCTTTAATCTGAGGACAAGCACAGTCCTCAAAAAGGGCGTAATAGATCTGCGATCAATTCTCTCTCCAAGGGGCCTGCGACTAGGCTATTATTTATAAAACACAGCTGAAGAGGGGATTGGTTCTATTCTTAAATCATATGTTGCTAAATCATTTTCTGAACTGTGTGTTCTAAATCAGCCATTGATTTAGTGTCGGCCACGTGGGGCACCCCGGGTTCAAACGACTCCACGAAACTGATCCGACACGCACACCGATCAAGTGGATTTTGTTGAGAATTTAATCATTCAGTGTGGTCAACCGGAAAGACTTACTGTGGAACTTTGTTTTACAACATAGTTTTCCAACTTGACCGAGCCCCTGTATTCCTTGGGATAATGTATTTTTAAATGAAGGGAATTTTCAACCTTGTCAACTTCTCTTTTCAACACTTGAAATCAAGGCTTATGAAATTCTGACTGTGGAATGACTTTTTTTTTTTTAACTTGGGGACTCTGCATGCCAAGATTTATTACTGATTATTTCTTGTTAGATCATTATTTACTTGTTAATGTTGATTATTGATTATTGCTCTGACAGCACTGGTTTAGCCCCAGTTTAGCCCCACCACGGAGAAGACACTTTAGAAGTAACTCAAAATCACATCCCTGTAAAATCTGCCTTTACTTCATGAAGTTTTACTTTTTCAATTGCTATAAAGAGGGAAGGAATGACCCCAGCAAACACTTGCAAAAGTTTTCTTTTTCAATTAATTCCAACCAAGACATTAATACTCACTTTACCAAAGAAACTCATTTGGTTGGTTTTGAGTTGGTGTTTGGTGTTTGTTTACCAAAGAAAATGTTCCATTCATCAAAAACATTTCTCCTGGTCAACTTTAAAAAAAAACTGTGATACTTGGGCTTTCTTGGCCATTCATAAGGGGAAAAAAAAAAGAAAAGTCAGGGTAAGGGTGATATTCTCTCATTGAGTAAACTCAGCAGAAGACATAAATTCCCAAGAAACTTGGGCTTTGCAAGACAGAACATGATACTTGAAACGGGGCATTATTGTTTAGTACTCCAGCAATGGTCCAGTAAGCAGCATAAGGGCTCCTCAGGCTAAAGGGACTCCATGTGTTCCACAGAAAGCAAGACAACCCTCATGAAACTCCCTCTCCGTTGTTCCAGCTCGTAAGTTTTGTCTTGGTTTGGTTCTGGGTTTGGGGGTTTTCTGGCTGTTGTTTTGCTGTGGTTTAGTTTGTGGTGTTTGTGTTAAGTTCTCCTGCTCCCGCCTTTCCTATTGACTTTCACCCCTTCGATTTTCAGTCAAAAGTGAGATCATCCGAACCCATCCTCCATGGCTGCAGTTATTTATGCAATACACTGCTCTCTACAAGGCCCTTGACCCTTTTATTGTAACTAGCCACCACCCGATTGTTCTAAGTGGCGTTCTGGGACCCTGACACCACTTTCCTCCAGCCCCAGCTGTGTCTATCTCAAGAACAGGTGGGCTGGGCAGCCGCCTCGGGGGCTTGGCGAGAGTCAGAGCCTTTTGGACACAAATGGTACCCTCCTCCTAATGGCTTTATTCCTTCGGATCCTATTAAAGTAGTCCTGCAGCTTGTAGTAGTGTCTGTGAATCTCTCTTTCTCGTCTGTAAAATGCGGATAATAACAGTCACTATCTTTAAATTCAGCAAATCCTTACTGAGTGCCTAATATCACCGAGAACCTGTTCTAGAGACTGGGGACAGCAGTGAGCAAATCAGGTGAAACCGCCTGCCCTTGGAGAGCCTACAGTTGAGTGACGTGCAGATCCACTGGAAGGATTAAGTGAGATGATGCACTCATGGCAAGACCTAGCATAGAAAAGGAACTGAAGGCATTATTATTTGTAATTTGTCTGTACCACAGTGGGGCTCAGGATGCACAGCTACAGAGAGGTAAATTTTTGCAGACCAGGGCCCAGGATTAGGGCTTTGTAAGATGCAATCGGTTATCCTAGTCATTTTAGGACATTCAAAATTCAGCTAGATCACCACTTAGGGCAATTGTAACGGGGGCACAAGCCCCAGATGTTGGAGTTAGATTGTAATCCTTGAAAGAATGGGATACAGGCACTTAGGGGTGGGAGTGGGGGGGGGGGCGGGGGCACTTACTATTTAATTACTATGCCTGGCTTGTCTGGAGACATTTGAACATTCCTTTTGGGTAATTTGCTTTTAAGTTTGTGCTACATAAAAAGTGCCAGGTATTTGAAAACGAAGTTCCTATTTTTGAAAAGCACGGTAAAGCTGTAACACGATGGGAGATACTGAATTAGTACTACTGGAATCTCTGGCAAAGAATTGAGAATGGCTTCAGCCAACACATTGCAGAGTTCCTCCCCGTGGTGGTTAAACTGTTTATTTCTGTGTCGTGCCAGTCCAGGAGAAAGCAGAGAGGAAAGTGAATGAGCTCCAATCCGTTCACCTGAGTAGGCAGTGTCAGATGTCCCCCCAGCCTGCCCTCGCCTGCCTGCTTCTGCCCAGATGATCTGCTTCAAGTCCCCTTTGATATCTCTGAGGGCGCCGTGCAAGGAGAGGAAGTGAGGGGACCGGAGAGCTAAGGCCTCTGTGCAGATTTTTCAAGTTAGATTAAAATGAGCACCACAAGGGTTTGCAGGAGCCTACCTAGTGGGGAAAGGCGGCTTCTTTTCAAAGTATAAAGCAAGCAGTGTGCACCAAGGAGGCAACCCACAGAGGAAGCTTGGTGGAAGGATTGCTGCTTCTGTGGAATGTGCCAGCCTCTTCCCCTCCGCAACGTTGGCACCAGATGAATCTTTGGATAGAATTAAGCTTACCCCTGGTTTCTAATGTAAGGAGACTGAAAGCTGGAGAAGTGAAGTTACACGCACAGAGCTAGTTAGAAGCAGATACAGGACTGTAACTGAAGTCTCCTAGTTCCTAGTCTCAGTCCTTTCTCCATCCTGCCACTTTACTGCCAAATTCTGTGTATCTAAATTATGGGGTCTTAACCTGGGGACCATGAATGAGTTGGTGGGAGGGTGGGACTCTGAACTCCCTAAAAATAAATTATATGCAAAAATGTGTGTATATGTTCAATTTGTGCATTTTCCTAAAGAGAGGTTCCATGGTTGTCATCAGATTCCAAGAGGTCTGTGACCCAAAAAGGGTGACGAACCACTGTCCTAAATTAATAAAGACCTCGTTGGGAGTGTGGTCCTGGTGTCCTCATTTTGGCTAATGGGCAGTCAAGAATTTCTCAACCATCTTTTCTCTAAGGAGCCAAAATTGCTCCCAAATATTGGTTTCTTCATACCCAGCCAAGTGCCTACTTCCATTCATTTATTCCTCATGCGTTCATTTGTTTGTTTATTCTGCAAACATATTGTCACTGTCCAATTTATGTTCCAGCACCAGCTAAACATGCTCTCCAGGACAGGACTGGGGAAAGGACCCCTCTGCACTGTGCTCTTGTTAACAGAAAGAATGCCAAGTTGCTTCCACATCTTCACTGTTGCAACAAAGTATATATAACCTCAAATTTACAGTAACCACACCCCATACACATACATATATGGGGCGGGGAGCCAGCAAAGCCAACGTAAAGAAGTGGGCCCTGTTAAAGAACCCAGGCAGAGCAGCCGGTTTCCAAGTTAGACAGGCGTGCGCCTGGCAGCAGCACATCACGTCCTCGGCAGGGCTGCTCCCAGGTGAGGCTATTCCGAGACGTCCGCCAGGAGCATGTGAGCACACACAGCAGCTGGCTCGAACGAACGAGAGAATGTGTTCCGTTCACCCCGTTAATGTTTATAGTGGGCAAAGAGGAAATCATGGCCATGGACATGGTTACAATTTAGGACAGGTGTGTCTTAGATACGCAAATAGAAGCCCAGTGCTCTTGACTCCTAGCCATAAGCTAGATGCCATGTACATTAATGGACAAAGTTGGACAATAAATGACTATTTGTGCCCGTTGGCTGTGCTTTTTCTGGTATAATTTTAGGCACAATGGAATGCACCTGGGTTGTTTTAAGGGCAAGGCTGGGGGAATCACTGCTTGGCCTTCCCTGAAGCACAAAGGAGGTGCTGGCTGTTGACCAGTGCTATTTACATAACCCCCTGCCCAGACATGACAAGGGAAGCCTTCTATTGAGATGGAAACATATTAGTCCCACTATGTAGCATCTGAGTGGAGTTAGAAGACTTTTCACAGATCTATAAAGTGCTTTGTTTAATTCCTTTAAAAAATGGCAAAGACTTGACCCATTTCCATGATCCATTCCAGGCTCATCCTTGGAAAAGCCCATATGATTCTCTTTGGCAAAACAATGCACTTAAATTCCAGGGTGAACCTTCAGTATGTTTGACTCAGACTTTCAGCTCTTTAATCTTTAAATTAATATCCTGCGAAAATTGCCCTTGCCCTTGGTCAGAATCACTGAGGCAGATCCCATGATGTCTCCCAGGACCATGAATGACTGTCAAAAATGGTAATGACCCATTGGCTTTGCTTCACACACACACACACACATACATGCACACAATGCACGGACACTCAATACACCTATAACACATGTACACACATAAACACATGCATGCATAAACATAACACCCGTGCACACTGTCTTTTACAACATAACCTGACACATTTGAGGTACATTTAAAATGTCTTAGGGGTTTGACAAGCCAGGGCTTCAGCTATGGAAACCATAACAAATACTACCTTCCTCTTCTATATGTTCCTGTGAGCATGTCTGAGGCCAGCCAAACAGTACACTAAAAAAAAGAAACCTAGAGAAGTGAACGTTTCTTGGAATTTACAAATTTGCTAATTAACAGCTGTATAGTGGGAAACTGCATTCGATGGAATTTTCTAAGACAAAAGATGAAAATAGCAAAGGCCAAAGCCACAGAGATCTCTCCCAAGGTCCGGGGTGGAAGGAGGAAGGACATATTGATGGTCATTCTATCTTGTCAACCTCCAGTCTTAAGGAGTGGGCATTTGCCATTTATCCCTAGCATTAGTTTGATAGGAAAGCCAATATCTTTCATCCACCTCAAAGAAAGAAGGTGCCATCCAAGGCAATCTGATAATAGGAAACATCAGTTGGAGAGAAAACCAGAAACTATCCAAAACTAGAAACATATAGCTAACACACACACTCACATTCAGAGAGTGGACATTAAGAGGAGTTGGGAAGAGAAGCCCTAGTACAGTTCCAAAAATTCAGACAGTGTGACAGGAAAAAAGTAATTAATGGGAAGGTGAAATGAATCAAATTTGTGTGGAATGACTGAAAGTATGAGCTGAAAATAATGGAATTGTTCAGAAATCCCTATAAGAGAGATATGGAGCCTGAGTCTGTACCTTTTTAAATAAAGTAAAAGGACCCCACATTTTCTTTTGCATTCTCCACCCATAATTCCTCCCCAGTAACTTGGCAAGAATCTATTCCTATTGTCTATGATTCCAGAATTCAACCACCCACTCTTGGCTGCGTACTGACACTCCAGCTCAGAGCTGTGAGCAGAACTATTGAATGGTAGGCCCAAACAAGGAAGGCCTCAGCTTGGGTTTAATAGTTTCTTGGTCAAATTGCTCTCATTCCTCTAAATGCGCAAATGTTGCAAAGCTGTAAAAAGTGTGTCTAGATAGAATACCACCTCCCACCTGTTAGAGTGGCTGCAATCAACAAGACAAGCAATAACAAGTGTTGGAGAGGTTGTGGAGAAAAGGGAGCCCTCATTCACTGCTGGTGGGAATGCACACTAGTGCAGCCACTATGGAAAACAGTCTGGAGGTTCCTCAAAAAATTAAAAATAGAGCTACTGTATGACCCAGTGACCTCTCTTTTGGGTATCTACCCAAAAAACTTGAAAACATTTATTCGCAAAGATATATGCACCCCTATGTTCATTGCGGCATTACTCACAAGCCATGGAAACAACCAAAGTGTCCTGTGATAGAGGACTGCGTAGAGAAGATGTGGGACATGGACACAATGGACACTACTCAGCCATAAGAAAGATGAAATGCTGCCATTTGCCACAACATGGATGGGCCTTGAGGATATCATGCCAAGTGAAATAAGTCAGGCAGAAAAAGCTAAGAACCATATGATTTCACCCATATGTGGGATATAAAACTGAAACTCGTGGACACAAACAGCAGTGTGGAGGTTGCCAGAGGGAAGGGGGTGAGGAGTGGGAGGTGAAGAGGGTCTTAATATATCGTGGTGGGAGAAGATATGGCTTTGGGTGGTGGGCACACAGAGCAATATACAGATCTTGTAACAGAAACCCACACCTAAAACCTATATGTTCATATTAACCATTGTCACCCCAATAAATTTAATAAAGTGGAAAGCAATTAAAAAAAAAATCAAAGATAACCCGTGCCACTGTGGCCAGTGTCTCAATGGTTAGAGCATCAGCCTGTACACTGAAGGGTCATGGGTTTGATTCTCAGTCAAGGGCACATACGTGGGTTGCAGGTTTGATCCCCAGCCCCCTGTCAGGGCACATGCAGGAGGCAACCAATCAATGTGTCTCTCTCACATCAATGTTTCTCTCTCTCTCTCCCACCTTCCCTCCTTCCCTTCCACTCTCTAAAAGTCAATGGAAAAAATATCCTCTGCTGATTAACAACAAAAAAGATAACCTGGGTCCGGCCGGGCGTGGCTCAGCAGTTAAGCATTGACCTAGGATCCAGGAGACTGAGGTTCAATTCCCGGTCAGGGCACAGGCCCGGGTTGCGGGCTCCATCCCCAGTCGGGGGCATGCAGGAGGCAGTCAATCAATGACTCTCATCATTGCTGTTTTTCTCTCTCTCCTCCCTTCCTGTCTCTGAAATCAATAAAGATATATATATTTTAAAATTTTTTCAAAAAGATAAACTGGGCCAATAATTATTAATAATGAAATAGTCATAACAGTTTAATGTTCCTTTAGTAGTTCAATTTTAGTGGGTGACAAAAGGGAAGAGAGTCCAAATACTTAGTGATGTTGGAAACGATCCTCACTCTTACATATGAAACAGTCTAAACAGCGAAATGTAGTCCCTCTCTTATTGTCATGGCTAATAAAAGCAATTCCTGAAATTGCATATTATTTTGTAAAGTTTTTGGCTAAATAAAATGAATTTTTTTTAATCCTCACACGATATTTTTTCCATTGCCTTTCAGAGAGAGTGGAAGGGGGAGAGAGAGAGAGACACTGATGTGAGAGAGACACATCGATTGGTTGCCTCCCGCACGCGCCAGGACTGAGGCCAGGGATGGAACCTGCAATGGAGACATGTGCCCTTGGCCGGAATCGAACCCAGGACCCTTCAGTCCGCCAGCCAGCGCTCTAACCACTGAGCCAAACTGGCCAGGGCAGAATGAATTTTTAAGTTGTATCCATGTCAGTTGGTCGTAAGATCACATTTTGTCATTCAGATTAATCACCAATGCAGCATTCAGAAATCTTATCTATTTCTCCACAAGAGACCCCAACATTATGTTGCATTTCCCAGCATTTAGTTGGGTTTCTTCACACTAGCAAATAGGTAATTGTGGGAGCACTAAATTATTTTTAAGCTGAGAAAGAACAGCTAAGTCCCAGAGGCCATGATGAGTTCGGCGCCGTCAGCTTTGAGACAGATAAACATCAGGCCCTGCTGGGGGACGGCGGCAACTGCCCCCGGAGCCTGACAAAGTGAGTCACAGCACCCCGATCCACGGCGGGCGGCGCTGGCTCAGGCGGAATGAATCGGAAATACCCAGGAAATCCTCCCACAAAGAGTTAAAACACTTGTCCATCAAGGAACGTTAATAAACTAGTTTTTACCTAAAGTCAAGATATTTTTCAGATGTCCAGGGAAAATCAATGTAATAAGAAATGCCTGACTCTTCCAGGAAACAATGATGTCCCATATTGTGTACCAGTGGAGTTTCTCTGACACCTAAAATATGTATTTACGTCATCCCACAACTACACAAAAACAAAATCAGCAGGGAAAACCGCCCCACTGATGATTGGCAATCCCACAGTTCCTCTCCATCTGACCAGCATTCGCCAGACAGCAACACTGCAGACTTGCCCGTGGAATTCAGAGACTGCAGAACCCCAGCCACTTCAGCTCCCTAACCCCAGGAAAGGCTCCTGCCAAACACTCGAATCCTCCGTTGGCTACCCTTTCATGGTCAAATCCCACCGTTCAATAAAGCATCCCGCTCTCAAACTGGGTATCAGATTCCACCTGTAAAGACCATTTCAAACTTATTGCTTTCACTTTTGCATACAGGTTTCCAATCTTTTTTTCAACTTTATTTACACAATACGTTTGCTCTCTGACAGATCTCCCCCGTTTTCCCTAGACGCACACCAAAGGGCAAAACGGCAGTGGGCCAGGGGAGTAGCTTCAGTTTTACCTTCTCTCCTTTTAGATCCAGGTATCCCCCTGCTCTTTAACGGCACTTACCGCATATTCTTCTCCTTGTTCCATTTTTTCCAGATGAGCAATCAGAAGGGTTCCTATGACTTCATTTCTTACACACAGGGTTTGGGTGTCCTGCTTGTTCAACAGCAGCAGTCTCCTTATAAAAACCTTGCACATGGTCCCTTCTTTGGCTTAGCGGTCACCATGTTATACCTCTGTCTGTGAAAAAAGAAAAACCCATGTCCTGACCTTAGTTTAATATGTCATCACAAACAGGGAAATAAAATTGTAGCAGGAAGCACCCTATGCACCTATTTGCCTGCACTTAAAGGGAGTGAACAGAGGCCTGAGAAAAATATGTTTGGCCTCCCTTTTCTGTAGAATTCTGGTCTTGTGCCCGCTTTTAGGGTTCAGGAGGGAGGAAGTGCCGGCTGTATTAGTTATAGGTCAACACCTGAATGGAGACGGAGGAGAAAAGCGTGGGAGGGGAGTAAGAAAGCAGTACCTATGCATGTGGTGCCAAATCAATTGTTGGGGGTGGGAGTGGGTGGGGTTTCTTTGTTTATACATATTTTTTATTGATTTGAGAAAGGAAGGGGAAGAAAGAGAGAGAGGGAGAGAGAGGAACATCGATGTGAGAGAAAAACATTAATTGGTTGCCTCCCTTACACTCCCCACCGGAGTTCGAACCCCCAACCTTTTGGTTTATGGGACAATGCCCCAACCAACTGAGCCATCCAGCCAAGGCTAACTGAATGGACGCATGATGATCACTGTCACAAAGAAAGTTTGAATCCAAAATTACATGCCACAGGTACCAAGTTACAACATTGATCTCGTAATGTAAAGGACCGGAATGATTTCACATTTTGTCTTGATAGTTCTGAGCTAGGAATAGCAAAAAGTTACACTCATACTGCTGTTAAAGTCCTTATTTAGCCTATTTCCATGGAAACTGAAAGCAGATCTCTCTCCCTCTCCCTCTCTCCCTCTCCCTCTCCCTCTCCCTCTCTCCCTCTCCCTCTCCCTCTCCCTCTCCCTCTCTCCCTCTCCCTCCCTCCCTCCCTCTCTCTCTCTCTCTCTCTCTCACACACACACACACACACACACAGAGGAAGAAACCATCTAGAGTTTGTGTGTGTGTGTGTGTGTGCGCGCGCGCGTGTGTGTGAGCATCCACAGGATAATTTCTGTGCGGAGACGCTCTCATCAGCGATAACTCTCCAACAAATGGAAGGAAGGCCAGGCTGCCTTCCTTTATCAGAAGCCCACCGACGACGCAGAAGAGACCCAGTTCCGAAGAGTAAGCGAACCACCCCAGGCCTTCGCTACCAGTTCCCTGGAGAATGCCATTTCATAAGCACATGTTCAATTAATTTAGTTAACTAACTTGGAACTATTTTATGGTAGGAAGATATCCACAGGAACTAAATTTAATCCCTTGGATTTTTGCCCACTTTGCTTTACTCTCAAGCATCGGCATTTCCCTAAATAGCCCAGAAAATAAGAGCCACGGGAAAAGAGAAAATGAATGAGTTAATTTTAATATTTGAACATATACTTAGTTAAATTTCCATCTTAATGGAAAAATAATATGAGCACATTCCAGATTTATGGAGATATTTAGTAAATGATTCTTAGTCCCTGTCTCCCTCGAAGAAAGACCAAAACGCATGTTTCTGCCTATAAAAGGGCACTGCTAAAACCGATAGTACGTTTGGAAAAAGAATGAATACTGCCACTCTCCATATCCCCCCAGTGATGTCATCAGGCAACCTGGATATCTTCTATAGACAATTTTTGATAGGGGGAAATACTTTACTTTCCAATTCTGTTCCCTTTTTCCGTAAGAAAAGATAAAAATCAAATTTCTTTGAAAAGAATTCCACTTTAAAATGGATTACAGATGATGATTTTGGATCTTAAATTAGATTCTCTTACTACACCCCTCAGTAAAGTTGGTGAGTTTTACAACTCAAGAAGCATTTTAGCTTTTTCTGGAATCCAAGACAGGATGAAGAGCTGTATGTTTCAGCTGGCAAAGATCAACAGGGTTGCAGGACAAAACTCATGTCTGCTCTTGAACATGAGAGTTTTTTTAAACCTTACTGCAGTGTATTCTCATTGGTGCTTCATACTTGACTGAGTAGGCTCATATAAGAATGAGGGTGCTGGCAGTCTGTGTTCAAAACCTGGGGATGGGTGGGCAATAATTTTTTAAAAAATATTTTATTGATTTTTAGAGGAAGAGGAAGGGAGAGAGAGAAACACCGATGTGAGAGAGCAACATGGATCAGCTGCCTCCTGCACGCCCCCACCGGGGATCGAGCCTGCAACCCAGGCATGTGCCCCGATTGGGAATCGAACCAGCAACCTTTTGGTACATGGGGTGATGCCCAACCAACTGAGCCACACAGGCCAGGGTAAGGGCAACAATTTTACTTTATAAGTTGGAAAAGTCATTTCTTAGGATTAAAATATCAATCAAGAGTGAAGAGTGAGGGGTGGAAAAACTGAAAGTTCTCATCACCAAGGCATGGCTCAAGATGCCAGGCCCCTTCCGCTTGGGGACAAGTGCTGTCTCCCCCAGGGTACTACACTGAGATGACATTTCATCATCTACATGAAAATCTTCATTTCTGCAGAAAGCATCGCTGATTCACAAGAATATATTTTAAAAATCCATTGAGTCACACATAGCAAGTCACCAAATTCAAAAACATCCATTGAGAGGGAGCCCTAAAAGAATGTGTAATAAATACCCATCCACACAGCTTGAATAGGAACACAGATGTTGAATCTGTAAGAATGTTGAGTCCCATTAATTGACAGCCATGAAATAAAAGATCCCTGGCTGTTCTATTTGTCTGTGTTTATATCAATTAAGAAATGTGAGGTTGTTAGCAAAGGGGCCCACTTAATTTTTCACTTCAGTTGACCTTGTGTTATAGAAAAATGACCAAAAAAACCAAAACCACCTAGAAGTACTGAATGTCGTGAACAGGCCTTCACAACTGACCTTCCACGGCCTGTACCACAGCCAAGGATAGAGGAGAGCACCCTTGAGAAGTAACTCTCAAAATGCACTTGTGCGGGAGCCCCCACTTTCACCTGCGGCCATCATCTAGTCTCCACTCCCTGCCACCCTCACCTCTTCCTGCTCCTCAGGCTTCACCTCTCAGCAAGGAGGACAAGAGCGCCCCCATCCACAGAGTGGCATCATCCTACTGCTCCTCTGCCCTCTCACCGGGCATGGCCCCGCCTGAGGTCACTTAATCTTTGTACTTATTTTTCAAGCAAACACGGGGGGCCTACAGGTGTCCCATTTCATTAACAAGTGATTGAGGATCAGGAAGCTATAAAACCTGTCATAGGAGCATCTCATTCGCAGGAAGGGTAAAGCCAGTCCCTCTTGTGGTTTCTGCCAGACTGTCATTTCTCCAGTGCCCACAACGCGTACCATGCTTTGCTTCCAAAATACTTCCCCTCTGAAAGGAGTTAAGCCATAATTTATCCCTGTAACTCTATGCCCTTAGCACTCAAAAACTACTCAAATGGCCTGTCCTAGGGCAGTGAGTCGATCAACAGTATCTCTCTATATGGAGGCCAGCATGTTACAAGGCCATAAAAGATTACTTCCTTTAGGGGATTTTTTTCTACGTTCTCTTGTCTGTGTCACTCCAGATCCTTGCTTGCCTTTCAAGCTTGATGAATGAAGGGGCTCATGGTGAGAACAGTTATTTGCTATCAGCAAAATTTAATAGCACTCAGTTAATTTAAAGGAAAAAACAGATTTCTTTCAATGTTAAAGTCTGCCTGAATCATTCACCTCTGCAACGGAGGTGTGCCTGGCAGCTAATGGGTTATTTTTGTTTGGGATGCATTATGGCAGGCTGCCATGACATTACATATTCCACCAAAGGACTGAAAGCTAATTCAAGAAGGAGCTGGACCATGGAAGTCCAGCAAGCTGTGTATTTATTTGTCCCATTCAGAATTATTTATCATTCCTGGTGTGTGGGGAAACACCTTTGCATTAAGAACTATAATTATACGGATTACAATTGAGCATGAGTTTAAAGAGAAAACAACAGCACAAGTCACGTTTGCATGTACAATTAGTGATACAATCATAAAATATATCTGGCCAATACTGAGGACAGTGATTCCCAAACTTACAAAGTTATGGTACCCTTGTTTCTTGAGTTTCTGATGACTCCATATTTAACTGCAACGCCCTAAAGTAGCTTACTTTTTTTAAAAAAAAAAATTTGTCTATTGATTACAGAGAGAGGAAGGGAGAGGGGGGGAGAGAGAGAAACATCAATGATGAGAGAGTCATTGATCGGCTGTCTCCCGCACGCCCCCTGCTGGGGATGGAGCCCGCAGCCCAGGCATGTGCCCTGACTGGGAATCGAACCTTGATCTCCTGGATCCTAGGTCGATGCTTAACCGCTGAGCCACGCCAGGCGGGCAAAGTGGCTTACTTTTAACTAGATTAAAATTTATTTTGCTTTGGAGGTTTCACATTTTTTAAGAATTCCATGACAACCTTCAAGGTCCCTGAAAGACAGCTGCAGCACTGAAATAAAATCTGAAGGGAATAATCAGTGATTCAGGGTTTTAAGAATTAAACAATATACATTTAAGCTAAGCCAATGTTCTTTAGGTTTCCATGGCTAAAAATAGTTTGCCTCTTTTTCAAAGCATTTTGTTACAAGTCACCCAGATTTAGCAAGATTCTGGGTCGTTGGGCTTCTCAAACTTTGGCAGAAGAATCACCTGCAGGGCTTGTTCAAACAGATGGGTGGGCCTCACTCCCAGAGATTCTTCAGTAGGTGTGGGGTGCAGCGCAGGAATTTGCATCTCTAATAGTTGTCATTTGATATGATGCGGCCAGCCCCTGGATCACAGACTCTAAAGGATTCTTCACAAACCTGAAGTCTACATTATGTGACAAGACAAAGCCCCAAACTCCTTACTTTTATTCGTGGTGTATAATAAGGACAAAAAAAGCAACTGCAATGTTTGCTCTCACTGTCATCACTGTCATGGGAGCTATAAGGATGCACCTAGAGACAATGACCATACCCACTGAGGATGTGGACACCACGGCAAAACTAAAATCAGCTTCCAGAATCAGCCACTTAGGTTAATGCCATAGCCCCAGGGAGCAGCTGACCACTTGGTTCCGGTCGATTTTGACTGTTGGCTTTCCTGCCTCTGATTCACAAATACCTAGGACAGGTATTTAAACTAGGGCGGAAAATTCTGTGGACATAAGAATATTGCCTGCGACTATGAACGGCCCCCAGGAAAAGGTAAACAAACCTAGACAGGCAGGCAGGCAAGTGAACCCGGAGACTGCAGGGTGAAAAAGTCACCCACGTGTGTTCTCTCTCCCAGGTACTCAATACATAGGTTGATGAATTTTTTTCTTTACCAAAGTTCCACTAAATTAACTGATTAGCATGGGTGGGGAGGTGATGAGAAAATAAAATACCGTCTTGATTAAAATAAGCAGTAGTTGTTATTATGTTGACAGGTTAGGCGGAAAGAAACAAACGTTTGTCAGAAACAAACAAACCTCCAAGTACCAGCCCTGCCTTCATTCCACGAGCAGTTCAGCCCAGAAGTTGGTACACTTATTAGTTTCCCTATTTACTGTAAGAAAGTTAAGGCCCAGAAAGCTTAAGTAACATGCCCAAGGTTATTATGCTACTAAATTGCAGGTCTGGGCTTCAACAAAATCATGCCTTTTTCTCTACACGTACCAGTCCTGCTGACGCAGCTTCTCTTACCACCACGAACTAACATTTACTGAGTGCTTTCTGCACATTTGATATATACAGGGGCGGACAAAAGTAGGTTTATAGTTGTAAAACAAATAATGCAATAGCAAACAATAATACAAAAATAAATCCTATGTTTCACATAATCACAAGTGTAAGCCTACTTTTGCCCACCCCTGTATTGTCTTCCAGTACGCACAACAATCCTATAAGATAGGCACTAATATTATTCCCATCTTACAGATGAGAAAACTGAGGTGCTGAGATGTTAAGTAACTTGCCCAAATCACACAGAATGAGTGGTAGAGCTGGGATTTGATCCTTGGCAGCAAGAATCTAGGCCCATGGTCTCAACTACTACTATTACTATTATGTTGCCTGCCCCACTGCACATAGAAAAGGAACAAAATGAAAATAATTTCTTAATATATTTCTTTCATGTTATAATCAGAGAAATGATCTATTCTTTCTATTATCTTTCAAGAGTGGAGGGCATATTACATTTGATAATGACATTGTAATTTTGACTCATTCCATTTATCCTAAAAGAGAAAGCATCAACCATGTACATATGCCAGTTCTGGAATTGCTGTAGGATCATATCTGCCACATGAACTACTGGGATAAGACATTATTCATTCACACAATCATCAAATATCTTCGAACACTTATTTATGTGATAGGCACAGGGGACAGCTGTGAACATGGCAGACATGCCGCTGCCATCACAAAGCTTACAGCTCAGCATGACATCCAAACAAGTAAAGAGGTTATTAAAATACAGAGCGCTGAGTGTTCGGATGTGGATGGAGTAGGATGGTATGAGAGAACACAGAGGATGCACCTCGTCTAGACATGGCAATAAGGTAAGTCTTTCTAGGTGAAATGACCTTTAGAATGAGGTAAAGGCAATGATGGATTGGTAAAATGGATTTCCAGGGGGGAAAAGCCCTGATTTGTAGTGCTTGCCAATTTTTAAAATATAAATACTCCAACCATGGCCAATTTTAAGCTACTAATGTGACATCGCTGATCATGGAGTTGGGAAGAGAGGTACAGAATTAGCTCTCACAAACTGGTACGAGCAAGCCCCAGCAAACCACTGGAAATGCTCCATCAACTGTTTTATCTCCTCTTCTAGATTATTACAATAAGCCTATGACCAACCATGGCTCTCCTGCTAACCTCTTCCCAGCTATACCGCCATCGTGCCTCTTTTGCATATAAAACTTGGAATGATCACCATCTTAGCTTGGCCTGCCGTAACAAAATACCATAGACTGAGTGGCTCATAAAAAACAGACATTTATTTCTCACAGTCCTGGAGACCGGAAGTCTGAGATCAGAGTGCCAGCATGGCTGGGTTCTGGTGACGGCCCTGTTCCAGTTTGCAGACTGCTAAACTCTCACTGTGTCCTCAAGTCATGGAAAGAGGCAAGGGATCTCTCTGGTGTCTCCTTTATAAAGGAGCTAATCCCATGGAAGGAGACTTGACTTGGGGTGGTGAACACACAATACAATGTAGAGATGATGGATTATAGAATTGTACACCTGAAATCTATATAATTTTATGAACCAGTGTCACCCCAATAAATTCAATAAAAAAGTAACAAGTTAAATAAAGGAACTAATCCCATTCATGATGACCTAATTGCCTGCTATAGCTCCACTTCCTAATACCACCACCTTGGGCATTAGGTTCTTAACATATGAATTCTGGGTGGACACAAACATTCAGACCATAGCACTCACCATTGTATATAAAAACAAATTTCTTGGCATAACATATAAGACTCTTCATTGGCTGGCCTTGCCTGTCCATTCAGTCTCAACTCCTGCCACCTTTTCCTGTGCCTGCTATGGACTAGCCCTTCTGAATAGTCATCGCTGACCTGTTAATCCTAGAACATACCATCTGCTCTCCCCACTCCCACAGGATAAAAATATAAGCTACTATTCATTGAGCAGTAACTAAATGCCAGGGAAGGTGCCAAGCACTAGAAGCACAAAGATAAATAAGACACAGTCCAGAACTCAGCAATAGGATGGGCAGACACACGTGTAAAATCCTTATTATAATGGTTTAAGACGAACACAGTACCTACAGGGATGGATACAACACATAATCAGGAACAATATAAATACTAACCAAACCCTAATAAAATAGCCTGGAATGTGGTAGGTGCTAAATAAGTATTTGTTAAATACATGAATTAGTGACATAACAATGCCAGATCAGTGTATCATTTGAGACATGTTGTACAAGAATTATTATAAGCTTTCAGAGAAGGGTCAGCTCACTCCTTATTGGAGAGAAGACCAAAAAAATTATTTTTATAAGATGATTTATAAAGAAATGAGTCCTGAAAGACATCTCTAGGGGCCCACTGAGCCTCCAGGTCTTCAAAGCTTTCCAGATTTCTGCAATGAGCTATGGCTTCCATAAGACTCACCCTTAAGGTTTAACAATGACATAGATTCCAGCCAGTTCACTAAGAGGTACTTCCCAGGCATGTTAATTTCTAAAAATCTTCCCAAAGTTCTGATATGCATCCCTGATTTAGAGCCACTGCACAGAACCTACACTCCAGCAAAAAGCAGCACTGTGATTATTTATTGAGAGGAGAAGGGAAGGGAGACAGACAGGGCCTTGGCGAAGTCAACCTTTTGGTAACCTCCTTTCTCTAATGACAGCTACTCACAGATCTTCCCTGCAGCAGAGGCTACCCTGCTGCTGGCCTTTGCCCACCAACATTTCAGGTGAGGCTTGCTATCATTACAGCTGCCTTAAACTGAAGTTGGTGAGGGTTATTCATTTATTTTGGGCCTCTGAACATGCAAAACAAGGTGTCCAGAGGTCCTTGAGAAGAAGGCCTCAAGTATCTGTTCTTGTTATAATGCTACTGCTTAAAGGGGTACAAAAAAGAAGTGGAGAAATGGAGGGGAGAGAGTGGAGAAGAAAGAACTTCATTACAGCTCTGCCAAAAAAAAAAAAAAAAAGCCACTGTCAAGATGTGCACAACACTTCAATCTGGTCTGGACAAAGCTAGGAGTGTCTTTCAAAAGGGCTAAAATCAGACAGGTTTTTATCTCCCCATTTTTCTTCTCTGGGAAGACTCTTCAGCCCAAGGTTTCTTATCTACCTTAGTTATTTACTTACAGTAATTAAAACAAAGCCCAAGCTATCCCAGGTGACTGTCTAAAATTCTGGTACTTAATGGAAAACTGTTACATTTAAATTTTGATTTTATTCAAAATGCAAACCGTCAGTGTCTTTTCACAGTTCAAAGTAATACACACAATCACTGTAAAAAAAAAAAATTAAATACCACAAAAATGAAAAAGCTAAAACAAAGTCCCATCCACCTCCAGGAGAAACTTCTCTGCTATCTATCCTGGTGGTAGTCTTGCTAACTTTTCATATGTAAGTAAACTAAATACACTTACTCCACACCACATACTATTCTGTAGCCTTTTTCAAAAGTACTTAGTAGATTGTGGTATTATTCCCATGTTAATGCCTATAAATACAGCCTGTCCTTTATTTTTTAATCTTTCATTTTTAAATAAAAACTGTAATATATTTGAGAGATACAACATAATGATTTGATATACATATACATAGTGAAGTGTGACTACTGCAGTCAAGCTAATTAACATAGTTACATTTTTTGGTGTGTAGTGAAACAGTTACCTTTTTTTGGTGTATGGTGAGAGCACCTGAAATCTCTCTCAGCAAATTTCCATCTTTAATATTATTAACTAGAGTGGTCATGCCATCCATTATATCTCTAGACTTATTTATCCTACGGAACTGCAACTTTGTGCCCTCTGACCAACATCTCCCCATTTTCCCCACGTTCCCACCCCTGGTAACCACCCCTCTCCTCTCCACTTCTATGTATTCAATTTGTTTTAGGTTCCACATATCAGTGAGATCATGCAGTTTTTTTCTATCTGTATCTGGCCTATTTCGCTTAGCGTAATGTCCTACAGAGTCATCCAAGGTTGTCACAAATGGCAGGATCTGCTTTTTAAAGGAATAATATTGCATTGTATTTATATACCATGATTTCTTTATCCATTCATCCATCAGTAGACACTCAGTGTGTCCTTAAAAATAAACACCTATTTTTCTATTGTATGAATGGACATTTGGGTTCATGCCAGTTTTGTTATTATATACAGCACTAAAATACAACACCCTTTGGATATTTATATTATTATTTCTTTAGACTAATTACATAGAAGTGAATTCTTGGGTCAAATATGGTAAACACATTTTAATGCAAGCTTGTCTTCCAGAAAGGTTAGTCAATTTAGATTGCCTCCATAGTGCAAGAGATTGCCTACTGCCTCACATCTGCAGCCTCTGGCTATTAGCAATCTTTTTCATCTTTGGCAGTATGATAGGTGAAAAAAATAACACCATATTGTCATTTTAATATGTACTTCTCTAAAAAATTCATACTTCTCTAGTTAGTGAGAAATTAAGCACCTTCTCTTGTTTACTAGCTTCTATGTGAACTTCTTTTGAAAACTGCTTATGTAAATCTTTGCCTATTTTTCTATTTAAGTGTTTGTTTTATTAATTTGTAAAATTTTTTATATAATCAGCACATGTTCTTACCCTGTGACATCTTTGGTTGTTATTTGTTTTTTAAAATTGTTTTAGTGTTGTCATGCCAATAATTTAGTAGTAGTAGTAGTATTTCTATGTGGTCAAACTGACCCGGTTTTTCTTTATTTTTTTAATTGAATTTATTGGGGTGACCTTGGTTAATAAAATTATATAGGTTTCAGGTGTACAATTCTATAATACATCCTCCATATACTGGATTGTGTGTTTGCTACCCCAAGTTAAGTCTCCTTCCACCACCATTTATCCCCCATATACCCTCTTCTACCTCCCCCTCCCCTTCCCCAGTTTTTCTTTAATGTGGTAAAACCTTGAGGCCAAACTAAGGAAATCCTTCACCCCCTCCAAAAATTCAAAGTGATTTTTCTATTTTTTTCCTGTAATATTTATTTATATAGTGTTATTT
Source organism: Miniopterus natalensis (assembly GCF_054644295.1). Taxonomy (NCBI): domain Eukaryota; kingdom Metazoa; phylum Chordata; class Mammalia; order Chiroptera; family Miniopteridae; genus Miniopterus; species Miniopterus natalensis. The sequence goes on along the minus strand of NC_142103.1, from coordinate 93,905,522 downwards.
TCCACATTTAACTATTTAAGCCTTCTGGGACTTACTTTTCTAATGGTCTGAGGAAGAAACCAACTTTTCCTCTCCAAATGGATATCCAAATGTCCTAACCCTACCAACACTATTTTATGAGCTACCCTTCTTTTATTTTCAGATAGCTTTATGTGTTTAGCTACATTCATCTCGAAGGTAAGTGTTAAATGTCAGCGGAGTTAGTCTCGGATATTGCTTTTTTGTGCGTGTAGTTATAAGTTTAGACCCTTTGGGTTATGGGAAGCCAGAAGTAAATTTAGTAGATCTACCACACATTGATCTCCACAGAAGTAAATGGTCTTATTATATAACCCATTTATACCAGGTAATCCTCAGTAGAATGAACACTTAGATAGTTTACTCAACTGCTTTTCAAACTGCTCTGAAAACATACGAGGCACATAATACTGAGTAATGTAAACGAAATTGCATTGATGCCGAATGCAACTGCAACACCAAACTAGCTTAAAATCTGACACTCTGCCTTTTAAAAAACTAAAATTTTCCTTTACTTACTTTTCTAGAGAAAGCTTCCCATTCTCCAGTGTGAGACAGTTTAAAGCAAGATTTGCTCAAAGTAAATGGCAGGATTCCACCTTTTTTCCATTTACGACAACATGGATGGACCTTGAGGCTAAGTGAAATAAGTCAGATGGAAAAAGACAAATACCATATGTTTCATTCAGATGTGGAATGTTAAAAACAAAACAACATACAAACAAAGAACAAACTCATAGAGGCAGACAACAGATTGGTGGTTACTAGCAGGGAAAAGGGGGGGAAGGAAGGAGAAATGGGTAAAGAGGGTCAATGGTACGATGATGGGAGGAAATTAGACTTTGGTAGTGAGTACAATGTAGTGTATACAGATGGATGTTGAATTATAATGTTGTACACCTGAAACTCATATAATGTTATAAACCAATGTTACCTAAAAGAAAAAAATTTAAGATTTGATCAAACCAAGTATCAAAGGCTAAATGATATCAATAAAGATGTTAATATAAATTAACATATTCATGGTGTTTGAAATTAGTACTGTGATTCTTACATAGTCTACTCAACTGCTTTTCAACTGCAAATATATATATACACACACATATATATTCCCCCAAAAATGTATACACATTTTAACAGTTGATAGCTCAATTTTGAAAATGAAATGGATTTTAATAAACACTCCTTTATAATTATTCAAAGCATGTATATATATTTTTTGGCACACCCTATATATATATATATACACATTATTTTTACCCACTGGATAGATATCAATCTTTTTATAAAGTCACACCTCCAGAAAAAAGCATTTTTCAATGAGAAATCATCAATGAATGGGCTTCAAATGGCTGGTTCCACTAGCACCTGAATCATATCCATTTTTTTACATCTACTAAGACAAACAGAATTAGTTTGGTCTCTAGGACCAGTATGTCCTTGATCTTTGGGGTTCTGTGGTGTAAATACGAGACTCCACAAATCTAAACAGTTTCATACGTCTCATCTGTATAGATACCACTATTTTTTCCAGCTATAGGTAGGTGCTGTTTGATAAATAAAATACATATTCATTTTAAAGTAATGGTGAAATTATAATGGCTTTGGGACTAAGGATTTTAAGTTACCAGATTAAGATGGTTTTTAATACTGAAATTTTTCAATAAATTTTACTTAAAAATGACTTTCACCCTTTAGAAATCTGAGACATATTATTTCAGTCTGCTGTTTCAGTTATCCGTTGCTCTATAACAAATTACCTGAAAATTTAGCAGCCTAAAGCAGGAATCTTTTTTTTAATGTTTCAGAATTTAGGGGGTTCAATTGGCAAATGGGTTGGTCTGGAGAGTCCAACCTTGGCAGGGATACCTTGAATGCTGGGCTCAGCTGGAACCATCGACCAGAGTGCCCACATGCAGCCTTTCCAGCCTGGTGGCCTCAGGGTGGTTGGATTTCATAAATAGTGGCTCAGAGCTCCAAGAGAGAGTGTTCCAAGAAGCAGAAAGTAGAAACTGCCAGGCTCCTCAAGGCTGGGACTGAAAACTGGCACAGTGTCACTGCCACCATATTCTATTGGTCAGTCACTCATAGAAACTGCCCAGATCCAAGGGTCACAGACATTAACTCTTGAATGGAAAAGGTTCGGAGAATTTACAGACATCTTTAATTTACCACATACACTTACTTCTGGCTAGGAGTTGTCATAGCTCTTGAATTCAAAAAGATGGCCAACTATTAATAATCTTCCCAACCCTATTCCTACCTCATTCACCTCCTCCCCAAGTTTAGGTCAGCCATACTGAAGCAATAAAAATCTCAATAAAAAAATCCATAGATCTACCCAGTACTGATGGTCATACTCATCTGCTGAGGAGCCTGCTTTCTGATTTAAAACTATGTTGTAAGGGGGGGGGGGGGGGAATGACAGGTGGGTAGGTGGGGAGAGATTAACCAAAGAATTTATACGCATATATGCATAACCCATGGACACAGACGATAGTGTGGGGAAGGCCTGGGGCAAGGGGTGGGTGCGGGGTAGAAGGGGTCAATGGGGAAAAAGGGGGACATCTGTAATACTTTCAACAAAAGGACAAATTTTAAAAAACTATATTGTAAAGCTATAGTAATCCAAAAAGTATGGTACTGCCTGGCTGGGCATGGCTCAGCAGTTGAGCGTCGATCCAGGTGATCAGGCTTCGATTCCCAGTCAGGGCACATGCCCGGGTTGCTGGCTCACTCCCCAGTCGGGGGCGCACAGGAGGCAGCCGATCAATGACTCTCTCATCATTGATGTTTCTCTCTCTCTCCCTCTCCTTTCCTCTCTCTGAAATCAATAAAGATATATTAAAAAAAAAAAAAAGTATGGTACTGACATAAAAACAGGCATATAGATCAGTGGAACAGAGTAGAGAGCCCAGAAATAAATCCACAAATATATGGTCAACTAATTTTTGATAAGTGTACCAAGAATACACAATAGAAAAAGGACAGTCTCTTCAATAAATGGTGTTAGGCAAACTGGATATTTACATGCAAAAGAATGAAACTGGACCCCTATCTTACACCAGTTATAAAAATTAATCCAAAATGGATTAAAGACTTAATGTAAGACCTGAAATCATAAAACCCCTAGAAGAAAAATAGGGGGAAAGCTTCTTGTCATTGGTCTTGGCAATGATTTATTGGATAAGACACCAAAACCACAGGCAATAAAAACTAAAATAAACAAGTGGGGCTACTAAAGAACTTCTGCACAGCAAAGAAATCAAACTATAAAATGAAAAGGCAACCTATCAAATGGGAGAAAATATTTGCAAACCATATATCTGATAAGGGGTTAATATGTAAAATATACAACTAAAGAGCAAAAAAGCAAATAATCCAATTTTTTAATCCTCACCCGAGGATATTTTTCCATTTCTTTTCAGAGAGAGTGGAGGGGGGGGGGAGAGAGAGAGAGAGAGAGAGAGAGAAACATCGATGTGAGAGAGACACATCGATTGGTTGCCTCCCGCACAAGCCACAACCAGGACCAGGGATGGAGCCTGCTACAGAGGCACGTGCCCTTGGCCGGAATCAAACCCAGGACCCTTCAGTCCGAGGGCCCACGCTCTAACCACTGAGCCAAACCGTCCAGGGCACAAATAATCCAATTTTTAAATGGGGAAAGGACCCAAATAAACATTTTTTTCAAAGAAGACATATAAATGGCCAATAGGTACAGAAAAAGGCACTAAACGTCACTAACCATCAGGGAAATGCAAATCAAAACCACAATAAGATGTCATCTCATAGCTGTTCGAATGGCTATTATAAAAAAATACAAGAGATAACAAATGTTGGTGAGGATATGGGAAGAAAGGGAACCCTTATAACACTATTGGTCGGAATGTTAATAGGAACAGCCGTTATGGAAAACAATATAGAGGTTCCTCAAAAAATAAAAAATAGAACTACCGTATGATTCAGCAATCCCATTCCTGAGTATATATCCAAAGGAAAAGAACTCAGTACCTTGAAAAGATATCTGCACTCCCACGTTCATTGCAACACTATTCCAATAGCCAAGATATAGAAACAACTTAAATGGCCTTCGAAAGATAAATGGATAAAGACAACGTGACATATGATGACAGAAAGGAACAGTACTCAGCCAGACAAAAAAAGGAAATTCTGCCACTTGCAACAACATGGATACGCCTAGAAGGCTTATGCTAAGTGAAATGGGCCAGACAGAAGAAGGCACATGCTGCATGGTATCACTTACACCTGGGATCATTTTTTAAGTTGATTTCATAGAAACAGAATAGAATGGTGGTTTCCAGGGGCTGAGGGGAGGGATAATGGGGAGGTGTAGGACAAAAGGTACAAACTTTCAGTTATAAGGAGAATAAATTCTGAGGATCTAAAGCACAGCATAGTAACTATAGTTAATAATACTGTATTGTACACTTGACAGTTGCTGAGAGTAGATCTTAAGCATTCTCACCACAAAAAAAGGGGGAAAAGAGTATGTGAGCTGATGGATGTATTAATTATCTTGACCTTGGTAATCATTCAATAATGTGCGTGTATGTGTATGCGTATGTGTGTGTGTATATATGAAATCATCACACTGAGTACTTTAAATATATACAATTATATTTGTCAATTTCTCCCTAATAAGTTAGAAACACTGATAGCAATATATAGTCATTTATATGAAAATAAGTTAAAAAATATGAGCCATAAACGGCGAAGTTGGGATACTCCCATTAAAAAATAAATAGCAGGTAGGCAGATAGATGGGTAGAAAGATAACCACAGACAGATGAAGAGAGAGCAAGAAGGCTCAGCTCTCGGCAGTGGTGAGGCATCTCCTCTATGTCTTTATTCACAAGTACTTGCCACACACATAAATAACACTCAAGTTTCCTCTTCTTTAAAAAAAACCCTCATTCAAATCCACGATCATCCCCCAAGAAGTGATCATTCTCTCTCCTTTTTCTCAAAAAGAAAAAAAAGCAAGCTTGTAAAAAGAGTAATATACATTCACTTTCAGCACTTTGTCACCTCCCATTCACAGTTTCCACACCTACTGCCCTGCAAAAAGAGTTCTTGTCTCAATCAACACCCTGAGCCACTGACATTGGTGATCCTGCTCATCTGACTGGTCTTCCCTGGTTTTCCTTCCCTCCCCTTCAGTCGCACAATTTTTTTTTATTGCTAAGAGACAGAGAGAGAGAGAGACTGATTTGTTGCTCCACTTATTTCTGCATCCATTGGTTGATTCTTGTATGTGCCCTGACTAGGGATCGAACCCGCAACTTTGGCCTATCGGGATGATGCTCTAACCAAGTGAGCTACCCGGCCAGGGCCTAGCCACATAATTTTAGTTGCCTCTCAAAGTGTGCTCTTTACATGCCCCTATCCTGAATATTGGTTTTTCCCAGGCCCTACCCTTGACCATGGAGAGGACTGTTGTCATTCCTTGTGGCTGACGTTTTCCTCCCATTATTTGACAGAGCCTGTTTCCCAGTGCGCATTCTGAAAATGCCAGTGACTTGCTTCCCCAGGATCCTTGGACACCAAGACATAGTCACATGATCTAGGCTCTGCCGATCACAATTTGAACCGGAAGCTATACTAGATGTTCCCATTCACCCTCTGTGGATCCATTTTCTACCCCTTTCTACCCTGCTCTGTGCCAAAGAAACTGGCCTCTAGACCCCACGTTCCTGGGCCTCCTTTGCCAGCTGCCTTCCCGTTGTGTTTCGCCAGTGAGAGACGCTGGCAGATCAGAGAGCCAGAGGAGGGTGCAGTTGAGGTACCCTTTCCCCCTCCTTCCTTGCTGGGATGCAGTTTGGCAATGGCTGTGTTCCTCCAGGTAAGGCCACGGCCTCTCTCCTATGACACTAGATCTTGCTGGGTCCTTGTAGTTGCTCCCTGCTGCTAGCTCCTGTGTGCCTCATCGTCTCTTCTGGTTCCTTTGAAAACAGTCCCTTCTTTAAAGTATCTTGGGTGACCCTTTTGAGCGTGCCACCTAGTTCCTGTCAGAACCCTGCCCAATACAGAAACTAATAACAGAACAAAGCAGGAACCCTGCTAAGTCCACCCCTGTGAAAAGTGGCTGGGTGAGGGTTTGCTGAGGTCTGTAGCGCTAGCAGCAATGGGATCTGCAGCAGGGCAGTCATCTGGCATGATTTGGAGCATTTCTCCTGGCTGTGGAACCTCCGTGCTTCAGTCTCAATTTCTATTCCTTGGAACTAAAGCCTTGACAGATCTAGCCCTCTTGTATTCTCTTCTCAGATCATAGTTCATTCTCTCTCTCCCTCTCCCTCTCCCTATCTACCTATCTATCATCTATCTATCTATCTATCATCTATCTATCTATCTATCTATCTATCTATCTATCTATCTATCTATCTATCTATCATCTATCATCATCTCCTTCTCTCCCTCCATTGAATTTAATTGAAGTTCAGGCACTGGTAGTTACCACTATTACAAGCTTCCTGAACTCCAAATTTGTTGACTCAGGTACCTACTAGACATTACCATATCACCATTTAAGTGTCATAAGCTCCTTAAATCCAATATTTCAGCCCGGCCATTGTGGCTCAATTGGTTGAGTGTCGTCCGTGCACCCAAAGGTCAATGGTTCGATTCCCGGTTGGGGCACATGCCTGGGTTGCAGGCTTGATCCCCAGTAGGGGGTGTGCAGGAATCAGCCAATGGCTGTTTCTCTCTCATCGAAGTTTCTCTCTCTCTCCCCCTGTCCCTTCCTCTCTCTATAAAATCAATAAAAACCTGCCAGTTTTCCGAGACTTCTAGTTCCTTCCTTTCTTCAGCTCCACCACCACGTGCAAACAGTCAGACCCTCCTAATTCTACTTCCTCCTATCACACTGACTTCTAGCTGCCAATTGCTGCGGTTCCAGTCATCAATTCGCATCACGGGAACTGCCCTCTGTCCACTCACACTCATTGCTTTACTCTTCCACCCAAAACATTCTAGAACTCCAGTCTAAAAGCCAGTGACTCCGTTAACGTCTTAAACAATGTCCACCTTGTCTCCAGTATCATTTTCTTGAATCACCACCCTAGGCTCCGGCCAGTTCACAAAAGGTTCAAATCATCTTGCTCACCTCCGTGCTACATTTCACACAGAGCTGCTTGGTGTTTTCTCAGCATCGAATATCTATTGCCAAGTTGAATGGCAGCCATTTTCCCCTTCAACACTCACAGGTCACCATCTCCTGACCACCCCCACCTTACAGATGGCCCGTGCCTGTGCACCCAGGCATGCCTCTCTCGTAGTATTTATCACACTACACTTTACTTTTGGTTTACTCATCTGTTATCCCTTCTAGATTGTGAACTTACTAAGAAAAGCCACAGTGCCTAAAACCCAGTATACACTTCATAGAATTATGCTGCATGAATTATATTTCCCAACCCAAATTAAGTTACACAAATGTAAGATGCCTGTATTGGGGAATGGAAATAAAAAAGCCAAGATATAACTACTGTCTCTAAGGAGAGGCACAGAAAGAGGCGCATACCCAAGGTGGAACTACCAAGCACTGAATCAAACATGGAAGTGGCTCTTATGGGAACATTTGGGGCCCTACCACAATACAGGAAAGCTCATTTGAGAGCAATAAAAGCTTCTTGGAGTCACTTGAAGGAGCATCATTTACAGAGCCACTTGCGTGAGGCTAGCCCTGTCGTATGAACAAATTTTATTTCGTATTCCAAGGTTCATTTGTATGAGACTGCTCCTCCGCAGCCGAACAGGAGAAGGGTCGAGCATCATCTGTGTCACCTCTGAACAGAAAGGACAGTGATGTATTCTCACTGCTGGGCATTTCACCATCTTCAAGCCCCTGTGAGAAATGTGGCATGCCTGTGTTTCTGCTGGTGTCAAATGGATGATTTCCAGTGACTGATGATGATGCCAACTGGCTTCCAAAGATCTCATATTTTGCGAAAATAATTCAGAAGTGTAAGGTCCAAAAGACGCCGTGAGAATAGTTCACAAAAAATACATTTTCCCAAGACATTGAGCAATTTTAAATAGAGTACGGTGTTTGTTTGTTTGTTTGTTTGTTTTGCAAATGTCCCAACTGAATTCAGGTCAAAAATTATTCATTCATTTACTGATACAGTTAGTCAGCAAACAATTATTAAGCAGTTCTTATGCACCTTGATGGTACAGTGTAAGCTGTAGAAATAAACAGATGAGTAAGATGCATTTCCTGCTCTTAATGAATGAATGGTTCACAGGGACAAGATATATAACCAGTAACACTATATAACAAATACAGTGACATAGTCAAAGAGTTGTGGGACTTGTTGGGTTGATTTTTTTTTAATATGTAAAATACCAGCTGCTCCTCTCTGGGTGTGTATTATACTTCCTCATCACATTCACTAATGATGTAGGATTTCTTGTAGCCACTGGAATATGAGCAGAATTGACATGCTCCACTTCTGAGCAAAGAGCCATTGCTTGGTTTCACTATATTTTCTTTTCCCTATGTCAGCTGAGCAGCAATATCCCAGATAAAGGCTGCTGCCATCCTGGGCCCCCAAGTAAAGATGATTCAGAGGAGAGGCACAGCTGACTTGAGATACACATGTAACATAAATGAGACATAAGTCACCGAGATGTAGAAGTCATTTGTTAGTGCAGTATAACCTGGCCAATCTCTACTGAAACAAATGTAAAGAAGAAATTAATTAGGGGTGGAATATAAGTCAAATGTATTAAGGAAGTGACATACTGGGTTGGGCCCTGAAGGCTGTAGGAGTAGCTAAGTGAACGGGTTTTTAGGGCAGAGGTTCTGGTGTGAGCAAAGACCCTGGTAGTCTGGAAGTATTAGCCTGTACAGGCAAGTTACCCACCACAGTGGATTGTAAAAAGGATGCTAGACTCACATATTAAAGATCCATTGGCCATGACAAGGGGTATAAATTTTAGGCTGCTGCTTTTTAGGAGCCAAGAAAATATTTTAAGGATTCTAAGTATAAAGAGTTGGTTGCCTTTTGATGCTTTGGCAAGGACTAGCATGGACAGAGATAAAACACTGTGGAGTCTCAGGACTGGAGTTGGGACAGGAGTAGGCCATGATGCTTGAATGATTTGGTTTAGGGCCAAATCAGGCTGAAGTCAACCGAAATCACAAAGGAAACATCCGGAGGGTTTTTGTTCCCTCAAGGTTACAACCCCTTACAATGAAAGAGCCTAAATGATATACCCAGAGGGTAATGGAGGTGGAAATGAATGGAGTCCAAACAGACCTGTAGGACACTTGACTTAGCTCTAAAGAGAACAATGGTAGAGGGAAACAATATTAAGTGGCCAAGCAGCCAGTGCAATACCTTTTCCAGAGAAAAGAGCTTCAGGGCACATGGTGAGCTTTCAAAACCTCTCCAGACTCTGAATTCAGAGCAGGGGAAGAAAATAAAAACAGGGCAGGGTGGGAAGAGAGCAAAAGTGCTGACAGGCACAGTAAAGAAGCTTGTGCTATATGCCAGGCCTTCACCTTGGTAACAGTTCTTTCTTCTCCTGCTCTATTTTATTTCTTAATAAAAGCTCAATCTGAAAGAATCCTTAAAACTCTCTGCTTCTCACCAAGTTTTTCCCACTGAATTGAGACAGCTTGTTGGTTTCTCTTGGCGTATTAGACAGTGATTATATATGAAAAATTGAGATTTTCTAAAAATGTCTATCCATCCAATTTAGGACCTAATGTCTTGGTGAGGCAAAGATACTACAAGCCATCTAAGATGAAATATTTCATTGGTTTCCCATGCAATAGCAAGATAAGAATTCACTATGGCTACCCACAGTCAACCCAGACTATAATGACATTCAGCCACAGGCTAGTTCCCATTTCTCCTAAAGCATTGTTTCTTCTTTGGAGCAGTGCTTACCATGCATCACCTATGCAATCAGCCTCTTCATATTCTTTTTAACATGTCACTGGCTATGTCTTTGCCTACCCAAAACAATTATGTGTCCTCCCTGAGTTCCCAACACTACCGACACTGAAGAGAGGATTTTACGAAGATCTCAACAATAACTACAAAAAGGATCTTACAAGACTGAAAACCTCTATCCCATTCTCATCTCCCTATCTAATTTCTACTCATTTTTTCAAGACCCAGGACGACTCTCACCCACCACTGAGAAGCCTTTTGTGGCATAAGCAAGTTATAGTTACTGTTCCCTCTCAATACTACATGTTTATCACTTTTTTCTGGTACTTAAGTCATCATCTCTATGACTCAATGTAGAATCATAACTCTGTAATGATAGCTAACTTAGGTGTGAAAGTCTTCTCTGACAAATGTGTTAACTATTTCCTATCTATCTCTCTACCTCTATCTCTCTCGATAGAAATAGAGATATATATGATTTTTTCTACATATAGAGAGAGATGTGATATATATATATTTCTATCTATCTCTGTTTCTATAGAGGCACAAAGGACAAACAAACATGAAGGCTACAAATATGTTTTCTTTTTTTTAAATTCTCACCCAAGGATTTTTTTCCATTGATTTTCAAAGAGGGAGGGAGGGAGGGAGGGAGGGAGGGAGGGAGGGAGGGAGGGAGGGAGGGAGGGAGGGAGGGAGGGAGACATCAATGTGAGACAGACACGTTCTCACGCACAAGCCCCAACTGGGGCCAGGGATCGAACCTGCAACCGAGGTACGTGCCCTTGACTGGGAATCGAACCGAGACCTCTTGGTCTACAGGCCAACGCTCTAACCACTGAGCCAAACTGGCCAGGGCGGCCATAAATATGTTTAAGGCAGTCAAGAAACTTATGTAAATTGGTAACATAATAAACTGACTTTCGAGTTTGACTTGAAACCTCATTATTTTGTTATCCTGCTTAGCACTTTAAAAGGATCAGTCTTTAGTTTGAAAATAAAGTAGTTCTTTGTCTCATTACATTGATCTAGTTTAAATCACATTTTAATTTATTTAGAAATTTCAGATAACATTAATGAAGGTATGAGATTTTTATGCTTGTTAAAAAGGGAAGTGGATTGAAAAAAATGGTTGAGAAATACTATTCCATGTCATTTACCTAAAGTCATGGTTCTGGTAATAAGACAAGTGGGAAAATGCTCCTCGTGCCCCTTCAGCTTGATTCAAACATGGGCCCCTGAGGTGCTACCAATGGACTCAAAGGGCATTTATCCCAATGCGAACATGCCACCTGCCACCTGTTACTTTTCAATCGGTAGAACTTCCGCTAGAATCAATGGAGACCTCAAATCTTCCCAAGGGGTTTTCCTTTTTTCTTTTTTCTTTTTTTGGGTTTGTGTGTGTGTATATGTGTGTGTTTTTGACTCAGCATGTAAACAGGCAGACTGGTTCTGGCGCTTCATCCATTTTAGAAGCTTCTTATAGCAGCAATAGCAGAGGCTTTGTAGACAGTATAATTACTCACCCTCAGTATTACACAGCTGCTCTGAGCAAATTTCCCTCTTCTGCTTCAAAAACAAACACAGACAATTGTCTGACTTAGTGCCTATTTTGCCTTCTGTCTCTGCTTCCCTATTAGAAGCAGTTGTTTCCCTTCATATGTGCTTCTACATGCCTCCTTTGAGGAAATACAGTTGTAACTCTATTGGAGAAAGCTCGCCTGAGATGTATCTACCATCTTTTCATGCAGAGCCTTTCTACTGTGGTATTTTAATGTACGGAAAAGAGGAATTTCAAATTTCTACTGGGCTTTGAATTTGGCCAAACAAAAACCACAGAGAGCAACTGCCTATTTTTTAAGGATGAATGAACCCAGTTATATCTAGTGTTTTCAACTATTTTCCACATGAGTCGGTTTCACTGGAGACATTTGCTCTGATGTTTTCCCTTTCATCATTAATGTTTCTTAGATTATTAATGTAAAGGAAATATAAACTGTGTTAGGAAGATGACTCACACACATTTCCTAAAATTCTGAGTAGTTACAGAGGCCTCTGAGGATGCTGCCAGTTTCCAGCTGAGCTCCATAGGTCGTGAGAAACAGGAAACCATACAAGGGGCCTTAATAACTGGAGTTTGTTGTAAGGATACACAGGCACTGGAACTGAAAAGACACTGGGAGCCAAGGGAAATCTGGGACTGGCTGTCACCTCCTCTGTCACAGACCACGTGATCTCTTGTTTACGGTTTCTCTGTAGCTCTCTGTATTTGCTTCCTCAAAATTTGCTGCCATGAGGCACCTGGCTGCTGATTCTAAATCACGAGGCCTCTCTATGTACAGACTTTCAGCCTCAGTTCCTGATGCTGTGTGCCTCATTTTCTCAGTTCAGATTCCCAAGAGAGGTAATCTGATTGACCAACAAAAGATTTTCAAGCCAAGCTATGGATCAGGGATATATCCCACGGTCCCAACAACTATGGTCAAGGAGGGGGAGCCACCTGACCTGTTCTATTTTTGTTTGAGGAACCTCTACTCTGTTTTCCTTGGTGCTGCATGAATTTCCACCCCCACCAGCAGTGCCCGAGGGTTCGCTTTTCTCTACATCCTCGCCAACACATTCTTTGTTGGCCTTTTTATAATAGCCATTCTGACAGGTGTAGTGAGGTAATAAGTATCTCACTGTGGTTTTGATTTGCATTTCTCTACTGATTAGTGATGTTAAGCAATTTCCACATGTCTGTTGGCCATCTGTATGTCTTCTTCGGAGAAATGTGTATTCAAGTCCTCTGCCCATTTTTAAATCAGATTGTTGTTGTTTTTTTATATACCTATATTGATTTCAGAGAGAGGAAGGGAGAGGGAGAGAGAGAGAGTTGAAACATCAATGATGAGAGAGTCGTCATTGATCGGCTGCCTCCTGCACACCCTCGACCTGGGACTGAGCCCACAACCCGGGCCTGTGTGTTTGTTTTCTTGAAGTTGAGTTGTATAAGTTCTTTTTTTTTTAAGATTGATTGATTGATTTACTTTATTTTAGAGAGAGGAAGAGAAAGGGAGAGAAAGATAGAAACATTGTTAAGAGAGAAACATCAATCAGGTGCCTCCTGCACATCCCCTACTAGGGATTGAGCTGGCAACCCGGGCATGTGCCCTCACCAGGAATCGAACTGCAACCTCCTGGTACACGGGAGGACACTCAACCAACTGAGCCACACTGGCCAGGAGTATGAGTTTTTTATATATTTTAAATACTAACCCCTTATGAGATGTCATTTGCAAGTGTCTTCTCCCACTCAGCAGACTGTCTTTTGGTTTGGTGATGGTGTCCTTCACTGTGCTAAAGCTTCTGGTTTGATGTCCTTTCGCTTACTTTTGCTTTTGTTGCCCTGGCAAGAATCATTCTTAACACTTCTCAGATGATTCGAATGTACAGCCAGGGTTGTGACCCACTGGTTTGGATCTCTCAGGTCCCCTCCACTTGTCACTCTACCTGGATGTACCTTTAGGAAACTGTGATAGCTATGGCTTTTGTCTTCTGTAGCGTGTTCACTCCACACCTGCCAATAATAAGCACCTTCTGCTTGTGAACATGCTCCACGTGGTTCTGTGGGGCTAACGCCTTGCTCATCTTATACTGAGCATTTTCTCATTACTGTCATAGTAGATACAATATATGTCATTAAAGAGAATCAAGTGATGGCTATAGCTGTGCCCAATAAACAGCCAAAAGTGTTAAGGGCCCACAGGGTGAAAGATCCAAACAAAACATCCTGAAATCATCATGCTTTGTTTGAATTCAGTAAGGCACACAGTCAGTGATCAAATCCCTAAGAGTCTATAAAGCTCTGTATATGACAGTGGCCCACTCCACTAAACCCCTAACCTTGATTCTGTTGACAATTATTTACAGAGTGGGTTTTTGAAGCAGAAAATCTGGATCCAGAGTCTATAGCTCTTAACTACAAACCCATATCATCCCAGAATAGAGAGCAGAGCAGGCTATTTATTTCTGTTTTGTGATTAATAGATGGCAGAATAACTCTTTCACAACTGTCACTGGTGATGAAAAAAAAATAGCTATTCTCCTGAACTTAACATATTACATTTCAAAGTATTGTTTTTAAAAAATCCATGTTGCCCTGGCCAGGTAGCTTAGTTGGTTAGAGCATGTCCCACTATGTCAGGGTTGTGAGTTCAATCCCTGGTCAGGGCACATATAGAAATCTCTCTAAAATCAATCAATTAAAAAATCCAAGTTGTTATCTGTATATTCTTTTAATTTAATAAGTGGGGAAAGTTCATGTTTAAGTGGCTTACATCAATTGTTTCCAGGATAATTCTGTGTAAAAGGCTTAATCTATTTGCCACCAATTTATCTTCCAAGTCCAAACAACTTATTGAGCACTATTGTGACTCAATTTCTCTCTTTTCCTCTGACTACCTGAGTAAACACTTGAGAGAAGGAGATAGGAACTACACCAGATGCTGTTGTTAGCTTCAGAACTACAGTGCTCCTAGGATGCTAAAAAACAACAAAGACCAGAACTACATTTTTTATTTGAAGTTGAAAGTTATCTGAAAGGTACATAAAACTATGCATAACTAGACATTTTTTTATTGACTACTCACATCAGAGGAGACTTGAAGGAACTGTTACTTCAGAATTGGTCTATAAGAGATGATTCTCTGGATACTTTCCCACATTTGTTTCCCCTTCAATCTCCATGTCACCTAATCCCTTCCATGTGCATATTAAAACTTTAGAAAAAGAAAGAAAACATTAGAAAAGGGGAGATCCAAGTATGCCATCCCAAAAGATGCCACTTTGGCAAAAGGATTATTTTGAGCTGAAGAAATTATGAAACAGCAGACACAGGAGCAACTCCCTCCCCTCCCCTTTTCTGCCTAAAAGCAGGGGACAAATTTCCCTCTGTAAAGGGGACACAAATCTCCACTTGCAAAGGTGTTCCCCTCCCCTGTACCAGGAAGAGGAGAATGACTCTTCCTCACTTATAACAAACCTTACTAAACAGCCCTTATCTCCCATACATTCCCAAATTGCCTTGCCACAATTTACCACACTCGGGAGCCCCAACCCCCCTCTCCTTGGTACAGTCACTTCCCCCAATTTATTGCTCTTTGTTAAGATGGTATATAGGCCCCAAATTATAACCACCCCCATAAGTTACTCATGAAGTTTTCCCACATATATACATGTTGCATGCATAAATGAACTGTGTTTTGTCCTGTTCATCTGTATTTTGTCGATGTAAGTCGCAGACCCCATTTACCAATCCTAAGACGGTAGATGAAAAATTTTTCCTCACCTACACTGGATACAGACACTCACATTGAAGTTAAGGCAGAAATGGTCCAAGAGGACCGGCAGGAAGGGGGGAGGAAAGGAAAGGAAAAAAGAAGCCAATACACTTGGTCCCCAAGTTCAGGAAAGAAAATGGTGTTGTCCTCAATTACTCCCTCCATCCTAGCTCTCCATTAACTCATCCAAGCTCAATGTGCCTAATAGCTTTCATTTCCTGCCTACTATTATAAAAAGATGTTCCCTCTGGTAAAAACATCAACAAATGTCCTAATCTTTTCTTGCCGTGATCTGGAAAAAGAGTATGTAAGGTTTTCTCAGGTTGGAAACTGTCCTCACAAAACAAACCTTTTTTTTCAAACCTCTTTAAAGAATGTAAAATCAGGGACATAAATAAGCGATGGCTTCAACCTTGAAACACAAACAAAGATATAAAGTAAGTCAACCTTAAAATTAAAAAATAAAAGCACTCTTGATTTTTTTAATTTCCCCCCAGCTTTTTCGGAAACAAAACTGGCCTATAACACTGTATAGATTTAAGGTATACAAGGTGATGACTGACATGTATATATTGTGAAACATTTACCACAATAAGGTTAGTTAACGTATTTTTCACCTGACACAATTACCATTTTGTTAATTTGTTATGGTTAGAACATTTCAGATAACTCTCCTAGCAATCTTCGAGCATATAATACAGTATTGTTGACTATAGTCACCATGCTGTACATTAGATTCCTGGAACTTACTCAACTTCTAAATAAAAGTTGAGCCTTTTGACCACTATCTCCCCATTTTGCCACCTAACCCTTCATAGCCATCAGTCTACTGTTTCTAGGAGCTTGACATTTTTAGATTGCACATATAAGCGAGATCTTCCAGGGCTCGTCAGGACATGGCCTGGCTTACTATCCCTAAATCCTTTGCGGAAATTGCAGGATTACAAACTACAAAATAAATTTGGAGTTTTGACTTCTGCTCTCATTCCGGAGACTGATACGGTGACAGTATAGTAGCGTGTCACAGACCACTCTCCGGGGGCTGGCACCAAGTCTTACTGATCTTGATATCCCGAGCGCCTGAAACAATGACTAGCACACGGTAACCCCTCAAAAATGCTTACAGGTGTTTAATGATGAGTGAAATAACTAACCAATTACATGATCAAACAGGTATCCAGAAACTGTCTCAAACTGTTTATTTGTCCTGTGCATTGAGTTAAAACCATAGAGTTGGGGAGTATCAGCAATTTTCTGAAGCAGGCAACAGTCCCCAGCTGCGGCCCAGTAGACAAGGGACACCCAGAATTCTCCTTCTGACCAACAGTCAGCAAATGCCAGGTGAGTCAGGGACCAATGGAGCAAACGATGACACATTCAACTCACAGCCCATCTCTGGGCAAGACGCAGTTGCTAAGAGCTCCTGGCTGAGCTGAGCAAGTCCTCCAGACCCAGGAAGCCAAGGACAGTCCAGGTCAAAACCTGCCAGACAGTGCTCACATCTGTCTGCCTCAGGCCACTTGGAGCGCTCCACACATCTCACCACGAAGTACACTGGGACCCTTGCTCCCAGGCCCAGAGCACAGTCCTATTCAGATGCCCTGTATCTGCTCCTTAGGAACAGACACTTCGTGACTGTCAATGTATCCTTAACTGGCCTCTTACATTAATCCATACTATTGGGTAACAGGAAAAAGTTCTAAGGGGTACCTAGTATAGTTTTCTCATCTCTCCACTTTCCCCAACATGTAAATTTAAACATCTCTCTCTGCTCTAGGTACTGTGCAGAACAGAAATGTCAGAGACAAGAGCTACGAAAATATTCAGCCTCTTTGGGGCTAGTAATCCTGCTTCTGAGAATTTATAAAGAGAAAATATTTCAATAGGGGAAAAACAGCTATCAGCAGATCTTCATGGAAGTATTATACGTAATAGTAAAAAACTGTAAATAATCTAAATGTTGTAGAATATGAAGACTATGTTGTAATTCATGATACATCAGCTCGGCACAGTACCCTAAGTTGTTCACAATAATTATGAAGACTGTCTAAAAATGGAAACGTACATAGTAGAATGATCATTCAAAATCGTATCTGTGTTCTGATTGCCATCTGTTATAGTATTGTGAATATAAGGTTTGGAAAAGAACATGAGATAAAATAACATCTGACACTTTAGCAGTGTAAAATTATGAGTATTTTTTTATTCAGAGAATTACCTAATACTGCTAACACTGAGTAGTCAACAATGTGTAATCTCTGAATGTCAGTGTTGCCATAACATCATTTTCTTTTTTCTATTTTTAAATTTATGTTTATTGTTGACAGTATTACAGATGTCCCCCCTTTTCCCCCATTGCCCCTCTCCACCCACCCCCAGCCTACTGCACTATTGTCTGTCCATGGGCTATGCATGTATGCATATAAATTCTTTGGTTAATCTCTTTCCACCCCCCTCCCCCATTCCTTCTGAGATCCATAACATCATTTTCTTTGTTTCAGTTAGCACACCAATTAAAAACCAAGAGAAAGAAACTGTAAAGAAATTTGGAGATTGCTATTTTGAAATCCACTATCATATTACAATTCCTAGAGGTCGGGTACTATGCCATTCAGTTTCTAAGTCTCCGTGTAATCCAGCACAGTGTCTCATACACATTAAGCGCTCCATAAATACTGTTAAATCCAGAGAAGGAATAGTTCGCCACCCCATCCCACGAAAGAACTGGCAACAAAGCTATGGAGAGCAGTCACATTAAAAGAAGTCATCTAAAGGCTCTGTCTGGGCTGGAGATGTTCAGAGGCAGATTCAGGCACAAGTAGTTTACTCTGGAGGTGACCCCAGGAAGCAAGCCAGGGAAGAGAAACCAATAAAGGGTGCATCACTGAGCAGGTTACTGCTGTGGGAAACTGAGGCTCAGTACAGCTGGGACATACTGTAGAACATGTCCTCAGACATCCTACCAAAGGGCGAGGGAGCTGCGGAGTTCACCCATCACCTTCTCGACCAGTTCCTGAGGGCTGCTTCCAGGGCGTCCGCCAGGCCTGCACACGGGCGGAGCATAAGCCCACCAGGAAAGCCCCATCGCGAGAAAGCAAGTGTTCCTGGTGAGAAGCCAATGTCCGTGCATACGGGACTCAGCAGCGTGTTCAGGGGGCTACGTGACAGAGGGGCTGACAGTGCTGCCACAGGGCTGCATGAGCGATGCCAGGCAGGCAGCTCAGGCCAAGCGCTCAGCCCCGGTGCGGAGGAAGCAGAGCTTGGGCCAGTCCTTAGAGGGCACGATGCGGGTGAGATCATAACCACTGTATCACAGGTCTCCTGGGACGTGTGAACTGGCCAGCACCACACCTAGCCCTTGATGGGTGCTCAGAAAATGTTAGTTTCGATCCTTTCCCCGCTCAAGAGTGTGGAGAGCCTTGAAATTGCTATTCTGTGAATGTTCTGACACTCAAGTGGCAGAGTGGAGAAAGCAGGGCGTGAGTCAAGTCCCCGGGCTGCGGGTGTCAAGGGGTGCTCCACGATGAGAGGAAGAAAGGGTTAGCTGGAGCAAGTCTCTTCGTGGCATCGTTATTATCAATTTCGGTGGCACAGAGGAGAGAAAGCAATCAGGGCCAGCAGGAGGGATGGAGATGTGGGGGCTGACTGGTGCCTCAAATCAAACTCCATCAGGAATGTTTGGAGAGATTTTTGTTAAAGTATCTTGTGTCAGCTGTGGTCTCTTTACATGTGAAGGGGAAGATGACCCTTGCCTTCAAGGACAGGGAACAAAGGGGAGACAGGGTGGGGGTGGTAGGAGGCGACTACCTGATCCTTATTTTTTCCTGCTGAGAAGTTTGGGACGTTCTTCCAACCCCACCCCAGCCACCCACTCACATTGGAACCAACAGTCAGAACGGGCTTGGTGACCAGAACCAGAGCCATCTTCTCCAAAGTTTTGACAATCCAGCAACCAATGTGAGGATGTACTCTGCAAAGAGACCCAGATCACAGTCACTTCACAGTGGTCAGATCCTGGCACCTCCACAGCAATCCCGGGGTTTGAGCTGGGCAGGGAGAGAGGGGATGCAGGATGCAGTAAGGAAGCTGCGAGGGCTTCTTTTCTTTAATCTTTATTGATTTCAGAGAGAGGAAGGGAGAGGGAGAGAGAGAAACATCAATGATGAGTCATTGATCAGCTGCCTCCTGCACACCTCCTGCTGGGGATGAAGCCCGCAACCCGGGCCTGTGCCCTGACCGGGAATCGAACCTTGATCTCCCGGATCCTAGGTGGATGCTCAGCCGCTGAGCCACGCCGGCCAGGCATGAGAGGGCTTCTTAATAACCAGCCTCCTGAGCTGGAATTGGAAACCAGAGCCCTCTGGGCATGAGCACTGCCTTTCATATGGCCCTGAGAACAGCTGCTGTGTGCATTTTTCTTTTCTTTTTAAATTAAATTTCTTGAGGTAACACTGATTAATAACATTATATAAATTTCAGGTATACAACATTAAAATTTGATATCTGTATACTCTATTGCGTGCTCATCCCCCAAAGTCTAGTTTCCTTTTGTTACCATATATTTAATCCCCTTTAGCCAGAAGAGCATGTTGTATCCGCCCTAATTCTCCTAATTCTTGGTGACTACTGATAATCTTCACTTGAGATATAGCGGAAAGAGCCCTGGACATACCATCAGGCTGGGCTCAAACCCCACTTCGTCTGTGCTACTCCATTCTAGCTGCACCCTTCCAGCCAAGTTAGTCAGTTCTTCACCTGTAAAACAGTGTCAGCACAAGGCTCAGTGATAAATACTAACCTCCCCACCCTGTATCAGGCAGTGCTCTAGTTGCTCATTCCAGATCCATCACAGTCTTGTTGGGTAGGCGCTAATATTACAACCCTTTATACAGATGAAGAAACAAGGCACAGAGGGAGCATGCGACTTGCTCCAGGTCACACAGCTATTAAGCAGCAGATTGAGGCTTGAACCCAGGCAACCTGGCTGCAGGGCCTGCCCTTTAAACCACCTTGCTATATTACCTCCCAGGAGGTGCAAGTGCCTGGCGACCATGCAGGTGGGACTCAATACTTTTCTTTACGTTTACATGTTGAAATGTACAGTGAAGAGAACTTGGGCTTTGGAGTCAGGCTACCCAGATTCCCATTTAATTGCTGTGTAGTCTTGGGCAAGTACATCATCTCTTTGAATGTCAGTTTCCCGAAAGTCAGAGGGCTTCTTGGATATGTGAATTTACCTGCAACAACCTGGCAGTTGATAGGTGCTCAGATAAATGTATGCAGAGCCTTAAATTTCTCTGTGTGTCCTACCACTTTAAGCCTTTTCCCCTTGTAATAAACCAAAGGGGCAAACAAACAAAACTAATAAAAGCCATGAGGCATAGTATCTCAGGATCTCTCTGAAAATGTCCTGGGCAGGGGTGTGTGTGTGAAAGAGGGCATAGAGGGGATAAATCGTGATTGGAAAAAATAAAAGAAAATTACCTAGATTTTTCCTGATGGAAGGAAAATAAGAAACAGGAAAGATGTTTAGGGGGGAATCCATTCCTAAACATAATAAATGACATCAAATAAGAGACTGGGCAGCCAGGGTGATAGGCATCTTGTTAATACAATCAGCTGGTATTCTGCCCAATTCCCCTTCCTCTGACTAAACCTACTGCTTAGCTTATTTAACGTCTGAAGAACTATAAAATTCTGCATTATGATAGAGCATTTAAAAAATTTAATTCAAATTCCAAATTCTTTAAGACAAATCCACTTCCTTCTTTCATCTTTGGGTAATAAAATCATTATTCAAACCCTGGAAAAGCATGGGTTTCCTCTCCTTGCCCACTGCCCCCACCAAGATTTTAAAGATTAATATTTCCTGTAAAGAGTGGGTCTATTGTAGCACCCATCCAGCAAAGCTTTTTCACCAAATGATTTTCTTGAGAGCACAGTACTTTGCCATAAAGGAAATGACATAACTCCTAAGATCTTTTTTCATAACCTCTATTAGAATGTAAATCATAAGAGCAAATGTGTACTGACACAAACACCCTATAGCTTAAGTTGTTTACACCTTGCTAGAAATTATAAAACCCAGATCAAATCTGTCAGATTTGGGATACGAGTCTAAGACTTAGGAGAAATTAATGGGCAATATTTTCAGTGTCTCCCTGAAACTCCCAAAGCTGTATCTAAGGCAACTATACAAATCCACAAAATTAATTTCATCCCCCAAATCAAAGTAGTTGCATTAATAATTAATAAATTTCAAAGCCATCTCAATTGTGTCTACAAATTTAGCACAGATTGAGATCAAACCTGGGACATAATTCAATTTTCCAAACTATGAACCCAATGCCGATGGACAATAAAAATGTTGACCCACATATAACTATTAAATTAAATATCATTCTGATCATTATCATCGTCATACTGTCCTTTGCAGGAAAAGTTGACAACTATTGACCCACTTTTAGTAGGCTGTGCTCTTGAAATGTTTTGTTTGTTAGAGTGTTGAACTTGTTCCAGACATCTTCACTCAGTTCCAATTCTGATCAACATTTTCAAGGACACTAGCCAGGGTTAAGTGAGCAGTCTATGGCCAAGAATTAGAACAAAGACAACTGTTTCACCAAGGAACCAAACCCATGACCCTGACTCCATCAGCAGCTAAGCAGTTATGGTAAATCATATAGAAACCAGCAGCACAACTACTGTAGAGCTCTTCAAATATAAGTCTAAAGATGTTGAAGAAAGCTGGATAAAAGATGCAGTATATCATTATGATTTCATAGCTGTCATTGGAACCATATACTTAACCACAGGCTACTCAAAAATCACAGGACAATAGATGATCTCTAAGTTTATTGAGGGATTTAAATTTATGGACCAATAGAATTTGGAAATAAAGTGCTTGTCCATTTCAAGTTAAGAAAACCATGTTTTATCCAACCTGATGAGACCAAGTTTCAGTACAGCTCACTATGTCATGGTAAGTATATTAGTTTCTTAGAGCTGCTGTAACAAATTACTACAGTGGTACCTCGGTTTTCGAATGTGGTCCGTTCCAGAAGACTGTTCGAGCTCTGAAATGTTTGAAAACCGAGGGATCTACAGCCAACAGCTGGGCCTCAGGATCTTGCCCTCAGTGGAAGCCATGGGGCACGCTCGACTCCCGAGGCGGGTTCGAAAACCATAGCACTTCAGGGTTTACGGTGTTCGTAAACCAAAATGTTCGTCCATGGAGACGTTCGAAAACCGAGGCACCACTGTACAAACTTGGTAGCTTAAAACAACAGAAATGTATTCCCTTTCATAGTCCTGAAGGCCAGGAGCCTGAAATCAAGGTGTCAGCAGGGCCATGCTCCCTATAAAGGCTCCAGAGAAGAATTCTTCCTTGCCTTTTCCTAGCTTCTGGTGGCTCTAAGCAATCCTTGGAGTTCCTTGGGTTGTAGCTGCATTATGCCAACCTCTGCCTCTGTCTCCATATGGCCTTCTTCCCTCTGTGTGTGTGTGTGTGTGTGTGTTGAACTCCCCAACTTATAAGGACACCAGCCATTGGATTTAGGGCCCACCTTTATCCAGTATGACCTGGTCATAACTAGTTACATCTGCAAAGACCCTATTTCCAAATATGGTCACATTCTGAAGTTCTGGGTGGACATGAATTCTTGAAGGACACTTCTGCTCACTACAGTGGGCATTCTCTATTTGCCAAAGAGTCACAGCTCTTAGCAGGTTGATCTCCTATAAGGCTTCTTGGTTCTATTTAAGGGTAGGAGACTGCAAACTGTTTTCCTTCCAAGTCTGCTAACTCTAGCATAAGTTGATAGTCTACAAACAATGTCCAATTCAAAATAATATATTAAACACATACATGATTTTTACCTTCTTTTATTTGCCAAGACATCTGAGCTCTAGATAAAATTTAAAATTGACATAGAAATCAGCGAAAGCAAAAGCAACAATTTTAAACTATGATTCTTTTGACATTTTTGACCAAATATTTGGTAATTAAGCAATTCACACTAGCCAAACACAAAGGTGTTTCTAATGTTCAGCTAAACTGAGAACAACCCTAGAGCAGTGGTTTTCCAACTGTGATCCCCAGACCACCAGCATCAGCTGGGAGCTCCTTAGAAGTGCGGAATCTCAGTCCCCAGCGAGGCCCCCTGACTCCAAATCTTCATTCTAACATTATTGTCCAAATGATCCATATGCTCTGTTCTTAAACTCAGATGCCAAAAGTAAAAGGGCAGTCTAAGCCTCCCATACAATTCCATACTTTCTGGCAGCAACGGGTATTTGTTTTGCTGAGGGTTGATGGGGAATGTTAAACACATACACACACACACACACACACATGCACGCACGCACACTGGTCCTTTGCCTTCCCACAGAGTGTCAGCAGCTTTCCAAATGCACAAGCTGTTTCCATGACATCA
Organism: Miniopterus natalensis; assembly: GCF_054644295.1. Taxonomy (NCBI): domain Eukaryota; kingdom Metazoa; phylum Chordata; class Mammalia; order Chiroptera; family Miniopteridae; genus Miniopterus; species Miniopterus natalensis. The sequence goes on along the minus strand of NC_142103.1, from coordinate 93,881,822 downwards.
AACCCTTCATCTGAAGCAGATATGCCAACCATCCAGGAGTGTGATAGCACGATGCACCGTTTCATATATATTTTATTTGTGTTCTTGGTCTCAAACATCTCCTTCTTGAAAAAGAAACCCTCATGAAAAAACCTAATATTTAGAGCAACACTTTAATTGACAAATGTGTCACGCTTTTTTTCTCCTGTAAGCAGGGCACTCTGAAGGGTTCTGTGTTAAATCTCCTGTCATGGTTAATCCATCTGGAAGAGTAAAATGAATGACTAGGGAAATAATTATAGGGCTCTGAGGATGGGTTCGCCCCAATCTAGTGAATGTTTCCATTTCCCCATCTCAGTTCCAAGCCATTTTACTCTTAATATAATCTTTTTTTATTTTTAATCCTCACCCGAGGATATTTTTTCCATTGCTTTTTCAGAGTGGAAAGGGGAGAGGGGGGGAGAGAGAGAGAGAGAGACACACACACATCGGTGTGAGAGAGAGACACTGATTGGCTGCCTCCCACACGTGCCCTGACGGGGGCCAGGGATCAAGCCTGCAACCCAGGTACGTGCCCTTGGCCGGAATCGAACCCAGGACCCTTCAGTCAGTGGGCCGACGCTCCACTGAGCCAAATTGGCCAGGGCTCTTACTATAATCTTAAAGTCAATTTCTTCTTTGATGAACATGCATTTTGCTCACTTCCCCAGACAAATAACAGAAAAATCTTCCCTTTTGCAGCATCTGTACTTAACAATATCCTGACATGAGAGACCAACTCAGGAGTTTGACTACAAGGAACTCATTTGCATTAACGGCAGCCTGGAAAGGTAGTGAAGCAAGTCCCAGCCTCTCACTAAAAACCCTCCTGCCTTGCGTGTTCATCACCACAGGTTTTCCAAATTAATTTACTCAATCAGCAGATTTAAAGGGAAACCACGGTATGTTTAATGCCAACCAGTCTAAAAATAGTCAAGTCTGTTCTGCAGGGAGCAGACCAAATTCAAAAATGCAGAAAGGAACCATGTGTAAAAAGGGCGATTAAATAAGCACATACTCAATACAGCTCACAGCCACAGAGCGAGCTACAGGCTCTGATGCAAATCAGCCTCGCTGCGGAAGGTTCAGGCAGGAGCTGTTAGGAATTCTTCACGGCATTTTCTAGCCCATGACACCTACCAGGCTTTCGCCCACCTGCTCACGCACCAAGTAAAATGCGAGAACAGAGCGTTGCTTGAATGCATAATTCCCAAATGCTTAAGGCAACTAGATGTCTGAATTTGAGGGGTTTCAGCCCATTCCTTGCTCCTGTGCTCCTGGGATTCAGCCATTCAATCCTAGGGCTGCAGGGCATGAATCACTGCCGTAAATCACCTTCAATTTCTAAATATATAAGGAGAGTTTAGAGGGAAAATAACAAGGTGACATTCTCTCCGCAACCTTCAAGAACTGGCTGTGTGACAAGAGCCAGCGCCAGGGAAACCTAGCCATCGGAAAGAAGAGGCAGCCCAGAGAATCCCTTTGAGACAGACGGAGGGAGAACAGGAAACAAGAGAAAGGAGCGGGAGGGGAGCAGGGGCTGACAAAACAGAGCGGCGCTTAGAGCTCAGCCGGCTGCCTTGCTGTCCTTTCGGTTTCTCCAGGAGGCAAGCGTGCTGCCTTTCCCGCGCAGGTGAGGCAGCGCCCTCCCATCCCACCTCCCCAGGAGGACGCGGCCTGCGTCTGCCTTGCTCACTTCAGCATCGAGCACATTGACGGACACACAGTAGGAGTTCAATGTATATTTGTTGATAGAATGAATGAATGAATCAAATAACTGGTTAATTCATGAGACAAAAAGTGTTCCCAGCAAAGTTTACTAAATATTATAGGGCGTCCCCCAAAAATGTATACACACTTTAACAGCCGATCTATTACATTTTGAAAATGAAATGTATTTTAATAAACCCTGCCTTTATAATTACTCAAAGTGTGTATACATTTTGGGGACACCCTGTATTTTTTGAAAAGTATAAGAAATTTAAAAAACCTTATTAGAGGAAACGATTGTGTTTTCCTAATAGAACATACACAATATGAGTTGAAACATACACAAGAAATTCAGTCAGAACTTTCTGAGTTTGTTTCAATAATTTATCCTGCATTGATAGCCCGGCTGAACTGAAAAGCTAGGCCCAAGCTCTGAGCTTTGATCAAAGTCCCTGCCCTGCACTTGGCCTCTGTATTTTACAATAATGTTCAGCTTCCTGGTTCCTAGGATTCAAGCACCCTATGGAAGCTGGTGGTGGTGATGAGAAGATTTCCCTGGATAGATGAACCAAGCAGGTTTATGAACCAACATGCAGCAGCAATTAACAAGCATATGAAAAAGATACTGACTAGAAAATGTGAGAGAGTCTGGGAAAGAGGCGTGTTTTTAGCATAGCCACACACAGAAGAAATTTAAGAGGGAGTAAATCTTGGCAATGTAAAAGGTCTGATTATCTTGCAGATGCTCTACTATGTAAGGGATCGTAATAGCTTACATCATCCCGACTCCCTGTCCATGCCCCATCAGGCATCCGATAACAGATAGATGGCCCTAAACAACTCAGCCCACACAGTAAATGGAGGAGAGGCAGGACCCTGTATGGGGCAGGTGGATGCCAAATGCTCCCTCCAGCACTAAATTTCTACTGGAACCTGGATTGCCCAGGCCACAACAGCCTTTAGACACAAAAGTGGACCATAATAAAACATCCTGGCTCTCCAATCCCTCTTCAATGCCTTCCCAAAGTCAGGATGTTTCTAAGAGACACCCCATGTGGGCTCTGCATCTGTCTTCTCTGCTACTCTCCCTGGGGGAGCTCAGCCATGGACACCTGCAGAGCTCATGTCTTACGCCCTTCTGCCCACTGCAAAACAAAGAGATCAGCTCCTCCCTGCAACAGGGACGACTGTCATAACTGCTGCCCAGGCCACACCGGGCGTAGCAGAGAGCAGCCAGTGTCCTGACACTATGGCCTCCTGCTCTCCTTTTCTCCCGTTGCCAGCACCTCCAGCTCCCCACCAGAGGGCTCACTCTCAGCCTATTCGAGGGGCGGGCGGGGCGTGCTGAGATGCCCCAGGGGCATTTCTCAGCCAGTAATGATTGAATTCAGGGATAAAATCCTCAGCTTCCTTGCCTCTTCGGTGGAATAACTGAGACATGTTTTATATTATCCCTCAAAGGCCCCAATAAGATTGAGCTTCAGTTAGCCACAGTGGAGACCTGCTCAATGGTGGACCCTTTATTGGCATGTTACCAAATATGCTTTTATAGCCCAGCCTGTGTGGCTCAGTGGTTGAGCATCGACCCATGAACCAAGAAATCTCTGGTCCAGGCACTCGATCCCCAGTGGGGGGCATGTAGGAGGCAGCCGATGGATGTTTCTCTCTCATCAATGTTTCTCTCTCTCTCTCTCTAAAGTCAATAAAAATATATTTAAAATTATATGCGTGCTTTTGCATTTTGTAACACAGGCTTCCTTTCCAAGCAAGGAAACACTCAATGACTTTTGTTCCTATGCAGACACGTAGTGTGACATTACAACGTCCTATGAAAGGGGAAGTGTGGCAAATATGTGAGAGCCTGCCTGTGTCACCTCAGGCCTTACCATGGTCGTGAACTCCTGGCCCACTGCAGACTGCCAGCACCGGCAGCTCGCTACCTGAGAGCTTTCTTTGGCTACTAGAGCCCACATTGCTACCTGCAACAGGCTGAAAAAGGCAGGGAGTTGGTGCCCTGATGAGATAGCTCTGAAGCACACATTCTATGCTGGCTCCCAGTGTTTCCAGTTACCCATGGTGCTAACTTGCTTGATAACACACCCCTAACTTCCCTAACTCACTTCTCCACTTCCTGCTAGTGCGTCCTGGGATCACCTCCAAATGACAGCCACACCTCCTCGTATTGCACTTTCTTTATTGAGCTTCACAGATGTTGTCTTTTTTTTTTTTTAAACAAATTGAAGGCAAGACACTCCACCAATGAAAAGGTTACAACTTGCTTTAGTGCATACTTGCTTTATTGAGGGGGTCTGGAACTGAACCCACATTGTATCCAAGGTCTGCCTGTAACTTTTTGGACTGGAATCGTACCTCAGAGTCTGCTTCTGGGGAAAGATAGGCTAAGATAGGGGACATACATAATTCCCACTGCAAGTGGCAAATAAGCAGCCAGAGGAGGACATGAAACCTTAAGTCCACAAATTCTGTTTCCTAAAAAGTTTGGTGTAAGGGCAAAATGAAGTCCTTGGGGTTCAAAGAACTTAGGCTTATTGACCAAAAAATTAAATCTAAAGCAACATTTATGAGCCCAATGCTAGGTTACCAAAGATTCTCATCTACTCTGGTCCTTCAGGATTTTCTTTTTCAATTAAATTTATTGGGGTGACACTGGTTAGTAAGATTATATAGGTTTCACATGTACACTTCTATGACACACGATCTGTATATTGCACTGTGTGCCTACTACCCAAAGTCAAATCATCTTTCGTCACCATGTATTTGGCTTCCTTTACCCTTCACTATCCCTTCCGCCCACTTCCCCTTGGTAACCACCATACTGTCTGTGCCTATGAGTTTTTGTTTGTTTGTTTTTCTTGTTTGTTCATTTGTTGCTTTCAGTTTTATATCCCGTGAAACACATGGTTCTTTTTCTGTCTGATTTATTTTGCTTAGCACGATATTCTCAAGCTCCAACTACATTGTCACAAAGAGCAGTATCTCATCTTTCCTCATGGCTGAGTAGTCTTCAGCATTTTCTACTGTAGCTCATCCACAGAAAGTGATGGGCTTCCTAAAGGAACATTGTCTAGACTGTCTTAGAAAAGCTGCAGGGAGGCCGGCGGGGCGTTGCTCAGCAGTTGAGCATAGACCTAGGACCCAGGATGATCGCGGTTCGATTCTTGGTCAGGACATGTGCCCAGGTTGCGGGCTCGTGCGGGAGGCAGCCGATCAATGACTCTCATCATTGATGTTTCTCTCTCTCTCTCCCTCCCTCCCTCTCCCTTCCTCTCTCTGAAATCAATATGGACACATTTAAAAACAGAAAACAAAAAGAAAAGCTGCAGGGAGTAGTTAACATGCGCTTAGAAAATATTAAATCATTGCACCCATTTGTTCTTCACCTTTCAAAAGTGCACTTTAATAAAACAACCATATCTTTTATACTTATTATAAAATAGAGGCTCCTTGTAGATAACCTGAAAAATTCTGAACAAAATGGGAAAATAAAAGCTCCATCACCAAAGAAATGCAACATTAAATTTTGATGTATTTTCTTCTACTTCTATACATATGTATATATTTGTAAATATATATATATATATTTTAAAATGTATCTTTATTGATTTCAGAGAGAGGAAAGGAGAGGGAGGGAGGGAGAAACATCAATGATAAGAGTCATTGATCAGCTGCCTCCTGCACGCCCCTGACCAGGGATCGAGCCTGCAACCCAGGCATGTGCCCTGACCGGGAATCGAACCCCGATCGCCTGGATCCTAGGTCGATGCTCAACCGCTGAGCCATGCCCGGCCAGGCTAGATATATATTTTTGCAAAATTAGGATCATTCTATATAATATTTTAAATAGATATAGTGACGGCTCTCAATTTGCCATTCTCATTAGAGCTGGAGACTCATGAATAATATTAAATCAACAAATAATACACCAAAAACCACCATTTTAGTTCTTTTTTAATCTCATCCCTCTCCTGTTTAATGAAAAATTTTACATTATCTGATTTTTTAACCAAAGCAGGCTGATTAAAATAACAACCTTTCCTTCTCTGCACATCTTTCTAAAAACTGTTAATGAACAGCAAACTGGTCAATCAGCAGGTGAGAGCAGAGAAAAGGGACAGGGGCCAAGTTGATGGAGCCGATAACTAGCTTCAGATAATCAAGGCTGATTGTGCATTCACTTTCCCATGGACATCTGAAGGTGTGAAGGGCAATTACCAAGTGCATTAAGTGGAGGGAGTTCTATGTGGCTTCTTTTGTAGTCTCTGATCACCTGTTGAGCTGGTAGAGACCTCTTTCTGGGACTCAGTTGTAATCAGTATAGAGAAGGAAGGACCCCAACAGGTGTGGCCCTGAATTTGGTGAAAGGTTGGAAAATATCCCCTCTGAAGTTACAGTTAATAAGAGCTAGCATATAAAGGGTAGGTGCCCCTCCTGCAGATAACTCATCTAGAAGATAACTTCTAAGGACATTGGCTCCTGATAAAAAAGAATGATTCACTAAATCTCATAAAGAGGCTTCCGTTCATCCCTAAAATGAAATCTAAACTGCAACGACTGGCAGATAAACTATAGCATTGGAAACCAGCTCCTCTGAAACAAGGAAGTGTATAAGGGCAGAAAATTGTGATCATCGAAAAGGGAGGCAGGGAGGGGCTGTGATGAAAAGTAACACTTATTAAATCCTATGCGTGCATTTGGGGTAGGTGTTTTATATCAGTGAAACTTCAAACTACTCTACGAAAATGCACTTTACTCTTTCCACCTTACATGTACAGAACCTGAGGCCTCCAAGAGATTAGGTAATAAATGCTAGTACATCGAAGAGCTGGCATTCCAACCCATAAGTGCCTTATTCCAAAGTGCTGGACAGTTAAATGTCAGTGTTTATCAGAAATATTTCCGGCAAGAGAATGCCCTGATTCTGTTCACCTGTTGCGGTTATATAGACTGAAAAACTTTTACAGTCAGCTACAAAATTTGACAGAAGAATTCCCTAATTCCATTCAACTTCTACTTCTTACCAAGAAATCATGTGAGGTCACCTCCTGAGTGGGCATCCCCGGCATAGACTGTGGGCCACATCTTGCCAGTGATAGTTCTCAACGTAAATTGATAAACTGGCAATTTATGACTGACTGGTGTAGAAAACCCTGGATTTGCTCTCCAGCAACTATTTCCTCCACTTTGTCTGCCCTGCCTTTATCCTTTCTGATGGGACCTCTGCACTCCTCCTCTACGTGTTCATATATTCATAACACGAAACATAGAAAGGAATCCCATTCCTCTCGCCACGGAGAACTTTAGGAATGGGCATGTACAGCAGCTCTAGCCAATAAAAGGAGAGGGTAAGTATGCTTCGGGGCTTATGGGAAAAGCTTCTTCATTCTTTTTTTAAAATTTATTTTATTGATTTCAGAAAAAGGAAGGGAGAGAGAGACAGAAACATCAATGATGAAAGCCAATCATCGAGCGGCTGCCTCCTGCACGCCCCCTGCTGGGGATTGAGCGCACAACCATCTCTGTCATATCCTTCCATCATTCCTTCTTTGAATTTCATCAGCTGACTGATATTCTTTGAATGAGTTCCCATTTCTGAAGCAAGTTTAAGTTTCATTAGAAGTTCTGAAGTTTTGTCCCTTGCACTCAAAATTATCCTAACACGCATATAAAAAAATACTGAAAGTGTAACAAAATCACATGAGGTAATCACTAAAATATTTTATTTATCCCAAAGTTTAACCAATACTGCAAGGAAGATAGCAAAGATAAAAACCCTGTTAACAGAAAAATTAGTTATTTCTCCAAGTTCAAATTTAATAAAGACCCCATCCTCGTGTAAAATTTCCAGTCTTCCTCTAAGTACAAGAGAAGCTAAACTGAGAGAAAGAGCAGGACTGTGAGAGAGATGGAAATGTGTCTTTAAGGAGAACATGGTATTTCTAAAGAGAAGCCGGCCTTCACTCCACCTTATCAAAGAGGGGACATGACATACTCCTGTCCTTGAAACTAAAGTGGAGATGGGGAGACGAAATCATTGTTTGTCAAGTTGGCAGGTTCTGAAAGAAGAGGGATCTGAAGCATTGAGAGATGGTGTCAAGGTATGACCAGGTAGAAAGTGGGCAAAAACTGCTCCTTTGAAGTTCCCAGGTTTCAAAAGATAAACAGAAATCGGAACGTATCAGTGTCACCTGAATTGAGGATAAGAATCATGAGAGGAGAGATGGGGTATATCTGCTTTCTCTGAGCTAGTGCGACATGGGTCAAAGAAGAGGATTTGAGAAAAGAGGGAGAGGTTGCCAGTCAGAAGATTCCTAAGGGAACACCGAAGTCTAGGAGAGGTTCTTGGGATTGAGCCCCCCTCCAACAGGCCTGTGAAGGACACCATCAGTTCATGCCAAGCCTACAAATAAGGTAGGTATACTGGGGTGACACAAAGAAAAAACTACCACTCTTCCTACTACCAACAGTGTTCCGGCTTATGTACAAGAAAAGCAGTTGGGACCACAATAAAGAAGACAGTCAACTTGTCATGGGCAATCACATAAGAAAGCATCTGGGGGTTTTTCCTGTACCTCCTCCCAAGTCCAGCACCAGAGGGGCAAACACAAAGAAAAGGGCAGAAATGTGCATCTCTGTATTACATATTTAGAAAAAAAAATATTATAAGAAAAGAATGAAGCCACATCCAAACACTCAGAATTCTTACCTGCTTTCACACTATTCGCCTCCTCACTCCCAAAAAGGAACCTTTGGACTTGGGAGAGTGTTCATCAGAATAAACCGAAAAACCTCCCTCCTATGTCTTATACGGTTCTCGAATGACTAAAAAGCATTGGCATCAGGAACTACACATTACAAAGAGTAAACTGGATACAGAGTGGGAAGTGTAAAACAGTGTTAATGCCGGAATGAATATGTGTATAAAGGTCATCTCAATAGATGCAGAAAAATTATTTGCCAAAATTCATCATCTATTCATGACTTAGAGGGAAAAAAATCTCAGCAAACTAGGCATATACGGAAACACTGCAATCTGATAAAGGGCATCGACAAAAGCCCTGCAACCAACATCATACTCATGGTGAATGGCAGGAGCTCAGCTGAGCTAGAGAGAGCGAAACTGCCAGGTGGCTAGAGTAGACGGTTAAAGAAAGCAGCCAAAAATGAAAGCAACAATAAGGCTTTTAACCACTTACTGCAAGAGTATAAACAAAAGGCTAAAACCAGAGAAAGTACACATCCCCACACCCCCAAACTCTTATCGTCTCCACCAGTTGAGGGTCAGATAGATCTTCACCAATGTGGGGGAGGGTCATCTCACTGTTTCTGATCCCAAACAAAAAGCAGTTTAATGGGCTCTGGCCAAGGGGGAGAAGAAAGGGGAGGGCTAGGTGTGGGAAACTTTGGCCCCGCTCCGGTGATTCCCAGAGGTCCCGCCCCTCCCTACCTGCAAGCTCATCCAAGCCATTTCCAGTGGCTTTTCTAAGCAAGTGGCCTCTCCAGGCTCATGCTAGGACTCTCCGAAAATCTCTCAAACACGCAGCAGCTGGCCTCAGCGTGCCCCATATGGCTTGATAAGTGGCCTCAGGCCTAGCACTAGTCACAGCCTGCATCGATTCATAGCATGGCCTCTCCTGGACACCTCAAAGCCCAGCACAAGTAGCAGCCAGCTACGGTTTGCTGTGTAGCTCATGCTGAGTGGCCCTGGGCAAGGCACTGGCACAGGCTGATTTTGCACCTCCTGGGAGGCCCCAGAAACAGTGCACCTGGTGGTCAGACTCAACCATGCTGGATTACAACCCTACCACATCCATGAGTGACACACTCAAGAGCCACACTTGGTGAACAACAAAGCTCCACTGAAGTAAATCCTGCTCCATAGGGGTGTCTCCAGCACAGCAGCTCTTTGGCTGTAGTTGCAGCTGGTCCTTACAGCCGACTGGCCTATGGGTCAATTCCTCCCAGTGATGTCAGCAGCAACCAAGGCTCAACTACAACAGGACAGTGCACACAGCCCACACAGGGGAGCACCTAGCAGGCCCAGCTCAGGTGACTGGGGAGGCTGAGCCACTGGACCCTACAGGACACCTACTACACAAAGCCACTCTACAAATTCCAGGATACATAGCAGTTCTACCTAATACATAAAAACAAACACCTGGAAGCAGCCAAAAAGTGGAGGCAAAGAAACATGTCACAAAGGAAAGAACAGAAGAAATCTCCAGAAAAGGAACTAAATGAAGTAGAGCCAAGCAAGCTACTAGATACAGAGTTCAGAATAATGGTTATAAGGATGCTCAAGGATCTTAGTAAGACTATTAAGGAAACTAGTGAGATCATCAATGACATAATAAAGTACCAATCAGAAATGAAGGCTACACCAACTGAAATGAAGAATAATTTACAGGGAGGCAACACTAGAGTAGAGGATGCTGAGAATCAAATCAGCAATTTAGAATATAAGGAAACAAAAAACACCCAACCAGAAGAGCAAAAAAAAAAGAATCCAGAAATATGAAGATAGCATATGGAGTCTCTAGGACAACTTAAAGTGGCCAAACATTCGAATTATTGGAGTGCCAGAAGGGGAAGAAAGAGACCAAGAAATTGAAAACCTATTCGAAAAAATAATTACATAATTACAGAAAAGTTCCCCTACCTGGGGAAAGAAATAGACTTACAAGTCCAGGAAGCACAGAGAGTCCCAAACAAGAGGAACCCAAAGAGGCCCACAGCAAGACACATCATAATTAAAATGCCAAAGGTTAAAGACAAAGAGAGAATCTTAAAAGCAGCAAAAGTAGTTAGTTACCTCCAAGGGAGCACCCATACGACTGTCAGCTGATTTCTCAACAGAAACTTTGCAGGCCAGAAGGGGGTGGCAAGAAATATTCAAAGTGATGAAAAGCAAGAACCTACAACCAAGATTACTCTACCCAGCAAAGCTATTATTTAGAACTGAAGGTCAGATAAAGAGCTTCACAGATAAGAAAAGCTAAAGGAGTTCATCACCACCAGACCAGCACTACAGGAAATGTTGAAGGGTCTTCTTTAAGAAGAAGCTAATGAACAAAAGAATCTGACAAACTAAATAGATCCAGAGACACTGAAGCATGCCACAGACAGTCATATCTCAGAGGGAAGCGGGAAGGGGGGGTGGAGGGTGGAAAGAGATTAACCAAAGTTGTTATATGCATATATGCATAACCCATGGACATAGACAATAATGGGGTAAAGGCCTGGGGAGGGGGTGGGAGCAAGGTGGAGAGGGTCAATGGGGGAAAAATGGGATATCTGTAATACTTTCAATAATAAAGATAAATAAGAACCAAGTTGGAGGGTTCACACTACCTGATTAACTGACTTACTATATATAAATGAATCAATATAGTATGCTCTTGGCAAAAAGAAAAGTACATAAATCAGTGGAACAGAATAGTCCAGAAACAGATCCACATATACTCAGTCAATTGATTTTTGACAAAAGTGTAAACGAAATTCAATAGTGAAAGAACAGTCTATTCAACAAATGGTCCTGAAACATTTGGACATCCATATGTTAAATAAAAGGGGGGGAAAAAGAAAGAGAGACAGAGAAAAAGAGAGGAAAAGAGAGAAAGAGATTAATTTTAGTCCATACTTAGCATCATATACAAAAATTAGCTCATAATAGATCATAAACCTAAATGTAAAATCTAAAACTATAAATATTCTAGAATACAGGAAAAAAATCTTTGTGGCCTTGAGTTAGGCAAAGAGTTCTTATATAAAAATACCAAAATCAGGACATGTTGAAGAAAAGATAATAAATTGCACCTCATCAAAATTAAAAACTTCTGCTCTGCCAAAGACACTAAGGTAATGAACCAACAGGCCATGGAATGGGAAAAAATATTTGCAAAACATATCTGATAAAGGACTCATCCCCAGAATACATAAAGAACTCTCAAAACCCATCAGTAAAAAACAACCCAATAAAAATGGGCAAATTATTCTAAAACGGTTTACCAAAAATGATGTATGGATAGTGAATAAACACATGAAAAGATGTTCAATATCATTATTTATTAGGAAAAGGCAAACCAAAACTGCGATGAGATAACATTACAAGTCTATTACAATGATTGAAATTAAGAAAACTAACTCTACCAAGTGCTGGTGAGGATGTAGAGTAGCTGGAACTCTCATACATCGCTGGGGGAATGTAAAATGGTATGGCCACTGTGGATCACACAGTATGTAGCAATTTGAGGCTGCCTTCTTTCACTTAGCATGGTGCATTTGAGACTCATTCATGTTGTTGCCTGTATCTCTAGTTTCCTTTTATTGCTGAGTAGTGTTCCACATTATAGATGTACCCATTTGTTTACCCACCCCCCTAATGAAGGACATATGAGTTGTTTTCAGTTTGGAGCTATTATGACTAATGCTACTATAAACATTCACATACAGGTTTTTATGTTAACATAAGTTTTGATTTCTTGAGGGTAAATACTTATGAGTGGGCTTGATGAGTCATGTGGTACGTGTACATTTATCTCCAGAAGAAACCGCCAAATTGTCTTCCATAGTGGCTGTGCCCAAATGGGAAAACTATAGGGACAGAAAACAGACCAGTGGTTCTAGAGGGGGGGGGGGGTGGAGGGAAAGTTTGGCTACAAATGGCCCCAAGGGAATTATGTGGGTGATGTACTATTCTATAGCTTGATTGTGGTGGTTGTGACACTACTGTATGTGTTTCTCAACACTTACAGAACTAGACACTAAAAAGAGTTTTATATTTGTAAATGACATCGCAATAAATCTGAATGAAACCCATTCATGTAGAAAGAATGCATAGAAATCCTAGGATATCCTGTGCTATACTTAAACTAAAAATCTGAGAGAGCAGATGGCTTCCCATTGCCTTCAGGATAAAAATCAAACTTTCTTAGTGAGATATACATGGCTTTTAATCATCTGGCCACTGCCTACTTCTAGGAGGTAGGCATTAGTTCCATTTGGGTCTCATCTCAACAATGACTCTCCAGATTGGGGTATTTCCATTGTTTTTCAAACTTATTTTCAGCATTTCCCAACCAATTCCACTGACTTCTGAAGTCAGGATCTTCCCACTTTAATACCTAGACCCTACCAAGCCTTCTCACTCAGCCTTGGCATATAGCTCAGTGACAGACCTCTTGGCAGGGTCCCAGGACCTCCCCACACACAAGCAGCCAAGAAAAGGAACCTCACAATCCCAGCCTGGTCTCAGAGGACTGAATCGGACATAAATATAGGTATAAAAGTACAAGCACATGTTTCCTGTAACATTTTTGTGAAGCTCTTTACAGGTAACCTGAATCCTTTCACTCTCTGCTGATTCAGGTATGGCATAGCTTGACATCCCTATGGCTAGAAAGGTGCAATGCCTGATTAACAGCAGCAAAACTAGAAGCAGCAGGAGCCTGGATGTAGCACCCTCAGGCTCATGCAGTAGTTCTTGTAAACTGGACCCACCAAATGTCAGCTACAATGCATATAGAAGGAACTTGACTCTCATATCCATGCCTGGATCCCGAATTCGAGTATCACTCTCAGCAGTTTTAGGATATCATTGTTTCCAGAAAAGCAGGCTTTGTACCCCTGATTTTACCAGAGGAAAAACATTTCAGAATAGAAGACATAAGAATTAAGCAGGTCCTAAAGAAAATAATTTTAAATATGTAGTCCAAGTACTTATGCCTGGTATTAAAAATAGCTAAGATGGCTCAAAACGAAGTGAAGATGAGCTTATCAGACATATGGTCTTAGCAAAGCAGTCTGTGACAACCCTTGCAAATGCTTGGGGGTCTTTCTCAGTTATTTCTGGCTTCAGTCATACATGTGCAATGCTAAAATTAGACCTCTGTTTAAGTATGATTATCACGGTGCATGTCTTAAATTTTTTTAAATGTTCTCTCTCTTTTAAATGTAAACCAACCTATCCCAGTAAGGGACTGAGTTCTGCTTTCTTCAAACTCTTCCCTTGGATTCTGGGACTTCACTTTCTCTTCATTTTTTTCCTACTTCTACAAGCAACTTCTCGGTACCTCTCCTAGTGATTCTTAGCTCAGGGCATGTCCCTCCCATTTCCCATACTGGTGGCAACCAATTATCGTGTAATCTAATTAGCAAATTAGACCAGAAGGCTGCCCATAAGAAACTTATGGAGCCAGAGAAACAGTTCCGAGAGCTCTGCTCTGCACTCACCCCCTCGAACATCCCATCTCCTCCTCTGGTTTTAACTACTCCCTGATTTCCAAACGTGTGTGCCTACTACTCCAGATTTCTCTTCTGAGCTCCGGGGGTTACCAAGTAGTCCACCAGTCCATCAGGGGTGCCACGACTGCAAAGAATCCAAGAGTAAACTCATCCATTCTCCCCATCCGTTTCCACAACATACTCTTTTGTATATTGTGCACCTTAGCGATACTTTCTCAGACACCGTCTTGCCAAATTCTATCTCCTAATTATCTCTTGAATCTGTCTCTTTCTCTCTGTTCTCCCCCTACAGCCTTAGTTCTGGCTGTTTTAGCTCTTGCGAGAGCTCTTTGTGTAGCAACTGGTTACTTTCCCTACCTCCTGCCTTATGCACACACAACTGTGCCCCTCCCTTCCAGTGCATTCCTTTCACATCCCTGTGAAAAAGGTCTTTCCAGAATACAGACTTGATCATATCTCTTCCCTAGATAAAATTCCTCCTCTCCGGGCTTTCATTGTCTCCAGGATGAAAACCACCCTCCTTAGCAGGAAGTATAAGACTTTTTATAAACTGGTTCCCACCTACTTGCCACTCTTTATCTCCTATTCAACCTTCATAACCCCACTCAGATACCAACCCCTCTATGAAGCTCTCCCAACCAACCCCCTCACCCCACAGTCAGGGTAGGGCCTTCTTCCTCCATCATGTACATAATAGCCTTAGCGCTGCTAAGATAAATTATAATTAATGTGTATAGGTACTAGTCATCTAAGAAGATGAGCCCTGTGAAGAAACATTATTTATTGTTCCTATCTATACACCTTAGCACTTGCTCTCCACCAGATGGGGCACGGATGAGCAAGTGGAGAAGAAATCAATTACTGAGCGATCAATGGTTGTTTAGTTTTCTACATTCCAACTAGATTTCCTAATTGTCTCAAATGGAAAAGATCCTGCTAACCATGATCACATGAGCACCTGAAACTCTGTTGGCATCTATTGTGACAATAACTATAAAAGATAAATAAAACCTTGTTACATATCTGGTGCTCTGAGTAATAACCTTGAAAACAGGCCGTGAAATTTCTCCATTAAAAAAAATCCCAATGATGAAGTCTCTGCTATAGTACTAAAATTCTGGTAAACGCCGTGACCGTTTATTTAGAAAAAGAATGAATTTGTAGCCTCAAGTGTTAAGAGTCTAATGGAGAAGGAATCGATACAGCCAAGAAGAAAATCCCTGCCACATTTAAGAGAACTCAAAACTTTATCACCCTGGAATACTCCAGGTCAAATTCGAGATGGATCATTCTTTGACATTTTAATAGGTGCAAATTAAATGATTATGGGTACATTTCACACAAAGTGAGATCTCCTGCAATCAGACCACTTGGATTGAGTAACTTTATACTCACATACATATGCAAAGCTAATCTATTCAAATAAAAGGGTGAGTCAAAGAGAGACAATTACTTACCAGTGCTGTTTTTCAAAGTAAGTTAAACTTATTATTTCTGTTGTCTGTCATCATCAGTTGCAATGAGGATAGAGAACAGCAGCCTGGGAAATCTTGAACAAGCCAGGAGCCCCTGCTCATCTACAGCTAGCTTAGGCTCTGCCCCATACTGAGCAGAGGAACAGAAGAATTTGTCTGAACATTTGAAATACCACAGAGATAATGAAAAACCTAAGCCAACTTCATAATATCATGCAATACTGACATGTCCCTAAAACTGAAAAGCAATTAAATGTTTTGTCAAAATCAATCCTTTCCCATCTGGCTCCAGCTCTGTTATTTTATGTCTTCCTACAGCTCCAATTTTACCTATTTATATTTCCAAAATCAGTGGGAACGAATTGTTTCAGTCAGGGTCACGATGGGTTGGCACACTCAAATTAGGTTAGTTTGAAGAGGATTTCTTTTAAAAGGCACTCTTTTAAAGGTGTGGGCAAGATGCAGAGGAACCATGAATAGCCCAGGGCTAATAATATGGGGACAGTTACAACCACTAGTTCCAGAGGGAGGAGTGAAGGGAGCAGCTTCTAGAACCCAAAAGGAGAGAGTTTGTGTGAAGGGTACTGACCTTCACTAGAAGGTCTCAGGAGCCCAAGGTGAACGTGCAGGGAGGGAGCCAGGAGATAAATTCCTAATCTCACCCTCTCTCTGACCTTCTTCTGGGGCCACCATGGGCTGAATCTACCTGGAAGCCAGAGGACAAGGGAGCACCTTGATGAGATCCATGTAGGCCAGCATCCCAAGGCAGAGAGCATGGTAAAGACAAGAAGAGAATGACTCTAAAGGGACAAAGGAAAACTATCCAACATTCCATGTTTTAGAAGGATACAGTTACTTCCCAATCATCACCTGCCTCTATTGAGTGACTACTGTATGCAATGTACCATTAGTTACAAGAACATGGTGGGGAGAGGGATAAAGGAGGTTGAAAGGTAGAGAGAGGAAGACTCACAGAGGAAGAAATAATTTTTCTGCCTGGCCAGTGTGGCTCAGTGGTTGAGCATCGACCTAGGATCCAGGAGATCTAGGTTCGATTCCCAGTCAGGGCACATGCCTGGGTTGCAGGCTCAATGCCCAGCAGGAGTGTGCAGGAGGCAGCCGATCAGTGACTCTCATCACTGATGTTTCTCTCTCCCTCTTCCTTCCTCTCTCTCTGAAATCAATAAAAATATTTTTTTTTTAAATAATTTTTCTACAGGAAATTAAAATTAAAACATGTTTCTAATCATGGGAAACTCATTCAACTACCAGATAAAAATCTCCTCCAGAGTGTGATCTCTGGAGCAGCAGCTGGGAGATTACTAGAAATGCAAATTCTCAGGCAACCCCCAGACCACTGACTCAGAGTCTGCTTTTTAACCAGGTCCCCAGGTACCTGTTATGAACAAAAATGTTTAAGAAGCACTGCTATAAGGACCCCCTAGAGTCCTTCAGGGCAGTAAGAGAAGTTTGGAGTAATTAAAGCTAGTGGGATTTAACAGGAAAGGATCATGGAGAGGGTATATTTGACAAGGATATTAAAATAGTATTTTATAGAAAACATAGTTTTTGATTTCACCATAAAGTTAACCAGTAACTGAATACATAACATTGAAGAAATAATATAATCAAAAATGGATACTAAATATTTTTACATTAATACAAAGTACTTTCATGAGAAAATAAAATTCCTATACCACAGAAATTCTCTAAAGGTTCTCTAAAGAGAGGAGAAATCCAGGCCGATTTCCGCTGGAAAGCTGCTACTTCGGTTTCATGCTTTGCTGTCCTTTGCTTCTTGATACTATTTCCTTTCTATTTTAGGCCCAACTCTGGCACTTAATGGGTGTTCAGTAAATACTTTTTGATTGATTGAAGCTCAACTGTTTTTAAATTGTGTGTTAAATTGCAATAATAGATCAGCATCAGAAAAGAAAAAAGAAAAAAATAATAAAAAATCTAGTTGTAGATTTCTACTTAGAGAACAGCACCATCTTGTGTTTCCGCAGGAAGGTGCTGTCCCCTATCGAGTGTGTGCTTGGCAGCAGCAGAAAATTCCACTGCTCACGCTAACCTATTGTGCCAGGTCTTTCTACCTTACTGCACTTCCAACACAATTTTAGGACTTTTCCACTTAGTTTTTCCCCTGCATCAGTTCCATTTTTGACATAGCAAGAGGGCTTCATATACTATGGAAAAAGCTTTCCCTCGACATCCGTGCAGCCCAGCCCACATCTTCTGACCTCAGCCCTCACCAGCTCACTGCATGCCATCTGTTTCCCAACTTCCAGAACCTGTACGTCTGTACCTAAGGGCTTTCTCCAGCCACCAAAGTCCACCTTGCTGCTCACACAACAGGCCGGACGTAGCATCAACCCTGCTCCCAGAGGCCCCAACCAATGACTTACGGGAGTCGGTGGTATAAATATCCTAGCTCCCAGCCCCCTCAGGTGGGTTACAGGGCAGTGCCACCGATACTCATGAGATCTGTGGACCGCCCAGCATTTTCAGGGTCCTGGAAAGGTCCCTGCCAGAGTGACAGTGCAGGCCGGTGAGTGTCTGGGCCAGCTGGCATTAACCTGCCCATATGGTGCCACAGAGCGGAATATCTGAAATGCCCAGCAGCCTACCGAGCAGCAAAGTGAAACAAAAATACTGAGGCAGGAAGGAACGGGGAAAGGTCAAAATGACAATAAAGGTGTTGGGCAGAATTCACATGGATGCAAATGGTGACACCACACTCGTTCTCGGAGAAGCAGATACAGCTTATGCCACTAATAAACACACACACACACACACACACACACACACACACGTATATAACTTTTGAAACAAGTAGAAAGAAAAGAATTAAAATGATTAAAAAAGTACTCAAACTGGAATAAGGCAATAAAAGTGAAATACAAAGTACAAAATAGGATGGTTAATTAAGACCAAAACCTATTATTAATTCCTTTAAATGTAAATTAATACAATGCCCCAGCTAAAAGACAAAGATTCTTAGGAAAACCACCTATTAATCAAAACAACGACATTTTAATAAAAAATACATTTTAATCAAAAGACGGTATCTGAAAACTAAGGCCACAGAAATGTTAAAGTGTAAGTATAGGAAAAAATATAGCATGCAAATACTAATCAAAAGAAAGCTAGAGTCAATATAATACTATCAGAAAATATGTAAACCAAAATGTAATGTTAATTTAAATGTATGATAATCGCCTCACACAGATCAAAGGTACAGTTTACCAGAAAGATAAATCTGTACCTAATATAGCATCAAAATAAAGCAGAGCCCGGCCAGCGTGGCCCAGCAGTTGAGTGTTGACCTAGGATCCAGGAGATCAGGGTTCGATTCCTGGTCAGGGCACACGCCCGGGTTGCGGGTTCCATCCCCAGTGTGGGGCATGCGGGAGGCAGCCGATCCATGACTCTCTCACCAATGATGTTTCTCTCTCTCTCTCCCTCTCCCTTCCTCTCTCTGAAATCAATAAAAACATGTCTAAAAATAAAAAAAATAAAGCAGAAACTGATAGAAAGACAAGGAGAAATACACAAAACCATACAGAGGGGAGATTTTAACACAGGTCTTGGTAATTAATAGGACATGTAGATTTAAAAAATCAGAATGGATATGGAAGATTTTAACAACATGATTAACTAAGTTCTCATGGACATATACAGGGTGGGGCTAAAGTAGGTTTACAGATGTTCATATGAAAAATAATGCAATAATTAATAATAATACAAGAATAAACTGTTTTGTGTACTCACAACTGTAAACCTACTTTTGTTCCACCCTGTATAAATCACAACAATAAAACAAAATCACTGAATGTCCACTTATTTAACCATAATAGTAACATTTTATGAGATTTCATCTTTGGTTTGTTCTTGCCAACCTCTGCAATTCTGCAGGGGTTTTTTTTACATATATATCTTTTGACCCTGATTTTTGTTCAGCTGCTAATTTTAATACCCATGTATCAGTTTCCATGCGTAAAGCAGTGACAAGCTTGAATTCTCTTTATTTCATAGTTGAGTGGCCTCCATTCTACCCTTACAAATAGATAACAGTATTAGAGTCTGTGTACTTTACAAGTGCACCTAAGTTTTGTGAAGTTCTAAATAATGGCAGTGTAACTGAGTAAACACACTCTCTTTCCTCATTTTATAATGAAAGCTTTTCTCTAAATCAGTGGGGCTTTCTGGGCTGCAGATCAAGACCCCATTCATGAACTATAAAACTGATTTAGCATGGCAAAAGCATCATTTTTTAATTTATCTTTATTGTCAAAAGTAGTACAGATGTCCCCCTTTTCCCCCATTGACTCCCTCCACCCTGCTCCCACCTCCTCCCCAGGCATCATTTTTAAAATTTATTTTTATTCATTTATTTTTAATTTGTCTTTATTGATTTCAGAGAGAGGAAGGGAGAGAGAGATAGAAACATCAATGAAGAGAGTCACTGATCGGCTGCCTCCCGCACGCCCCACACTGGGGATTGAGCCCACAACCCAAGCCTGTGCCCTGGCCAGGAATCGAACCTCGATCTCCTGGATCCTAGGTCGATGCTCAACCGCTGGGCCATGCCGGTCAGGCCCAGGCATCATTTTTAAAAAGAAATAAACCAGAATAGAAAGTATTAGAGTACATATAAGAGTAAGAATTGTTTCTTGAAACTTGTTTCCATGTATATAGCTATTTACATATATATTGTGTATATGGTTTTCCACATATACTATGTCTATATATACATATTATGGATATATATGATTGAGTGTACTGAGTTATAATGTAAAATTTTTTTATTGTGAGTTGTGGACAAAAAGTTTAAAGCCAATGATGTAAATAATCTCTCAAATTCCTTAGTTTTGAAGACACACAGGAAAACAACATTATAAGATTTCCTATCATAGAAAATCCCAAAGGTCCCTCTTCACACCTTGAGAAAGCAAGTGTACTAGTCAGCTTTACTATAAAACAGGCAATCTCAAAAATCTCAAGATCACAACAAACAACATTTATTTCTTGCTGGTATTATGTGTTGGCACCTGCAGGTGTGTGGTTGCAATTCTATATGTGCTTCCATTCTTGGGACCAGACTGAAGGAGCAGCTCCTGTTTGGGGCAGACCCATTTCAATGCCAGAAAAAACAAGAGAAATGATGAAAGTTTGTGATGCTCAGATGTGGCACACATCATGTCCACTCACATTCCACTGGCTAAATTACATCAGATGTCCAAGCCTAAAGTGAATGTTGTAGTATTGTAAACTCTGCCTTCAAGGTAGCAGGCACAGCAAGTCAAATATCAACAAGCAAGGTCACAAATTTCTCATAAGGAGCTAGTACTGGGAACAGTGATACAATCTATCAGAGCAACACACTCCTTTCCTTTCCCTTTGTAATGCCTTTGTGTGACAAAGGAAAAGACAATATTCCTTGTTCCCTAGGTAGAAGTCAGGGTCATAGCTTATATGAGTTGTGGCCTGGTTAGTTTCTTCTGGGTCGTGGTCAAATACTTCCCCCTCAATTTGGGCCATTACCTTGCAAATGGACTAGAACTGTAAACATAACAGGGCAAATCCACCCATGTACTGACAAAATTACCTGGAGAACATATAAGAGAGACAACAATAATTACCTAGAAATCAAGAAAATGTCATAAACTAAAAATACCCCCAAAAAGGTTAACACAGGTCTTCCTAAGGGCACCGATGAAATTTTATAAACCAAGTACAAATAGCACTAAAAAAACAATAAGAAACTGGATTTTTGTGGCGTACATTGAAAGTACTCATTTTCTGTTCCCCTGTGGAAGTTTATGTAAGTAAATGTTGTTACCATTTTCTCAAGAGCAAACTATTGGAGATTATGCATTCCACTGTTTCTTTCTTAATTCAAAAATAGTTCAGACTTCCAGTCATGAAGAGAAGCAGCAGCTAATGACAACTCTCATGAATGCCTATGACTCTCTGGAAATCCTTAAAAAAGTGACAAATTAGGTATTCATAAGTGAACAATATTTACAATTTTTCCACTAGTATGAATCATTCCACACCAAATTACAGCAGAAATGGCCTATTCATATTAAATTCTAAACTATGCACTTAAATGGCCAATAATTTATTCTTTAAAAACATGAACAAGTCTCCAATCAATTTAAATGAGACAATCCAAGCAAATATAAAACTGCTGCCAAGTTCCAATAGTTCCTTCCTAGTAATTTTATTTTAAAAAATATTGAGTGGAAAACAAGAGAGGGTTTTTTTATAACTTAGCTATAAATAGAATGAAGTGTGTGGGGGTATAAAATCTCATCAAAGAGCTATGAATGTGCTTGGAAATAGTTTCAACAAACCAGAGTCACCTCTAAGCCACATGGTACCTCCTTGGCCTCTGAACACAGTCACACAGTACAGAAGCACACGTCTATTAAATATTAAGCCCTGCAGAAAAAGTGTTCTTATAGGCTGGGTAACTTCTCTTATTCGTCAAAGGGAAACACAATCCTTCAATACAGACCTCGTCCACAAGTGAACCCTCACCTCAGTGGTCACAACCTCAAAGGGAAGCCTGAAAAGGGACAAAGTGGCACTTCATGTTGCTGAGGCCCAAGGGAGACTTTCATTGATTATATGACATGTTACTCTCATGTCACTGAGATATCAAGGGAGGTGAGGGGGGAAGGATATCCCCATCTTGAGAGAGGCTACACCAACAATCTCCTAAACTCTGGGTAGAACACAAAACATAAAGTCGCTGTTTCCACATAAGGTAACCAGACTGGCGCTTGATGGTGACCCCTGGAGCCAAAGGGTTGCTTTAAGAAGCAACCAACACCCAGCTGGCATGGCTCAGTGGTTGAGCACCAATCTATGAACCAAGTCACTAGTTCGATTCCCGGTCAGGACCCATGCCCAGGTTGCGTGTTCGAGCCCCAGTAGGAGGCATGCAGGAGGCAGCCGATCAATGTTTCTCTTTCATCAGTGTTGCTCTCTCTCTCTCCCTCTCTCTTCCTCTCCCTAAAAATCAATAAAAACATATTTAAAAAAGAAGCAACCAACTACCATATTGAGGTTAAAGGAGCTTCCCAAAGGACAGTTGAGGCTTGTAGTATTAAAACTAAAGAAACGGTAAGAGTTATTTAATTTGACCCTTTTGTGCCATGTAATAAAGCAGATCCAAAGCATTTTGATCACTCTCCCAAGGTTACTAGCTTATTTTTTTATGACAAATGGACCTGAACCTATGCCTCACTATCATAATTCATTATTCTTTCTACAACTCTGAAACCCCAGTTCCAGAACTGAATTTTCAACAAGGGAGTAATTATAACCAAGATATTAGTGAATAATATTTAATGATGGGGAAAAAGGAACTTTAAGTGATAGAAATATTCTGTATTTGATTGGGATATTGGTCACACATGTGTATACATTTGACTGTCTACTTACTGAACTTAAGACCTGTACATTTCACCAGAAGTTATATAATTTTGTTATTAAAATAATAATACTTAATAGAGGTCATCTATAAGATGCCAAAAATTACTTTATAATATAAGAAAATCTGCACAATATATAATTGAGCCTATTTTATGCCGGGTCATGCAGAAATCAGAACCTGAGGCAAAGATTAAGGTATTAAACTTTATTTGGGAGGTACACACTTAGGGCAGCGAAGACAAGGAAAAAAGAAGAAAGAAGGTAAGGAAAGATACAAAGCCCCAGACACAAAGAACAGTCCGCATTAACTACACCACCCCAGAAATGATAACTATTAATAGTTTGGTATGGAGTCTCCTAGTCTTACTTATTTAATTAAAAAAGGATAATTATGCACATGCTATTCTGCATCCTGCCTGTTAATCTGTGTTGGATTACAAACCTTGTGCACCATCCCAGGTTTCCTTGACCGTTTCCTCCTTTTTATCCATTTGGTTAGGGTCTCACCTGCACTCGTCTCCCCTCCACATTCAGACTGTGGGACGTGGATCTGGCTTCTTGAGTAACTGCCCCGCGGCCATTAGCTATTACGGGGGAATGTGAGAAACGAGAGATTGGAAGGAGCTGGTTCTTTCCCTCTCCTCTGGAGTGCATTACTTAGCACAATTACTGCTTCACAAGGAGCCATGAAGAGACAGAGCAGGCCACTCTGCAGATGCGTCCACGCGGCACACAGTACTTCTCTAGAAGCTTTGCTAGGAGGACTTGCACTTGAAAGCTAATGGCCGCGGGGCAGTTACTCAAGAAGCCAGATCCACGTCCCACAGTCTGAATGTGGAGGGGAGACGAGTGCAGGTGAGACACTAACCAAATGGGTAAAAAGGAGGAAACGGTCAAGGAAACCTGGGATGGTGCACAAGGTTTGTAATCCAACACAGATTAACAGGCAGGATGCAGAATAGCATGTGCATAATTATCCTTTTTTAATTAAATAAATAAGACTAGGAGACTCCATACCAAACTATTAATAGTTATCATTTCTGGGGTGGTGTAGTTAATGCTGACTGTTCTTCTACCTCCTTCTCTGTATTTGCTAAATTTCCTACCCCCTGAAAATCAAATACTCAAAATTTACCCCCCCACTTTACTAGCTTCAACGCTTCACGCCATAACGATGTCTTTAGGCCTACAGAGGAGTGTACTCGGGATTTAGTCACTAAACTCGGCATGTGAAACAAATATTGCATAGCGTAAAAATCACTTTTGAAAACCCCTTGATTTAGTCATAACAAGTAGTTTATCACCTGTAACAAATCCAGGGGTGAGCAAAAGTAGGTTTACAGTTTTAATACAAAATAAATAATACCAGAATAAACTCCGTGTTTTGTGTACTCACAACTATAAGCCTACTTTTGCCCACCCCTGGATTGTGTACTACCCACAAACTAATTCTTAGGCCCCCTAAAACTTGAGAGCTTCTGAGCTTTGCTGAAGAAAGTAAGCAAGTCAAAAGCGTATGTGCAGTTGTCTGGGCAGCCAAGCCATGGAGATGGAGAGAGTGCTCTCACCAGGTGCCCATACGGCTCCCTTTCTTCCCCCAGTCAGGGCTCCACGCAGGTCTGACCTCCCGATGTACAGACGGCTCGCGGGAGGCAGATGAGAAACCCGGGGAGCACTCAGCAGTCTGCTGGAAGATTCCAGAGAAGATATGATGGGGAGATCAAAGTACAGGTGTGAAGAGGAAGAGAGTTCCAACATATTGATATTCCTGTTCGGTTCAAAATTTTATTTATTTATTTATTTCAATTACAGTTTAAATTATTTTCAATTCCAGTTCACTTTCAATATTATTTTGTATTGGTTTCAGGTGTACAGCATAATGGTTAGACAGTCATATACTTCACAAAGTGTTCCTCCCAATATTTCCAGTTTTCAAAATTTTAAAGTAAATCC
Organism: Miniopterus natalensis; assembly: GCF_054644295.1. Lineage (NCBI taxonomy): Eukaryota > Metazoa > Chordata > Mammalia > Chiroptera > Miniopteridae > Miniopterus > Miniopterus natalensis. The sequence goes on along the minus strand of NC_142103.1, from coordinate 93,856,956 downwards.
ACTGAAAATGACCATGATTTAATGTTTGAAACGGTAACTTGCTTAATGTATCCATATGCAGTGAAATAAAAGAACATATTAACAATGAAAAAAACAGAACCTCCACAGACATCCCGTGGCTAACTGCCAGATGTGACAGAGCAGCTCCTGCTGACCCTAACCCTTCTAACTTGTTTTCTTTGGCTTAGAGCACTTCTACCAGCCTGACTACATATTCAATACCTAGCTGCGCATTTGTTTGTCGAATTTTCCCTCCCCTAAAATGTAAACTCCATGGAAGGTGGAGACTTTGTGTTCTGTTCACTGCTGTATCCTCAGTACGCTTACATGAATGGGTGGCACACAGTAAGTGCTTAATAAGTGTTTGTTAAGGAGGAGTGTTAAACACCTAATCTGTTTTAATATTAAGCCTCTATAACCTTCCTATATGTTCTCAGGTGTGTTTGCTGTTTGTTGTTTTAAGGAAACAATTCCATTGTCCTTTCTTTTCCTTCAGACACAGGTGTCAGCAAAATTCGGGCATTCATTGCCCAGCTGAGGGCTGAACGGCACCACGGCCATACTTCAGTGACAGCGCCCTACTTAAACCATTTCACACATTTTGCATTTTTCATGTTTCCTTTCTAAATCATTGAGTTTTTATGGAATTATTAATGACTATTTCTTACAAAATAGTTTCTTATCCTGTCATTTTAGGTTACTGAATTACAGTGGTTGTTTGACATAACATTAATATTCCATATAAAACTTAATTTATGCCAATATATCTCTGGGGCTAGAAATTGTTTACTTACATATGACTTGTAGAACACAATCTATCCAGGAAATGTACTAGCACCTTTCAAATATCATGTTGTACTCTCCTGTGACCTGCTATAATCTGGTCTTAAACCACATTTTACAAATATATAAAGTTATTTGATAAGTTTGACCTGGCCAATATTTATATTTTGCTTTTTTAAAAAATTTAATGTGTTCTCTTAAAACTAGGAATAGCCCGGCTGGGCGTGGCTCAGCGGTTGAGCGTCGACCTGGGATCCAGGCGATCCGGGTTCGATTCCCAGTCAGGGCATATGCCTGGGTTGCAGGCTCGATCAATGACTCTCATCATTGATGTTTCTATCTCCTTTTCCTCTCTCTGAAATCAATAAAGATATATTAAAAAACACACACACACAACTAGGAATAAAGGATGCTTCTAAGAAAAGAGAAGGGGAAATAAGTATTTTGATTTTATTTATACCTTATCTCATTCCAAAATTTCAGAAGACTTATAATACTATATAGACATTACAAGGTAAAAAGTATTCAAGAATTCAAGGGCCATCATGTTGCCTGAAGTGGAGCTGGACTGGTACAAACTGGAGCCTCTCGGAAAGCTGCCAGCTTTCCTTCCTTTGCTGGAGCTGGTCGAGGAGGCCAGCAGTGGCCCCAGTACCGGGTGACTTAATGCCCTCGATGCTGTCCCAGCAGAAGGGGGGGACGAGTTATAGAGTCGCTGGAGATTATCTCTCGGTACCTTAGGACTATCAACCAATGGTTGCTGGCACCAATTCAAAGCCAGCACGGATCCCCAATTTTGGGTGCAGTGAAGATGACAGGAAGACAGTGCAGGCGGACAGTTCAGCCCAGAGACAGGCAGTTCAGTGCCAGCTTCTCCATGTAGTACAGTTTGTGTGAGAGTTCCCTGTGCAGAAATGGCTGCTAGGCTCTGCTTTTTGAAAATGTGAGCCCAGTTAGCTACCAGGAGCCTTTCTTAGTAGGTGTCTTTTTTTTCCTCAGGGTTCAGATTTTCCCCCTTTTGATCAGAACCTGTCGATGGACAGCACTGATGATCGATCAGGTCAGTTTGTCCCATGTTGGTACCAGAGTGGCTTGGCTACCTGCTCTGGTTCCATCTTGTCCAGCGGTGGGATTCCTGTGGCAGGGCAGCAGCCAATAGAGCAACCAGAGCCATTTGCTTACAACAGGTCTCTCAGGTACGTGCCAAACTCAAAATTCACAGTCTCTTGTAAAAGCAGCTAGAACAACTTGGGAATGGTTAAAAGACAACAAAAGCAACGGAGTTCTTAAGAGAAATCATGGGTAATTGACAAAAGGTATTTGGCATCGAGTAAAGGTTCCAACCACCATGAATTACACACATGGAGGGGATGCAGTGCCTTGATGGATCATTTCTATCCTTCGTGTAACCATTACTGGAGTTTTTGTACGAGGTTTTAAACATCTGGTTGTAGAGAACAGATTAGAATAACAATAAGCAAAACATTTTGCAATCCAGACCTTAAAATAGCTCTGAGCCCAGTTGGGAGCCAGCTGAAAATGTCAGAAAATTTAAATCTTAACTAGTCATAGACACTAGAAACAAAACTGAAATGCCCTTAAGGGACATGGCAAGGTCCTTGGTTTCTAATTCTACCTGGGAAGAAGTATTTATCCAGGTACAGCAGGAGATGCCCACTATGGCACAACCTCCTCCTTGGGCCATGAGCACATAATCAAGGGAGACTCTGTTCTCGAGGACTACTCACACTCTAAAGATGTTTGCTGGGCCCAAATGGTTTTGACAGTCGAGTGAGCAATTTCATTGATGGTTCTAGTTAGGTTTCACATTATATCTAATTAAGCAAAAGTATCAAGGCCACCACATGGAAATACAATTCTGAGAAAGCGATTACCCTTATCTCCTGAAACACCTGCTGGCAAGTCACATCCCACAGAAAGGTCATGAGAGTTATCTTCATAAACAGGGGGATCCTCATCAGGGTAGTCATCTAGTACTGATAAGCCCCTCTCCCTTTTTTTTTTTTTTACCTCTGACCAGAACCTGGATGGGTGGCTGTTATCATTTTGAGGACAGTAAAAGAGGATGTCAAGTGACTCAAAAGGCATTGCCCAGCCAGCCTCCAACTATCTAGACAATCAAATGCCCAAGGCTGATTTACGTATATAGAGACAAAAATATAACCTGTGGGGGCACAAAGCCTGCAAGAGTCTGCTCATTTACACATTCATTAACAGGAAGGAAGATGAGAACATTTTCCAATCAGGGCTCAGTCTGTATTGAACGTCCCTCTAGAAGTCCTTCCCGGTATGTTTGAATATCGTGGGGTGAACATTCAGTTTCATGACAGTGTGGGGTATTCCCGCTCACGATGGCCTTACAAAGGGAGTTTCCACAGCAACTGGGGTTGAAATAGGTGCAACCAGAGTTAAAACATTTAGCGATGTGACAAGGGGTGGCTAGCAACTAATTCAACTGTGGGAGATGGTTGGGTCCCATCTGGGGAGTGTATGGCCAATGCATAGGGTGGGTTTAGATAGACATAGGGGAAAAGTGGAGTCCCTTTTGCAATTTAACTTGATAAGTTTCAGAAGGGGGAGGTTTGGCGAAATTAAAACTAAAGTTAGGGACAGTTGAGAAATTGCTAACAGAAATAACTATGAAATCACAAGTTCTACCAGAGGTAGAAACTGGCATTGAATGGCAATCCAGCATCCAGATAGGTCCCCTGAGAAGGCTAAACTTTGAAAGCAGTGTATAATAATATATCTATGCCCAAGGTTTCCCATTTACAGGGGTTAAAACAGCAAAAATCAGGAAGTACTGTATAGTCAGGGGATTAATTATATGAAGTAACTAGAACATACAATTTAAAACATAGGAAAGGTGACCAGCTTATCATGAGAGGGTTAAGGTTGTTAAAATATCCAAGAAATAAATGTTAAAGCAACTATGAAATAAGAGTCATACATAGCAGGAGTTGACTTCACTGGCTCAGTCCCGAACCCTGGGAAAAGCCATCTGCTTTTTGTCTGAGTGATTTTCTGTTCTGGATAAATTTAATTTGAGGTCTCCTATACGCTGGGGTGTTCGATCAGGTAAATGAGGTGCTGGTTTGGGAGCCTTTTAAAATGAAAAACATCAACCAGGAGTGGAGCCCATTGCTCCCCTCAGCCGCCTCGCAGGTGTTCTGGCCCAGGACCTCCACCCAAGAAGTCATGGATCTCATTAAGGAGCTTGCCTCATGTAATCCAGTTGTGCTTGAGGAACCCAAAGCCCTAGTACGCTGTAACATGAAGAGGGAGTTAGAGCAGGCCAATGAGAGGTGCAAAGCACTGAAGAAAATATGGGGCTCTGCCCAAGGGATGGACGCCATGTTGAAATACTTGCAGAGGAAGGTGGATGAGTTTTGATTGGCAGGCTGCCTATAGGTGACACTGGAAATGTAGAGCATGACATCTGTGGCTCCAAGAGGCCCTAATCCATCCTCACAGGCTGAGACAAGTTCACTCTTGGCTCACGCTTAGAAGCAGGACTTGAAACATCCAAGCTATTCATTACCAAGGGGTTTTTAAGTACTGTAACTCTAAAATCAAAAACTACTAAGCTTCTTTGTCCAAATGTCATTATTTTAGTTAATACATACAAAAGTAAGAAAGTATAATGGTGAGATTCAGACTGCTCTTTGAAGCCCTAATTTTCGTTATTTTTGGCTTGTATTGTATAAAAAAGAGAAGTGTGCTTTGCTGGTTTGGGGTGGCAAAAAAGTCTTGAATAATGTTTGTTTTCCTTATTTTTACCTTCCAGAACAGATTCTAAAAAGGTACTAGGCAGCCCTGGCTGGATGGCTCAGCTGGTTGGAGCGTCGTCCCATACACCAGAAGGTTGCAGGCTTGATTCCCGGTAAGGGCACATACGTAGGTTGTATGGACAGCTATACAGTGTATAAATCTGCCTTTACCTTGGATTGGTTGGTGCAGTGTTTTTGCATCTGTGGGACTTACTTTTTCATTCAGTATGAAATATATATAAACTGTACAATCTGTAAAGTTTTTGTAGAATATCTGACTGTGAAAACTGGTTTAAAAATAATATTTCTTAATACACACAAATAAAATGCAAAACATAAATTTATTTATTAATACCTTTTTAACCTTCCAATTCAGGGATTAGTTAACAATACCCGGTATGGTCCAGCCTTGCTGGAGGGAGTCCTTGTGGAGATGTCCTTTTTGATGGACCATATATATCCAGGTTGTAGGCCATAATGGTCAGTGTCTTCATTTCCCAGAAGAGCTCTGTGGAAAGACTACTCTACAAGCTTGTGTGAATTTCAAGAGGCTTTGAAGTTCTTTGCAATAAGTTAGAAGGTCCCTTAATAAGACAGGTTCGCACATTCTCTGATCCAGTTTCATGGTAGGTCTTCTTATAACAATTTTAGAAGAGGTCAATCGATGTTTAGCAAAAGGAATACATCTTAAATTAAGCAATACCAAGGAAAGGGCTTTAAGCGAAGGCAGATTAAAAGATTCAGTAAGTTTTACCAATTGAATTTTACTTATCTTGTCAGTTTGTTCTATAAAGCCAGAGGACTGAAGATGACAAGCACAATGGCAATCCTACAGTATCAGCCAAGTTTTGCAAACCTGGTGTCGAGTTTGCCTAGTGAAATGGGTTCCCCTTTCTTTACAGGACTCTGTGGGGATTTTCCAAAAAGGAAAAATCCTTTCTAAAAGTATTTCAGTAACTGCTATGGCTGTAACCCTTCGACATGGGAATGCTTCTACCCGATGAGAATACACATGGATCATCATTAATACATTTTTACCCTAGAGGGAGGGCAACTGAATTGAAATTCACTTTCCAAACATCAGCTAGGCCTCATTAGTCTTATTTACTCCTTTTGTAAAGAGAGATTTCCTTTATAGTTTCCTACTAAAAACATACCAATAGTAAAGAAAAAAAATTTTGTCCTTTTAACAGAGAGAGATGCTCAAATTCCAATTCTGTATTAGCATACTTTAAGTGAAATAAATCTGTTCCAGTCTTAGTTTGGCCATAAGTAAGATTTCTTTTTCAAGATGCCATTTCTATGAACCTTCTACAACTTACACAAACTTTATGTAACTTCCATAAACCTTTATCTTTTGTCCTATTTCCTTGTTGCATTTACTTTAGAACAAAATTACTTCCTTTTTCTTCAATAAAAATATATTTCCATTCCTCATACGTTCTTTTACCACATACACATATATATTTTTTTACATATATACTTTTAGAGAGAGTGGAAGAGAGGGAGGGAAGGGAAGAGAGGGAAAGAGACAGAGAAGCATCGATGTGAGAGACACACATCGATTGGCTGCCTTCTACATGGGCCCTGACTAGGGCCGGGGATTGAACCTGCAACCGAGGTATGTGCCCAGGAATCAAACCCATGCTCTGACCACTGAGCCACATGTCTTATTCTTTATGTGCAATCATTTTCAATCACCATTACATTCTAAGCAGGTTTTATCACAAGTGTCTGGATCTTAAACCAAGGCATCTTGTGCCCCTCTAACCTTGTAAAATGACACATTAAGGTCTCCGCCTTATTACCCTGGTTTCCCATCTGGTCTGCTAGCTCCTTAACGTACGTTTTCTTTACTAAAGATTAGTCCTAGCTCATGTGCACTTTGAAAGCAATTGCATTAGTTTCTGTTATTCTCCAATTTGTATGAGCACTCAATTGTTTTAAGCCAATTAAATAAGGCCTTTTTATATCTAACGATGTATCTACAAGAGACATACATAGACACGTATAAACACACACACAGCACAGTAATACAAAACCCAAAAGAAAACCTACAGATCCAAAAGTAAAGAGAATGGCCCCAAAGGTCTTAAAAAGGGCAGATTTTCCTGGGGGAAAGATTGAAAAATGGCTCTAGAAGCAAAGCTGAGCATCAGATAGCTGCTGCCCATCTGGAGACAAAGATGGTGAGGGGGGGAAGGTAGAGGGTAGGTAGGGTGGTAGGCAAGGATGGGGGACTGGAAAGGACCTTCTAGGGTTGTTTTAGTAGATGTGGTTTTCGAATCGCAAGTGCAAGGGTAAAGGAAAAGTTTCCCAAGGATCTCCCATTTGTTCTAGTTTCGCCAGCACCGGTTTCCTTTTTTAAGGAATTTATCTAATTTAGAATTTTTTTTTTTTTCCTAAGGAAGGTGATAGCAGCCTCTTGATTTCACTTAGAGCTCTTAAGGTACCAGTTGTTGATTTTTTTTTTTTTTTAAAGAAAAAAGCTTCCCACTGTTTCTGGGAGGCACAGTATTTTCTTTGTTCTAATTGAGCACACAAATAAACAAGCTTTGGGGTCACAAAGAAACACTATCTTGGCCAACAAAGCATCACTCTGTGTAATCAGTACACACCTATCATGACAACTAAAATATGAAATAGTGACAGTAGCACCAAATGCTGGCAAACGTGAAGAAACAATCATTCAGATGTTGCTGGTGGAAGCATAAAATGGTACAGCCACTCTGGAAAAATTTTATGGATTGTTTTAAAACTAAACATTCAACTACCATATGACTCAGTAATTGCAAACCTGGGTATTTACTTATCCCAGAGGAATGAAAATTATGTTCATGCAAAAACCTGTACATGAATGCTTTCTTTATAAGTAGCCAAAAACTGGAAATAGCCCAGATGCCGCTCAATGGGTGAATGGTTTAACAAACGGTGGCACAAGCATAATATACAATACCACTCATTTACTTCCTTCAATACTATCCCTCCAAACAACTTCATGACCTACTATGCAAATCCAGGGGGAAAGTCATTTTAAAGCAACCCATTGCATAACATTAGAAGAAATAGTCAATAAAGGACCCACATTTTTCTACAAAATTTTATCAAACACAAGTCAGAAGTCATCAGAAACCAGGCCTAGAACTGGTATTTTTTTGCCATTTGAACAAAGACTACTTTATTAGGAAAATATGTTTTATTGACACTTTTTTTGGTATAGATTTGAACTCAACCATGTTAAACCCTCTCTAAAGGAAGTAGTCTTTCATATATAATTTTTACTTTTCCAGAATGTTTTCTAATTTTAGAAGTTAAGTTATATCTTTACTATTATTTTATAAATAGTAAAGATATAAAATGTAATCATTTGCTGCCATCTAGTGGAACTACTAAATTTTGCACGGAAACACATTTTAACTCTAACATGGTTGTTCCACTTCATTACCTTCATCTGTTGCTTCTGTTACACAAACTTGTGGTTGTAAAAGTAAAACTTCCTCATATTTGATTCAAAATTCTTAACATACAAGGATCAAGTATAAAGGACAAAATAAAAGAGAGGGAAGAGAGAAAAAGTTGTCTGAAGACACTTATTGATAGTTATCCATAAACTGACTAGAGGGAAGGGTCACAAATCACATTCCATCTAAATTTACCCTCAGAAGACTTGGTTCTCATGCAAATCGACACTGTAGCCCCATTCCCAGCTTACTCCTATTCTAAAGAACACGTGCTTTTACTGCCAGACTTTTCCTCCTGTGTACTTATGTCATGTACAGTATGTCAAATATGTCTGGTTATATTAATTACATTCTTTTTGAACATAACAAAAAAGTCCTGGTGGTCTACGAGAACTGAGAAACCAAATTATGGGTGTGCCATATGGTCACTGATCAGTGATGGGAGGACAAATGTGTAGCAAACTCTATGTTGCCATAGCATTGATTATGTTGTCTTGGCTACATGACAGCCATTGCAGTACAGATGAGTCTCCTACCAAAAGCACATATGATTCTCTGCCTGAACTTTCTCAGCTAAGGCTTTTTTCTTCAAGGTTACATTCTAAAAGAACATTATACTGGAGGACTGCATGTACTGCGAAATGAGCATACAGTCCTATTTCTGTCACCAGGATTTATTTGCCCACTCATCATAGCCCCCTTGAGTCTGGCTACAGAATATTACATGGTATCCACTCATCACGGGAGTCAGACAAAGGTTCGTACTAGCAAGACAGACTCCCAAAAAACATGGCAGTGGGCAGGACAGGGGTGAGGGTGAGTGTGTGCGTGTGTGTGTGTGACTGAGGGTCTGTCCATTTGTGTGAGGACTTGGGGACAGGCAGTTCGGGCTCTCCTGGCGGGGAAGCCAGCCGCTGCCTGGCCTGTGTGGCCCCCTGCCAGAAGTCAGGGGCGGGAACTGCACTGTTAGCCAGGGAGGGGGCTGTATCACCCCCCCCCCCCGGCCCCAGGCACTACCAGAACCAAGGGCCCGGTGGAGACTGAAGAAGCTGTGGATCTGTGGGTAAGCCCAGAGTACCTGGGGCAGAGAGAGGTAGCCTGGACAGCAAAGTCTGAGGCTGAAACCCCCCAAGGGAATGGAGGTGAAGATCTTTTATAGTGTTTCTCTGCCTCACAGGGGATGGTATGGTACAGAAATTCACTCACCAGTTTTTGCCAAATTTGCATTGGTGCCCACAGTCTCCTAGGAAAGACTGCAAGGCTTCCTGGTCCTCATGTGAAACCTGGGTGCTATGAGTTTTAGGAGACTCAGAGATGACTCTGAAGAAGGGGCAGGTGTGACAACCTCAAGTGCTTCTGAGAGCAGCATGAATTTTTCCCTTGTTCTCAAGGGATACCAGTACTTTTGAAGGGAATGTCTTCCCCAGGTCTTGCAAAGGGCCATATGCCTTAATGCCCACAATTCCATGGGTAGTCGTCACTGGCGGTAGGACCATAGGAGTTCAAGGAAACCATGATTGCTACCGAAACACTGGCCTAATAGGGATTGGAGATGAGTACAGCCAACTAGATGGAATGTGCCTCTTTCTAAACGTGCATCCAGAAACGTTTCTGTGAAAAAGACTACAGAATCAGTGTGTACAAACCCGAGGATCTCCAGGCCTAAGTCACTGTCATTGAAAATAATAGGTTTTCTGGATTTCTGTTGGCCTCAGGTGTTCAAGTCAGAGCCATTAGTGCCCAGGCAGGAAATCAAAGATAAAGAAAAGGGGTATTTATACTATAGGGATGTGGGTTTTGTGACCCAGCCAGCATTCCTATTAATTTGGGTGAAAGTCCTTCATTGTTTGCTATATTTGCTGTCACTGAAGCAAGATTAGCCCTCCCTCCGAGGGCACAAGAACATGGATTGAATATAGAGTTGCTAAACCTATTTTCCAAAAACAGTTGGACATACAGTTGAACCATTTCTAAAGAACTTTAATTAGTAGATGGCATATTTCAAATATAGTATTTGATGAGTCTTGACATATGCATGAAAGTGAAACCATCACTATAGTCATAATACTGACCATATCTGACACTGTATTTACCTCATGTCCTTTTATCTCTGTCTCCCTGTCCTTCACAGCTCTCCAAGTAACCACTGATTTACTTTCCATGTTAATAGATAACTTTGCATTTCCTAGAATTTATAAGATGGGAACCAAAGTATTTTTTTCACTTTTCTTTATGTTGCATAAATACTTGGGAGATTCATTAATGATATATATTAATAACTCCACATTTTTTTGCTGAGAAATAATCTTTGAATACTAATAGTTTAGCCATTCCTTTGTTTATGGACATTGGGTTGTTTCTAATTTTTGGCTATTTAAAACAAAGCTGGTATAAACATTTATGAATAATTCTTTATATGGATTTATGTTTCATTTACCTTTGTCAGTAACTCATAATGCAAAGTTTGAGTTGTAAGGTAGGTGAATGTTTAACTTTAAAAAATTAGCAAGTTGCACCCTGGCCAGTATGCTCCGTGGTTAGAGCATTGGCCCACGCAACCAAAGGGTCATGGACTCAATTCCCAGTAAAGGGCACATACCTGGATTACAGGTTCCATCCCCAGCCCCAGTTGGGGCACCTGCAGGAGGCAACCAATCGATGTGTCTCTCTCACATCGATGTTTCTCTCTCTCTCACATCGATGTTTCTCTCTCTCTCACATCGATGTTTCTCTCTCTCTCTCTCCCTTCCACTCTCTTTGAAAAGCAATGGAAAAAATATCCTCGGGTGAGAAGTAAAAAAAAAAAAGTTACAGGTAAGTAGTAGATGGAGATGTGGAAAAAGAAGTATTGAAAAAAATCATAGAAGATCACCAAGAATCCCTAAACAAGGGGAAGTCAAAAGATTGCAGATTTAAAGGAAAGGGAAAGGGAAATAAAGCTGCCCAGACTGGGTCTGCTAGAGGAAAAGTACAATTTCAGAGCAAGAAGACTCAATTGACAGAGATGATGAACGTGATAAAAATGGTGTGGCTGGACCAGTAAAAAGAGCAAGAGAAGAAACAAAGAACCACCTGCATCAAAACAGCAGGAAACAAAAATGGTGCCGGAGACCAGTAGTTTAGTAAGCAATTTTTTTAAGTAAACAAATTTATTTTTTAAATCTATCTTTATTGTTGAAAGTATTATAGATCCTCCCCCCCACACACACAAATTTTTAAATAATTTTAATTTGGGTTTCAGCTGCTTTTGTCTTTGGAGGCTTTAAAAAAAAAACACAACACACAAATTAAATCCACTTCAATGACTGCCCGTAAGAAAGGAAAATTTTTGTTTAATTTTTTTGATATATAGTTCTGTGTTATTTCAGATGACTCAAATATCAAATGAAAGGTGTGGGGCTCACTCTGGGGCAGGGGCAGGCAGGTGGTTGGGTGATGGTGGGGCCCACAGTGGGCTGCAGAGGTGGAGGGGCCTGGGGGCCAGGGTGCAGAGGAGGGGCTCAGAGGGGCTGCTCCCCCCTAGTCCCCGCCAGCTCTCTCCAGGCTGGGCTGCAGCCACTCAGGGCCTCGGTCCCCTTCCAGCTGCAGCAGCCACACCAGCGACAGGAGAGGGGTGGCTGTGCAGCCAGTGTCCCGTTGTTCAGTGGTCCCAGAAAAGCCAGAGTGCAGGCCTCAGCCACCCTAGGTCTGAAGTACATTCTCCCTGGACACTATCCTCAGCTCGTACCTTCTGGGCCAGTGGCCACGAGATGCTGATGGGGCCTTCACCTGCTGTACCAATGACAAGGCCACCCAGACTCCCCTGTCCTAGCAAGAGCTTAAAGAAGAGTGGGCCAGCTCCTGTACACACATGCACTCAGTGTCCTGGGGCAGCACAGACCACTGCAAAGAGATTACCAAGCTGAAGCAACAACTGCAGAGGACAAAGCTGAGCCGCAGTGGGAAAGAGAAGGAACAGGGATTCCCACTCCGAGGGGACCATGCTGTGTGGGAAACACTCAGGGCGTCCCCTCCCAGCTTCCCCTCAGGGTCCCCTGTCTTTTGACTCAGCCCCTGCCTGCACAGGAGCCTGGAAGGGCTCAACTAAGAGCTGAAGGTGTTTGTGAAGGAGCAGGGTGAAGAGGAGCTGCTGCAGATCCTTGATATCCCTGACAGGCACTATGCCCCAGTTCCCCCCCAAGTGGCAGCTGTGATCACCCCCTCCTCCTGGAGCCTGGCAACCTCGCTAGCTCTCCCTCCATGCCCCTGGCATTGCCCCAGCCTTCTGGTCAGACCAACCGTAAGGAACATCGGGATGCAGTCAAGGAGCCGGCATCCATCCCCAACAACAAAGCCTCCCCTCCAGGCCACCACAGCCTTCCTTGAAGATGGCAGCCCATCTCCAGACCTTGTGTTTGCCTGCTCCCCTCAGCCCAATCACAGCTACGTCTTCAAACGAAAGCCCCTGGAAGGCTGTGAGAGTGCGTGTGTTTAAAGAGACCACGTCTCCAGGTCCTGACCTGGCCTTCCTGACTTCCTATCCTGACTAAATCTGTTTCAACTCACTGGCTTGGCCTTCTGCCCTGTCAGCTTGATGAAGCTCCTCTTCCCCAGCATGGGCGCCATCTTCTATAACTGCTCCGCAAGCCCGGGGTCCCCCCTTCCTCCTGTCAGCCCCAGGCCACCGCCTCAGAAGGATCCAGAGGTCTCCAAAGCCTTCTTGCTGCCATTCCGGCCATGGCAGCACACCCCACCATCAGAAGAGCCTGTGCTTTTCCAGAGCTCCCTGGTTGTCTGAGGGCTCCACCCCCACCACTTTCCAAGGAGACAGTACCTTGGTGGCAGGCCCCTCCCTACCTCCCCTGAGGAGGGGGGAATCAAGGAGCCCTTCCCTCTCAGCCTTCGTCCACTTTCATTTATGTGTCAAAGCCCTGGGTCCTCTTTCTGAAGGATGCAGCCCCCTCTGAGTGGGAGGGGACCTGCCTTCTCCACTAGCAGCTGAGCAGCTCACAAGTCACACCTGTGTTCTTGCCACCTTTTTCACTTGATGGAAAGCTCATCCAGAAGGTCCCGGGTCCCCCACTCCTGGGTGTGAGTCCAAAGGACTGTATATGGGGCCCTGTCCTTGTCATGGAGCAAGCTGGCCATAATCAGTGGAGAGGGGACACCACAGATTTCCTTCCCTCTCCTCCAGACACAGAAGAGGAGACCAGAAGATAGATACCCCCATCCTCTCATCCTCCGTCCCCATGCTTCCCTCTCATTGGAGGAGCTGACCAAAGCAGCCCTAACCGCCATAACACTTGAGCAATCCAGCTACTGGCAGAGGGAGAATCCTAGCATTATCCCAAGTGGCATTTTCATCTCGCTTTCATCCTAAGATTGTCTAAGAGCTGGCATTCCTCCAGGTGGCAAGTGGTGACTCTATACCCTCCACCTGTCCCAGGACTGGATTGGATTAGAAAAACGCCCATTTTTCTTGTATTGATGTAGAAACTCTATTTTCACCCCAAGGAGACTATTTTTGCAGCTGTTTGAAGTTTGTATATTTTCCATACTGCAGAGCTTCAGAAAACTGAAGCATGTTAATATTCAAGTTTTCTTATCCTGTGTTTAGAAGTTGCTGTTTTTTTGCAGATCTTAGTGTTAATAGACCAAATAAGTAAGTATTCCCAGCAAAAAACAACAAAACACATCAAAAGAAAGGCTCTTGTACTAAATAGCCTTTATAATATGAGAATGTATTAATACAAACTAATAAAATATATACCATATATGCCCTGCCGGGCGTGGCTCAGTGGTTGAGCATCAATCTAGGATACAGGAGATCGAGGTTCAATTCCTGGTCAGGGCACATGCCCGGGTTGCGGGCTTGATCCCCAGCAGGGGGCGTGCAGGAGGCAGCCAATTAATGACAATACTGTCATCACTGATGTTTCTATCTCTCTCTCCCTCCCCTCCCTTCCTCTCTCTGAAATCAATAAAGATATATTTAAATAAATAAGTAAATAAAATAAAACATATACCACATAAAAACCACTGGTATCCTAAAAAAAATCAAAAGGACAGGCCCACAGATGCATTTGTGTCAGTAAGTTTCAGAGTTGATCCTGACATATTGAAAGCCTTTGAGAACAGCCGCATCTTGTATAGTGACCTGGGCTTGCCAAAGGAACTCACTCTGAGGGAGCCATGTGAAGTGTGCTGTCAGCATGGAGAGAGAAACAATACACTCACTGTTGCCAGCTTTGAAAATGAGGATGAGAGCAAGGATGAGATCTCTAAGTCACCAGGGCCCTTGAGAAGGTAACCTCTGATTATTATTCTGGATCCTCTTCTTCGGATGAAGAAACAAGTAAGGAAGCAGAAGTGAAACCCACTTTGGTGACTGCAGCCCTAAGCCCTGTGAACCAGATTTCAGAACTGAAAGTCACACCTTTTCTAATGTGGCACCCTTTGCCCAGAAAAAAGCCAGGAATTTAATGAGGGAATGGCCATCAGAGTCACTACAAATTCAAAAGGACTGAAATCATATCAAGGATCTTCTCAGATCACAATGGCATAAAACTAGAGAACAACTACAATAAAAATACCCCAAAACATTCAAACACATGGAGGCTAAATAGCATGTTATTAAACAATGAATGGGTTATCAATAAGATCAAGAAAGAAAGAAAAAACTTCCTGGAAACAAATGAAAATAAACAGACAGCAATCCAAAATCTGTGGGACACAGCAAAAGCAGTCCTGAGAGGGAAGTTCATAGTACTACAGACTTCCATCAAGAAACAACAAAAATGTCTAATAAACTATCTAAACCTACAACTTAAAGAATTAGAACCAGAAAAGCCAAGAGTAACTAGACGGAAGGAAATAATAAAGATCAGAGCAGAAATAAATGACATAGAGACTTAAAAAAAAAATACAAAAGATCAATGAAACCAAGAGCTGGTTCTTTGAAAAGATAAACAAGATTGATGAACCTTTAGCCAGACTCACCAAGAAACAAAGAGAGAGGACCCAAATAAATAAAATCAGAAACGTAAGAGGTGAAGTTACAACTGGCATCACAGAAATACAAAGGATTGTAAGCAAATACTATGAACAACTAACTATATGCCAACAAGCTGGACAACCTGGATGAAATGGAAAGATTCCTAGAAGCATACAATCTTCCAAAACTCAATCAGGAAGAGTCAGAAAACCTGAACAGGCCAATAACAACTGATGAAATTGAAGCAGTAATCAAAAAACTCCCAGCAAACAAAATCCCTGGCCCAGGGATTCACAGGGGAATTTTACCAAATATTCAAAGAAGAATTAATACCTATTCTCCTCAAATTATTTCAAAAAATCCAAGAGGAAGGAACACTTCCAAACTCTTCATGAGGCCAGGATCAGTCTAATTCCAAAACCAGATAAAGACACTACAAAGAAAGAAAATTACAGGTCAATATCCCGGCTGAACATAGATGCTAAAGTCCTCAGCAAAATATTAGCAAATCGGATCCAGCAACATATTAAAAAGATCATACACCATGACCAAGTGGAATTTATTCCAGGGATTCAAGGCTGGTATAATACTCGCAAACCAATAAATGTGATACATCACATAAACAAATTGGAAGACAAAAAGCCACATGATCACATCAATAGAAGCAGAAAAAGCATTTGACAAAATCCAACACTCATTTCTGATAAAAACTCTCAGAAAAGTGGGAATAGAGGGATCATACCTCAACATAATAAAGGCCACATATGACAAACCTACAGCCAACATCATTCTCAATGGACAAAAACTAAAACCATTTCCCCTAAAACCAGGAACAAGACAGGGTTGTCCAACTTTCGCCACTTTTATTCAACACAGTACTAGAAGTTTTAGCCACACTGATCAGACAATAAGGAAAAATAAAAGGCATCCTTCTTTCTGAGTGCATGTCATTTACCTCCTTCAGGATGCAAACTGTCATTTTTCACAGTTGACATGATACTGTACATAGAAAACCCTAAAGACTCCACCAAAAAACTACTAGATTTAATAAATGAATTCTGCAATGTAGCAGGAAACAAAATTAACACCCAGAAATTGATGGCATTTTTATACCCTTATAATAAACTCTCAGAGAGAGAAACTGAAAAAACAATCCCATTGCCCAGCCGGCGTGGCTCAGTGGTTGGGCATCAACCTATGATCCAGGAGGTCCTGGATCGATTCCCGGTCAGGGTTTGATCCCCAGTGGGGGGCGTGCAGGAGGCAGCCAATCAATGACTCTCTCATCATTGATGTATCTCTCTCTCTGAAATCAATCAATCAATCAATAATGAAAAAAATTCCCATTTACCATTGTAACAAAAAAATTAAGATACTGAGGAATAAACTTAACCAAGGAGGTAAAAGGCCTGTACTCCGAAAACTACAGAATGTTGAAAAAAGAGACAGAAGATATAAACAAGTGGAGGAATATACTGTGTTCCTGGATTGATAAAATCAACAACACTTAAATGTCCATACTACCTAAAGCAATCTATAGATTCAATGCAATCACTATTAAAATACCAATGGCATATTTCACAGATCTAGAACAAACACTCCAAAAATTATATAGAACCAAAAAAGACTGCAAATAGCTGTAGCAATCTTGAGAAAGAACAACAAACTTGGAGGGATCACAATGCCAGGTATCAAGCCATACTACAAAGCCACTGTAATCAAAACAGCCTGATACTGGCACAAGTACAGGCATATAGATCACTGGAACAGAACAGAGAACCCAGAAATTGACCCAAGCCATTATGTTCAATTAATATTTGATAAAGGAGGCAAGAGCATATGATGGAGTAAAGACAGTCTCTTTAATAAATGGT
This sequence comes from Miniopterus natalensis, assembly GCF_054644295.1. Classification (NCBI taxonomy): domain Eukaryota; kingdom Metazoa; phylum Chordata; class Mammalia; order Chiroptera; family Miniopteridae; genus Miniopterus; species Miniopterus natalensis. Next base: position 93,840,074 of record NC_142103.1, on the reverse strand, counting down.
GTTGGGATAATTGGACAGGTACATGTAAAAAAATGAAACTAGACCACCAACTCACACCATTCACAAGAATAAACTCAAAATAGATAAAAGACTTAAATTTAAGTTGTGAAACCATAAAAATCCTAGAAGAAAACACAGGCAGCAAAATCTTAGACATCACACTTAGCAAAATTTTCACAGATACAATGCCTAGGATAAGAGAAACAAAGTAAAAATTAAACAATGGAGACAACATCAAAATAAAAAGCTTCTGCACAACAAAAGAAACCAGCATCAAAATGAAAAGGGAGCCCACTGTATGGGAGAACATATTTGCCAATGATACATCTGATAAGGGGTTAATTTCCAAAATATATAAAGTACTCATACAACTCAACAAAAGGAAGACAAACAATCCAATCAAAAAATGGGCAGAGGACCTAAAAGACACTTCTCCAAAGAGGACATACAAATGCCAAGAGACATACGAAAAAATGCTCAATGTCACTAATCATCAGAGAGATACAAATTAAAACCACAATGAGATACCACCTTACACCTGTCAGAATGGCTACCATCAATAAATCAACAAACAGTAAGGGCTGGGGAGGATGTGGAAGAAAAGGGGACCCTAGTGCACTGTTGGCGGGAATGCAGACTGGTACAGCCACTATGGAAAACAGCATGGTGTTTCCTCAAAAAATTGAAAATGGAACTGCCATTTGACCCAGTGATCCCACTTCTAGGAATATATCCTAAGAAACCCGAAACACCAATCAGAAAGAATATATGCATCCCTATGTTCATAGCAATTTATAATAGCTAAGATCTGGAAACAGCCCAAGTGCCCATCAGTAGATGAGTGGATAAAAAAGCTGTGGGACATTTACACCATGGAATACTATACAGCTGTAAAAAAGAAGGCTCTCTTACCCTTTGAGACAGCATGGAGGGACCTAGAAAATATTATGCTAAGCGAAATAAGCCAGTCAGAGAAAGACAATTATCACATGATCTCATTCATATGTGGAATCTAATAATCAAAATAAAGTTATGAACAAAATAGATCCAGAGACATGGAAGCATGCAACAGATAAAATTCTCAGAGGGAAGGTGTGGGGAGGGAAGAGATCAAAGAACTTACATGCAGGTATCCATAACCCATGGACACAGACAGTAGAAGGCCTGGGGAGGGGACAAGAGTGAGGAGGAGGAGGGTCAATAGGAGAAAAAAGGGACATCTGCAATACTTTCAACAATAAAGATAACTTTTTCAAAAATTAAATGAAAAATTAAAATCAATGGAAAAAATATCCTAGGGTATGGTAATTAACCAAAAAAAAAGTTCATACTCGTAGTAGTAAAATTAGATGGGTGAAACCATCAAATTTATTTTACAGAGAAGTCACTGAGAATAATCTTTCTAAAAAATATATGCACTTGGGTAGGATGGCTCACAAGCAGATCTACTTCTCAGAGCACTATGAGTACCAGCATCTGACCTAAATGGGAGGTACCTGCAGGGGAATTGCCACATTTAGAGCCCAAAATGACTGAAAAGAGAAAGGGCTGGGCAGAAATGTGGAGCTGCATGTACTAGATAAATAGTCTGAAGACCACAAATCTCAGCAAGGGGATCTAAGTCACCTGCTCCTGCTCCTCCTGTCATTAGCAATCCAGTTACGGCCCAACTGGCTTGGAATGTGGGGTAGGTCACAGATGATCAGGTGATCTCCACTCCTTTTCCCCCAGGCCAGCTGGAAGGGCCAAGAAGCCAAGCGCATATATTCCCATTGGGCATTTTCCCAAACATATTGTTACTGTCACTCTTTTCTACCCACAGTATTTATGGCTCTCAGTACATTTCTGCATAACCTACTGCCCCTTGTCACCAAATACTTTATCAGTGAGTTCTGCTACTTCACTTAGGTTCTGTTCCATACTTGGCTAGTCGACCTATGGGATCACACCTGTATTTTTCCAAAAGGGCATCGTGACCTTAGCAGTTTCCAGGACAGGGAGTTTACAATCCTACAGAGTCAATCTGCCAAAAGCAGGTGGGGCAAAGCTCCATGTAATTTTTCCTGTCCTACTATAAGACAATCTGGTCAACTTTTGTAGCCATTTTGTAGCACCAACAACTGTTTCCTCAGGAACATGGAATATTTTAGTTTGAGAACTACAGCAGTGCTTCTTTGGTTACACATGGGATACAGTGTGTAAAACCACCTACATTGTTTCAAGTATCATAACTGGCAGGCAGTCCTGAATTTTGTTGAGGATCCTAAGTTTCCCTTGCTGGTGGGCATCCAAAGCCATAGAAAATAACACCTTCAACTTGCCAATCAATAAGACATCATAATAAATTGGAAGTATTGAAAATAAGAGAGATTTTTCTGATACCATGTGAACATTCACAATTCAACATGTAGCACATTTCAATACCAGTTATACATTAGTACACAGAGTATACAATAAATCAGCTTGCAGGCCTTTCAATAACAAAACCATCTTTAACTTTTTATCTTTTCACTACAAGTTCTATCAGCTGCATTCAGACACTTTTTGCAGAAACACAGACCACAGATATTTTTACACAGACACTACAATACCAGCTTCCTGAAGATCATCTACTCTCCTCAGTTGGCAGCCCAGGAAATAATGTGGAGGGAAACATGCAGGGGGAACAACTGGCAGTAGTAAGCACTAATGTGCATGTACTTTCAGCCATTCTCTGGGACAAAAAAAAAAAAAAAAATGCTTTGAACAATAATTAGGCACCATTTGGACAGACTATTTCAATCCAATCTCTAGCTACCTAATCCTCCAAACTGTTTCAACATCCACTATTGCATCCCAGAGAACCTATCTTACTCCTAAACTGGCCCACACACCCTGCAGGAGGTTGGACAGGGGAGGACCCTTATGCTACCCCTCACCAAACATGTAGAGAAGGGTGTGCTAGCAGACCCCAGGGAGCCACACCTCTCATAACCTGGCCTGTACTGCTCGACCAATCCTGGGGAGCCTTGATCTCTCCTAACCTGCTCTTATTGTGCTATCAGATCAGAAGGGTCTCATCTCACCCACTGATTAACCAGGGTCAACCCAGGTGCTATGGATCCCAGGTGCCTTATCCATTCTAACATGGACTGCACATTCCCCTAGTGGGGAGATCCTACTGACCCTCTCCCCCACCTAGACTACAGGGTGCATTGCCAGATGCAAGGAAATCTACCTTAGGCACAAAACTGGCCAGAGGGGCTCTTGTCTAATAAAAGGGCTTCAATCACTTTTTGGCCACACACTGAAAACCAATTTTGTCATCTCCTACACAGAGACATGTAAGGCCAAGGCCAGGGCCCAAATTATTATTCCACTAAAAACAGAAAAGACTTTTACATTCTGATACTTTAATACTTAAAAAGAGTAAAACAAAGAATGAGGCAAAAGGGCCACCCCTCCCCCATCCTGTCCTGCACACCAAAATGACAGGGCAACCAAAGGAGACTGATGACCTCAACATGAGTTGTAGGATATGCCCTTGTGGGGGAGCCACTGCTAGACTGCAGGGAAACAGTTTTCTATTCTGCAGATCTACACTCAAGTGAGAGCATGACAGAAATCTCTGGATCTCAACAGAGCCTGAGGGGATGAGAAAATTGCCTCATGAGGCTGGGGGTTGGGCCAGGTGACCCAAGCACATCATTTCAGAAAGCTTTATTCGTGTTCCCTGGACTCATACAGAAATAATAGCTGATGCTGGATCAGCCCCTGCCAGTAAAAACAGAAGGGGGCTGACATGAAAGAGAATTGTAATTCCCCCAGCAGCACAAGAAAGGAATGTGTTTTCCAAAGTTTACATGTAGACCCTGAAAAGGGTGGGTATTTTTTCCACCCTCACAAAGGAGGGACAAAGATTACTTCCCCCATGCCTCAAGCAACTGACAAATACCTTTAGAAAGCTTGACATATGTCCCCTGGAGTTAGAGTCAGTGGAACCATTGTATACTCACAGCAATGAAGTTGAGAGCCTGAGGCAGAAACTAACTGGTTCTAAAGGTACAAGAGAGAACTGGTTTGGAGCAAACAGCATTTCTAAAATCTGCTGAAAGAATGGCTGACTGTTTTTTCCATGGTTGACATATGGAGTCTGTGAAAGTGAATGGACTAAGATTGTCTTAAAAGGAAAGCACGCAAGAGAAGCACCTGGAGAGACAGAAAACCCCAACAGAGGAGAGTAGAGCAAAAGCCTCGGCATTTAGGAGAGTTTAATGTCCAGACAGAAGCTGCACCCACGGACCCCTCAGATAAAGGCAGACAGGCATTAGTATATGACATATAGGAAGAGAATCTAGGGATGGAGATGCCCTACAGAGGAAGGTCTGTGTTCCCAAGGTCAATGTGTGCACCCTGAGAAAGCAGTAATGGTGGGCATTTTCTCTACCCTCATGAGGACAAGACAAGGATTACCTCCTCCTGACCTTAATCAAATAAAAACAAGCTTGAGAAAGCTTGACTTCTGTCTTCTTCAGTTAGCTGGACACCAGAACTAATGTCTGACTCATGCAAATAAACTCAAGCATCAAAGGCTAAAATGCCTGGTCAGGTGATACAATAAGGCTGGGTTGAATGAACAGGAACTGCACTTCCAGCACATGCAGAGAGGCACTGTGATCTCCGCAGTCAACATGAGAGCCCTGTAAAAAATGAGTGTACTCCGCTGTCTAAAAAGGAAAGCACAAAGGGAGAGCACTCAGAGAAGCAATGCCCTTAACAGAAATGTGGGTCACAAGAGTCTAGGGGGTGAGGGAGAGGTTAGTGGCCAGTTAGAGGAAAGGCACCTGAGGAGACAGGAGTCAACCGTCTGAGGTCTCTTTAGGAAGTTCAAAATGTGCCCGTGTGAGTGTCCGCTCTGGATTTCCTCTGTTCACATTACAACTCTGCAACCTTGCCCAGTGTGATCCCCGCATGCACTCCTCTCCCTGAGGACCACACCCGGAGTGGTGGCCAACAAGGGGAGGACAGAGATGAAGAGAGGACGGAGAGGAGAAGCACTATTCATCCTACACGCACATTCACGTGTCACTAGGTGACTGCAAAACCCACGAAGGCGCCAGTTTGGGTAGGCAGAAGTTAACCAACACTCAGGAACGCAGGGTTTTCATTATTATAGTACACTAGGTTTCTAACTGCTTCGAAGTGACCACAGGGTGGTTGGGTGTTTATAATTTGGCTATGAGACCTTCCAGAGATTTTCTATCAGACTAAGGAAGAGCAGATCCCCAAAGCAGTTTTCATGCATAGACAGAAAGGGACTATAGTTAGTTTCTCTTTGCGTTCATCAAAAGATACTCAACTGCTGATAAAGGCCTCCTCTGGAAGAAAATCCATCTTTTGGAAAAGTTTCTGCTTTCCCTCCAACAAATGTAATACAACAATATCAAAAAAAGCTCTAATACATTCTTAGAACGGGCTGGCCAAATGTGAACAGATAACTTTTGAAAAGGTCACTGCAGGAGAGTCGGGGTCAGGGTGCTCTGTGCGTGGCAGCAGGAGCGGGTGGTAGTGGCAGTAACAGCCAGAATCAAGGTGGAGGCCCAGGAGAACTGTCTACTGGTCTCCATGGACAGGCATGCAAAGGCCAACTCAAGTCCCAAGCCCAGAGGACCCTGCTGCCCCAGACCAGCCAGCCACCAGCCACAGGCTCCTCTCTGGTGGCAGTGGCTGCATGGAGAGCCCCATTCCTCCACCTCCCCTGCCTACTCCACCTCCCCTAGCCTTCCTCGTCTCTGCTCCCAGCCGGCAGGGCTCTGGCCCTCCTCCATGCCTGCCACCATGGCAGAGGCATGGGGTGGCATGGCGGAAATCTAGCCTGGGGACTTAATGGGGCCTAGCTTGGTTCCATCTTCTCCCCCTGCAGCCTCGGCTGCTGCAGGCACCCCAGCCTGCTTGGGGCCTCCATGTCTCTCCTGTGATCATACCAACATGTCCCAGGGGTTAGAATGGAACAAACTGAAGGCCTGATGAAAGAAAGGGAAAGTCAAGGATGCTGGAACAGAATAGATTTCTCTCTTTCATGCAAGGGGTCATGGGAAACACAATTCAGCAACCACTTCAACTCATCCACCAACATCCTTCAGGAGGATGACTTTGATAACAATAGTGACATTGTTGAAGATTATGGCCATGCACCATACGAAGCTACATTGCAGCAAGGCTTTCAGTACCCACCTACAACAGATCTTCCTCCACTCACAAATGGCTATCCACCATCAATCAGCATGTATGAAATGCAAATCAAACACCAGTCTTACAATCAGTATCCCAATGGATCGGCCAATGGCTTTGATGCAGTTAGAAACTTTAGCCCCATTGACTATTACCACTCAGAAATTCCAAACACAAGACCACACGAAATTCTGGAAAAACCTTCTCCTCCAACAGCCACCACCTCCTCCTTCGGTACCACAAACTGTGATTCCAAAGACAGGCTCACCTGAAAGTAAACTAAAAATAACCAAAACTTTCCAGAATGGCAGGGAACTGTTTGAGTCTTCCCTCTGTGGAGACCTTTTAAATGAAGTACAGGCAAGTGAGCACACAAAGTCAAAGCATGAAAGCAGAAAAGAAAAGAGGGAAAAAAGTAACAAACATGACTCATCTAGATCTGGAGAGTGCAAGTCACACAAAATCCCCAAATTGGAACCAGAGGAACAAAGTAGGCTAAATGAGAGGGTCAACCCTATTTCTGAAAAACCAAGAAAAGATTCAGTGCTAAAAAAGAAAACCTTGATTTAGCCAATACTATCTTTTGTTCCAAGAACAGAAGTGTCCGCTGGTATTAAGTTCCAGATTGGCGATCTTGTTTGGTTTAAGTTGGGAACCTATCATTGGTGGCCTTCTGTGGTTTCAAGAGATCCCCAGCTTCAGGTTCATACCAAAATTAATATCATGTCTAATTTTTTAGCAACAAACCAGAGAGGGCATGGGTTCATGAAAAATGGGTAGAAGAGCCCAGCCGGGCATGGCTCAGCAGTTGAGCATCAACCTAGGATTCAGGAGATCACGGTTCGAGTCCCAGTCAGGGCACATGCCCAGGTTTCGGGCTCGATCCCCAGCAGGGGGCGTGCAGGAGGCAGCCGGTCAATGACTCTCTCACCATTATGTTTCTCTCTCTCTCTCCCTCTCCCTTCCTCTCTCTGAAATCAATAAAGATACATTTTTTTAAAACTGGATAGGAGAGTATAAAGGTCATAAACAGTATGAAGCATTACTGACTGAAGCAACCAAACAAGCCAGCAATCACTCTGAGAAACAAAAGATTACAAAATCCTGACCACAGAGAGAATGTGCTCAAAGGGATGTTAGCATTGCCCATCCAGAAAAAATGTTGAAAATGACCCAAGAGGAAAGAATAAAACAATATACTTTTATCTATATTGGCATCTATACAGTGGTACCTCGGCTTTCGAACGTCTCCATGGACGAACATTTCAGTTTACGAACACTGTAAACCCGGGAAGAATTGCTTCGGTTTTCAAACACGCCTTGGAAGTCGAAAATTCCACACGGCTTCCACTGAGGGCAAGATCCTGAGGCCCAGCTGTTGGCTATGGATCCCTTGGTTTTCGAACATTTCAGAACCTGAACGGTCTCCCGGAATAGATCACATTCGAAAACCGAGGTCCCACTGTACTTTTTATCCCAGGTGAAAAAGAATATTGCCTCCAAAGCCAAAGTTAAAACCAAAAAACGGAGACCAAGATCAGTGCTGAATATTCAGCCAGAACAGACCAATGCAGGTGAGGTGGCCTTCTCACTATCAAGTACTGAGATTTGGAGACACAGCCAGAGTGTGGAAGAGGAAGAACCACCTCCCGTTAAAACAGCCTGGAAAACGGCAGCAGCCAGGAAATCTTTACCAGCTTCTATTACAATGCACAAAGGGAGCTTGCATTTGCAGAAGTGCAACATGTCTCCAGTTGTGAAAATGGAACAAGTGTTTGCTCTTCAGAATGTTACAGGAGATGGGAAATTTATCAGCTTATTCAATGAAGGGAATTGATAACAAAATGGAAATAAGTGTCAGAGGACAAGACAGACTTATAATGTCTACACCAAACCAGAGAAATGAAAAGGCAACTCAGAATGGATCATCTCCTAAGCAACATCTGGTTCTGCAGGCACAGAAAAGCAGCAACAGAAAAGATCAATTAGAACTGGTTTGGAATCAGAGAAATCCACTGAGGTTGTGTCAAAGAAGATCAAAAAGAAGCAGATTAAGAGTTCCTCGGGCTATAGTGAAGACTGGGTTACAGAAAGGGTCAGTGGGCCGGGGACTCTTTCTCTGTCAGATTCAGTGACAGCTCCATTTCCTCAGCAACTCAGGAAACTGTACAATTTCATCCCAGAAACTCTAGACTTGGAGTCTCATGCAAGATTCCTTTGTTGGCAGCTCGATAAACAGTTTGCTTCCAGTTTTGATTTTGCCAATCATCATTATTGGCATTTTCTTGAATGATTTCTTTTTCAAGACTCTGAATAATTGCTTTAACATTCAAGCTACTTTTTTTTTTTTTTGGTCTGAGCTGGATAGGTACAGCTTAAATCACAGGTCCAGCCTAAAATCTACCGTTTAACTTATACTGATCAATTTCAACGTGTACTGTTTTTGTTTTTTGTTTTTAAATAAAGCATCATTAATGCACATCTGCAGAGTTTTGCCAAACAGCCCAAACTGTACATATTACAATCATTAAAGGCTCTTTTTTAATATTAGTGCTGTTATCATGGAGAATAGCATCACAACTATCTTTGGCAGGCTGTCATTTTTCTAGCAAAAAAAAAAAAGTCACTGCATCTGTGAAGCGAAAGATAACATCCCACATCACAGCTATGATGCTCAAATGAGAACATTCCATTTCAGCCTACAGGATATCACCTGTATATTTCCAATAGAACACTGTGACCTTAACAGCCTCCATGAGGAAGCAGTTTAAAATTCCATGGGATCAATCTGTCAAAAGTTTCTGAGAGCTCAAAATCTTGGGCCAGGAGCCAACATGAAGACAATCGACTTTAAGGCGCCTCCACTGCCATGTGCACAAACTGGGGCTTGGGCTGCCTGGCCTGGCCAGAAGCCCTTAGAGCCTGGAGGACTGATATGTTGCTTTATGAATGGCAAAAGGAACATAACTGTGAGAAACTGGTGTTCATCAAAATAAAGTGCTACCTACACTGCCAGCCAGACTGACTAGGTGCATGAAACTGCAGTGAAATCAATAACTCACAAATACTAAGACTTTTTAAGGGGCCTTTAAATTTATAAAACAGGCTTCCTGGGACAACCCAGTAGGCTAAACACCCAGGCAGAAACAAAATCACACTGGAAGTGATTCAATATGGAAATTTTCTCTGAGAACCACCAGGAATATCTGAAGACAGTCACATAAGTGGGGGGGGGGGGGTCCCGGCACCCCAACAACTCCTACAAGGATAAGAGAAAGGAATACTAGCTTCCCTCACTTTACACCAGCACAACTTCCCAATATTCTCCCATAACCTCTTTTCTCTCACTCTGCCACATTCCCCTTTTTCATTACTTTCCCTCACTCCTCTCCTATTCTCATTATGGAAAGAGATGTCTGGAAGAACCGAGAGCTTCTCTGGCTCAGGTCAGAGCCCTCCAGTCCTACAAGAGGACTTTCTTAAGGGTACCTGGGCATGGAGTCCTAATGGAATCTATTTCCCCAATATCATATTACATATGTATATTTTCCTAAAGTATATACACCTACAAAACACCCTGAGCCTTAATTAGGTTTTCCTCCCCCCCTTTTTATAATCAACTTCTATTTACAAAATATAAAACTCTTAAAAAGAGCCCGGCCAGCATGGCTCAGCGGTTGAGCAACAACCTGGGATCCAGGAGATCGCGGTTTGATTCCCGGTCAGGGTACACGCCCTGGTTGCGGGCTTGACCCCCAGTCGGGGGCGTGCAGGAGGCAGCCGATCAGTGACGACTCTCTCACCATTGATGTTTCTCTCTCTCCCCCTCTCCTTTCCTCTCTCTGAAATCAATAAACATACATATATTTTTTTAAAAAAACTCTTAAAAAGAAAAATAGTTGTAAATCTTGGCAACCATGTATTATATACCAGTTTCTTCAGTATGACACCAACAGCACAAGCAATCAAAGTAGAAGTAATTAAACTGGAAAGTCATCAAAACTTAAGAACTTTTGTGTCAAAGGAGAGTATCAACAAAGTGAAAAGACAATCCACAAAATGGGAAAATATATTTGCAAATTATATATCTAATAAAGTTGTAGTATCCATAATATACAAAGAACTCTTAAAACTCCAGAATCAAAAGACAACCAAATTAGCCCTGGCTGGTGTGGCTCAGCTGGATGGGCATTGTCCCATGCACTGAAGGGCTGCTGGTTCAATTCCCAGTCAGGGTCCATGCCTGGGTTGTGGGCTCGATCCCTCAGTAGGGGGTGTGCAGGAGGCAGCTGATCAATGCTTTGCTCTTACATCCATGTTTCTCTCTCTCTCCATCTCCCTTTCTCTCTCTAAAAATCAAAAATATTTTAAAAAAAGGACAACCAAATTAAACAATGGGAAACATGAACAGACATTTCTCCCAAGAAGATATACAAATGACCAAAATGCACATGAAAAGATGCTCAACATCATTACTTATTAGGCAAATGCACATCAAAACCACAATGATATACCACTTCATATCTGCTAGGATGGCTATAATCAAAAACAAAGACATTAACAAGTGTTGGAGAGGATTTGGAAAAATCAGAACCCTTGTATATTACCAGCATGCAATGGTGCAGTCACTGTGGAAAACACTTTGACAAGTCCTCAAAAAGTCAAGCATAGAGTTACCTTACGGTCCAAAATTTCCAGTATAGGTATATACCCAAGAGAATTGAAAACATATGTTCCCACAAAAATTTATCTTCAAGTGTTCATAGAAGCATTATTCGTAATAACCAAAAAGTGGAATCAACCCAAATGTCCATCAGTTGATAAATGGATAAACAAAATGCAATGGATAAACAAAATCCATTATATCTTTACAATGGAATATTATTTGCCTATAAAAAAGAATGAAAGCAGAAAATAGAGAATTTTTAGAGCAGTAAAAATATTCTGTATGATATTATAATGATGAATATACAAGGCGGGGGGAAAATTCACAGTAATGAGTATGCAAAACAGTTTATTCTTGTATTATTATTAACTACTGTATTATTTTCCATATGAACAACTGTAAACCTACTTTTGCCCCACCCTGTATGTCAGTATACATTCATCCAAACTCATGGAATGTACACCACCAAAAGTGAACCGTAAGGCAAACTATGGACTTTGGGTGATAAGGATGTGTCAATGTAGGCTCATCCTTGGCGAAAAATGTACCACTGTGGACTGGCCAGTGTTGCTCAGTGGTTAAGCACTGACCCATGAACCAGGAGGTCACAGATTGATTCCATCAGGGCAAATGGTCGGGTTGTGGCCTCAATCCATAGTAGGGTGTTTGCAGGAGGCAGCCGATTGAGGAGTCTCTCTCACATAAATGTTTCTATCTCACTGTCTCTCGTCCTTCCACTCTCTCTGAAAAGCAATGGAAAAAAATATCCTCAGGTGAGGAATAAAAAAAAAAAGGAATAAATAATTGACTCAAAGATTATGATATATAAAAGAAGTCATTTAAAAAACCACATATTGTATGTTTCCATTTGTAGCAAATGTCCACAATAGGCAAATCCTTAGAGTCAAGAGTAGATTAACGGTTGTCAGGTGATGGGCAATAGGCAGAACTAAGAGTGACTGCTAAGTATGGGTATCATTTTGAGGTGGTGGAAATATTCTGAAATGGGAAAGTAGCACTGGTTCCATAACAATGAATTTGCTAAAAAACACTGGAACTGTACACTCTAAAATGGTCATGTTTATATATATGAACTGTATTTCAAAAAAACTTCAAAATTAGACAATAATGAACATTTATCAAACTCACTGTTTGTGTGGGTCATGAATTCAGGAACTGCTAAGCTGGGTGGTTCTAGCCCAGGGTGTCCAGAGAAGATGGACAGCTGAGATGTCACCAGGGCTGCAGTCATCAGAATTGACTGGAGCTGCAAGATCTGGTTCCAAAGAGGTACAGTCACAAGGCTGGCAAGTTGGTGCTGGCAGTTCATGGGAGGCCTCAGTTTTTTCCCACATGGGCTTCTCCAGGGGCTGCTTGAGTATCCCTATGACTTGGTGAATGACCTCTCCTAGAATGGGAGATAAGTGCTGCTACCTCAAGCAAATGACAAAAAAGTTTCAGAAAGCCTGTGTCTCCTTGTAGATTGAGGACCATAAGAACTAGTGTCTGACTCACACAAGTAAAGTCTAGAGGCTGGGGTTGGAACTGTCCGTGACAGAAGAATCAATAAAATGACAGCCTTAGATGTAAACTGAAGTACCAGCAAATGCAGAAAAATCTGTGTTTCCGGTGAACAGACATGGACCCTACAAAAGACAGTAGGCTGAGATTGTCATAAAAGGAAAAAGAGCCAAGCAGGCCACCCAGGGAAGCAGATAAACCCAATACAGGGATGGGTCACAAAAGGCCTAGGGACTGGGGGGGAGTCTAAATGACTATTCAGAAGAACTAAAAAACATATGTTCACATAAAAACTTGTACATGAATGTTCATTGCATTATTAATCATAAGTCTAAAAGTATAAACAACCCGACTGCCCATCAATTTATGAATATGTAAACAAAAACTGATATATCCATACAACGGAATATTATTCAGCCATAAAAAAGAGTGGAGTACCAATACATTCCACAACGTGGATTAACCTTAAAACTATTAAACTTAAGTGAAAGAAGCCAGACACACAAGGACAAATATTGTATGATTTTACTTATGTGAGGCACCTAGAGTAGTCAAATTCAGAGACAATAAGTACAATGGTGGTTTCCAGGGGTTGGGAGGAGGGGGCATGCAGAGCAATTATTTAGTGGGTATAGTTTCAGTTTGGGAAGATGAAAACTTCTGGGGAACAATGATAGTGATAAGTGCACAACAATGTGTGAACTTAATGCCATTTGAATATACACTTAAAAATGGCTAAAATGGTAAGTATTATGTTATGTATATTTTACCACAAAAAGGAAGTACCAATACATACTACAACATAAACAAACCTTGAAAACATCAAAGTGAAAGAAACTAGACACAATAGGACCCATATTGTATGACTCTATTGGTATGAAATGTCCACCATAGGCAGATCTATATATAAAGAAAACATTCATTTTTGCCAGGGGCTAGGGGAAAGGGAGGAATTAAGTGCTAACAGGCATGAGGTTTCATTTTGGCGGTGATAGAAACATTCTGGGATTAGATAGCCGTGACCACACAGCAGAACAGTATGACTATACTAACCACCACTGAATTATACATTTTGAAAGGATAAATTATATGTTTAGTGAATTTCAGCTCAAAAAAATGTTTGGACAAAAGGTCTTCCCCCAGAATGAGTAATCCATGTGCAAGACAGACAGAAACGATCATTTTTTATGATTTGGCCTCAGAAGTCACAAAGCATTCCTCCTGTCATAGGCACTAGAAGCGAGTCCCTACGTCTGACCCAGATTCCAAGTTAGGTTTTACACTTATATCATGAAACTCGTATCATTTCAGTTTCACATGGAGAAGGTATTAAGGTCCCACATCTGCAGATGAGGCTCAGAGAGGTTAAATACCCTTCCCAAGGCCACAAGGCCAAGAGGTGGCAGAACTCAGACTGGAACCTAGAAATGGCTGATTCCACAACCTGTGCTCTTAACCTCCATCAGCAATGGTTTTTCACCTGACACATCATTTGTGAAGCCACAGACACTTGGGACCCCTGCCCCCCAGGATGTCTTAAATCATTTCTGGAGCTTGGTCCATACACTAGAATGTTTTTAAGCTCCCCAGGTGTTTCTCAGGTGCATTCTATATATAGAACCACCCCTCTGTGCCTGATGGTTTTATATTATTAATATGGGTAGTTGACTCCAGCTGGACGGTGAGTGCCTTGGGGGCAGGGCCCCTGCCTAAGTTTCCTGTGACTGCCACTGTGACAGCATAATGCCTGCCTGCAGGAGGCAGGCACTCAGAAAATATCATTGGACAGAATTCAGAGCAAACTGCCACCCAGAATGTCAGTTGCCAAGGGGTTCCGGTGGAACTGAGGGGCAAACAGTTGGTGCCTGGGAGCTGGCCTATCTGGCCACTCTCTCCAGTGGGCAGGAGGTTCACTGGGGCCCACTTGGTGGGCAACCCCTGCTGCCAACTGGGGCACCTCGGCTCAGCCCAGAGCAGAGGTGTTAAGAAATAACTCTCTCCCAAGCTTCCTCTCCCAGTTCCCAAACTTAGAGGCCTAGCATAGGGCCTAGAATTCACAGAGGCTTGGTGGCTGTTTGTTCAACAGTCAGTCCATTAATATGGATCGCAGAAGCCGATCTCGCAGCAGATGCGTGAGCCGAATCCCTGGGACTCAGTCCCGAGCCCCCAGTGCCCCACTCCCCTTGCATGTGGAACAGGAGGCCAGTGAAGGAGGAGAATGGGAGCAGCGAGAGCTCCCTCCTCAGATGACTGAGATCTACACGTGCCTGGAAAGTGAGGAGTTGGCAGACACTGTTATGGGTAAGAACATGCTCTCCCCTTCTCAGCAAAAGGGAGGTGGCTTCATATTTTTCTTCCTATGCCCACAGGAAACAGGGGTCAGAAAACAGAAAGCAACACTTATATTGGGCAGGACTGGGCTGAGGGATGAGTTTGGAAAGGGCAGGTGTCCTATCTGTCACAGGAGCAACTTGAAACTGAGACAGGCTGTTGGGAACATTAGGTGTTATTTACAAAACCAAGTACTTACAGTAGCAAATCCCCTGTGCCAGGAGCCTTGGGAAACATGCGAATTTGACATTGATTTCGACCTCAGGGAGCTGACAATCTAATAGAGAAAAGTCAAACTGTTAGGATAGCTTCTGTGGGATTCAGAAAGATGGCAAGGGCCCAGGAAGATAAAAGGGATTCTGAGGACATAAAGGCTGCCCGCCGATGGTTCCTGTCTTTCTGGTGTGTGCTTGGGTCTTTTTCTCTCCCACCTCCAGTCTTCCCCTACCATCCTAGCAAACAGGTGAGTGATGGGGTAACTGTCAGAAGATGGAACAACACTGATGGCAGAAAAGGGTTTCCTGGGAACTTAACCAACTCTTGATTTTCAAAAACAAGACATACCTTGAGGCAGACAGTCTTGAGTCATCAAACTGTGACTTCCCGGCTTGAAAAGTTCCTTTCCCGCTGGAAAGGTACTGAGATATTGCTTTTCAGGTTAGACCTTCCTTCCCCAAGTTCTCCTGGGACTTAAAAGGGCTCCGGCCGGAGAGGGGAGTCAGAGCACTGTTCACCCAGCTCGCTGCAACGAAAAGGTAAATAGGTGTTAAAGGTATAAAAGGCATCCATTTCAAAGGCGGAAGGGTTCGTTGCAGCTTCGGGAAGGAGGCAGGCTGGTGTGAGGCCTTTCGGGGGAGTATAAATCAGCGCTGAGCGCGAAGCCTCTCACCCGTAATGGCGGCCGGCGTGACTCCCGTAATGGCGGCCGGCCAGTCGCAGCGACCTGGGGAGGCCAGGCTCCAAGGAAGCCTCATGGAAGAGATGGGCCTAGAAGGGCGAGCAGGGCCTAAAACAATGCTGAGAGCGGGCGGGAAGGAGGGCGGGAGAGCAAGAGACCAGCCATAGTCGACGCCACTACCGGGTCCTCCGCAAGCTAGGCTTCCTTAGGTGGCCTGGGCCTGTCCCCAGCGCGCATGCGCAAGCAGTGGGCGTGGGGCGGCGTGGGCGGCGTGGGGTGGCGTGGGGCGGCGTGGGGCAGCGGACGTACAATGGGCAGGGCTTGGGTGAGGGGTGAGTTTGGAAAGGGAAGGTTTCCTATCTGCCTGAAAGGGCTGTCACTGGAATAAGGATGTAAGTCCGTGAGAACAGCCTGAAGCTGAGGCAGGCTGTGGGGAGTGTTAGGTGTCACAGATCAAGCGCTTAGGGTAGCAGATGCCACGTGCTGGGTGCCTTGGGAAACATGAATTCGACGTCCATTTAGATCCCAGCGAGCCCGTCCACGCATGGCTCAGCGGTTGAGCATCGACCTAGGATCCAGGCGATCAGGTTTCCATTCCCCGGTCAGGGCACATGCCCGGGTTGCGGCCTCCATCCCCAGCAGGGGGCGCGCAGGAGGCAGCCGGTCAATGACTCTCTCATCACTGATGTTTCTCTCTCTCCCTCTCCTTTGCTCTGTCTGAAATCAATGAAGATATATTTAAATAAATAAATAGATCCCAGCGAGCTGACAGCCTAATAGACTTGCGGGGGATTCAGAAAGATGACAGGAGCTGCCCGGAGGATAGAAGGGATTCCGGCTCTTGTAATGTGATAGGGTCACTGTCAGAAGATGTAACAGTACTGTGCTGGGAGAAGTCGGGTCTTCTGGGAACTTTTCAAGGCTTGACTGAAAAAACAAAGATGCCTGGAGACAGGCTGAAGTCACCTAAGTTAGACCTTTCTTCTCCAAGTTTCTCAGGACTTAAAGAGGCTGCAACTAGAGGGGGTAGTCATGGCACTGTTCACACAGGTCACTTCAAGGAAAAAGCTGTAGGAAGCAGAACAGAAGATGCGCGCGGTTCAAAGGCAGATAGGTTAGTTTCACTTTGTTAGAGGGGGTGGTGGGCGGTGTTGAGGCTCTGTGGGCGAGATGGGCGTGGAAACGGCGCCGAGGACGCGAGCGAGTGAGGCCGGTTACTGGCCACGCCAGAAAAGCCGCTTTCGCAGAGTTGGGCTGAGCGCCCGGCCCGGCCCGCGCCCAAGGCGCAGGCGCAAAAGCGGGCAGGGGCGCGCAGGCCACGTGGCGGGGCTTGGCGGGCCGGCGCGGGGCGGGGGGGGGGGGGGGGGGGAGCCAGGAACTCGGAGAGCAGGGGGGCGGGGGCGGGGGGGGGCAAAGGGCGGAGCAGGTCTCGCGAGGCCGCGCCCTGGCTGTCCGGCGCGCGATCGCAGCTGCCTGGCGGCGGGAGAAGCAGCGCTAGCGCCTAGGGACGTGTGTCTGCACTCGCGCGGTCATGGAGGCGCCGGGGCCGCTGCCTGCCGCGACGACTCCGGCCCCCAGCCGGAGCCCCAGGCCGCTGCTGCTGCCGCTTCTGCTGCTCCTGCTGCTAGCCCAGGCTCTGCGGGGCTGGGAGGCAGAGGAGAGGCCCCGCACCCGTGAAGAGGAATGCCACTTCTACGCGGGGGGACAAGTGTACCCGGGGGAGGCGTCCCGAGTTTCGGTCGCCGACCACTCCCTGCACCTCAGCAAAGCCAAGAGTAGGTGGTGCCCCGCCAAGGGGGCTTGACCCGCGGCCGAGGGAGGCGGGAAGCGGGGAGGGCTAGGAGACACGTGTGCCCCGCTTAGGGTACCGGGGAGCGTGACTTGGGCGGCGCCCCCTGCGCTGCCTCCGTCCCGAAGCAGATCTGCCTCTTTCCTGGGGGTGGCGAGGGAGGAGGGTTCCAGCTGTGAGAAAGGGATGGTTTCCACTGATCAGATTTGGGAACTAGTGGTTACCCCAAAAGCCGCAGAAGAGAGAAAGAGGGTGGCCCAGGTCCCGGACTTGCAGGCATCAGAGGATGTTGTGCAAACTGAAACACTTCCTCAAACATCAAAGTGGCTGCAGCATATCACGTCTGTTTCCAAGTGCTCTTCCAGGGATGGATCGGTTAAGTTGAATAATCATAGAAAGTTCGATTAAACAGAAAAGTGGCTAAACAAAGTGTTCAGGAGAGCAAACGTTTCACCTTTCTATTTTTCTTTTTATTTCCATCTTATAAAGACTTTTAAAAGCCCTTCCCACAAACCTATATAATTAATGGATATTCTTTGTTTCTCATAGAAAATAACTTATTACAAAGAGTACTTTGGAGGCTCTTTGGAGAGAGAGGAGGAAAAAAGAGGTTCAAAGTAATGTATTTTGGTTGATGATAAACCTCATGGCAAATTTGTGTCCTGCCAGTTTGGCTTTTGATTATTTGCACTTCTGTCCAGTGTACACAGCTAATGGCCACTTTCACAAAGGACACGTCAGACTGAGAGACTGAGAAAGTTGCGGCCTGCTGCATCTAGATGTTAAGATTAGCTGAAAAGAAGTAGCCGGGGATTAAAGGATAAATACTGTCCCGTGCTTGCTTTTAAGTAACCTGCTTTTCCTACAGATCACTGGCATCCCAAAGATGATGGTTCAGTTACACCATGTTCTGTGCCTATATTCAGTGAAAAAAGTGTGCTTCACAATTATGAATCCCGGGTGTTGAGTGGAATGTTATGATTTAGGATGGAGTGGGAGTAATAAATAAGAAAAACTGTTTTGCCTTCTTAAACATTTGCAGTTCATTCCTACTGAACGTTCACTACTTTTGGATTTTTGTTTCTAAAAAGCCAGCCTTGCACTTTGTTTTATTTTATTGTTTTTAAACAGCATATGCTTATTTCACAGGAGGCCTTAGCTGAGCTCTCCACTCGGGATCTCACAAGGCTGCAGTCAAGGTGCTGGCTGAGCTGCATCCCTTTCTGGAGCTCGGCATTCTCTTCCAAATTCACATGGTGGCGGGCAGAATTCAGTTCCTTGTGATTAAGGACAGGGTCCCTCTTTTTTCCCTGTCTGTCACCTGGTGCCATGCTTAATTCCTAAGAACCAGCCACTCACAGTTTCTTTCTTCAACAGCATGGCAGCTGATTTTGTTAAGGCCAGCAAGAGAATCTTTCTTAGCTTCGAGTCCCAGCACTTTTAAAATCACAGTATTTCAAAGTGTCATTAGTTTTACTTGCCTGGGAAGATATTTTGAAATGTGTCAACCAGTTAAGTGTTCACTTGCATTACATTGTATTTCCCATAAGAAACAAATTCCATCCAGGTGTGCTCATAAAAGCAAAATATAGCAGTAACAGATTTCCCTTTACCAGAAAACTTTTTCAAATTTTAGGTATTTGCTACATTTCTGTCACATATAGGCTTATCTAGAATTAAAGATACGAGAACTTCTATTCATAAAGTGGATTATTATAGAGCCATTAAGGCCATACTTTCAAATAATTTTTAGTAACATGAAAAATGTTCATGATTTACTGTTGCTTTTTTTTAAAGGAATGCAACATGATCCAAATTTGTGTTTAAAGAGAAGATGAGAAGGAAAGACATCAGAATGTTAACAGTAAATTAATGGGGTTTTGAGAAGAGGAGGTTTAAATATCCTTCTTTATACTGCTTTGCATTTGCCAGAATCTGTTATGATTTATATTCAAGATTTTAATAGATGCAGGGTTGCTTTGGGGATTCCATTTATAGATCTTAACAAAGTGACTGCATTCTTTTTTTGCTCTATAAACTGATGACAGTTTTTTCTTTGAACTAACACTATAATTTTTAAATCAAGAACCCAAATTTCTCAAACTCAGAATTTTGAGAACAAAATTTATTTCTCAGATTTGGTTTTCCCAATGTGCTAAAACCATTAAGGAGTGTCATTGTAACAGATCATTATAATTCCAACCACAGTCTATTTAATGTATCCTGTTAATCTCTCCCTTTGAGTAGCATTTTCAGTAATGTATATAAAGCATATATAGTTCAGTACCCTTCTACTATCTAATTCCCCCTCTTGGCCTTTACCTAATCAGATCGGGATATTTATATGAGGTAGGCTGCTGATTCAAGATAAGTAATCACACGTTATATATTAACTTCACAGAGAAATTCATCTTAAGTTTATGTCTCTTTTCAGAATGACCATAAATGCTGGGTGTTATAACCCTTATTTTCTAGGAACCATAGTCAAACTTGGAAGCAAGTATTGACTTCAATATATGTAATGGTTCTGAAAGTTTAAGTGCTATCTGAATGTAACAGAAGATCAAGGTATATTATTATCAAAGCATGTTGGCTAGAATTACAGCATGCCCTTACAAGAGAGCACCAACTATTGAATTTCCATCAGGTCACTTGAAACCTTTTCAAGGGGGTCTCCTTTCAAAGCCCTCTAGGAAAATAATCCCATGGTCTGGGATTGTACACTTCTGGCCTGATGTATTTGCAAATTTCCTACTCCTTGAGTGTGTCAGCAGGTCCTCCATGAGTATGTGAGAAACTGGACAGATGTTTAAATTAGTACACCTGAAAGGCTGCCATTAGGAAAAGGAACTTCTAATTATTTGAAATGTCGGAAGTTCCGCTTGGAGGGGCTATAGTGAAGTACCCGGTAGGGTTTAGTGCAGGGATGGAATGTAAGGGGCGGGGGTGGTGGCTGTGAGCATGAATAGAATAAAAAGTATTGTCACTAACCTCCAACTGAATTACAGCATGCCCTGAAATTGAGCATTTCTTATCTTTATAAATATTAGCAACAAACCACATTAGCTTCAGCAGTACTTGCTTGTACCTGTTGCCAATAGAACCACAGATATTTTCAAGCCACATTGTGGTTGTTGGTTGTTGCAGGGACCCTGAAACATCATTTACACTCTTTAGTATTTTGGGTAGTTATTAGATCACTGCTAGATCCTGCATTTTTAAAGTATTAATAAAAAGGAACATGTATTACTACATCACCAATAAAGGTTTTTTTATATTTTGATAATTGCATTTCAATATAATTGTTTCCCTTTGTAATTACATATGTTTTATTTTATACATTCAATAACACTACTCTGGGAAGTCTGTAAGCTCCACCAGACTGCTGTGGAGATCCAAAGTTTCAGAAGCCTTGATTTTTAGTGATTTCCTAAAGCTGTTCTGTCATCCCACCGACTTTCTCAGTGGTATAAAACATCCTATATCTTTCTTTCTTAGTTTCCAAGCCAGCACCTTATTGGGAAGGAACTGCTGTGATAAATGGAGAATTTAAGGAGCTCAAGTTAACTGATTATCGTGGAAAATACCTGGTCTTTTTCTTCTACCCACTTGATTTGTAAGTAATACATGTACACAGCAGCTAGTAAAACCTCAGTTATAATCAGTCATTAATTGAAAACATCAAACAGTTAGAAATATTTTATTTAGCTCTTGGTCCTCAAAAGGCAGACTAAGGTGAAGAATATTTCCAAGAAGGTGACATCTACCATGTATTTCAGAATCATAACCCTTTGACTGCAGTACTTTACACTTATATCTCCATGATTGTGTTATAACATAATCATTAGACAAAAATACAGTTATATTCATTAAGCTACACCTACTCAAGCAAGAAAATGGACTGGCAATATTTTAGAAAGCACTTAAGAGCAAGACTTACATCACAAATCTAATGTATCCCTCCCTGTTAAATAGAAAATTAACAAGCCCCTTTTCTCTGGTGATGCCTTTTATGGTTTTACTGTTTTTACTCTTTGCTGCATCTGTTGCTTTCCTGTGATTTGAACATTTGCCTGAAAATATTGCATATGCTTAACGAATAGTACCTACTAATATAAATTATGGTTATTGTGGGAGCTTTTTCTCTTTAACTCTGACAGTGAGCACTTTTGTAGATACAAAGTTGACTCAAAGTAAAGGCTCTTGCAGCTTCAGTCACACCGAGGATTTAATTTTATTTTGAGTGTTTTTCAAATTCCATAAAAGCAAAAAGATACCAAAATGAGAGTTATCCCAACTTTTATCTTTCTTCTATTTGAATTTTTTGGAGGGTCACAAAGTAAGTAGAAGATTCTTCTATCTTTGTCACTGTATATTATAAGTCCCTTTTCTGTTAAGACTAATCTAGGTAAATAAAATTTAAACTTGCAGGGAGGTTACACTTAAACTCATCTCCATAGGTTGTCTCTAGGCCAGAGATTTGCAAACATTTTCTGTACAGGGCCAGATAGTACACATTTTAGTCATAGTCTTGTGGTGATCTTTATTCTAACTACTCAAATTTACCATCATAGCACAAAAACTACCATAATAAACGAATGAGTGTGTGTTCAATTGAAAGTGTATTTACAAAAAATAAGATAGGCTAGATTTGGCCTGTGGCTGAAAGTTTGCTAACCCCTAGTCTATCTAAATAGGAAGAATTCTCATAAAAATTAATACATCGAGACTAAAGTCATGAATCTACACAATACATAATCTTTTAAATTATCTCGACTAGCTAAAATGTATAATATACTCTAATTTCCAATAGAAACCAGAAGTTGAAATTTTAACATATAAAAATTATGGGCCTTCTAAATTCATGTTGTTATAAAACCAAAAAGTTAAAACATGTAAAATATATGACACTAAACCTGAATTTTGAAATTAGTCTGACATAGCAGGTAAAAACGCGTTCTTTCCAGTGTTATTTAAAACTCCATGATGAATAAGACATAGCTAACTGCATGATGCTAGCAGTGGTGTTCTGCAGCAAGGCGCTAAGATCGCTCCTTCCTGTTGTTTCCCTGGAATGCCAGACTGGGCCTGGTTAGAGAAGGAAGAATCCTCAGGCATTGCCACAGTCTACAAGGATGAAAGTCACACACACAACCCACCAGTTTTCCCCCGACCTTTTTCTCTGTCTTCACTAAGAAGTCGGGCAAAATGTGTCTCTAGATACCATTTGGGATAATAGGAAGAAAGGCAGGGGGTGACCATTCCTACCTTTTGGAAAATATTAAAAATATATATTATAGGCCAGGTTCCAGGGATGTAATCTAGTTTAGAACTTTGTGATTGCATATGACAGCCCTCCACTTGAACAACTGAAACATTTGAAAAGCCTATGTTGGGGTGTGGTAGGAACTTGTCCCCTAAATCTACATTTTTCAAACTTTCTTGGCCATGACACACAATGGGAAATAAATTTTTCATTGCTGCCCCATACATGTACACATACGTACAGGGCAACATTCAGTCTTCACGCACCAGTGCAGCCACGCTGTCCTGAAACACTGAAAAGCTTCCATACCAGGCGGTCAGTAGCCACTTTCTCAACCCCTCCCCAAGTTGCCCTCCCACCTGGTCCTGTTCCGAAACCTCCAGCACTAAAGCCAACTTTGAGTTAAGGTTGTTAAATATTTTTACTATCTCTCCTGAACACACACATATATATGCACTGCTATGTACATGTCTCATAACTTACCCTTACTGTGAATGATGTATCTTCATATTTTCTATTTCACTATTTTAAAATGCTGTTTGGAACTCAATAAATTGGCTTAAGTACAGTGGAACCTCAGTTCTCGAACTTAATTCGTTCCAGAAGCCTGTTCAAGAAGCGATTTGTTTGAAAACTGAATCATTTTTTCCCATTAGAAATAATGTAAATTGAATTAATCCCTTCCAGACCCCCAAATGATTCCGTTTTACCCTTTCTTATATACAGTACCTATCTAATGTACTGTTTAATATATAAACAAACACTTATTTTCTGAAATTTACCGAACCACCCCCTACTAACCTTAAACGAGTCACTTCCAGGGGTGTGTTTCAGGAGGTCAGCATGTGGCATCTTCACTTTTCCACATATTATTGCCTCCAGAATGCTGTCACCGGCTAACTGCTTTTCATTTACGCAAAGCAACAGTTTTTCCACCTCTTCAATTGCCTGTGATCACTGTTTCCTTCACAGCATTAGCAACATTAGCACTCTTGGTGGCCTCTTTATGTTTTAAAATTGTGCTAATCATCCATTTCGCCAGCAACAATAGCATCCTCTCCTTTGTTGCCCGAGAGATGCTTTTTGTCACGCCGAGGTATCAGCGTGAAAGGGCCGGCAAGTCGAAAACCAAAGTCTGGTTCGACAACGGGGACATTTTTTCCCTAAACAACTTGGTCGAGAACCAAATTGTTCAAGATGGGAGACATTCAAGAACCGAGGTTTGACTGTAATTCCTACCCCAGTATGAAAAATACTACCCTAAGGTAATATTCTCTAATCAAGAAGCGGAGGGGGCGGGAGGGCATGTCCTCCCTCCAAATAGAGATCGATGCATCGGGCTCTAAGGCTGGTATAAGAATGTAAAAAACAGTGATGTGTCAGATTTGTACAGATCTTTTGAAAGCTGTAAAGCATTTTAGACTACCCAATCTTGAGAAGGTTCATATAGGAAATTGTTCTTAATGTGTATTTTTATATACTAAATGTGTTTGTAAAGACTATGTCATTTGAAACTCCACATATATGAGTATTTTGAGAATACTGAGTATATTTTTTTTACTTTCAGCACTTTTGTGTGTCCAACTGAAATTATCGCCTTTGGTGATAGAATTGAAGAATTTCGATCTATAAACACTGAAGTTGTGGCATGCTCCGTCGATTCGCAGTTTACCCATTTGGCCTGGTTGGTATCTTACACTTACATTTGTAGGGAAAAAATGGATTTACTTTGAAATTATGGGCAGACAACTCTTAACATGATAGGAATATAGTTATTTATCAGACAATTCAGAAGTAGATTTGTCTGAGAACTGCTAGTTCAATGAAGTTACATAAAAATGCTTAAGGATTTTATAGGACATTTCAAAATTATGGGGGAAAGTTCAGTGAAAAAGATGTAATACCCATAGCAAAAACTACTGAATTATATGATTATTTTATTAAGACAAATTTTGGGTAACCTTAATCTAGAGAAAAAAAATCTTTAAAATACCATTTCTCTGTTGCCTAGTATTAGGCCAAACTCAAAATAACTTTTATAATTACTTTTCAAGAAGCAATGATGTTTAAATTAATTTTAGAAATAATTTTAATTAATTGTTTCACCTAATTAATAGCAAAGAATTGCAAGTTAAAATGACAAGAGATCCCATTTTTTCCCTGTCTGATTGGCCAACATATTCAAATATTGAAAAATGTAACGCAGTGATGACAAAGGTGGGAAGAAATGGCACTCTCATACACACAGACGGCTCAGCATTCCTGGAGAGGAGTTAGGCAACATGTTTCAGAATCTGAAATGTGTGTGTTGCTGTGAGTTTTTAATTATGTCCACAATTTTGTGCACAAAATTTTATGCACAATAAAGACTTCAGAATTATATTGGTTTTAAAACTTAGTATTAAATTCATTAAAGTAACAAATTCAAAACAAGTTTTTCTCCATTTACAATTATATGTATACATATAAATATATGTGCATGTATATGTATATAAAACTAAAATTTTAATTGGTTCAGGAGCTACAATTTAAATTTAACTTGCATTCCCATAAGTAATTCTCTTAAGCATTTTAAAAAGCAGTTATATGTTTTATTTGATTTCCTGTAAGTATCTCAATTTTCAGACATACCCTCCCAAGAACTTAAGTAATTCTTGCAAATCTAATAAATAGATTTGGTATGTCTTAAGTCCTTTTAAAATGTTTCCCTACTATTTATAAACTGAATAAAATTTCAGCTTACACATTTTAAATTGGAATCACAAAGTAAATGTTATTCTAATGTGTCAAATTATCTTAAACACTATAAATATATCAATATATAAATATGTACAGATTATTTCGCAATGTAAAAATTTTAAAACTATGGGTTGAATTTGCTTTATCACTTCTATAGTAATTCTAAATCTCCATAGGATTAAAACAAATCATATAAGAGAAAACATTTATGTTATCCAAAAATTCCATTTTGGGGATATATTCTCAGCTGGATAGATTTCATATCAATCAGAGATTTCTACTTGGATGTCAGAACTGGGTTCGCAGACATCTGGAGCAGAATTTTCCTGTCTTATAGCTGCTGTGTCGGTGCCCTCCAATTGGGGCACCAGCCCACATCCCCTGGTTTCAACTTAAAACATACTTAAGTCTGAAGACTAATGTGTCTGAGATTATAGCTGACTTCCTTCGCTGCTGCAAGTGGACTTTGCATTTCTTGGTCTCTCAGAATATTAAAATACCCAGTTGTATTCTGCCTACCTCTCAAGGAATTGTCCTGTGATCACAATTCTAAGGTTATGCTTATGACAGTGCATATCCTTTACGCATCAGTTCCACTTCTAGGAATTAATCAAACAAGTGTACAATGTTAAGAATACAAGGATGTTCCCAGCAGTGTTTATAAAAGCAAAAAAAAAGGAAACAATTTAAATGTATGTCAGTAGAGATTAGTAAAATATTGTATGTCTATACATTGGAAATGTGATGTGTATCTCCATATTTAGCATTTAAAGGATATGAATATATTGTTAAGTGGGACAAAAGGCAAGAAAATAGAATGTATATTAGCCTGGTTTTTTTTTTTAGAGAAAGAATGAGTGTGTTGCATTCGTTCATGTGTGTGCACATGCAGAGAAAGAGGGCTGTTTTGATATATGCCATTTACTTAACTCTGAGAGGTAAATGTTCTGTTTGTTACAGGATTAACACCCCACGAAGACAAGGAGGACTTGGGCCAATAAAGATTCCACTTCTTTCAGATCTGACCCATCAGATCTCCAAGGACTATGGCGTATATCTGGAAGACTCAGGCCACACTCTTAGGTACCTTTTCAGTGGTTTTACATTATGACCAATGCAAATACATTTGTAACCCTCCTGGAAATGGAGTTAGAAGATACAAGGTTTGATCAAGAAATATTATTTGCTCTATTTGCAAAAATGTTGTAGATACTTTTTTAAATAATTAGTGAGTGCCCTACTTAAACTATGTGAGTGTCACTGACTGTTAGAGCTGGAAGATTATGTAGAGGTCTTTTACCAACCCTGTCATTTTACAGATAAACAGATTCATAGAGTTCCATGAACTCTCTTTCTCTGCATGCGCACACACATGAACTTAGCCAAAGATACATAATTAATTAATGGCAGGGTACAGACTTGAACTCACGTCCCCAAACTCCTTGTCCATTTCTTTCTGCCCTTCTCCAAACTGACTCCAATAATGGTTTTCCTAAATACAAGTATCATAGTATTAGCAAACCTGTACCTTTGGAGTAGGAAAAATTAAGGAAATATTTTACCCAACAGCTCTCACTGGGTTACTTGAGCTAATAAATGCTAACAGAATTTTTTGGAAAAAGGGGGCAATTTTAGCTTAAAACAACTGTAATTTTGTTATAGTTGTATTATTTCCTTTTCAATGCTAATAGTTTCTTTTTAAATGTGTCATGTGAAAGTGTATTTTATAATCATGTTTTTAATAACAGCCTTATTGAGATATATCATGTACCCCAATATAAAGCATACAATTCAGTAGTTTTTTAGTATATTGAGAGAGTTTTGCAACAATCACCACAATCAATTTTAGAACATTTTTCTTACTCCAAAAACAAACCTCATACCCATTAGCAGTTACTCCCCCATTTCCCCAATTTTCTGGTTCCCATGCCTGCCTGCCGTCTTTATTTAATCCCTTGTTGCAGTGACGCACATCTTCATAGCTTCCTAATAAAATGTCATTGAAAGGTAAAATGGTTTGAAACCTTACATGTCAGAAAATATTTTTATTCTACTCTCATGTTGATTAATAATTTGGCTGGGTACAGAGTTGTAGATAGAAAGGCATTTTCCTGCAAACATTCAAAAGCATTGCCCTGCTATTTTTAGTTTTTGGGGTGGTTAGCGAGATGTCTGTTGCGATTTTAATTTCTGATTATTTATAAGAATGACCTGTCTCTTCTCTGTGGAAGAGACATACATGTATGTTACACCAAGTATGCCAAATGTATTAGTCTCAAAGTCTACCAAAGAAGCAATTAAAACAAAAAACAAGCTAGAATTTGCTACCAAAGAAAAGGCAGATTTGTTTTTGTGTGGTGTGTGTTGGTATAATGTATATTACAAAGCAAAACAAAATTTTCGATCAGGCTCACTTATTTCAGAACAGACTTGATCACCATTGACAACAGTTTTCAACTGTAAAAGTAGCTATATCAAATGAACACCCATATGAATAAAAATTAAGCAAGTTGACCTGATCCAAGGAGAGTGAGCCCTAGTTACTTCAGACATCAAGTTGCTTGTTCAAAAAATGTATTATAGGAGAAGCAGGAATACTTTAGTAATGTTTAACAAGATTTCATAAAATAGATATAGTCCATATATTTCTATCATTATTTGTAACACTGTACATAAGCAGTTAGCCCCGGTACCTGTGATCTTTTTCTAATCCAAAAAAGTACTGGGTTGAAATCCATATTGACTTAAATAGACAATGAAGTCCTTTGAAAACTTTTGTCTCTAGCCTACTTGAACTCTTGCAGTGCCACCCCCATCTCAGTACCAGGTCTTTTTGGCCAAACTGCTTCATTATCCTGAGGCCATAGAAGTGAATGACACATACAGAGATTTAGAGGGAAAGGTGACTTTGCTTATATTGGTGACCTTGTCTTTTTGTAACATTGAAAAAGGAAATAAAAAAATCCTAAACAGCCAGTGAAGAGAAAGATGGGCCACTCCTTCAGTCAAAGGAGAACTCTGCTGTGTAGTTCCATCATTTCATCTTCAGTGCAGTGAAATCCCAAACGTAGTACGCGTGAAGGTTCAACTGTAAATACTACAAGACATTTCACAGACAAAAACAAAATTTTAAAGCTACCGGGGGTGGGGGAGGTAGAAGAGGGTAAAGGAGGAAAATAATGATGGAAGGAGACTTGACTTGGGGTGGTGAACACACAATACAATGTACGGATGATGGGTTATAGAATTGTACACCTGAAACCTATATAATTTTATTAACCTATGTCATCCCAATAAATTCAGTAATTTTTTAAATTTAAAGCTCCCACTTAACAGTTGTAATCCCAAATTATATAGTAGATAAGTGTGGGTATGGGGGGGGGGGTGTGCGTGTACCAGTCAGGTAGGTAGTGTGTTGTTGGTTCTGTATAACAGTCCTTTGTGGATGGTACAGGGATTCACATTAACAAATACTTGTCTTAACTAAGAGGAAATAGCCTCACCCCTACCACTCTTGTGTTTTATAGAGGCCTCTTCATTATTGATGACAAAGGGATCCTAAGACAGATTACCCTGAATGACCTTCCTGTGGGTAGATCGGTGGATGAGACGCTGCGTTTGGTTCAAGCATTCCAGTACACCGATAAACATGGAGAAGGTACTCTCTCTTTCCAAACGTCATAGCCCTTTGAGGTTTTTTAGTTTGAGAAGAGGCAGCAGCATAATTAGTTTGGTTTCTGATCCTGTAAGTAATTTGGATAGTTCCAAAGTCATCTGATTGTTTTCAAATTATTAGCTGATCTTTTAACAAACTATTACTAATATATTCTACTTACTGAATTAAAAGATGCAAAAAATATTCATTATTTGCACAGTCCTTTTAGGTAAGCTCAAAGAGAAAAGTTTCTGTTGCTATAGTTTTTCAAATTATGTTTTTATAAACTTAAAATGTGCCAGTCTGGCAATATTTAATAATGTGGGTTTTAGTTGCATGTTTACATTGATTTAGATTTTTTTCCTCAAGGTAATTCAGTAATCATCAAGGTTATTCAGTATCATACTAATAATCTATTAGTTCATCCTTTCACTCCAAATTTTCCTAGTAGCTAAATGGGAAAGGTCAGATTTTCATAAAATAAAACGTGTTTTATATTCCTTTCAAATGTGTAACTTGGTACCTGGGTCAAGGTGCATTCTAAGTCAAAGGGAAATCAAATCCTACTTTCTGAATAGTTTTTTATATAAGTATTTTAAATATGTATATTTTTTATTTCACAGAGAGGAAGGGAGAGGGAGAGAGATAGAAACATCAATGATGAGAGTCATTGATCGGCTGCCTTCTGCGTGCCCCCGACTGGGGATCGAGCCCGAAGCCCGGGCCTGTGCCCTGACTGGGAATCGAATTGCGATCTCCTGGATCCTAGGTTGACGCTCAACCACCGAGCCGCGCCGGCCGGGCTGAATAATTTTAAAGTCTCATTTGACAAACAGCAAACCATGGCATCAGTACTAAATACTACCGGAAGCAGCAAATAAGCTTATTGTAAGCTTATGTAAATTCGGAGAAATTGTTGCCATGCCCAGCCCTTTCGGTTCACCAGATTCCCAAAGTTTCCAGCTTTCTTAGAGGAACACTCAATTTGTTTCTTGTACTGTAAGTGTAATTAAACATAATTGACAAAAATGAAAATAGATTAACTGCCTACTGCTAAGTTCCATGACTAAATTTCCTTGGTGCAAGCTAACAGAAGTCAAGTGTCCAGTGGCCTAGAAATGTTCTCATTAATATAGGCTCCATTTTCAATTTCATTTGGGCAAAGAAAAGCCAAGAGTTGCTGAAGAGAACTGAACTCTGTTTTTAAACTGTCTTTTGCCAATTTTTGTTCCTTTCAGTCTGCCCTGCTGGCTGGAAACCTGGTAGTGAAACAGTAAGTCAAACTGATTTTTCTGTTAAGGGGATATCTGGAGCCAAACAAAAATGCCAAGTTTAAGATCATCTGTAATAGCACTTTCTCGATTTTGTAAATGAAGCAAACATTGCTGGGCAGAAATCAGAAGGTACAGGCATTCTTTGAACTGTAGGGAGAGTAGGTAAAACTGGGGAAAGCAGAAGATGGGACTTCATGCTGTGAATTTTAAAGCCAAATATCCAGCAGAATAGACCATTAAAAACAACAACAAAAGGGAGTAGTGGAGACTTGGTAGAATAAAGTCAGAGGGCTAAGATCATATATGGAATTTCTCCCTATATTGTGGCAAAGAAAACAGTCACAGGCATAACTTTTCTACATACAGTAAAAAACTTTTGAGAAAAACCTGGCTTCGCTGACATCGAAGCTAATGATTCCTTATCCTTTGAGAGAAGATTGGAACAAGTGTATTCTTTCATAGGGAGACTGTATAATTTGTAGACAGTCCTGAAGTAGTCTCTGGCCAAAATACAATTTGGAAACTTGCTTGAAACTTTTCTAATAAACATGTTCTAAAAATCAAGTTTTACACAGACTGTAGTTAGGAAAATTACTAGAGCATTAGAGGAAGAAATCATTATCTTAGGATAGAAGAAAAATATAGACTCTTAAGACTTTCTTCCTTAGCAAACCAAAAAAAGACCAAAACAAACAAAAAAACCCAGTTATCATTAGCCATAGACGATGAGAGGTAGAAATTCACTCTGTAACCTCACTCAGATTAGGTAAAGTAACATTTCAGTGATTTTAAACCAGTTTTGATGAGTATGCAAAAGAGCTTAGCCCTTGTGGGTCAAGGTTAATGTTACGATACAATATTCATCTCTACATAGATCTAATGGATAGCAAGTGGATCTGAAGTTAAGCGTTAAAGGGACTTTGAGCACTAAGCACTCTGAGTTATAAATCAGTCATTAGGTTAATTTACAGTGATTGGCTGTGAGGCTCGCAGATAGAAATATGAGTCAGAAGCTGCAGGCATCGCCCGAGAAGCCTTAAAAAGCATTTCTGGATAAGGTCTTCCAGCTCTTCCCCCTGGAGCTGCAGCAGAACCAAAGGTGACTGATGCATAACATCCCCTTCAGTCACAGGCATGAGCGGAGGGAACGGATGCAAAAGGTGAGGAAGCCTGAACTAGTCCAAGAGCTACAACTGGAGGGGAGAAGGAAAGAAAGTAGCAGGAGGGGGGCTGTAGGATCAGAAAGGGTCGGCGGTAGTGCTTCTTTAAGATAGATGACTCTCATCTCCAGATCCCTCAGTTTCCCCTGTATGTTGTACAGGCCTGATTTGTCAGCTCTCCTCTCCAGTGCATGTCATTCTCCAGGCCAGAACCTTTTAGTGGCTCCCCGCACTCACAGGACAAAGTCCAGATACTCGGGGCACAACCTTCAAGTCTTTGCATTCTTTGTTTCCACTGGTCTCTCCCAGGTCACCTTCCCTGTGCTCCCACCAAGCCACGACTCATCTTTCCCCCAAGCAAGCCCTGCTTTTCACACCTTCGTGCCTTCTCAGGTCTGTCTTTCTAGAGCCTGGAATACCTGCCCCCTTCTCTAAATTCTCCTCTTTCAAGACCAACTTAAATGCCACCTCCACTCTGAGACTGTCCCTAATGCCATCTCAGCCTCCATTGTGTCATACACAATCGTATTGTGCATTGCATCAAAACAGCCATGTACATGGACATCTTTCCCATGTGCTCGTATGAGCCTCAAAGGCGAGGCCCGTGGTAATTATCCTACATCCTGCACAGCCCAGCACACTATTGGCACAAAGTACCTAAAAATTGAATTTAAATGCAGACAGATTGTAAACTGGCAGAGCATACTCGTTGAAGTGTGATGCCTGGAAAATTAGGTAATGTTTACTTTATACTAAAAAAAATTATGAAGAAAACACATATAGAACTATCATAAGCTGATTATAAGAGTTTTTTTATATGTAGGGATAGATGTACTTTACCTATAACTATCAAGTAACATAGTTAATGTGAGTTTGATTATTATGGAAATTTCAAAAAAAATCTAGTAGGTTTCTAAGGCTGTGATCTAGTTGGGAGCATTTTTGTTTGTTTGTTTGGAGTGTTTGTTCATTCACTAAATAGTTATTGAAGGTAATACTCCATGTTGTATTCGAGTATTTTTTACCTTTGCAGTTTGAGATTAAAAGGGTGCATTCAGGACCACCAAAAAATCCATTCGAACACATTGCCCCCTCTTCAGGTTGTTGGGGCATCCCAGCGTTTTAGAAAAACATTAACATCTGTAGCCATGCTCTCTTAATGTGTTTGGTTTAATTAGATCAAACCTGAAGATGCCATGAAAGCCTGGTGGCCGAGAGAAGAGCTGTAAGTAAATTCCGGGGTGCTTGAGTACAGATGTTAATTCATTAACAAGTGATTTTCCTTTTGGGACAGCTGAGATTAGTAGGTAGGACAAATCCACTGTTTCCCACATACATGTGATATAATTTGGTGCACAAACATAGTCCTGTCTTCTTTAGTCAAGAGATGGGCAACTACTATCAGACTACTAATGATGTACTTTGGCTTTTAAAAGGAATAATCCGCTTTTTTCTTTTAATAGATAATCCCAGATCCAGCTGGAAAACTGAAGTATTTCGACAAACTGAACTGAAAATACTTCCTCAGGGTATGATGCTTGAATGCTCTCAATAAAGGGCATCGTATTGTTACCACATCATGTCACCGCAGTTGTTTCTTGGAGAATATAAAACATCCATGTCAGGGTCCAAAGATACTCAGTGTTGAAGTTAGACACTGATGCCCAAAGTAGGCAGTTTCTCTCCGGACTCGGCCATGTCCAATTGACTGAAGCGGGGAACAATGACTAACATTTCCCCAGCGCTGCTGTGTGCCGGGCGTTCTGTTAGGCAGGTTCAGTGCATTGTTTCACTTAATCCTCACGGCAGCTCTCCGGGCTCTTGCCTTTCCAGATGGGGAAAGGGAAGCTCAGGTAAACTACTTGCCCAGAGTCACACAGCTGGCTAGAAAGGTAGCATCAGCCTTTGAACCCCAGGCAGGCTCCTAGTTTCTGGGCTCCTAACACTCTGTAGCTCGCCTCTCTGTACCACTGAGGGGGGCAGGAAAGAACAGGTTGTGAGCACATCGTCTTCCACGGTACCTGGAAGGGACAGCTGAGCCCAGAGCTCCCTGCTCTGTACAACACAAAGCCATTTGGACACACACCCCCTTTTTCTAAATTCATGTTTTCAACTCATACCAAATGTATAAGTAATGACTTACATATTTAAATATAATTTAACAAAAGTTGAATCACTAAACATATGTAGCTAGCTCTTCACAAATGACCACATATAAAGCTGAACTCCAATCCTATTTCATCACCCTTTTGCTACCCCAATATGGCAGTGACTTTTGCAATTATCTGTAGGTGTGCCGTGTAAGTATGTTCTAAATGCTAGCTTACGGTCGAGATTTTAGAAGCCAACCTATTAGTAAAGTTGAAAACTGTTAGTGCTTTGGTGTTCCAATAGGGTTGTAATGATCTTGTCAATACTTCCAATACAGCTGGAATCCTACTCTCAGATTTCCTCGTTCCAGTCTGAAGAGTACATATTTTTTACTCATGGAATAAGCCTGTATCTTCTTGATTAATGGTTTCCATTCTTTGGAGCTTTTTTCACATGCGCATTTTAGGCATGTTTACAAGGACAGCTACTTTTATATCTATTGCAAAAAGCCAGTCATTACTGTTTCATTGACCATGCAGCAGCTATTGGTCAGCTACTCTAAACACTTCGTATATATCAGTAACCAAAGACAACTTTCTGCCCTTAAGGAGCTTAGTATTT
Organism: Miniopterus natalensis; assembly: GCF_054644295.1. NCBI lineage: Eukaryota > Metazoa > Chordata > Mammalia > Chiroptera > Miniopteridae > Miniopterus > Miniopterus natalensis. Next base: position 93,805,853 of record NC_142103.1, on the reverse strand, counting down.
GATTACTGAAGCAGCTGTTGATAGTGTAGTAATTTCTGGGGACCTGCAAATAAGTGAAAGTACATCCTGACTCTCCGCTTTCATATTAATTGGGTAATGTAAATAGCCATGAATAAAACAGCACTAAATGCACTCCTTCTCAGTGCCTTTTATCAACTCTCCCTTCACACAGCTGATTTCTGAATGCCCACAGGTCCAAAATTATATCCTGAAGGTGATCTCATGTGGCCATTTACAGAACACTGGAAAAAGAGTGTCCAGAAAGGATAGTCCCCCTACTGAAGAGGATGGGCTCTGGGCCTGACAGGGTCACAGCTACAGGAGACCTGTTCCCAGAACATACTGACCTACCTACTGTAATCTAGAGCAGTGCTTCTCACCAGGGACAGTTTGCCCCCAGAGGACATGTTAAATGTCTCGAGATGCTTCTGGTTGTCACATCTGTGAGGGGCTACTGGAATCTAGTGGGTGCAGACCAGGAGTGCTGCTGAACATCGTACAGTGCACAGGACAGCCCCACAACAAAGACTTATCTGGCCAAGATGTCAGCAGTGGTTAGGCTGGGAAACCCCTCTAGAGACAGCTGCCAACAGATTAAAGAAAGGAGACCAGTGCAGCTTAGCTGCCCCTGCAGGAGAACAGACCATGCCATGACCTCTGGACCTTATCCAAAGTAACAGGTCAACAGGTGACTTGCAGTTTCTATGAAATCACTAGAGAATGTCTTTTCAGTGTACAAATATATATTTATATACATATATGTCATCTATAATGCCATGCTTCGCCCTCCAAGCTCTGATCTCTGTTGAATATTTCCCAGTTAAGCCTCGCCAGTGTGCTGAGCTTTACAGTGACTGCAGTGGACTGCTCTTCCAGGGATTTCTTAGTCCCAAGAGTTTCATGCAAGAAGTCAGTCCCACCCTAGCCAGTTTGGCTCAGTGGTTAGAGTGTCAGTCCGTGGAGCGAAGGGTCCCTGGTTCGATTCTGGCCAAGGGCACGTAACTCAGTTGCAGGCTCAGTCCCCAGCCCCGGTCAGCGCACAAGCGGGAGGCAACCAATCGATGTGTCTCTCTCACATCAGTGTTTCTCTCTCCCTCTCTCTCTCTCCCCCTTCCACACTCTCTGAAAAGCAGTGGAAAGAAATAGCTCGGGTGAGGATTAAAAAATAGAGAGAAATCAGTCCCAACTCCCGTCATTTCTTCTGTCCATGGGCATATCTAATCCTACATCCTAAACTTTCCACCTGTCAGTAGACTTCCAGGTTGTATATTTTGTTCTCATATTAACCACTATTTTACTATTTAATGATACTCTACTCTAGGCCCCCGTCTGATATCGCAGAGTGCATCGTTGCATCTCATTACCCATGAACCTTCTGATGCTATGTCAATGAAATATCTTTGAATAGACTTATTAATATATGACGGGATAAAATGTGTACCTCAGGTAAACTGCCCCATGAAGGTCTCCATGTCAGGGGAGATATATATGCTTGTGTGCATGTACATTCATAGACATACACATAGACACACACACTTCTACAAACTCAATAAAATTTTTACCTAGCTTTTAAAGGGAAGGAAAATGTTTAGTGTAGTGTTCAGTATTAGATACCAAAGCAACTTTTACCAATTCCATTATTAACATAATATCACAATTTTGGCATAATGTGGTACACTTATGTAAAATCCTAAAAATATAGTGCTTTTTTGTTCTTGTTTTTGTTTTTTTAGGGCTTTGGGCCTGTCCTGTTGCTCCTTTGGAGGCGGACGGAGAACTGACCCCTAAAAATATAGTTTTAAAGATCCACCTTCCTGAGGCTCAACCTTACAATTTTTTTCAATTAAAAAATTCAAAAGCCAAGTGAAACACCCAAATTCACCTACATCATGCATCTGTTCATAAAGAAAATATTTATTACCTACATGTGTGCAAGGTACTTTGCTAGGCAATGTGGATAAAAAGACATGACACAATCTCTTCCATCAAGAAGCCCACAGTCTCCCAAATGAAAGCATGAAGAAAGCAATACGGTGTAATAAATGCTAGAAACACTGTCACTGTGGTGGCTCCAAAGCGAGCATGAGCAACAAGGAAAAACTGGGCTGAGGGAAGGGGTCACAGAGAAGGGGAGTATAAACCCATTTCCTGTTCCTCCACTGGAGGCCGCATGGCCTGTGAGTGCGCCGTCCTCACGCAAAAAGACTGTACCTGAGGCCCAACTTCAAGAGACGGAGCACTGACTGGTTGTCTTCTCATGATAATCTGCTGGGAGATGGCACATGCTCTAGAGCTGACTGCTAGGGTCAGGGGTCTAGGGTGTGGCCAAGGTGCGAGGGAAGGTAAGAACTGAGCCGGCAGGTGTGGTTTCCTTAACTTCAAATTCTGGTCATTTGTGTGGGTCACCAACAGGATCTGCAAGTTTTCTATTAAAGGGAGTGCGCTGCATTGTACCCCAAAGGCCACGAGATGGCGCCCGGCGCACTAGAATCCCTCAGCCACCTGCCAAGCACTGAGCCCCCTCAGGCTAAACCAAAAGAGCAACTACCTCGAGAACATTTTTGTGTGTTTTTTAACCAATCTTAATTTAGAAAAACATTACTGAAAATTTCAGACCAATTCAAAACTAAGTACAACTCAAGCAGGCATCTTAATTTGTACTGGGTGTACCCCCACCAATGACCCTGACCCAGTTAGAAGTACATTGTACATTGTGACCTAGTTAGTACACAGGTAAATGTGTGTGTGCACATGCACGTGCCTAACAAGCTTCACACAAAACCATCACCATGCATGACCCATTCGGAACTATTAGTTTTGTAGTGCTGGTCACAACCCACTAAATTTCGTAACCCACTAATGGATCATGACCCCTAGTTTGAAATATACACTTTCCTTACAAATACATAAGATATAAACTTGTATGTAAATATATATAAAATCAGGATACAATAAACGCCTACTACATCAATACCCTGTCATCTGTAATTTTCATTTTACTTCCATTATGGTTTTGTTCCTTTGTCTTAGCCATATTATTCCCTCTACTAAAGTACAATTTCTGCGACACAAAAATCAAGGTATCCCTACCCTTTCTTTGGTTGCTACAATCCTTTCTCTGGGTATTAATTTCTCAGCGCCTCTGGATTACTAAGTAGTTTTCAGAACGGCCTGTTTTCTTGAGGTTCCTTTTATATTTAGCATGCAAATCTTTTTTAAAAATATATTTTTATTAATTTCAGAGAGAGGAAGAGAGAGGGAGAGATAGAAACATCAATGATGAGAGTCATTGATCGGCTGCCTCCTGCACGCCCCCCACTGGGGATGGAGCCCTCATCCCGGGCATGTGCCCTGACCGGGAATCGAACCCCGATCTTCTGGATCATAGGTCGATGCCCAATCACTGACCCATGCCAGCTGCGCTAGCATACAAATCTGAAATAGGCTATGATTTTTCTAAAGATGATATTTAGTGAAATATTTTAATTCAACCAAACAGTTGAATCACATGAAGGAACGTAGGCCTAAATCAGGAGACTGTGGGGTGAGAAAAATGCCCCTACTTTTACGGGGAAAGAAACAGAGGCCCTGAAGCGATGAATCCCCCCACTCTACCCCTTGAACTAGCTGCTTGCAGCTGTAGGCCAACTGCACGGCTTCTCCCACATCACTCTACCTGGGAGAAACCCAGCCGCTGGACCAAAGTACCCCAAATCCACCTCAGAGTGAGCCCCTTAGATCAAAATAACCTCATGATACAACAGTTTCATGAAGCAATGTGATTTATCAAAGACCCTTAAATCCATTTTGAATTTACCAAATCCTTATTTTTAATTCCTCTCTCCTGTTACCTATTTTATAGTAATTCATTATTTGTTGCCAAAGGACGGGCAGAAAACATTCACAAGTCAATTTAAAGAGTCAATCACAAATGTAGCAAAATTTTTATTCTAAGAGAGTTTTTAAAATGCCAAAAATATTTCCACCAGTCTTATCTATTACGGTTGAGACTCAACTGTGTTCTGAGATACACGGGGTGTCCCAAAAAAATGTATATACACTTTAACAGCTTATAGCTGTTAAATGAAAATGAAATTTATTTTACTAAACACTGCCTTTATAATTATTCAGTGTGTATACATTTTTGGGAACACCATATATATATATTCATACCATATATATAAAATCATTAATTAACCCTTTATCATAACAGCTGAGAATATATGTATAAAATGTAGCAAAGGGCCAAGATTCCAGATCTAGTCTGGACTTACCCCACCTATAGTTAGTTACAGGGTGGGCTTTGGGAAGTTACTTTCCCTCTCTAAGCCTCACCTGCCTCATCTGCAAAGTGTGGGTAATAATGGTATTGGCCTCAAAGGATGATTGTAAGAATTAAATGAAAAAGTACAGTTTTAAATTTTATTTGTTGATTTTAGAGAGAGGAAAGGAGGGAGGGAGAGAGAGAAACATCGATTTGCTGCCCCACTTGTCCATGCACTCATTGGTTGATTCTTGTATGTGCCCTAACTGGGGAGGAACCCGCAACCTTGGCATATCGGGACAATGCTCTAACCAGGGCCAGGGAGACAGAGTATATTTTAATGTCATTAGCACAGTGCCTGACACATAGTAACAATCTAGAATGTTTTAGCCATATATAAAAATTCTTATTTTATGATAACTACATCTTATAACTGATTTTCTGCCACACACTAAACTAACAAGTTGACAATGGGGTTCTATAACCAAATAAAGAATCCCTAAGTGCTTCCAAATGCTTTCATGTTAAAGCACAAAGCACTGATTCTGAACTTCAGGCTCTTGTCCACAGACAGAAATGGAGGCAAATGTCTTATAAAAACTAACCTTCACCATCCTCCTGATGCACTTCCTTTCACCTCCCTTTTCTCATCTGCAAAGAAGTAAAGTGCTAAAAGATTATTACTCGGAATTTCTTGCACAGTTAAATGCATTGTTCAAAGTTAATTTTCTACATCAACAGTGACAGCAAGTATCCAAAATTCGTCTTTAAGAGACATAATCTTAATATCTCATTCTCCATAGCAAAAGAATTCGAATGATTCACTCCTTAGACAATATACTATACTGCCCTTTCATGTCACAAAAAAGAATAAAGGGTGTGATCCCAGCTTTGTAAAATTTATAAAAACTCCTAGTGTTTTCGATTTATTTGTAGGTATTAACGAAAAGAAAAAGGTCCATGGTCAACTTAAACAGGTGTTCTAAGGGCCCTACTTCTCAGTCTTTTGTAAGCTAATATCCATTATAACATGTCAGAGGAGGGTTATCCTAGGCAGTGTTTCCCAATGTGACTTGTCGATAAAACGTTTGTAAAAGAGCATTTGACCGGCACCGGTGTCAAAGGAGTTCATGCAGGAAAGAGAGCTGGACGCTTGCAATGACAACCCCTTGCCATCAGCTCTAGACACCACTGCTTTTTGAAACTTTTTTCTTACCAGCACCTCTCAGTCATCCAAACTGTAGCCTTTTCCCAGTGCTCGTGTTTGTCAGCTTCCACAGCACCACTGATCATTCCCTCCACAAAAGTGGCTTTGAGAGGCAGGAGGACGACGCATTTATGACTTGAGGATGTGTCTGGTTGCTCTGGGAGCTCCTGAACCACCACTGACGAAATCCCACCAACCGAACAGAGAGGTCTGGGCAGCCCCCACCCATGCCAGCCCCACCCCAGGATGCAGTAGGTCTCCTAACTGAACTGCACTCAACACATTCACACACCTCCCCAGAGCCCCTCCCTTCACCCCTTCCTGGCAGGGGCCCCACTGGGTTGCGGGCAGATGTGCAAACGCTGTGCTGAGGGGCCCCATGAAGGTCAGGCCCCGAGTCAGGCTGGACCCTGGGAGTCGCCCCACTCGACTCAGCGCAGCTCTGTGTTCCCATCACTGACTATGCCAGAAATGCTCCTTCACAGGAACTGCGATTTCTATAAATACTAAACTAACACGATTTTCTTTAAAAGCACGCCAGTTAATTCTGAGGCAGAGTCAAGTTTGTGACCACTGATCGGGAACCCACACTAAACCTGCTTCCTTCCTGGGGACCTTTTCTGAGATGACTTTTTCCTTCCGTGCAGCCTGGTCTTTGTCTCTTTTGACCTTGATCAACTTCCTGGACTTTGTCTCTTCTGACCTTGATCAGCTTCCTGCCCCATCAAGGAAGAAGCTGTGTCCTGGCTGCAGACTCATGCAAATACCTCCCTCTGGTGACACTGATTGGGTACAGCCTCCCTAGGTGACACTGTGACATCGGATGTGGCCTCTCTTGCTATATCCCTAGAAAGAAGTACAGGGTGCTGGCCAAGGGTACCCTGGCCCCACGCAACCTCATTCTAAATCCCAGCACCACCACTTACTAGCGGCCGAGTTACTTAACCTCTCTGAGCTTCAGTTTCCTGAGTGACCTAACCCTCTGCAGGGGGTTACAGAACCTACCTCCTACTGTAGATGGAAGAAAGAAATGAGCTAACACATGGCAAGTGCTCCACAAGCACAAGCAGCTGTTACACTATGGTCATCGCTTTTAATCAGATGTATCCCGCCTCGCCCCAGCAGAGGGTGCCAGGAGCTGTCTAGGGAAAGAATGAGCCCACGTCCAGTTTCCTCATCTGGCTCATCTTTGGACACCTCCGCTCACAGCTTTAGATCTGAGGTTTCCCACAGGTCTTTCGCGATGCCACAGCTTTCGACAAATCCCCTCACCCCAACTTTTCATTAACCCTCTACTATCAACGAAAGCTGGAAAGCAGAGGGAGACAGGACACTGAGGCATCATGGAGGGCTGCTGGGGCCTAGGCGACGGGGCACCGCAGCGAGGGCCGGGCGGAAAGAATGCCCTCCGAATGCCCTGGCGAGAAGCCATGGACACGCCGACAGGCTGTGACATGTGCAATGAAAACTGTTTTCAGTGGTGCAAATAGGCATCTGTCCTTTCTTCAGCAGACAGGAAGCAACACAGTGGGTTCACGATTTAAATCGCTTTGAAAGGGTTTATTAATTTCATAACTCTCTCTCCCTCTGCCCCGCCCAGCCACTCTCCTATTTTGCTTTTCTAATCATCCTAAGAGCTGAATACATTCTTTTTCTTTACGGAGGATGAGCATAGACGCTAAAACCAATACAGGTGCTGAGGCCTCCAGCAGGCACCACGTCCCTGGGGAACGCCGGTCTCCAGCAAGCGCGGTTTCCCTGGCACTCCGCAAGTTACTCCTTCCTCAAGGTCACCGGTGCACTCGTGGAGTTAAAATGCCGCTGCCCATCTAAGTACAACATGGACTCTGAAACACAAGAGAGGTAACCGTGAAGAAACCTGCAGCCCCCGGGACAGCACGGGACAAACACAAGCCGACTCGGGAACTCTGGGGCAGCAATGAAAACGCAAAGCTGCTGCGCGGCCAGCGCTGCGGGGCCAGCACAGTGCAAGGCTGAGGCGCGGGCCTCGACTCCCGCCCCTTTCCTTCGGCTGGACCAGTCCTTGACCTCCAGGGGCTGCTTGCAGCTGGCACGTGCCCTTCAGCCAACAGCCAGGTGGGCAGAGCAGCCAGAGCCTCTTCGGGGCTACAGAGCCTGAAAAGCGCCATCTCCCAGAGATGTGCTCTGAGCTGAGGCATCAGTGCGCTTCCTGCAACAGTCTGAAAGGAGGAAAATGTGTTTTACAAGTTCCTCCCTTTTCAGGGACGAGCAATCAGGCTGCTTACCTCCATACGTTCGGGGGAAAACCAAGGGCACCTCGTTCTCGGACATGAAGGTGAAATGAAAGACATTGGTGGTCGTGTGCTCTCTATTGTGCAGAGAGGCCACTTCGCTGTGGACTCTGACTTGCATGTACTTGCCTTGAGTAAAGCAAACCTAAGAGATCACAGATACGAATCAGCCGATGGCATTGGGAAGGGGGAACAGGCAGCCAGTCACAAGAGAAGCAGTAGCTTTAGGACAGCAAAACTTCTCTTCTAGGCCCAAATGATCACAAACTGTATGTCATCTCATCACACACCTACCTGAGCGGACAGAAACAGCAACGATCCCACCTCGACAGGTTTCTGAAACATGATGTCATCCACTGCTACTACAAACGGTCGGGAACCACTATTGGGAAAGGCGGAGTTGGGGGTCAAGTGTGAAATTCAGATGATCTGTTTTCCCCCTAACAACTGGCTGAAGCAAAATTTAAATGGTCAAAGAATAAACCTAGAGAAGTGGGAATAATCATGCCAGCAAGGAATGGTAAGGCGTGCCACTGCGACCAGATCAGTGCCAAAGTCACTGCAACTTGTCCCTTCAGCACAGCACCACCTCCTCTCGATAGGTCTTTACAGGCAGACCTCAGAGATATTGCAGATTTGGTTCCAGGCCACCGCAATAAAGTAAGCACTGAAAGAAAGCGAGTCGTAACCTTCTTGCTGGTGGAGGGTCTTGCCTTCAATCCGTAAAGAACACATCTGGGGCGCGCAATAAAGCGGGCGCAATAAAACGAGGCGCGCCTGTAATGTACTAACTTATCTAGTCAGAGGGACAGCCTTCAAAAGCGAGGATCAAACTCAGCTGGTATCAGTGAGATATTTATTTAAAACACAACAAATTCCCCGATACGCTCAGACTGGTCAAAAATGTTTCATTTCAGTGGGGTAGTAAAAACTGCTTCTCGGAATTTAAGACTACCTTAAATCTGACTTACCCAAAGTTACAAGCTGTAGCCCATCCAAGTTCATATGCTTTCCTCATAAGGAAACCACCAAAGATCCGATTGAAAATGTTTCTCTCCTATGGGACATAAAATAAATAGTAAGAAATACAAGCCCATGGCCACCCTCATATACAGAACAAAGGAATTAACAATGCCAAAGAACAGAGGCTAGTTTAAAGATATCAAATCTCAGATGACTATCATGGATGCAAGTTATCTTAGTTAGAAGATTTTTTTCACCAAATCACAATACCTGTGGGTGGCAAATTTCCAAGCTCTTCAGTTTCGAGTGCTCCATCCACACTGCATTAGGGGGCAAAACTCGACTTTGAAAACTTATAGTCCTGTGCAAACAGAGATTTGGTAAACCCTGTTACAGCCATGGTTTCACTGTTGAAAAGTGAAATATTTGCAAACAATTTCCAGTATGTTCAGGCCAGCCTGGTTCTGGAGAAGGCCAAGGTTTAAATGCTCTCCCAACATGGAATCTCACCAGCCTAACTTACTTTTGATCCAGCGTGTTAAGAAACATCTCATGTATGGTCATCCTCTCCTCGGCACTAGGAGCCATTTTCAGTAACGACATGGAGCTAAAGGCAACCCTTCTCCCCTTGTTCACTGAAACATGGGACAATAAAGAGCAGCGGTCAGGAAGGTCGCAGTGCACACTGGGGTTCCTGACCTGGGCTGCCTGAGACCCTACACAGACAGTATTTCCAGACTGAAACAATCCCACTGGAAACTGTCCATACATCTCACAAAAACTTTCCGTGACCCTTTGCACTCACATGGAAACTGCATCAGCTCACTGTAAGACCACTTATAATCATCCTGACCTAGGGCCCCAACCAGCAGTTATTTCATTAAGCTATATTTTCCATTTCATTAAAAATGAGAAAAAATTACTTCAATTAATAAATAGTGGCTGATCAATAAAACTGTTCAAAGTATGGACTTCACAGAACAAAAAATAAGGTATTTTTAATTTCAATAAATTCTTGGAATGAGCAAAACACCTGACTGGTATGAGGAGTCCATACGTACTCTTAAACAATCTCCTGTGCAATACAGTTAATGTGCTTTTATTTTTTTAGTTAAATTTTATTTTTTATTTTTAGAGAGAAAGAAAGGGAGGAGAGAAAGAAAAACATCAATATGAGAACATAACATCAATCGGATGCCTCCTGCACAGCCCCTACCTGGAACCAAACCAGCAACCTTTCGGTGCATGGAATGACACCCAACCAACTGAGTCACACCGGCCAGGACAAGAAGTTAATTTTTAAATTGCCTATAATTCCATCCCAGGGAAAACTATTAAAATTTTGGCATATTTCATCAGTCTTTTTCTATGTATTTTTAAATATAGCTCAGATATTACTATATATAAAGTACTATATCCAAATTTTTCAACATAACATTATATTAAAATTCTGTTTTCTCACATCAATATAAACCCTCTTTGTAAACATAATTTTAAACAGTTAATGTGCTTTTAAAAGTTTATCTTATTATAGCCCGGCCAGGCTTGGCTCAGTGGCTGAGCATCAACCTAGGATCCAGGAGATCGAGGTTTGATTCCCAGTCAGGGCACAGGCCCGGGTTTCGGGCTTCATCCCCAGCTGAGGGCTTGCAGGAGGCAGCCGATCAATGACTCTCTCCCATCATTGCTGTTTCTCTCTCTCTCCCTCTCCCTTCCTCTCTATGAAATCAATAAAGATATATATATTTTAAAGTTTATCTTATTATAAACAAATTAATATACATTCTCCTTGTCTAAAGAGCGCTTCTTCCTCAGGGCCTTCGAGGATGAGTGGATTCACAAATGCCGACCTACAGAAAAGAAGAGAGTACAGTTTCAAATGTTGCTGTCTAACAAAAACAGAAGATGAGCAACTACCCGCCAGTTTTCAGGTCCTTGCTAACTGTTCACACAAGAACTCCGGAACACTGAGGGGAGGCTTCTGGTTACAGACTTATCTGCCCAGAAGGAAGTTCACGTTATCAAAAGGACATGGCTTGCCAAAGTGTTTCACTCGATCCTAATCATGAGGAAATAGTCAAAATAGGTTGTAGAACATTCTACAATACAACTGGCCTGGACTCTTCGAAAACACCAATGTCTTAAAAGACAGAAAACGGCAGGGGACTACTTTAAAGAAACATGGTGACCAATTGCAATACATGATCCTTGATGAGATCCTGCCTTAGAGGAAGAAGTTATGAAGGATATTTGAGGGACAACTGGCAAAGTTTGAACATGGATCATATATTAGATAATACAGTCATAGCACTTAAATTTCTTGGGTATAATAAAAGCACTGAGGTTATGTAGAATTACCTTACTCTTAGGAGATACATGCTGAGCTCTTTATGGGTGAAATAGGCTCAAACCTGCAAATGATTCAGGGGAGGAAATGTGTATATGTGTGTATTTATAGAGAGGGCAGGAAAATAGGCTGGTGGTAAAATGTTAATTGGTGTATTTAAGTGAAGGGTGTATATAAGTGTTCATTGCACTATTCTATTTCCCTGTAGGTGTCAAACTTTTTAAAATAAAAAACTGAGCTAAAAGGAAGATAGTATTTCACTGTGGTAGAATCTAAAAGTTTGATGAAACAACGACGGAAACAAAAGAACCGAAATGGCAGCTTGGAAAACTGAACTACACCAGCTGGGAGAGGAAGTTTAATACCTCTCCCCACCCACCCCCAGTGCTGGGAAAGGAGCCTCAGGCCAGGCACCGGGAGAGTGAGCAGGTTAGCTGGGGCTGGTGGGACGACTTGGACTAGATGGGTGCATTCTTTGCTCAGACCAGTCACCAAGGGATTTTTCAGTCTTAACACAATTTTCCATGTCAGCCTTCCACACAGCAGAAGTGACTTCTCATTGCAGACTCCTCACTCACGTTTCTAATACAAATTAGACTTCCCAGAGGCCTCTAGACTCTGTACAAACAGCAATCCTGTAACATTCCCTCCCACCCCACTCCCACAAGCACAATTAGATAGCTTTTCTCACTTTGAAGGCCGTGGGTGTAACTGTTGTTAGGAACCAAGAATTCCATTTAAGAGAAAAAGATAAAGCATAAAGCCAAATAAGTTAAAGCCTGTACGGTTAAACTTGACTTGAAAATGACACTATAAACTCATGAGGTTGTTTGTTTATTTGCTTTAAAACATACATCCAAGCTCTGTCCACTGAAAAGGCCTAGATACAATGATAAACTAGTAACAACGCACATTTCTAGTGCCCAAGTTTTGTTCTCTAAATACCAGTTCCCACTAAAATGAACCCCAGGGCTCCTTGGAGAAATGGCTGATTCCATGCCTGGGGCAGGAAACATGTAAGATGAGCCCAAAATACCTCATTGCACCAGAGAGCAGGCAGGTATCAAAGACTAAAGCGGAAAAGTCAAAAGAGCTTATCACAGGAGCCAGCTGAAAGGAGCTCCCACTGACCAGACAGTACACTCTGAGCAGCAAGAGCAATGGCTGCAACTCATGGAAATACATTTTGATATTAAAATCCATTAACTCACAATGATACTTTTTATTTTTATTATTTTTTAATTTAGTATATCTTGGAGATCATTCCATACCAGTAAGTATAGAACTGTGCATGTTTTATTTTTGTTTATGCTTTTATTGATTTCAGAGAGAGGAAGGGAGAGGGCGAGAGAGAGAAACATCAACGATAAGAGAGAGTCATCGATCAGCTGCCTCCTGCATGTCCCCTACCAGGGATGGAGCCCGCAACCCGGGCATGTGCCCTGACCGGGAATCGAACCTTGATCTCCTGGATCATAGGTCGATGCTCAACCACTGAGCCACGCCAGCCGGGCTACAATGATACTTTTTATAAAAGCCAAAAAAATAGAAAAATCACTAGTTTTTTGTCCTCACTAGCTAATTAATCACCTCGTTACTTTGCAGATGTGTAAATAAAGGGCAAGATGAAACATTAATCTTGACTTCCCTTTACAAACCAAATTGCCCAGTCGATAAGGGAAAGCTCTTCTTTACAGAACTCCAGCTAATAAATGTCGAAGGAATGACAGGATTTTGGAACCATTTTACACTCCCACATGATTAAAGCAGTGATCAACAAAGGACATTAAGAGCCCTGGAGAAAGACTGATGGGGAGCTAGCTATGCACAGGATGACAATATACTTTGGATACACCCTGCGCTGCACTCCGCCCTGCAAGATCGTTGCTGGTCATAAGCAGATAAACTGAACTTTTCAGAGGAAAGGTCAGTCTGTCACTACTGGAACCCACACATCAATCTTATCATCGCTATGAGTGAGACAGTCTATACCTCCTGACACGATGCAACATACACAGCATCACCTATGAAGTGCTCTCCCAAATATGCTGACCCTGCATCTCATCAAGGCTTCAGATCTAACTTCAGTTTACAGAAAATACTGGCAGTCAAGAAACAAGGTCAAGAAAAAAATACCATGAGGAAGCAATGAGACAAATTCAGAAGGTCGGACACTGTATAGAAGAGCCGATCCAGCCCTTCAATGAGTCGGTAAAACAGTAAGTGGGCAGGAGGGACACTCAACTATTCTGGATTTAAACAGCCTTTAGAGACTGTACAACTCTGTGATCTGTGACTAAAAGCCATAAAATTAACCAACAAAACAGCCTTACAAGACATAAAAGTCAAATGTAATATGTGGACCTTGTTTGCATCCTAATTTGAAAAAATCATTAAAAAGATATTTGGGGAAAATTGAATCTGAACTATTAGAATATACTAAGGATTTACTAGCATTTTTGTTAGGTATGCTAATGGTAGTGTAGTTATTTAAGAAAATGTCCTCATTTTTAAAGAGACGCCTACACCAAAGTATTTAGAGGTGAAATGTCATTATGTCTGGGATTTGCTTTAAAACATTATAAAGAAAATAACAGACTTAGAAACAACAGGTGAAACAAATATGACAAAACTGTTCAGACTCATGTCTACGTGATGGGCACATAGACATTCATTATGTTTTTCTCTCCGGTGTTCTGTATGTTTGAAATTTTCCAAAATAAAGAATTAGGAAAAAAAAATAACAGTTACCCCTTATTTTCAGAATCACGAGCCACCATTACAAAAGTTGCTTCCAAAACAGGAGAAAATTCACTGCCATGTAACTAAAACAAAGGAAAGAAAATGCAGATGTAAGAAATGCATTTCCTGGGAAGATCTACGACAATTCTAACAGACAGTGTGCGTGCTTTGAGAAGGGCTGCCATTCAAAAAAGAGAAGCTGTGGTACCTTTACACCATGGGACACTATGCGGCGGTGAAAGGGGTCTCATCCACTGAGACGGCATGGAGGGACATGCAGAGTATTATGCTAAGCGAAATAAGCCAGTTGGAGAAAGACAAGTATCACAGGATCTCACTTATATGCGGAATCTAATGAAACAAAATAAACTAATGAACGAATAGTTCCAGAGACATGGAAGCATGCAACAGATTGAGGGATCTCAGAGGGAAGGGGGTGCGGAAAGAGATTAACCAAAGAATTTACATGCATATGTGCATAACCCATGAGCACAGACAATAGTGCAGTGAGGCCTGGGGCGAGGCAGGAGTCGGGTGGAGGGGACCAGTAGGGGGGAAATGAGGGACGTCTGTAATACTCTCAACAATAAAGATAAATTTTTTAAAAAAGAAAGTAAAAGAGAAGAAGTGCATTCGTGAACCACCAGCTGCTGAGTTGTCAGGCACAGAATTACGCTCTGGGTGGGGATGGCAGTGTGACCAGGAGCCTGTGGTCTAGCAAGAGAAAGACACCCAAAATCCCAAATGGTGCACTGAATGAAATGCTGGGATGGACATGAATTACAGGCTCTGGAGCTGTGCATGACAGGAACCCAACGGCAGGGGTCACAGAGGGACCTTCTGCATCATTTCACTGTCCCGCTTCATGCAGAACTCGGGCTCCCTTCAGGCCTACCTGTCCTCACAATGGCACACAGAGCCAGGCGGGCGTCCCGCTGCTCTCATAGATATTAGCAATGCCAAGGACCTTCGGTGTGCCAGCTACCAGCACATGTTTGTGATTCCTTAGCCGAGCACAGGGGCTCCCAAGGGGTAAGATCCGTGGTAATTCTGTGGATTAAGCTAAATACTCACAATGCACAAGTCTCTGACGTTTGAAGGTGTTTCTTGATCTCATAGAAGTCTGTACGTCCAGGACAATCACATCATAAAGTCCTATCATAACCTGAGGGTACATTCAGCTCCTTCCTCAACACTAGTCATCACTAATGCCTGTTCAGGCCCTATTACCTCCCCCCACAACTTTCTTCTAGCATCTGCTCTAAGCCTGTTGGCCCTGTGTAGAAAGAGCCTTCCGCCACAGAACCCAGGCTCCTCTCCCGTTGTTCCCAAGTGCTCCCTCATACCCACTCCTTTCTCCCTAGCCACGGCTAACAACTCAGAGGTCCTAGAAGGACCATGCTGCCCAATACCTCCGCTCCATGTCTTTGCCTGATGCCTTCCGCACTGCTGCATTCGTCACAAACCACTCCTCCCCGGCCCACAGAGCAAATACTCAGCCCTACTCCCCAGGCACAGCTAATCATTCTCTCCTTTGTTTGCCAGCTAAATGGAAACAATGTCCTCTCCTGACAGTGGTTCTCACTCCCATAGGGGGCATTTGGAAATGTGTAGGGCTGATCTGGGTTGTCAAATAACTCGAGAGACATTACTAGCAGGATGGGGGCAAGCAAAGAGCTGAACACTTCACAATGCCGGGGACAGTCCTGCAGAACAAAGAATTTCCCCACATACAATGCGAATAGTGTCCCTGTTGAGAAATGCTGCATAATACTTACTATCCTATGCCACAATCATTTATTTACGTGGCTGCCTCTCTGCTACACTATGAGTTCCTTGAGTTCCTTGAGGACAAAGACCATTTTCATTCACATTTGTACCCCAAGCACTTAGTACAAAGACTGACAGATAACAGATACCTGATCAATGACTGCCAATGTACAAATCGAGGCAGTAATTATTGAGGACTACCAGAATGTAAACGCCAAGAAAATGGAACTGTTTTGCTCTCGGCTGTATACCTAGCACAGAAAGGGCGTGCAATAAGGAATGTTAAATAAGTGAATGTGAGGAAGTGGGCTTGGTGACTCACACCCAGATCCTGTTGTTGAGAAGCATATGGTCTAGTGGAAGAGAAAACATGTTCCTACGCAGCTCTGAGGAGCAGAGATTAGCAGGTCAGAGAACGGGTACTGAGGAAGGCCTCCTGGGGGGAACAGGTACTGTGAGCTGGGAGGACCGGGAAAGGATTCGAGCATGGCGTGACCAGGGAGCACAAGTGGAATGCGGATGTGCAGAGCCAGAACACAAGGCTTTCAGGCAAAGAAAAAAGCGTAAGCAACGATACTCAGCCACTTGCTCGCTGTTTACATTATGACTTATTAAAACGAACAGCTACTGGCGCCAAGTATTGGGAATGCAAAAAGGAACAACTCCCTGCTCTTAGGACGCTCAGTGTCCAGGAGTGAGCTCTAAGAAGGTATATAAATGATGCTGGAGGGAATCTCGGCCGAAAGGTCCACTGGAGCTAGTTTAAGGAGGACCTTGGAATCCTAACCAGCCAAAGTTTAGATTTGAATGCACAGATAACGGTCAAGGTTTTGGAAAAGGACAGTGATGTGATTTAAGATCAGCTCTGGAAGATCTAGCTGATAAAAATGTACAAAATGAACAGAGGGTGAGACAAAGCTAGAGGTAGGCAGACTAATCAAAAGACAGTTCAGGTACTCACACCAGAGGCAGTGAGGGCTTGAATGGAACACGGGCCAAGGGCAAGGGGGAGAAAGGACCCTGGTGAGTTGCTGAAGGTGGTGAATTTGCAAGACTTGGCAGAAGGCTGCAAATGAAAGGGAAAAACTTAAGCTGTCGCAAAGGTCTGGAGCTGAGAAACCAGGTGGCAACAGGGAAAAGCCAAAGGAAGGTCAGGATTAGAAAGGAAGCTGACACACTCAATTCGAAACACACTGGAGCGGAGGCAGCAAGAGCCCATGTAGGGGGAAATATAACAGGTACTCAGAAAGGTAGGTCTGAAGGTCAAGCCCAGAACAGAGATTTGGGACCATCTCCATAGCAACAGAAAGAAATTAAAATTATTGTCACCACTAGATTAGTGGTCACTGTGTGACAGGCAACGTACCAAGTTCTTCATATGGGTGGGCTGTTTCCCATTTCACCTGTACCACACCATGTAATGTGGTACTGTTTCCACGTTGCACTTGAGAAAACAGAGGCTCGGAGAAGTAAGTGATTTACCCACGGTCGTGTGGCTAATAAGCAGCAGAGTTGGGATTTGAACCTTAGTGCACCCAAACCAGAGGCACCGATCGCCAAGCTCCTTTCCGGAATGGAAAGGATCACTCAAGTAACAAGTTATGCAAAACAGCCAATGAGAAATGCAAATTTAAAACAAAAGTTTGTGACAAAGGAAGGGATGGGGGGAATAAATGGTGATGGAAGGAGACCTGACTTGGGGGGGGAACACACAATACAGTGTGCAGATGGGTTGTAGAATTGTGCACCTGAAACCTCTCTAATTTTGGTAACCAGTGCCACCCCAATAAATTCAACAAAAAAGAAAAACAAATAAAAGTTGTACTTGCCTGATACTGATTTTCATTGGCTCTGTCCCCTCAATAATTCCTGTATCTCTTTTGCAACCTACTTGTCCAAGATTCAAACTGTCAAGATCCGCTAGGAAGCTGGTCCTATGCCAGCAATCTGTTGCGCGTGGCACTGAGCAGGCTAGAAATCAACCATGAGGGTTTAAAAAGTATGTGGGCAAATCACACAGCATCCCCAACGGCTTTATTGTGTTTTGTTTTAAAAACGGTATTACTATCAGCTAGAGCTACAAAGCAGGTACAGAAGCCAACTGCTTACATAGAGCGTCAAATACAAAACCACTTAACTCTTTTGACAAATAACTTGAATTACTGCAGAGCAACCTTCAGACTTTTTCCCAAAGGTGAAGTGTTTTATAATTCCCTAACGGAAAAAACAGTGCCTGAAAAACAGGCCTGCTGAATACCCTGGCATAACCGAATAAATCATTCTTAAGTAAGTTTTCATAACGAAATCTTGGACATACGCTGAATTATTTGATTTCTGTGCCATTATCCTCTTTGAGGTAGTTTTTCTTGTCAAATATTTTCATTTCTTTGTAATAGCTATTCTGTGTTTCGCTCATTAGAGGGGCCATTCCTAACTGCTCTAATAGTCTGTGTGACTGTTCTGAGTTGAACTGTATCCCCCAAAAAGATATGTCTAAGTCCTAACCCTTGGTATCTATAAAGGTGACTTTATTTGGAAATAGGGTCGTTGCAGATATAATCAGTTAAGATGAGGTCATACTGGAGTAGGGTGGGCCCTAATCCACTATTACTGATGTCCTAATAAAAAGAGAAGAGGCACGGAGACACAGATACACAAAAGGAAACGCCATGTAACAATGGAGGCAGAAATTGAAGTGCTACAGCTACAAGCCAAGGAATGCCAAGGACTGGCAGCAAACTACCAGGAGCTGGGCAGAAGCAAGGAAAGACTTTCCCCTCCAGGTTTCAGAGACAGCATGGTCCTGCAGAGACCTCGATCTTGGACTTCTAGCCGCCAAAATGTGAGACAATTAAGTTCTGTTGCTTTATGCCCCCTGCTTTATGGTACTTCATTACGGCAGCCCTGGGAAACTAACACAGTGACCGACCCCATTCATGCCTAACGTAACTCAGACTTCTGCTAAACTCTCTGGGCAAAAGCAGAAACAAGTACCTTAACACAGAGCTGAGATGATCTGAAAGTAATAAATGCTAAACATAAGCACCCAGTAATCTGTCAGTCTTTGTCCAGGAGGGGGCTGTTGGTAACCCACCATCCGCGTGGTGTGCGCTCACACTGGCTTTTCTCGAAGAGGTGAGCTGCAAACCTGCGCGTGGGCACCTGGGAAAGTGAGCTTTTCCTTCGCTAAGACTAGCGGGCTGCACCGGACAAGGGAACCAGCGCTGGGCGCTACGCACCTGGAACATCTGCATCTTCACCTCCATGGAGGTCTTCCCAACCCAGCTCACGTGGCCGCTCAGCTTGATGTCCTGTTCCGGGCTTAAGCTCTTCTTACACATGTCTGCGAAACACAAAACCAACCTGACCACCCGGCCAGGAGGGCTCAGCGGCTTGAGCGTTGGCCTAGGATCCAGGAAATCACGGTTCGATTCCTGGTCAGGGCACAGGCCCGGGTTGTGGGCTCGATCCCCAGCAGGGGGCGAGCAGGAGGCAGCCGATCAATGACTCTCTCATCACTGATTTTCTCTCTCTGTCTTCCTCTCTCTGAAATCAATAAAGATATATTTAAAAAAAAACACACACACAAAAAAACCAACCTGACTTCACCCCATGCCCCAAAGTTTCCATGCTACAAATGGCCAATTTCATTTGAAATGTTGGTAAATTCCACTACATTTCTTTTTTGTCTTCCAAAAATAATGACTTTTTTGACATACAAAAGAAATTTATAATATCTTTTTTTCAAAAAAAAAAAAATGTAGACAATGCAAAGAATATAAAAAATAAAACTGGAACCACACAAAATCCTTCCACCAGAAGATAATTTCAATAAATATTTTGGTATATAGCATTCTAGACATTTCCACATGCATTTATACATAAAAATGCCCCCAGAAAATTCTAATCTCAATAACATCTTGTAATTAAATTGGTAGTTACAGGATAGTCATGGGGATGTAAAGTACAGCATAGGGAATATAGCCAATAATACTGTAATAACTGTGTGTGGTGCCAGGTGGGTACAATATTTATCGGGATGATCACTTAGGAAGTTTTATAATGTCTAATCACTGCAGTGTACACCTGAAACTAATATATTATAGGTCAACTGTAATTGAAAAATAAAACACGATTTAAATTTTTAAAAAATTATACCTCGTAATTATTAAGAATTCTAAGTATGCATAGAATATAATATTGCTTACCAATTTTGTCCACCAGGGCTGTAACTATTGATAAAGGAGACATCTTAGCTGAATGAATTTTGGTGTGCATGTAGCAAATAAGAACTGTAGGAAAACAGAAGAGAGCCAAATAAAGGCAAAGTAAAATTATTTCTCAACATCTACAATTCACTCCCTGAAATCTATAAAAAGTCTTATCTTGTTTTGAAGACCCACACCCACCCCCCCATTCCACTGGTGGTCTTATCCTAGGACCCAAGACTTTCACACATTGAAGAGATCTGGGGATCCTCTAATCTAACTGCCCGATCAGTTTTAGATTTGGTGAGGTAATGGAAGCCCAAAGGCCAGGCCCACCAGGTGGCTTGTCACCACTCCACAGAGACACAGTGCCTAAGTCAGAAAAAGACCCCAGCACATGAGTCTGGCGGCATCAAAAGTCTTCAGAAAAGAAAAACAATCACAGGGACTCAGCCACCTGTTTTCCTCCTGACTCTTTCTTAATCATGAAGCAATTAATTCGCTCTATCAACTCGTTGAAAGTTGTATTATACTTCTGTGTCTAATGGCCTCCCCACTTCCCCCATGATTCATTCAAATGTGTATCATCAGCCCTGAGGACTGGATTAGTGCTCAATAAGTATTTACTCCATGACAATAAATTCTTCCATCCATGCTCCTGCTAAAAGGATGTATTGGGGGAATGAGAGGCTAAAGGCAAAGAAACTCCCTTTCAAAGCCTTTGTGGTACCCAGAAAAGAAACCATATACGTCTGACCTATGGCAATAGTAGTGGAAATGAAGAGAACAGAAAAGATCCGAGAGCTTAAGGAGGAGGGACACTTGACAAGACTTGACTAAAGCCAGGTTTCCAGCTGGCGTGAATGAAGATGGTGCACCGCCTGCTGAAAAGGAGGGTGCGAGAAGGGGAGATGGGGCTGTCTGCTGCGTGCTATATTCGAGAAGCCTGTCTGAATGAAGACATCTGGGAGATAGGACAAACTGGTCTGGGACTCAGAAAAGCAAGCCAGGAGATGTGCCTTCCTAAGTATTCCCCAAACTGAGACCAACTAAAGCATGGGGAGTAAATGAGATAATTTCTAGAGAATACAGAGATAACCAAAAAAAGGGCGGAAGGCAAAACCCTGAGGATAACTGACATTTAAGGGATCAACAGCGACAGAGGAGCCTACATGGAAGACTAGGAAGGAGCAACTGGAAGGGCAGGAGGAACTGGCACCAATGCCCAAGGACAAGGCTGACAACAGAAGCAGCTGCAAAGGGGCTGAAGAGCCCTGAAGAGCACCCAGTAGATCATGCAATCAGGGAGCCAGTGGAGAGCTTGGCAGGAGCAGTTCAATGGCAGAGGAGCAGAAGCCAGAACACGGCAGGTTGGGAAATACCAGGAGGTCAAGGGTAGAGGCAATGACAATAGTATGGGGAAGGCCTGGGGGCGGGGCAGATGTGGGGTGGAGGGGATCAATGGGGGGGAACGTCTGTAATACTTTCAACAATAAAGAGAAATTTAAAAATAAATAAATAAAAATTTTGTTTAACAAAAAAGGGTAGAGGCAATGAGAGCAAATGCATTTTGTCTAGTTCTTTCCAGAAAGTTAGCTCCGAAGTGAGGGAGAGAGTGTTACAGGGAAGGGGATTGTGCCTGTTTTTCATTTTAAGATAAAAGAGACTTAAATATATGATAAAGCAAGTTCCTTGAAGACATGGAAAGAATAGAATCAAGTAAACAGGGGAAGGTGATTGGCATCAACAGGGGCTACTGAGGAGAAAGCCAGGGAGTGGCAGGGGAGTTTGCATATTTAGGGACACTTAAGTAAATCAAAGTCAAGTATGTGTGTGTATAATTTTTTTAAAGGCCAATAAGAAATTTTAACCCGGTTTATCTAATCTGAAGACAAAAGTAGCTAGGTGTAAGGCTAACAGTGGACCTACGTCTATATTTTTAAAGTTATCAGAGCCTTCTTAAAGCCCTTTCCCATAGTTCAGTCTACAAGGCATTAGGCAGGAGCAAGCAGCGTGGCCCAGAGTAGGGTGCTGAAAGCCAAGGGGGGTCAGGAGAACACGCAGAAAGGCAACAAGAGTAATGGCCCAGCAGTGTACCCTGAGCACAAGGAGGAGAGTGACCTGCAGAGGGGACCTGGCATGGAATAGAACCCCAGTGAGGTGAGGGGAGCGTCCATGAGGGGCTAGGGGTGGCAAAGGTATGAAATTGGCTACATCCAGTGGAACTGATCAAGTAAGTAGATGTATTAAGAATAATGGAGCCAGTTGGAAAAGGAACTTATAAATATGAAAGGGGAAGAAAAAAGAATGAAATTGTGGTGCTGAATTGGAACTATCAATGTGAACTCGTGGTTTCCAGACAGAGAGACAGACAGATAAACACAGAGGTAAATGTGTGCATGTGCATATATTCCCCAGCTCATTCATTGAAAGGGCATGGGAGCAGTCATACCCCACCAGCAAGGACCACTCAGCTCCCAGCACCCAGATCATGGTTCCTAAATATCATTCTCCAGCCCAGCCGGTGTGGCTCAGCGGTTGAGCATCGGCCTATGGTCCAGGAGATCATGGTTAAATTCCTGGTCAGGCCACATGCCTGGGTTTTGGGCTCAATCCCCAGTAGGGGGTGTGCAAGAGGCAGCCGATCGATGATGTTTCTCTCTCATGGATGTTTCTCTCTCTCTACCCCTCTCCCTTTCTCTCTCTTTAAAAATCAATCAATCAATCAACCAATCAATCAATATTATTCTCCATTAAAAAGAACCAGGGCTCCTTGGAGATTTGACTGATTCCAGGACTAGAGCAGGGAAAGTACAAATGAACCTAGAACATCTTGCCATGCCAGAAAGACAGGAAGTGCTCAAAAAAAGATAGGACACATCAAAAGAAAAACCAAAAACCAAAAAAGCCAGCTTGAAGGGACTAGGGCAGTCCTGGGACAATTTGAATATCAAAATAGATGATAGTAACACATTATAACCTATTCAATAAAATAGGAAGCCCTGATGTTGATTTTAAAGTGGTAAGTTGAAAGTCTGATGAGGAATAGGATATTTACAAGGTCCCAAAGTACCTCCCTACAAGGTATCTATTAGTTACAAAGGGGAAAAGAATAACTTTATAGCAAAGAAGCCTGGCAGACACCACCTTCAATAAGGAATCAAAGTTAACATCACAGTCGTGGGGCAAATAAAAATTATGCACCACTCGACAAGATGCAATAAGAACACGGCATCCCTTTGTGACATTCCTGCCAGAGATGCATGTTGGGGAAGCATCAAACAAACCCAGACGGAGAGAAATCCGACAAAAGACGTAACCTATAACCTTCAAACGTGTCAAGGTCATGAAAGTCAGAGAAGACTGAGGAACTATTCCTGACATGACAACTACATGCAACATGTGATACAGAGCTGGATCCTTCCCCTATAAAGTCCCACTGGCAAAAGTTGAATGGGGTCTGAGGACTGGACGGTCTAATGTACCAGTGTTAATGTCCTGCCATCGAGGGTTGCACTGGGGTTCTGCAGGAGAAGGTCCTTGTTTGTAGGAAACAGACATGAAAATATTGGGGGGAGGGTGCATGCCAGCAACATACTCTCACAAGATTCAGGGAAGAACAATTCTTTGTACTTGTTTGCAACTTTTCTATAAATTTGACTTTTAAAAAAGTTAGTAGAAAGGGGGATTAATCAGATTCTAATTGTTCAGTAGGAATCTACATTTTCAGGAAAGATTATGACAATTCAGAGGTAG
This sequence comes from Miniopterus natalensis, assembly GCF_054644295.1. Classification (NCBI taxonomy): domain Eukaryota; kingdom Metazoa; phylum Chordata; class Mammalia; order Chiroptera; family Miniopteridae; genus Miniopterus; species Miniopterus natalensis. Next base: position 93,782,323 of record NC_142103.1, on the reverse strand, counting down.
CAGCCCTTCTTTTTCTGCTCTTTTACAATATCCTCACCTGTGCAAGTTAAAGAATAAAAAATCCCTTTCTAGCCATAGGCTTCAATATATAGCTCAAAGTTTCTATTTAGAAATACTAAATAATACCAGTACCTCCTAAGCTGTCAAGGTCCTCAAGAATCCTGCCAAATCTGTGAAACAAAGAAAACAGGGATTAAATGAAAATCATGATGATAGCCCAGTAAAAATAAATAACATACTTTGGGGTGATGAAAATGTTTTATAATTAATTGTGGTGATGGTTGGACAGCTCTGGGAATATACTCAAAACCACAGAATTCCACGTTTTCAATAAGTAAGTGGTATGGTGTGTGAATTATATCGCAAAGTTGCAATAAAGAAAGGAAATGAAATAAAGACAAATAAATAACACAAATAAAAATAGTGCTGTTACCTTACGGTGTTTTGAACAGTCAAATATTTCTCTCTTAGTTCAGGCTGACTGCCCAAAGGCAAGAGAACTTCGACATAACTGTCCTTCATTTTCCTAGGTGGCAGTGCTTCCTGTGACTTCGCCAAAATACTATGAAGTAATTTTCTTTCCTCCATTGCTTTCACATGGTCTCTGAGAAGAAAGGGTGAAAGCTTCATGAAACACAGGAGCAGTGCTGTCCCACAATTCCAGGGACATACAGGCCAAATAAGCACCATCCAAGGAGGAGAGCAAAGGTCTGGCCCTACTTCATCTCCTCTCCCTTCCCTCCCTTCGCACCTGCTACTTGGTGAAATGAAAATTTTTGGTTAAAATTTCTTAGGCTAGTAGATAAGAAAAGCATACTTGTAAGTGTTATGGACATACCCAAATGAACCATATATTCACCCTCACCAAAAAGTGTATTTAAGCCCGGCCGGGCGTGGCTCAGCAGTTGCGCATCGACCTAGGATCCAGGCGATCGGGGTTCAATTCCTGGTCAGGGCACATGCCCACATTGTGGGCTCGATCCCCAGCGGGGGACGTGCAGGAGGCAGCTGATCAATGACTCTCTCATCATTGATGTTTCTCTCCCTCTCCCTTCCTCTCTCTCTGAAACCAATAAAGATATTTTTTTTAAAAAAAGTATTAAAAAAAGTGTATTCAAATCATAGAATATTTGAAATCAAATTAAAAATACAGAGATGGACACAATAAGGTACATACACATATGGGTTAAGGAACAGGGCACTGAATTCCATATTCCCATTTCTCACCTTGACAGTGCTCATATTCTCCCTCCCTCTCCCCCTCCCCCCACTTCAATTTCAGGAAAAAGAGAGGGGGGAAAATGGAGTACATCCAAGAGAAGTATAGAAGGCAGAGCAAAAGGAAAGAGCAAGAGAACACGAGCAGACAGAAAGAAAACGATGAAACAGTTAAGGTGGAAGAGGAGAGACAAGGGAATAGGAAACTAAAATGTTGACAATAGCATTAAATAAGGTGTCTCTTTAAGCTTCACTTGTGAAGTATTTATTATTGCCGGAAAGGTTTAGCCTGCAAAAAACACAGGGGATAGAGGAACGAGTTAAATGGCACCAGGTGAATCCAGAATGTGGCCCATTCTACAAGACAAATGGCTTAGCCTCTTTTTTTCCTTTAATCCTCTCCCGAGGATATTTTTTCCATTGCTTTTCAGAAAGAGTGGAAGGGAAAGACAGACACAGAGAGGGGGGGGGGAACATCAATGTGAGAGAGACACATCAATTGGTTGCCTCCTGCACTCACCCTGACCAGGACCAGGGATCGAGACTGCAACCGAGGTACGTGCCCTTGGTCGGAATCGAACCCGGGACCCTTCAGTCCACAGGCCGACACTCTAACCACTGAGCCAAACTGGCTAGGGCTTGGCCTCTTTAAAGTCAAGCTCATGGTGATAAAAGGGAGAGAGGGATAACTCTATTATTCTAGATTAGGGGAGACTAAAGAGTCGTAACCACCAAATACAATATACAATCCTTTATTGGATCTTGATGTTTTTTAAAAAGCTAGACTCACGTGTAAAACCAGGCATTCTGGGGAAGTGATTTTAGAAAAACAAAGAAAAGCTATAAAAGACATCTGGGGGGAAAAGACATTTGAGGAACAGTTGAGGAATTATGAATATAAATGCATAATATACTATTAGGAAATTACTATCAATTTCTGTATGTAACGTCTTGCTTGTTGGAGATACATGACTACTGATTTTCTTACATAGGAGAATATGTTTATTTATTGGAGATGTGTGCTGAAGTGTCATGATAACTACAATTAACTTAGAAACAGTTCAGCAAATATGTGTATACTGGCAAATCTGGAAGAAGGTTAGTAAGCATCCAATCCAGATGGTGGGGACATAGGTATTCTTTTTCCTAGGTTTCAGTAAATTGAAATTTTCCTATAAAGAAGTCATTAGATGATTTTTATACCAATAGATTATTTTTATTTATTTGAGAGAGAGAGAGAAAAAAACATCAATTTGTTGTTCCACTTATGTATAAATTAACTGGTTGATTCTTGTATGTGCCCTGACCGGGGATCAAACCTGCAACCTTGGTGTATTGGGATGACACTCTAACCAACTGAGCTACCCAGCCAGGGCGCCAACAATAGATTATTGTATGTCTAGTGATCACTTGTACTTTTTATCTCATTTTAGCCTCAAAATTCTGTGTACCAAGTGGAATGTTATCCTATTTTACAGCAGGAAAATACTGAAAGAGAAAGACTTATGGGAACCTGGTTAATTGTGAGGTAACAAGAAGCAATAAAGGAGTCAGGCTGCATGAAATAGAAAAACCGGGAAACTTGGGTTCGAGTCCCAAACCCTGATAATTGTTCAATCTCTCTGGGTTTCCATTTAATCATATGCAAAAAAAGGGATAGGAACATGTACCGTAAGCCTTTCACAAGTCTTATTGAGAACCAGGAAGGTAATATACCTGAATGCACTTTGAAAAATGTGGAATACATGTAAACGACATTATTTTATGACGACAATGCATCAACTGATGAATACGTTGGAATGTTGATCTTCTCCCTCAAGTGAAAAAGCCTCTCAACCCATTTTCGTACACAGGGCCCCCCATCCCTACAATGAGGCCTTCAACTGAGCCTAAGTACAGCCCAGCACACCACTTCAGGGATGAAAGAGTGAATACATGAGTGCATACCTCCAGTTTGTGGATGCTCCTACTATCTCCCGCAACTTATCTCGAACTGAAAAAAAATAGAGAGGTTACCCCTAGAAACAAAGAAATATCAGAACTGAAATAAGGCAACAAGCATAAGAACTATGAAAAGTGATTCATGCCCTCAAAAGCTTTAAAGAGCCCAGCTGACATGGCTCAGCGGTTGAGCATCAACCTAGGATCCAGGAGATCGTGGTTCGCTTCCCAGTCAGGGCACATGCCCGGGTTGCGGGCTCGATCCCCAGCAGGGGGCGTACAGGAGGCAGCCGATCAATGACTCTCATCATTGATGTTTCTATCTCTTTCCCTCTGCCCCCTCTCCCTTTTCTCTGAAATAAATAAAGATATATATTTTTTAAAAAGAAAGCTTTAAAACCCCTGAATTTCCAGTTAATGCCACAAAAATAGTTCAAAGAAGGGTTCAGGCCTCTGCTTCCTGAAAATGTGAAACCACTATTGTCTCCTTAATGCAGAAAAGAATACCCTTGTGCCAATCACTAGGGTTTACATAAGCAAAAGAAAAAAGGTGACTCCGGCTCTTCATGGGATGGGGCTATATCAGTGCCAGTAGGAGTCCCTTTATGATGGAGATATTATGAACAGAATCCCCACCCATCTTCTTTAGGCAGTAGATCAAATTACTTAGTTCAGGGACTAAAAATAATATCCAAATCTGAACACCATTCTAATTGATTTCTCATATATTTACATTATCCTAATTGTTAGAAAAGCTTAAGCCAGAAAAATGAATCAAAGATGTAAATCAAGGAAAGGAAAGAATGCAATTTAATTTTAGTTAACACCCACTGCCCAAAGGTGGAAGAAAGAATTAGCGTAAAAAAATAATTAAGCACTTAGTTGATACTAATTACCACACACCATGGTTCACGTGTATAGGTGAAGACGCTATATGAATAAAGGGAAAATAAATGAGATTAGCGGTAGTAATTCAAAACTAAAAAATAAGTCTACAGGATTTCAAATGTGTTTGTTGAGTTTATGAGGTTTTTTTCTAGAAACTAAAAACTTATATTCTAGTTACAAGAAATTAATGGTCCTTCAATAACTAACTGATCAGAACTAAATATGGTTAGATTAACATGAAAAACATGGTTGATTTTTCTGTCAAACAATTGTTATATGCCATAAATTTGGTGCAAGCTCTAATTACAAATAAATCATAGAGAACTAAAAAAATAATTAGTAAATTTAGTCTTCTTTCTGATATTTTTTCCTCCTGAGTTCCTTAAATAAAAGAATGAACAGAAAGTACTTGGAACACTATATAGACTATTGATGCTCGCTAACATAAAATGATTATTACTAGTTTAGTCAGTGTAAGAGGAAAGGCCAGGGCTGAGGGCCAAGAAGTAAAGTAGAATTTTAAATTACATTTATACATATATATTTATGTGGCCCCTTTAAAGAAGCCACAATTTTAATTACAATGAGTACTACTAAATTGATAAAGACATCCATAATTTGCATATCAGGTTAATAATTGAAATTAACTTCAATTAAACATGGATTAAACAGGGCCCCTCTAACAAAGTTGTGTACTAGGAGTGTTTAGTTGGTACAATTGAAGTGCCCATTCCTTACTTATGCACTAGATTTCTTTTTTCCGTGTCTTCCTCTTCAGTACCTACACACTGGAAGTAGAAATCATTTAACTAGAAGAACTCAGTCCTCGAGGTTCCCAGGAACCAAAGCTCAAATTCTGAATGTGATCTCTACCCACAGCTATCCTGGTCATTTTTTAATGAGGAGTTTATGAAAGATCTGTTAGCATACCTCATTTGCCCTAAAGTATCTATCTATATGCCTCCCACATAAAACAGGGTTTTAACCACATAAGCCTAAAAAGTAAACCTCCATGCTTGCCTTCATGAATGTGGAAGACACTCTGTTTTTCAGGATTCTGTAATCCTTGAGTCAGTCCTCTGCCAGGAGTAAGCAGCCCCCTGTTCAAGGTAGAAAGCCTACAAAACAAGAATAAACACATTTAGAGGAGATTCCACGGCTTCTTCCCTGGCAACCCCAAAGACCTGTGCCTCCTCCCAGAGCAGTTGGCCGTCCCACATCCTTAGCACATAGTCATGCGCTGAATAACAACATTTCGGTCAACGACAGACCGAATATACGACAGTGATATAGCATATAGCCTAAGAGTGTAGTAGGCTATCCCATCTAGGTTTGTGTTGTGTAAGTTCACTCTATAATGTTTGCACAACGACATGATCACCTAACGAGGCATTTCTCAGAATTGCCCGTCGTTAAGCAGTGCATGACTATAGTGTATATTGTCTTGCAGGGGTCTGTACTTGTTTCTCAAGTGTATGCATATTTGCATATGAGGCTACTCCATAAATCATCTCCAACTAGAGTAAACATTTTTTTAATTTTTCAATTACAATTTACATTCAATACTATTTAGTATTAGTTTCCGGTGTATAGCATAGTAGTTAGACAATCATATACTTTCTAAAGTGTTCCCCCTGCTATTTCTAGTACCCACCTGGCTGATACATAGTTATTACAACAATATTGACTATATAGCTTTGCTGTACTTTACATCCTGTGACTACTTCGTTACTACCAATTTGTACTTCTCGGTCCCTTCACCCTTACCACCCAGTCCCCCAAACCCCCTCCCCTCTGGCAACCACCAGTCTCAGAGTAAACATTTCTTTTTTTCTTTTTAAAAATATTTTTATTAATTTTAGAGAGTGAGGAAAGGAGTGGGGGTGGGGGGGAGAGAGGAGGGGGACATCAATGTGAGAGCAAATCCCAGCTGCTTCCTGCATGTTCCCTACTGGGGGCCGAGCCTGCAGCTGGGGCATGTGCCCTGACCAGGAATCGAACCAGCAACCTTTTGATACACAGGACAACACCCAACCAACTGAGCCACACTGGCCAGGGCTCAGAGTAAACATTTCTTGAGAGCAGAGAGCAATTAGGTAACTACAAAATACATAAAAGATATCAACCATGTTTAATGGATTTGTTCTTGCTTTCTATTTTATTAGCTTCAGAAGCCCAGAATCGATTTGGTAGTGAGTAAATAAATTACAAACATTTATTTTGTTCATTATCACACCGTGTTTCCTCAATAGATAAGCTAAACCCAATTATAAGTTAATAGACTTTGAAAACAGAATTAACCCTTTCCAGACTCAAAGACAGTATTTATTGCACTTAGGCAGAAATTTCCTGATCCCCAATGAATTAAAATAAAAGCTATTTATCCAAATGTGCCTACCCTATTCTTCCAAAATAAGTTATTTAAGTTGGCTGACTCCTAACCATATACTATCATCTCACTAGTAACACACATATAATATCAGAGATTGACAAATTGATCTGTTAAGAGCACAGGTGAAGAAGGTAAGAGATTGAAGAGGTCAAGAACCCTAAACACAGTGGTTCCTCGGTTTTCGAACGTCTCCATGGATGAGCATTTCAGGTTACAAATGCTGTAAACCCAGAAGGAAATGCTTCAGTTTTCGCACCCACCTCGGGAGTCGAACATGCCTCACGGCTTCCACGCAGAGCAAGATCCTGAGGCCCAGCTGTCGGCTGTTGATCCCTCGGTTTCCGAATGTTTCAGAACTAGAATGGTCTCCCGGAACGGATCACGTTCGAAAACCGAGGTAGCACTGTACTGTTACTCATTCTAGCTCAAGTTACTAGTGAATTCTTACTACCTAATGCCAGAACAAGTGATGACTAACCCCCCCAACAGAAAGTATATTTTGAATTTTCTTTAGAGCCCAACTTCACTATAGATTCCTCTTCAGAATTATATACAGCATTCAGGAAAAGTCTCTGAGTAAAAATATTTGGTAAGATCTACATGTAACTCCTAGCTATCCAGTCATCACACTAGCTGTGATACAATCCCTGCTGGTACACTAAGATCAGAACACTCGCTGCAGTGTTTGGGGTTTTGGTTTTGTGTTTACTCTTTAATCAAATAGCTAATAAGCCTCTCTATCTTATATATTTTGGATTTATTTTTATCACAATAAACTTTCCATTTCTGTACTTGTATATGTATATTAACATTTCAGTCTTCTAAACTCTTGACCTTCTAATTTGCATTTTCTCAGAACATGATCTGAATTTTCTTTTGTTCTCACTATTTCACTTTATGTATTTTCTGTAGGTTCAAATCCCTTATTGAAGGAAACAGTCCTTCAGTCTGCCTTCTCAGAAACTAGCATTCTGTAACTGAATGTATTGTGTTTTAAATAGCACACTGGAGAAAGCGAATATTGTAACAGTGGTGAATTGTAACCCACCCCGCCATTCTTTTGACAGTTTCTATAAATGCTGACTCTGGCTAATATGTAGCTTATAGGCAAACAGCATGTTTGTGTAAGAATCCTGGGAACTAACTTCAGAAGGTATAGACTCTGACCTTCAGCCATCCCAACTCTAGGTGAATTGCTGACCTTCAACCGTAAAACCAGGGTGACGAAAACCAGGATGACGTACACCAGGCCATCACTTGACCAGAACGAACCGTGCTGGTCTACACATAGAGAACTTTTCAACCCCTTTCCTTGACCTCTTTGTTCTGCTACCCCTCTCCCTCCTTATAGAAACCACCGCCTGTACTGAGATGTGAAGATGGGCTTTGGACACTTGAATAAACCTCTTTCCTTTCACCCCACCCCACCCCGGCACCCATCTCACAAGTCTGGCTTTTGTGGCAGCAGGTACTATTAGCTGAAAGAGAAAAAAAAACAAAAACAAAAACAAAAACAAAAAAAACCCATGCCCTCAATAGGTTAATCAGCAATTACAACGAATGCTGTAGACGCTCCCAATATAAGACATGAGACCTGACTCTGCGTAGCTAAATATTTTGAATACTCATCACGAACTAACAGGAGGTATATAACCATCTCACATATTTGGGTAAATATACATATATACAAGCACTGTTGTCTGTTACCCTAAGAAGCAGTATTTTCTGAAGAGTGATGAAAACTATCCCACCCTGCCTGAGAGGTAGTATAGTACGGAGGTTAAGGGCCTGAATAAGCTGTTTGTTAGCAGAGTGACCTTGGGCAAGTTATCTAATCTCTCTGAGCTTCAGTTTCCTCATCTGTAAGATGGGGATATTAATAGTACCTATCCCATAGGACTACCATAAGGATAAAGAAGTTAACACATGCTAAACCCTTAGGAGTGTGCCTGATACACTAACAAGTCCTCAAAAAACCATCAGCTATTACTATTGCAGAAAGTCATGCTCCTCCACAGCCTCCCCTAAAAGTCAGAAAGGAGCAGAAATTTAGAAAGCATAAGCTAGGCACCAAGATGGGCCATCTCTGAGTGGTGAATCGAATAGAGATAGTGAAGGGAGTTGATGAGTACAGAGAAACACTTGGGCCAAATTATTTGGAAAACTGTGGACCTGCAGCCCTGTTCTTTGCACACTGCCTTTAAAAATTTGGAAATATATCCCTGTAACAGAACCAAGGCAAAATTTGAGCACTTTTTAAAAACTTGTTGACTATACTAATCATATATTGGTATAACAAATTTCTATTGCCCTGTGAACATTCAGTTTATGATAACTTTCAATTTAGTATTCTATCTACTGATAATCTAATGAAAACTGGCATATACTATTTCAGGAGGTTCACAGACAACCCCCTTTTGATACCCCCATAAGCCCTTACATTTAAAAATTCTGATTCAGACAAACCTCCTGAAGAACCCGAGGTTCAAAGAAATTAGATGACTTTTCCCAGTGCCAGTCAACTAGATAGAGCCCAGTTCTTCTGACCCTGCTCCCATACATACATGCGTGTACACACACACACACACACACACACACACATGCAGTTGCTCTTTTCACAGTCTCAGCTACTTCCTTTATATATGCAGCAGGGAAGTGGAGGGAGAGGGAGATTGATTAATCACTACCAACACCTGGGTACCCCAGGATAACTGGCTTATTCCCTGATAAGCCTTCAGGAGTTGCAGAGCAAAACCTCTAAGCCTTTAGAAGAAACTCTAAAGAGGCTTCGGGGACACTCAGGCCCTAGCTCTTCCTGACTAAACCTTTCCAATGAAAGGAGACCAAGGAGCCCAACCTTTCCATGGCTTGCTTAGGGAGTCACAGAAGTCACCTAAACGTCTGAACAGAAGTGTCTTGGCTCTGTTCTGGGTCCCAAACTTAGGGTGGGTGTCTAGAAAGAATTTTTAGTACAGTAACAGGCAATGCCACTCATGTCCTTCACTCTGGGAATGCCTCAATTCAGAGACTAAACAAATTCAGGTGGCTCGTTTGTGAGTGGAAAGAAAAGAAGCTACAAAGGTTGCCCACCAGTCAAATAACCTAATCATCTAGGATAGCCCGTATTTATTGATGCACTCTTTCATTAGACACTAAGGGAGTACCTTCTTAAGGTTCAACAAGACTCACAAGAAAGAAACGCAAGTTTATAGGCATTCAGTTCAAAGAAAGAGGACTTCCAAACGGGGAGAGGAGATCAAGAAAGATTTCCTGGGATACGGCACATGAGCAAGACTGTGGAGCTTGTAGAGGGCCTTTCATATTGTGTCCAATGCAAGCTAAAGCCAACTGTGGTCCTTTCAACCTGACTTTCAACCTGTCTTCAAATAGTGTAACAAAGTGTTTTTATTTTTTAAGTGCTATAAACAAGAGATACACACAGAAAGAGAACCTTTCTCAACTGACAGAAAGGTCCACAGGAACAATGAGAGAGAACCAGGACCCCCAAGATAATTGGTGGGGATCAGTGTCAGAACCACTGTGGGCACACCAGAGGGGCCAGGTCACCTGTAGCTGGATGATTCCAGAAGCTAGAACCGTGGGGAGGCCCCTGGGACACAGCCAAGCAGGAAGAACTTGAACAGCTGGAGTGATCCAGTGAAGGGGGTTGGGAGAGAGCCAGATATGCCCACGAATCTAAAGCCTTAGGCCTTAACTGGGCAAGCTGGGATGGTGACTTATACAAAATAGCACCATCTTCGTCCAACTGACCCAACCAAAGCCCCCCACCCTTGCCTTGCTGCTCATTAAAGGTAAAGTTCCAATCAGCACCAGGGGGCCTCGTCATACAATCTTGAGCGCCCAGTAGGGACCCTACAATCCCTGCGCACATTACAACACACTTAAGTCTGAGTCCAAGTAGGCCAAGCACTGAACCCTAAAAATGTCCTCCAAACGAGGGCAAAGGACTGGAAAAGTAATGTGGAACTCCAAATACCAGCTTTCTGACAAGGGGCTACCCCCAAACCACACCCCTGATGAGCAGACGCAAAGGAATTTCAGGGAACACCCAACTTCCTTCCTTCCAGTGCAGCTTCGATTTTAATGTCACACTCAAAGCCAGAAGCTGCTGGGGCGAGGAGCGCGGTGCCCCACCCCAGGCCGGCTGGCCAGGGTCCCGGCGTGGTCGCGGCAGGCGGGCGCCCGTTCCCACGCAGCCTCACTTTCTGCCCCAAAGCCCCCGCATTAGTCCCGCCGCCGCCAGCCCGGTCCATCCGCCCGGGCCCGCTAGCAGTGCCGAAGGCAGGAGTAGGCGCCACGTCAGGCCCCCCAGCCACCTACCGAAGCGCCACACGCCTCATTGCGCTCTGCCGCTGCGCAGGTGACCAGAGACCCGGGCCCCACGCGCCCGTGGGCAGAGGGAAGTAGGAGCAATGGAGACTGCGACAGCGCACGCCACAGCGAGACCAAAGCGCGCTGCCCACGACCGCACCCTGACAGTCAGGCCTCCGGAGGGGGAACCCCCCTGCACCCACGCTGCCGGGGGGCGGGGCCTCCTGCGCCTGCAGCTCAGCTCATTGGCCAGAAACTGGAGCCGTCTCGGTGGCGCTTCCCACTCAATAGGCAGTGCAGCACTTTTCTAACTAGGGGGCCGGCTCAACCGTGCCATTGTTGGTGAAATACAGCGGGGAGCGGTCAGGGTGTGACGTGGGGGCGCAGTGCTGCCAGGGCCTTAGAGCTGGTCTCCGTTACCCCTCTTCGCTGAAGGCTGCGCGACTTTGACTGCAGCGCCTCGGCTCCAGGTCCAGGGTTCTTGCCCTTACCTGTACGTTGGCATCTTCTGGGCAGTTTTCCAAACTACTGAAGCTTGGGCCCCACCCCCTGGAGACTGATTTAGTCAGTCAGGGGTGGGGCCTGGTCTTCCAGAAGTGTAAAGGCGCCGCAGGTTATGCTAAAGGAAGCAAAGGTTGAGAACCACTGACCGAAAGGGGAAAAAATCGTTTCTCTTCTAATCTAGGTCTGCCCCCTAGTGGTGGAGAGTTGGAGATCTTCAAGGTCACAGAGAAATACAAGGTCACAGCTTTAAGATGATTTTACCCTAGGATTTTAGTCTCCATTTCATTCAATGAATTCTTGTGTTTTTTTTATTGTTCAAAATATTATCTATGTCCCCTTTTTTCTCCCATTGCCCCACCCCTCGCACGCACTCCCCTCCCCAGGCCATCAACGAATTCTTATTGAGCTGTTTGCAGTGAGCCAGATATCATTTCAGATGCTGGGGATGCAACAAAGCATAAAAATTCCTGCCTTTGGGGCGCTTACATTCCAGGAAAGGAAAATAAGTCAACAAGCAAGTTAGCAAATAACATTTCAAATGTAGTAGAGCGGTCTAAAGAGGAAATAAAATGAGGTAATGAGGGGACCTTTCAAGATGGTAATTTCCTAGGAGACAGGGTCCATATTGTGTGTTTCTTCTGATACCTCACGCTTAGCAAAAATGTGCCAATTTTAATTAAGCTGGCTTTTTATTATTTTTTAAAATATGTTTTTGTTAGGTGGGCCAGGTACAGGAACCCAAGAACAGAAACTCACCAGGGCAGGAAGCCCCAGATGCCTAAGGGCAAGGGGCAAAAATAAGAACCTGGGACCCCTGATCGTTTTCTCCCTAAAGATTACATCTCGGCCTCAGTTGTATTTCAGCTCCAGGCCCAGATAAGCAGACCAGTGGTGCTGTGGCTGCCTCAGGACCAGCTACATTGACTAATGACCCCCTGCCCTGGCATGGACCAATCAATGGAGACCACAACCCTGAAAGAGCACACCTGGAAAGCTGATGAATATTCTATGAATATTCTAAGATTCATGCCTGCAAGAAAGAGATAAATATGCTCAGGACAAAGGACCCAGATGGAGTTCCCCACCAGGGGAGCATGCCTGCATCATCTCCATCCCTCTGAGGGGACCCCACGGGACTTGCAGCCAGGGGAGCAATGGGCAGTGGCAGCTGGTCCAGGGCTTACCCCCTGAACCTGTCTCCAAGGCCCCCTTCTCTCTCCAACTTCTCAGTGAGCCAAAGTAGCCCAGCCTAGGTTCTCCTGTTGTGTCTTCTATGCTCTTTCTTGCTTTACTATCCCAAGTGTATTTTTGCTGCCATCATAGATCCAATACCATTTGGCTCAGTGCTGTGTAGCCCTTCCCTTTGGACATCCCCAGCCCTTCCAATAAATTTAATTTTTTTTATTCACCCATCTGAGATGGCTATTTAGCCTACCCGTGCACCACCACTGATTGTTAACCTTTCAGTTTTTATTGATTTCAGAGAGAGGAGGGGAAAGGGAAAGATAGAAACATCAATGAGAGAGAGAAATCACTCGCTGCCTCCTGCGCGCCCCCTACTGGGGATCCAGCCGGCAACCCAGGCATGTGCCGGGGAATAGATCTGGGGACTTCCTGGTTTATGGGTTGATGTTCAACCAACTGAGCCACACTGGCCCAGGTGAGCTGGCTTTTTAAAAAGTAATTTCATAAATTACAAATGAAACATGGTCTTTGGCTTTCTCTTTCCGCTCCACCTATTTTTCCTTTTTATCAGTCCAGCATCCAGAATACTCTCCTTGTGGCCTGCAGGGATGTCTCATTTATTTTTGGTCATACTGTCTGCACCTATTCAGGGATGGGTTTGCTTTGCTTTGTGTCAGCTATACTCTACCACACCTTTATACTCTATACTCTTTGTACTCTACCACACCCAATACAGTGCAATAAATATTTTATCGAATTATGCTCTTCATATTTTGGTTGGTTGGTTTGTTTGGTTAATCCTCACCTGAGGATTTTTTTTTTCCATTGCTTTTTCAGAGAGTGGAGGGATGGAAGGAGAGAGAGAGAAACATCGATGTGAGAGAGCCACATTGACTGGTTGCCTCCTGCATGCGCCCCAGTTATGTGCCCTTGACAAGAAATCGAACCCAGGACCCTGTGGTGTGAGGGCTGGCACTCTAACCACTGAGCCACACCAGCCAGAGCTTGTTTCTCTTGTTTTTATTTGAACTTTTAGGCTGAGGCAATGGGAGGTTCAGAGAGAAAAACTAAGTTCAAGAGAATTTTCCAGGTTACACAGATGGCATAATAATGGGTAGGGAAAGCTTATAATTTGGAGGCAATCAAGTCACCTTCCAGCCAGACACATTCTCATCAGTGTATAAACAGTGTCAGTTTGGACTGGGACAGCTGGGAGCAGGGACTCAGTGCCACGAAGATACCTTTTCTCCAGCGCTTGCCTTTGCTTTCCTCTGCACACTGGCTTCATCTCTTTTTTTCTTTTCTTTTCCCCTGTATAATGGCTTTCTCCACATGGCAAAAGAAGCTCCTGAACTTTACATCTTACAACCACAGCCACATGCATAGAGATTGGCCCAAAAATCTGCATCCCAAGTACAAAAAGTCCTGAGAAGAGATCCATTGGCCCAAATGGCCCTGGACTGGTTGGCTACGGCAGCAGGGAAAGGCCTTATGATTGGCCCATTTGACTTATCAGAAACTCCCTCACCCAGAACCCCATGGCCAGGTCCAAATCTACTAATATGGCTATTTCCGTAAGTAGCCACTCAGATGGGGTTAGGGAGCTCCAAGCAACCAATCTTATACATGTCTACTGCAGATGTTGTTCAAAGAGGGAAACGTGATCTCATCACTTAACTCCTCAGTTCTAACCTAGGGAACCCCAGCTAAAACCTAGCCAGCCCAGCCCTCATCCATGTGTCTACGATGATCTCAATTGGTAGCATGCAGAAAGTTCTTAAAACAGCTCAGCAACCCTGATTCCTCTGTGTGTGTGTGTGTGTGTGTGGTGGTGGTGGTGGTATTATAAAGCACATATGCTGTACCAGATTTTGAATAGCAGGGATTGGAAGACAAAGTAGTCACAAAATCAGACCAGGAAACATGCAGCACTTGTGTAGTGGTGAGAATCACTGTCCTTAAGAACAGATTCTCCACTCCATCTTCATTGTTCCCTGTTATGTTCCATTTGTTCTATTCTGATATGGTGCCAGGAAAATAGAGCTGGCATCGAATGTATCATTAAAGTAAACTAAAAGGCACCTAATCATACTTGGACAGATACATAAGCTATGATCAATGTCATTATTACAAGTAGAAGAATAAAATCAAATAAAACCTAACACTACGTGTCATCAATTCCATTTAGAATCATAAGTGAAAAGTATCTACTAACCATCTTACCTTGGGTTGCTGAACCATATATACTTTTGGATATCTAATTCAGGCAGGAAACGTTCTTGGAAAACTAGGTCATCAACTTTCAAACAAACTTATTCATGCTATAATTGCACTAAGAATGAGAAACCTGGAATACTACGCAGCTGTAAAGAAGAAGGATCTCTTACCCTTTGGGACAGTATGGATGGACCTGGAGAATATTATGCTAAGTGAAATAAGCCAGGCAGAGAAAGACAAACATCACATGATCTCGCTTATACGTGGAATCTAAAGAACTTAATAAACTGATGAACAGAATAGATTCAATGACATGGAAGCATAGATGAGACTGAGGAATGTCACAGGGATGGAGGAGGGCAGGTGGGTGGAGGGGGAGAGAGCAACCAAAGAATTTATGTGCATTTATACACAACCCAAGGACACAGACAATGGTGAGGAGAGGGACTGGGGAGGGGGAAGGAACGGGGTGGAACGGGTCATTGGGGAGAAAAAGGGACATCTGTAATATTTTAAACAATAATAAAATTAAAAACAAACAAACAAAAAAGAATGAGAAACCACTGTTAAAAAAAATTATCTTGCCCTGGCCGGCGTGGCTAAGTTGGTTGATCATCATTTCAGGCACCAAGTGATCTTTGGGTTTCCCGCTCCATCCCCAGCAGGGGGTTGTGCAGGAGGTAGCCAATCGATGTTTCTCTCTCATCACTGATGTTCCTCTCTCTCTCCCCCTCTCCCTTCCTCTCTTTCTCTAAAATCAATAAAAAGATATTTTTAAAAAGTTGTCTTATTTCCAAGGTTATAGAGATTATACAAAAGGATATAGAATAAAGTTGGGAGGGGAGAAGAGGAAACAATGGAAAGGTATTTCCCCTCTAAACCTTAAAGAAAAAACTGGAAAGATCTAATTGATCCCACACAAAATCCTTATTCTCTTTATTTGGTCTTTATTTTTTTCCTTTGACTCAAACTGGCCTCTCACCCAGTGCCCTGACTCACCCACCTCCCTTCTCCCTTGCTTAATCATCAAGCTCTCAGGACAATGAGGTTCTGGTCAGCATCCAGTACTCTTAGGAACAAGGTCCTGGGTCTGTTGATTCCTGAGATAGAGTTAAAAATATCTTGGCCTCAGTTGTGTTTTTGCTCTGAACCTAGGAAAGCAGAACAATCTCACAGAAAAAATTCTTATGAAACTGAATAGAGCAACTCCATGGCTGACATCAGCACCATATGCAATGATAAACTACCCAACCAATCAGTACAGACCATGACCCTAACTCTATTAGTCTCCATAATTAATGATTTTTTTCCATACATAATCCACCCCCTAGAAGCCATCAAGGAACCAGGTCTTGGAGACATGAGCTACCAGTGACTCCAAGCATGGCGCCATCTCCTTAATAAACCCTCACTTTCTTGGCTGCAAACTCCTGTTTATGTCTTATTGGGCTTTGATGTGCACAGGCAAACGGACCCCTTCAGTCTGGTAACAAGACTTTGGAAACTCTCAAAGAGTGAGTATTTTCACTGTCATGGCAATCTGTTTGTTTGCATAAATTCAATAAGAAACTGTTCTCTTTGTAACAGGACACAGTTGGAAACTAGCTATATTACAAGGCTTTGAAAAGAATGTCATATTTGAGAGAGACATACATAGGCTCAAACATAACCAGAAAGCTATAAGGAATTAAGATTGACTTTGGAAGCCAATAAAATACCCTTGGAAAACAGCCTGGTACCACCCTGGCTTGTGTGGCTCAGTTGACTGGGTGTCGTCCTAGATGTGCACCTAGACGTCATGGGTTCAATTCCGGTCAGGACACTTCAAAAAATAAAATAAATAAACAAAATAAATAAATGCTTATAATTTAATATTTCCTTCTAGTATCTCTTTCACACATATTAATAAGTTTAAACATTCCAAATAGTGTGAACATGCACTCTTGGGGTAGTAACTGGAGAAAGCTGTGTGGCTCTCTGTCTCCGACACTGGCTCCCTGGGTTGAATGCCTTGCTGAATTCTCCATGATTCAGGTACTAGACCTAGATATGCAGGTCAGAAACCTGATTTGTCACTAAAGTTGAATCTGTATCCCTAGCAGGATTCACATCAACCAAAAGACTGATAAATGAAATGAGAATATAAATTTCTTAACTCATAATGAGATGTGGAATTGCTTGGGGGCTAGGAGAAACCCAATTATAATCAGAAAATTTACTGATGAGTAGGGAACCACTTGCATTCTGCTAAGATACATTTACTAGAATTTAAGCACCACGAGGGCAAAGATTTTTGTCTGATTTTCAATTGCTATCATTACTGTGGAGACTACCACAACACCTGAAACCATAAAAACCTGTCCAATAAATGAGATGTCTAAGTAAATGTTAAGTAAGGAGAGACTGATGTATACAGCTCCTCAATATGCAAAGGGCCATTTCAAGAGTCAACCACTGGAGTTCTTGGATCAGGGTATCTTGCCCCAGTACAGGGCCAAACAGCAAGTGTTAATTTTGGCCTCTGGGGTTCTTTTTCTATGCTTCCAGGACCAATGCAAGTAGACACCTTTAGGTGCCTCCCCTACCCAACTCAAGACATAAAGGGAAGACTTCTGGGGTATTCTGCGAAAGATGCTGCTTCCCAGATAAAAAGACAGAGCCTCATCAGGAGAATAATTTTTGCTACTGGCAGAGTGGACAGGTTATATAAGCCCAGATCCTTGATAGCACGTTAATTGCTGAACTAGCCCTGGAACTGGCTGCCTCCCAGCTTCTAACAGTGCTTTTTAAAGTTTCTATGGCTTTGGCTTAAGTTACTGCAAGTATGGTATTCTGTTAGCTGTAGCTAAAAGCATTCCTAAATGATACAGTAATCAAGCTTGTTATAATAAGGCAGGATAGTAAGAAGCTAGGGAAATTCCTTGACAAGTTGAATAAGGGAAACTGAGACAAATTAAACAAGGCCAAACAATTTGAGCAATTTACAGCCAGCTAATAAATGACAAGGTTTTACCTTCCTTAACCAAAAGCACTTAGAAACAAATGGCTTACACATTCCAGAATTGTCTGTGGCAGAAGTCCCTCTTCAATAACATTCTTTAAAAATAAAACCAGAGAGGAAGAAGATGGTGGCATAGAGAACAGCTGCACCCGCTGCCTCCCGCAACCACATCAAAATCACAACTAAAATACAGAACCACCATCACTCAGAGCCTCCTGAGATCCCGCTGAACAGAAGCCCCACAACCAGGGAACTGAGGAAGCACCGAGACCGGGAGGAGGGGGAGACGCAGGCGGGGTGGGGCTGGATCCCGGACCAGGGCACGGGCCCACGCCCGGTGCCGCGGGGTAACCCGGGAGGGAATCTCGGAGGTAGGGGTTTCCCGGAGGAGTGAGGAGTCCCCCCCACAGCAGGCCCCAGCCCAGGGCTCCAGGGCTGGGAAGAGACGTCCCCACAACTCTGGGCTGTGAAACCACCGGGGACTGTCGCTGAGGGTCACGGAGGCTGTGGGAGCCCCAGGCTTTCCTCTCAAAGGGCCGCGCACAGACTCACTTGGACGCTCCCTCTGAGCCCAGCGCCGGGCAGCAGCCTGAAAGGACCTGGGACACTCGGGGGGGAACTAACCTGCCTGAGATCCGGGCGAGAGGTGGAGGGCGGCTTCCTCCCGGGCAGAAGGGCTGGCGGAGGCCATGGCTCCTGTGGCGAGTCCTCCCCGCACAGCCCGCAGGCAGGCGCCATGTTTGAATCACCAGCACCTGACTCTCACCTTTGGCCCCGCCCCGTGATTCCCGGAGGCCCCGCCCCTCCCCACCTGCAGCTCATCCAGGCCATTTCCAGGGGCTTTTCTATGCAAGTGGCCTCTCGAGCCTCAGGCTTAGACTTTCCTAAAATCTCTCCAACAAGCAGCAGCGGGCCCCATACGGCTTGATCAGCAGCCCCAGGCCTGGCACTAGCAGCAGCCTGCATTGGCTCATGGCTTGGCCTCTCCTGGACACCTCCAAGCCCAGCACAAGGAGCAGCCAACTACGGTTTGCTGTGTAGCTCATGCTGGGTGGCCCTGGGCAAGGCACTGGCACAGGCTGACTTTGCACCTCCTGGGAGTCCCCAGAGACAGTGCACCTGGGGGTCAGACTCGACCACGCTGGATTACAACCCTACCACATCCACAAGAGACACACTCAAGGGGCCCACTTGGTGAACACCAAAACTCCACTGAAGCAAATCCTGCTCCATAGGGGTGTCTCCAACACAGCAGCTCTTTGGCTGCAGTTGCAGCTGCTCCTCACAGCCAATTGGTCTGAGGGTCAATTCCTCCCAGTGATGCCAACAACAACCAAGGCTCAACTACAACAGGACAGTGCACACAGCCCACACAGGGGAGCCCCTAGAAGGCCCAGCTCAGGTGACTGGGGAGGCTGAGCCACTGCACCCTACAGGACACCTACTACACAAAGCCACTCTACCAATTCCGGGAGACACAGCAGTTCTACCTAATACATAGAAACAAACACCAGGAAGCAGCCAAAATGGGGAGGCAAAGAAACATGTCACAAAGGAAAGAACAGAAGAAATCTCTAGAAAAGGAACTAAATGAAATAGATCCAAGCAAACTAACAGATACACAGTTCAGAATAATGGTTATAAGGATGCTCAAGAATATTAGTAAGAGTATGATGAAAATAATTGAGAAAATCGGTGACATAATAAAGGACCAATTTGAAATGAAGGTACATGAACTGAAATGAAGAATAATTTACAGGGAATCAACAGTAGAGTAGAGGACACTGAGAATCAAATCAGCAATTGGAACATGAAGAAACAAAAAACACCCAACCAGAAGAGAAAAAAGAATCCAGAAATATGAAGATAGCATAAGGAGCCTCTGGGACAACTTCAAGAGGCCAAACATTCATATTATTGGGGTGACAGAAGGGGAAGAAAGAGAGCAATAAATTGAAAACCTATTTGAAAAAATAATTACAGAAAAACTTCTCCTACCTGGGGAAAGAAATAGACTTACAAGTCCAGGAAGCACAGAGGGTCCCAAACAAGAGGAACTCAAAGAGGCCCACAGCAAGACACATCATAATTAAAATGCCAAAGGTTGAAGACAAAGAGAGAATCTTAAAAGCAGCACGAGAAAAGCAGTTACTTACGTACAAGGGAGCACCCATATGACTGTCAGCTGATTTCTCAACAGAAACCTTGCAGGCCAGAAGGGAGTGGCAAGAAATATTCAAAGTGATGAAAAACATGGAACTACAACCAAGATTACTCTACCCAGCAAAGCTATCATTTAGAATTGAAGGTCAGATAAAGAGCTTCTCAGACAAGGAAAAGCTAAAGGAGTTTATCACCACCAAACCAGCAGTACAGGAAATATTGAAGGGTCTTCTTTAAGAAGAAGCTAATGAACAAAAGAATCTGACGAAATAAATAGATCCAGAGACATTGACGCATGTAACAGATGATCATATTTCGAGGGAAGAGGGAAGGGGGGGTGGAGGGTGGGAAGAGATTAACCAAAGAAGTTATATGCATATATGCATAACCCATGGACACAGACAATGACGGGGTGAAGGCCTGGGGAGGGGGTGGGAGTGAGGTGGAGGGGGTCAATAAGGGGCAAAAAAATGGGACACCTGTAATACTTTCAATGATAAAGATAAATTAAAAATGAATAAATAAATAAATAAATAAATAAAACCAGAAAATAACTCTGGCCCCTTTATACACACATTATAATGAATCAACATATTAAAGAACACACCTGAGAAGCTAATGAATATTCTGTTAAGACCCTCACGTAAGACCTTCCCTAGGATTCCAGCCAGCCAAGGAAAGATAAAAAAGCCTCAAGACAAAGGATCCACGGCATGCTCTCCCTACTGGGAGCACACCTGAACCTTTCCCTTCCCAGACTTCTTCCACCACAGACATACAACTCCTGAACTCAAAGTTTCCCCAGGAGACTTGCAACCAGGGGAGCAGAGGGCAGCAGCAGCTCAACCCGGGCTTACCCCCTGAACCTGTCTCCAAGATCCCCTTTTCTCTGATTTTCTCTCTCCCATTCCTTCTTCTACCTTAAGTCTTCCCTTTGTTTCACTGCCCCCACCTTTAATAAACATACTCTCAGAATCACCTGGACCAGTGTTGTGAAATCTTTCCTGCATGAAGTTAAGAACCTACACACTACCAGCAGGCTCTAGGCAGATCCACCCCAGGCCCAGACCCCATCAGGTAACAATAAGATATACCTTCTCTCTTTAGATATGTTAATACATTCAGCCAGTTTATAGTCAAATATTAACTAGTGTGGGATACAGTTTGAATATCTCTACTTTATTTTAAGTTTCACTTTCAGGAGCTATCCTAATTTCACTCATTTCTAATTCCATTACCCAAATCATGCAACACCCCAACTGTGACAGCACTGAACACATCAGGTCTCCTTTCGTAACACTCCTTTGCCTATCTGCTACTTCTTTCACATCTTCCCAAGTCATGCCAGGTTGCAGCCATTTCTGAGCCAAAACAACCTTATATCATCGTAAACAGAACTGATTTCAATGCTGATATTTTCATCAACAAAAGCTATTGAATTCTATTTGTGGAAGTCTGGATATCATGTTTATTTATTCTTTAGCTCATTCTAATTTAGGGAGGTAAATAGAAGATGTTTTAGGTTTCCCCCTTGGTGATTACTTTCCTGATAGATCTAAGATTTCAGAAACAACAGTAGTCCTACACTTCTGCCTGTCCTATCTGTTCTTTGTTCCTCTTTTCTTGTCTTCCCTTGGATTATTATTTTTTTTATCCTCACCTGAAGATATGTTTTTTACTGATTTTTTAGAGAGGAAGGGAGAGACAGAGAGAGAGAGTGATGTGAGAGAGAAACATCGATTGACATCCTTCTGTACATGCCCCAACTGGGGATCAAACCTGCAACCTAGGTATGTGCCCTAATTGGAAACTGAACTCACAACCGTTTGGTGTATGGGACAACACTCCAACCAATGGAGCCACCTGGTCAGGGCCCCTTGGATTATTTTTTATGAATCCCTTTTACCTCCTCTATTGACTTATTAGCTATACCTTTTTTCAGTATACATCTTTAAATTATTAGTCTACCTTTAAAAATTATATCACTTAACATATAATGTAAGACTATTTTTTAAAAATTGATTTTAAAAAGAGAGGGAAAAGGGGCGGGGGGAGAGAGAGAGATCTGTTGCTCCACTTATTTATGCATTCATTGGTTGATTCTTGTATGTGCCCTGACTGGGGATTGAACCTGCAACGTTGGCGTCTCCAGATGATAGTCTAACCAACCGAGATACCTGGCCAGAGCCTATAATGTAAGAATCTTGTAACAATACACTTTTCACTCCACCTCCCCATTCTTCGTGCTGTTATGCTCATAAATTTCATAATATAATGGTATTATTCTCACATGAAGCAGTTAATTTATAAAGACATTACAACCAAGAAAAATGGCTTTTATACTCACCCACATATTCACCATTTCTGGTACTCTTCATTCCTTTATGTCCATATGGTATCACTTTCCCTCAGCCTGCCGAACCTCCTTTAGCATTTCTTGTAGAACAAGTTCCCTGGTGATGAATTCTCTTGGCTTTAGCTTATCTGAAATGTCTTTATTTTGCCTTCATCTTTGAAGGACTTTTCACCAGATATAGAATTCTAGGCTGACAGTGTTTTTCCTTCCATGCTTTAAAAATTTTGTTCCATGCCTTAGCTGGTTTGGCTCAGTGGTTAGAGCATCAACCCATGAACTGAAGGGTCCCAGGTTTGATTCCGGCCAAGGGCACGTACCTTGGTTGCAGGCTCGTTGGGGTAGTGCAGGAGGGGCAATCAATCAATATGTCTCTCTCACATCGGTGTTTCTGTCTCTCTCTCTGCTTTCCACTCTCTCTGAAAAGCAATAGAAAAAATATCCTGAGGTAAAGATTAAAAAAAAAATGTTCTACCATTGTCTTCTGGTTTGCATTGTTTTTAATAAAAAACCAGTGATCAGTCTCATCTTTAAATTTTTCTCTTTATCACTGGTTTTCAGAAATTTGATTCTGCAGTGCCTTGGTGTGGTTTTCTTTATGTTTATGCTACTTGGGTCTCCCTGGAATTCTCGAATATTTTCATTTGTAGTTTTCAGTGAATTTGGAACAGTCTGAAATTGAGTAAAAGAATTACAAGATTGTAAATTGTGTTTCATTGCTATACATTGCTGAATGTAAATGAATACTTAACCACAATGCACAATCCTTTCACAGCTTTTCATTTTTAACCATGGCTTCAAAGATTAGGTACTGAAAGAAAGTTTGAGAAATTGTTCTATCTGCTGCCCTGTCCAGAGTCTAAGCACCATAATGGCATAATTTCCTTCTATCTGGAATAACTGTAAAATATCTGTTTATAAAAAGAGAGAGAAGGAAAAAACATTGTGCGAATTAATATATTCCACATAATGGCCTTTTCATCATTTTCTATTTTTACTAAGCCTACTTCTTGTAAAAAAAAAAAATCTCCAGGTGTGGTTTATAGCTGAATGTTAACCAGGTCACAGATGAGGCCCACCTCTAAAGTAAGTCAGGGTTGTAAATAACTTATTCTAGGTGGTGTGTCCTGGATTGGACCTTGTCCACATGATGTCTGGCCACGCAGACAAAACACTATGGGCCGAGTGCAATAGGCATTGCAATAGCGATTACCCAGCCTCTGTGATGACTCCTGATCCTATGACCATTGGGGCAGGGCCCCTTGGTTGGAAAATATTAACAGAATCACTGCACATTTATTTTTCATAAGGAAGGTCAAAGTTTCATGACATAGGTCAATGAATAAGAGAATGATCCTGTGTAAGGGCAGGATAAAAATAGATTTAGGGGAAAATCCTTCTCTCTCCCCATCGAACCATTCACAATTATTCTTCCTAATCCAAAAATTGTTATAATCCTTATATTACCAGGTAGAAAGAAAGGAATAAACATTGAAAGGGTATTTACTATATTCTAAGCACTCTACAAAGGACTTTACAGCAGCATTTAATATTCATAACCCTAGGAGGAGGAAACTATTAACTCCATTTTACAGATAAGCACCCCGAGATTCCAAAACCTGTCCGAAATCACACAGCTGATAACTGGCAGTGCTGGGATTTGCACCTAGGTCTGCCTGGCCTCAAAAATCCCTGCTTTTATGCCACACAAGTACACTCAGCTCCACCAACCAAAAAGTACTTACTGAGTCAACTACCCTTTGGCTCCATGCCAATAGATGACTTCTCTAAATCACTTGCTTGGATGAGAAAATCCATTCTTCCGGTCAGATGGTGAAGTGTGCATGCTGTCTGTGAGAGAAGATCATAAATGAAGAGCAGAGGACCATTTTCAAAATACTAGGAAAGCACTTATCTCAGAGAAAATGACCATATTGTGATGCCCCAGGTTCACTGACTAGATGTCCAGAGAGGAATCCTCCATGAGCAGAAAGTCCTACCGCCTCTAGAATTCTTCTGTGGAGTCTGGGTGGGGGCAGCTCCCTGCAGCCTCTTTGGGTGGCAGGGATCTCTTAGATGTTGACTGTTTACTTGCCTCAGGCTGCAGGCGTTCCTGATCCACACTGCAGAGTCCTACTTATCAGTCCCATTCTTGGTGTGGGGGCAGGGCTGCAAGGCAGAGAAGGAAGACTTGAGAAGAGGAACATATTGTGAAGACTGGAGCCGTCAAAAGCAAGCATTCTTGTAATTAAACAGGGTCTGTGCTAGAGAAACTTAATTTGTGAAAAGGGGACCAATATGTTGAATATTTAGTTTTTTGCCTAAGCCCCAGCCTTAGGACAGCATTTTATAAAATCTGTTTTTAAACTTTCCATTTTTGCCAGATCTATGAGGGCTGTAATTACAGAGTGGTATAGTAAACGATCTCTTGCCTAAGAGTCAGGAGATCTCAGTTGTCGTTCTGACTCTGCTACTTTCTGGCTGTGTGACCTTGGGCAAGTGCTTTACCCTCTCTGGGCTTCAGTTTTCTTATATGAGGAATTTGGACTAGAGAAGCACTAACATCTATGCTTCTATGATAACAGAAATCTCAACAATACAGATTGAAGGGCTTTGAAGGAAAAAAAATCCTTATTCTTCCAGATTATATTTATCCAGGACAGCTTTTTAAAAATATATATATGTCTTTATTGATTTCAGAGAGAGGAACGGAGAGGGAGAGAGAGATAGAAACATCAATGATGAGAGAGTCATTCATTGGCTGCCTCCTGCATGCCCCCTGCTGAGGATCGAGCCGGCAACCCGGGCATGTGCCCTGACCGGGAATCGAACCAGGATCTCCTGGATCCTAGGTCAATGCTCAACCGCTGAGCCACACCTGGCTGGGCCAGGCCAGCTTTCTTTAAGTGGCTGATTTCATTCCCAGTTTTCCCTGAAGCTCTGAATGGAACTGTATAGTTAACCCTTTTTTAAGTATAACAACAAATATCTTTTCAATTTAATAGAATCTAGATGACACAGCAGGACATATGTAAAAAAATAAGTACAGTACAGTGGGACCTCGGTGTTCGAATGTGATCCGTTCCGGAGACTGTTCGGGTTCTGAAACGTTTGAAAACCGAGGGATCCACAGCCGACAGCTGGGCCTCAGGATCCTGCCCTCAGCGGGAGCCGCGGGGCATGTTCGACTTCTGAGGCGGGTTCGAAAACCGAAGCATTTCCTTCTGGGTTTACGGCGTTTGTAACCTGAAATGCTCGCCTACAGAGATGATCGAAACTGAGGTACCACTGTAATAATACATGGTAATTGAGACTAAATGAGCACAGTTGGTTGGAGCGTCATCCCAATACACCAAGGTTTTGGGTTCCATCCCTGGTCAGGGGCACACACAAGAATGAACCAATGAATGCATAAATAAGTGGAACAACAAACTGATCTCTCTCTCTCTTCCTCTCTCTCTGCAAAATCAATTTTTAAAAAGACTAAATGAAATCACATCTGTAAAATGCCAAGCAAGGCATGCCACTCATAGTAGGCACTAAGAGATGCCAGTGGCATATTTCGCTTCTTCCTCTCCTTTAGCAGCCTCCTACAATTAATCTTTTAAGGAGACCTTAAAATGTATTATAAGGTCTTTTCAATCCTGTGGTCTCGGTCCCCTTTTGACCTTCTGGCACCCTTCTCCCACCTCCATGAGCCCCCAATAAAGCAACTGCAGTGTATCTTCCTTTTAAATGGTGCGGTTTTCTGGCAACCTCCCTAGATAAAATCTCTGCCCCAGGAATCCCACTGACTTGACCTGCTGAATAGAATTAATACATATGAGCAATTAAAGGTTGGCTGACATCTGACAATGATGGTTTTGATTTTGGAAGAGTCAACCTAATGCTATCTTTTCTGCACTTCTCAAGTGTCTATTCTCAAATGTCTACTGAAGCCATATCATCCTGACAATAAGAACAGAGGAGAAACTTAACATTTTTTCTTATCAGTGACACTGAACTTAACGAAAGGTAGTGTAAAATTATTGGGCTACCACCTCAAAAGAGGTGGTAGGAAACACACCACAGATTTCCTACATATTTCTGAGGAGCTAAACCCTGATCCATGAGCTGAATATCCCCTCTGGACATGACTTCAGAAGGGGAGAAAGGGAGGGCTGCCTGGAGAAGGTAGGTTGTATTGAATGGGTGACTGACTGTGCCTGCCCCTCACTTCTGATTGCTCCTGTGCTTTATGTCCAGGAGGCTGAATCCCTTCCAACCATAACTGGAACTGTAAGGGCCTGTGATGTTGAACTATAGGTCCCTGGAGGGCAGGAACCGTGCCATATTTATTTCAGCATCGCCCAAGCACAGTGCTTGGAGGGAAACAGACCTTAATAAATATTTGTTGAATAAGAAGTAGGCTTTTACTGCCCTTTGAATACAGACAAACTTCAAGGTGACCCCTATGATCCTGTCACCTGGTGTTTACGCCTCTGTGTGATCCTCTCTGCTTGAGTGTGCACAGGACCTGTGACTTGCTTTTAATCAACAGAATATGCTGAAGGTGATAGGGTGCCACTCCCATGATCATGTTACATTATATAAAACTCTCTGTTACCAGGCAACAAAAGCAAAAAATAGACAAATAAGGTTCCATCAAACTTTAAAATTTTCAGGCATCAAAGGAAACAATCAACAGAATCAAAAAGCAACCTACTAAATGGAAGAAAATATTTGCAAATCACGTATCTGACAAGACGTCAATATCCAGAGTACAAAAAGAACTCCTATAGCTCAACAACAACAACAAAATCCTGATTTTAAAATGGGCAAAGGACTTGAATAGACAGCTCTCCGAAGAAGACATACAAATGGCCAACAAGCATATAGAAAGATGTTCAAAGGGGGGTAGTAAAGGGTAAAGGGGGTCAAATGTATGGTGATGGAAGATGATTTGACTTTGGGTGGTGGGCACACAATGCAATATGAAGATCATGTATCATAGAAATGGACACTTGAAACCTATATAATCTTATTAACCAGTGTTACCCCAATAGATTTAATAAAAAAGATGCTCAACATCACTAATCACCAGAGAAATGCAAATCAAAATCACAATGGGATATCACTTCACACCTATTGGAATGAACACTATCCAAAACCAAAAACAAACCCAGAATACAAGTACTCGTGCAGATGTGGAGAAAAGGGAACCCTAGTGCACCATTGGTGGGATTGTAAAATGCTGTAGCCTCTATAGAAAACAGTATAAAGGTTCCTCAAAAAGTTAAAAATAGAACTCCCATATGATCAGCAATCCCACCTCCGAGTGTAAATCCAAAAGAATTGAAAGCAGGACCTTGAAGAGATATTTGCATACCTATACTCATTACACGATTATTCACAATAACCAGAAGGCGGAAGGAATCGAAATGCCCACCGATGGGTGAATGGAAAAAGAAATGGGATATAAACATATAGTGGAATATTATTCAGCCTTGAAAAAGGAAATTCATGTCATAGACTATAACATGGATAAGTCCTGAGGACATTATACTAAGTGAAATAAGCCAGTCATAGAAAGACACTCTGATTCCACTTATATGAGGTCTCCGAAGCACATACTCAAACTCAGAGACAGAATGGTGGTCACCAGGGGCTGAGGGAGGGGGAAATGGGGAACTGTGTAATGCGTACATATAGTTTCAGTTTTGCAAATTCTAGAGATCTGTTGCACAATAATATGCATTTAGTTAACACTATTATACACTTACAGTAGTATAAGTTGGTAAAATAGTTAAGATGGTAAATTTTGTTATGTGGGGTTTTTTTCCCTACAGAAAGAGACTGTATCTTGCTAGCAGACTACTCTAAAGACTCTCCTTGCTGGCTTGATGAAGTAAATGGCCATACTGGGTAAGCCAAGGTGACAAGGAACTGCAGGCAGCTTTTAAAAACAACAGACAGCCTCAACCGACAGACAGCAAGAAGCCAAGGCCCTCAGTCAAGGAAATGAATTCTGCCAAGGCCCACAACTTGAGCTTGCAAGTGGATTCTTCCTTGATCACACTCCCACATGAGAATGCAGCCTGGCTGACACCTCAGGCAGAGGCCCGAGCTAAGCCGTGCCGGGACTCCTGACCTCCAGAAAGCACAATAATAAACATATATAAGCTAAGCCACTAGACATGCATTACTTTATATGACAACAGATGATTGATTAATACAAAAGAGACTTTATAAGACAACTGTTACCGAGCTAGAGGTTTGTTCACCTGAGTGCATCAAAGCATAATCAAAGGCGAACAGGAGTTCGCAGCAAAGAAAGTAAAATGGCACCAAACCTGGAGTCACAGGTGAGCTATTGCTCTAAGACCTGGCTCCCCAATAGCTTCTAGGGGATGGGTTACCTAGAGAAAAATCACTAATTATGATAACTAAGGGAATTAGGGACATGGTCTCTACTGGGTGGTTGGTACTAGGGCAGGAGCAGTCGATTAGTGCATCTGGTCCTGATGTCAGCCATGGCATTGCTTTGTCTGGTTTTACCACTTTTCTGGGCCTGGAGCTGAAACACAACTGAGGCCTAGATGTTATCTCCAGTTTGATCTGAAAAACTCTGCCTCTGGGATCAACGGACCCAAGGCTTTGCTCTTAGATTATTTGATACTGATCAGAACCTCATTGTCCTGAGGGCTTAATGATTAAGGGAGGGGCTGTGCAAAGGAGAAGAGAGCAGGTGACTCAGGTGCTGGAAAGAAAGGAGAAAACGTCATACAGTATGCTTTTAAGTAACTGCCTTGCTGTTGTGGAACCTTGAAACAAAAGGTGTTCATGGTAGAGACCAATGACCTTTGATTGGGTCAACAAGACCAACCTTAAGTCATAAACACTCATAGCCTTGGAATATGTCCACGTCTTTGCCTAAAAATCACTCAGCCTGCCTGTAGATCTGCTTTCCAGGGGGCAATCTCTGTGGATTTCAGAAAATTGCCAATGTGCTGGCCTCCTCAGAAGGAAGAAGACAGGAAGACTAGACAGGAAGACAGACAGGAAGACTAGACAGGAAGAAGAGGCATGATCATAACTGTTAAACTTCACCCAAGGGGTCTCTGGTCTGTCTCTGCCATAATTTTTTGTGATCCTCAGTAAGACCCCGAAGGATTGCAATTGTAACAGCCTGGTATAGATTTAGGCCAGAATAGCAAGTAGATTTCATTTTATAAACAGATTGGGGCAGTTTGGGATGACTCCTTACAACAGCGGAATGTCTCTGCCCCAGTCTACCGGTACAGCTTTTCACTCTTTGGTTTGCTGTAGGCATTCCTTGTCTGAGGGTCAGAAATGAGCAGAGCGGGGCACACCCATGGGAATGCAAGTATGATCACCCCTATTTCTGCATGTTCCCAAACAGCAGTTACCACCCCAACCTTTTCTGGCCAAGGAGTTTCTTATCCCCGCTTCTTTCTGTGGTAAGTGGAATGGAGACTTTCCGACCATTTGGCTCCCTTTTCTTTACAAGTGTGTGCAGTGGTTGTGGTTGGCAGGGGTTGGGAGGTGAGATAGTCAAAGTAGGCAACAGTGGTAGTTGGGAGGATCCAGGCCATCCCAGACACGGCTATGCAGAGCCAGAAACTCAAATGTGGTCCGTCTTCTCTGGCAGGTCAAAGTCATTGTCCTAGACTTCCACATCTCCCCAGATATGCCAGCAGAAAGGAAAGGCCTTTCTTTTTTATTAAATTTATTGAGGTAACATTAGTTAATAACATTGTATAAATTTCAGGTGTACAACTTTATAATACAACATCTGTACACTCTCTTATGTGCTCACCACCCAAAGACTAGTCTTCGGGAAAGGACTTTCTCGGTGCCAATGAGAAAAGACTCTGATTGGCATGTCTTGGGTCACAATACTGACCAAGAGGGTGGCATGTGGATTGGCAGCCCCCTACCAAGGAGAATCATCTAGTTGGGTGTAGGGGTAAATAATTTTTCAAAAGCAGAAAATGCCCAGATCTTTTCTCTCCCTCAATATGTATTTCAAACTGTACCACGGGTCCTGGTTCCTGTCATCCCTGTGCTTCCTACAGTGAGCAGGGAATTCCTCTTTTGCCTCAGCTAGTTAGAGGCAGGTGTCATCACTTACAAACAGGGGTCCTGATTAATACTTTACACTTTACGGTCCAGCCTCTTTTCAAAAAGAATATATTTTTATTTTTTTTAGAGAGAGGAAGGGAGAGGGAGAGAGAGAGAAAGAAACATCAGTGATGAGAGAGTCATCATTGGACAGCTGCCTGCACACCCCCCACTGGGGATCGAGCCCGCAACCCAGGCATGTGCCCTGACCAGGAATCGAACCACGATCTCCCAGATTCTAGGTCAATGCTCAACTACTGAGCCATGCCCAGCCAGACCAGGATACTGACTTTTTTAGAGTGGAAGGGAGGGGGAGAGAGAGAAACATCAATGTGAGAGACACATCGATTGGTGGCCTCCCACATGTGCCCCAACCGAGGCCGGGGAACAAACCTGCAGCCCAGGTACATGCCCTTGACCTGGAATCGCACCTGTGATCCTTCAGTTCGAAGCAGATGCTCTAACCACTGAGCAACACCGGCCAGGGCCATTTGTGACCTTTTAAAAAATGTCTTTGTTGATTTCAGAGAAAGGAAGGGAAAGGGAGAGGGAGAGAGAGAGAGAAACATCAATGATGAGAGAGTCATTGATCGTCTGCCTCCTGCACGCCCCCCACTGGGGATGGAGCCCGCAACCCCGGCATGTGCCCTAACCGGGAATCGAACCGTGATCTCCTGGATCCTAGGTCGATGCTCAACCACTGAGCCATGCCGGCCGGGTGATTTTTAATTCACTATAGTGTATATGCCAACTAAAT
Organism: Miniopterus natalensis; assembly: GCF_054644295.1. Lineage (NCBI taxonomy): Eukaryota > Metazoa > Chordata > Mammalia > Chiroptera > Miniopteridae > Miniopterus > Miniopterus natalensis. The sequence continues at coordinate 93,751,248 of NC_142103.1, read as the reverse complement.
ATCAGCCCTGCATGAATATGTACATAAAAACAGACTGGAAGGAAACCAATGTATTAACAGGGATTATTCTCATTATCTTGTTTGTATTTTCTGTGCTTTAGTTTTCTTAATCCGTATGCATTACTTTAATAGACAGAAAAATAAGTGACACCTTTCGTGATAGTTTAATAGGCAGGCCGGACAGTTTCACTTTGGCACCAAAATCAACAGAATTCCTTCTTCCCCAGCTCTTCCACTTCCTAGCTTTGACAACTCTGTAACCCCTCTGAGCTTCCCCTTTTCTCAGCTGTAAAGACGGAGCTAACCTGACACATTCTGCAAAGCTTGTAAGGACGAAATGAGACAACGAATGTAAAACATCGAGGAAGCGCCTTGACATTTCCCTTCCTCTTCCTCTCCCCCTATTCAAACCTAGTTACTAGAATTCTTTCTCATAAAGGTTAAATTCCACTGTAGCAAACTACACACAAATCTCTAAAAGTAAACTGCATGCCCTGAGGGCTGGTTTCAAAACTTAGTCCACTACACCCTGACCTGTTTGGCAAGGCTGGTTGAGCACTGTCCCATGCCCCAAAGGTCACCAGTTCCATTCTCCATCAGGGCACATGCCTGGGTTGCAGGCTCCATCCCCAGTAAGGGGCGTACAGGAGGCAGCAGATTGATGTTTTTTCTCATGTTGATGTTTTCTCTCTCTTTTTCTCTCTCTCAAAAAAATCAATAAAAATATATATTTAAAAAACTTAAGTCCTCCTTTATAACCCCCAAATATCTAGCACAATATTCAATAAATATTTGTTGATTTGTTATTTATTAACCAAAATAAAGTTTCCCAAATACTAGGTAGTTAATCCCTTCTTTATACCATTTCAAATATATACATTCCAGTATCTATTATCCATTGCATCTATCTGTTTACAACAGTGGAAAAGCCTAGCTGACTCACTGCCATGAAGAAAATTAAAGTTTCCTAGGGTTCTAAACTCCTACCCCTGCACAAACACAACCACAATGAACTTTTTTTAGCCATCTGTTTTCAGGACAGCTCTTCTTGTCATAATGACAAAGCAAAGCATAAGAGCATGAAAGACTGGGAAAAGAAAGTAAAAGAAAAAATATTATAATGCATTGTAATGAAACAATCCATTTCTGGAAAACTGAGCAACCCAGATAGAAAATGGCTTGGTTTTGCTTCAACTAGGCAGCTGTCATTACGTCTTAGTCACAGAGGCCTAATTTACAGTTATCTGTAAATGTGTAGCAAGCTCTCCTAAGCCCTCCTGCATGTTAGACCAAAGCAGTGGAGGGGAGGGCCTATGAATGGTCATCCGTGTGTCACGGTGTCAGGAAAGACAACACCTGCAGTAGCTTAGGCAATTGAGAAGTAATGACATTTTAAAGATCATTGAGAAAGACATTTCGTAAAGTTCCACAGTGACTCACTATGCATGACATCCCCAGAAGGTTCTCGTAACTGAGAACCTACTTTTGCTTTCTTTTCTACCTATGAGATATTCTTAGCAAAGACAGAAAGCCACTTGTTGATGTTTGGGGGTGAGGATCATTTGGTGATAGTTCAACCTCTCATTTTACAGACTGAAAGCACTGCAGGCCCCTTTCATGCTTCCTCTCTCACTCATCCAGAATCCCAGACAGGGCAGCCGAAGTAAGACCCTCAGGAGGGCCTGTCTGGGAAGGTGGGTTGTACAAGAAAAACTTATCTGCAAGAGGCTCGAATACTTGTCCCAGTGAGTACAATCCAGAAGGAGCTATATTCTAATCCAACTGTCCTCAAACATTTTGCTCTCGGGACATTTAAAAATTATTGAATGCAAAAATACTTATCTTTGACCTTTTTAGAAAACATAGGAACACACAACACGTTCCTTTAGTCGCCAGAGCAATGATGTCATCATACATCCTGTAAATTTATAATTATTTCAAAATAAAAAATAAAGGGGAAAAAGGTAGCGCAGGTGGAGCTGGTAGGAATTAAAAAAGCCCTCAACAGCAGTGGAATTCTGCAGTCAGATGTCGCCAATGTGCTGAAAGAAAGTAACTTCTAACCTCAAATTCTATAAGCAGTGAAATAAATCCCTCAAGAATTTTAAGGTGAATTAAACGCACATTTATACAAGCAACAACAGAAAACGTTACAAAAGCAGACCTTCACTCAAGGAAATTACGAAGAGTGGACCTGGGGCGGGAGGGTTCCCACAAGGAAGATCAAAGATTTAAGAAGGAAAAAAGTATAAAAGAAAACATTCTCTTAGCTCTAAAAAGTACAGGTACCGTATAGGAGGAAAACAATTACTGAGAAATCCAAATAGATTACCTTAGCAAATTCTAGAAAACACGGAACATACAAGAAGCCATTCCTTTAGTCATCTGAGCGATGACTTAATCACACATCAGGTTGCCTCTGGAAAATTTTAGTGACACTGAAAAAGGTAAATGACGTCTTCCTATTATTACGAAACTCGTTTTGACAGACTCCCTGAAAGGATCTTGGAACCCGAAGGGTCCCCCAGACCACACTTTTACAGCCGCTGACCGAATCCCCCCATCGCCCAAGGCCAGGTTTCCTGAGTTGCCTTCCCTGACGGGACAAGGAGGAAACAGCAAAGTCACTCGCTGGTCCGGGCCAGCGGGGAAAGCCCCTCTTCCTTTTGCAAAGGTGACCAGGGACGCCGAGGCTCCGAGGCCGGGCTTCCGGGAAGGCTCCGCAGGGCGCCGCTGGGGGGCGCCGCCGGAGAAGCGGCCGCGCGCCCCGCCGCCCGCGCCCGCGCCCGCGCCCGCGCCCTGAGGGTTCACACGGCGCCGGAAGCGAGGGCGGCGCCCGGAAGAGGAGGCAGGGCGGTCGCCGCCTCATTGGACGAGGTGCTTTACGTCACGACCCGGGGCGGTGCTTCTACGCCCTTAAAGGCCGGTGGGCCGCGGCGCAGACGTATTCGCCGACGCGCTCTGGTCACGTCTTTCAGTCGTTCGCCGAGGCTTCCCGGGTCATGGTGCCAGCCTGACTGAGAAGCGGTCGCTCCCGGGAAACGAATGAAGAACCACTTTCTCCTGTTGTTCAAGTACAGGGGCCTGGTCCGCAAAGGGAAGAAAAGCAAAAGACGAAAATGGCCAATTTCGTGATCCGCCCTGCCACCGCCGCCGACTGCAGTGACATCCTGCGGCTGATCAAGGTTAGCGGGGGGCCAGGGGGACGGGGGCGAGGTGGGAGGGGGCGGCTGCGTTCCCGGCGGGTCTGAGAGCCTCGGGCAGGTTCCCCTTCCACCCCCCCCCCCCCGCTCAGCCCCGACCGCGCCTCGGCTCTGGGTGGACTGCGGGGTGAATCACCGCCCCGCCCCGCCCCACCCCCAACCCCTTCCCTTTGGCCAGCCGGGGCCTCACTCAGGTTCCCGCATCTTTCCCTTTCTCCTATGTGCATCGCCTTAGGAACTGGCTAAATATGAATATATGGAGGAACAAGTAATAATAACTGAAAAAGGTAACCAACAGTGGCGGGGCGGGGCGGGTGGGGGAGGGGAAGCGCCGGGTGCCTGTTACCCTCACCGGGGCTGACACTGCCTGTCCCCGCTGCCCTTTCTCGCAGATCTGCTGGAGGATGGTTTCGGAGAGCATCCCTTCTACCACTGCCTGGTGGCAGAAGTATCCAAGGAGCACATCACTCCGGAAGGTAACCGCCCTCCCCCTCCAGAAGCCAGAGAGATCTAGTGTATAAACGTAGTGTCTGCCGTGTAGAGCTACTGACAACACAGGCTAGGTTACTGAGAAGTGGCCAGAAATAATAGCCAGGCAGTGTTCAAACTAATGAGGAAATAAAATAGATGTACTACACCTCGGGCGGGTTAAAAGAGCTGTTTAAGTATCAGAGTGCCGTGGAGACACGGAAGAACTTGAGCTGTTTAAAAGTAAGTATCAGAATGCAGTGGAGACCCGAAAGACTTAGGTATGTCATTTGTTCTAATTCAGTTTCATAAATGGTTCTTGTTTGACCCTTTGGTAACCTTTTTTTTTAATTATTTTGTAATTCTGTTAAATCACGTTTTCTTCTTAATTTGTCCCAATCTTCAGGTTACAGTCTCTAGCTTCGCCATGTACATGGCCCTTCCGTGTACATGGATGGGCGGGGAGGTAACTAAAAGATCCTTTACACAATAAAGTAGATGATCATGATAAAAATGAGGTAAGGCCCTATTATCACACGGTAGATATTAAACACGGTAGATCAGAAATTCTATTCGACTTGCTTCCTGTGTTTGCAAAGGACTATAAAGTGGCAAGAAAGTTTAATTTGAAACCTTTGCCCCCATTTGGAATTCTAGACACCCAATAAAAGGGAGTCTGATTTTTTTATTTTTTTGCTGGTCCCTATTAACTGGTCAGAAAACAGAACTAAAAGGGGAAGTTGTTTGGGTAGGTGCTTAAGTTGTTGTTTTTTCTGAAGTCTGATCCCCAAGCTAGAAGAAATGAGCAGAAAACGTAAGGGATGAAGCCTTTTTTAGAGAGATATGGCTATTACATAATTAACACCTGTTTCTGGATACTTCTGCTGCTTCTGGCTTAAAAACTGGGGAGAGCAAATTGAAAATGTTTTCATTGGAAGGCAAGTTCTGAAATTAAATGTTGCACTTTTGGCCTAATGTCCTGACCTTAAGGAAGCAGAGTTTCTAAACGACAAATATTTACTATTCTGAACTGCCGTGTAAGCCTTATCCCCAAGTCACCAGTATATCAATAGGATGTAAATAATGTGTGGCTAAAGTTTAAGACTCTAGCGGTTTTGTTCTGGCAAGTAATGAAAGCGTTCTCGCTAATACATGCATGTATATTTTTTAAAACCTATGGTAGGCTTCGGATTTTGCAACTACAACTTTTATGAATCCATTTCGCCCGTAGCTCATATGATGCTCTGATTACAGGACACAGCATCGTTGGTTTTGCCATGTACTATTTTACCTATGACCCATGGATTGGAAAACTCTTGTATCTTGAGGACTTCTTCGTAATGAGTGATTTTAGAGGTATGGTTGATTGCAGAAGGGTGGCTCTAAAGAGAAATCAGGGCTTGAAGTCCTCCAAGTGACGTTTTTTAAATGGTACTTCTCTTTTTTTTAGGTTTTGGGATAGGATCAGAAATTCTGAAGAATCTAAGCCAGGTATGTCTTGGTTTTTGCTTTCTGGTTCTGTAAGGGTTACTAGATTATTTTAATGACTGAATCAAAACTGGGTCCTGGCCCTAGCTGGTTTGGCTCAGTAGTTAGAGTGTCAGCCTTTGGACTGAAGGGTCTCAGGTTCCATTCAGGCCAAGGACATGTGCCTCGGTTGCAAGTTGGATCCTGGCCCTGGTTGGGGCTCATGCGGGAGGCAACCAGTCGATGTGTCTCTCTCACATCGATGTTTCTCTCTTTCTCCCCCTTCCACTCTCTCTGAAAAACAGTGGAAAAAAATATCCTCAGGTGAGGATTAAAAAAACAAAAATTAAGAAAAAACAAATAAAAAAAACTAGGTCCTGGAAAGCAGGTAAAATGTCACTGAGCTGGTGTTTTACTCTCCCCCATATATGACAGGTTGCGATGAAATGTCGCTGCAGCAGCATGCACTTCCTGGTAGCAGAATGGAATAAACCATCTATCAACTTCTACAAAAAAAGAGGTGCCTCTGACCTGTCCAGTGAGGAGGGATGGAGACTCTTCAAGATCGACAAGGAGTACTTGCTAAAGATGGCAGCAGAGGAGTGAGGGGTGCGGAGTGCTCGTGTACGCTACACCTTCCATTGTATTTTAGAAAAAATCCTCAACTTACCTTCTTTCTATCATGTTTGTAGTGAAATAAGAGAATGAGCACCCATTCCAAAGCTTTATTACCAGTGGCGTCGTTGCATGTTTGAAATGTGGCCACGTTAAGATGGCAGTGCAGTTTGGAGTCAGATTGATCCTTGAACATCTTTTGATAACACAGCAGGGTGGTATAATCTTAATGTATATGAAAAAACTTCATTCTTGTGAGTCATTTAAATGTGTACAATGTACACACTGGTACTTAGAGTTTCTGTTTTGATTCTTTTTTAATAAACTACCCTTTGATTTCATTGTTTGGTGTAAGCATTTTTACTAATCCTTTGTTTCTTAAGGCAGTTTTCTCACTGTTGAGTTCGCAATAAAAATGGCCAAGAGACATAACCTAAAACTCTGTGATTGTTTAAATAAATCTGGAAAGGAGCTAGTTGATTTCCAAGGTTTTATATGTACCAACACCTGTAAGATAACTTTGTATTCATAACACTGTACATTTCACCTGTGGGATTTTCAAGAGTGTAGAAACAGACGCCTGCCATAAATAAGCCCATACATGACACAAGTAAGGGGTGGGATTCTGAAACATTGGGAAAAAACATCTCGCCCACGGCAATCTCATCCTACACAAAATACTGTTCAGAAGGAAAAGTGGATCACTTTGCTAATCAGGCAGGAACCAAAAATGCCTACATTTTTGCTGGACATTTGCAAACAGGCTGGAGTTGGACACAAGTACAATAAGGGAAATCAGCATCCCATGTGGAGGGCAGTTTGTTAAAACAATGGGGTTCTAGGATTCGTGCTTAAAACCATGGGGGTGGGGGGGAGTAAGTTTCTCAAGGACTAAACATGAAATTCAGAAAGGGCACGAAGAGAGAGTTTCAGATAGGTGAGCTCCTTTTATCACTCATTACACTGACCTAAATTCCCAAACCCACTAATTACCACAATGAGGAAAATCATGGTTGATAAGAACAACTGTGCTGATTTTCAAGATTAATGTTTTCCAAAGGAAGTTGACAGCTACGTGAAAAACAGGACTCCCGTGTTCTCCAGGAAATAAATACTGGGCTCCTCGGTGGAAGCGGGGTTTTGCCCTGCACCCCTTTGTTTCAGTGTCTGTTACGGCTTCCTAAATGAGAAGGCAGCTGCTTAAACAAGTGCAGTCACGCATTGGACTCAATACAGGGGAGATCTGGGATGTACTGGCGGCTCCGCGGCCACCGAAACAGGCCTACGGAGCCCATCACAGCCAGGGGCCTGCTAGGTGGCGAGTGGACAGTGGAGACGCTGGCTAGCGAACATGCAAAGGGTTAACAGCACAAGGAGCCCATAGGGAAGGAAAACATTTTGAAAATTATGTTTTGGAAAGTGAGCCTCTGAGGAAAACAACTACACGCTGGCTGTGGTTAAATATGTGAATAACTTAGATTAGCCAAGCAACTTACAATAATAACTCTGTTTTCTCATTGTTGGAGCTTAACCCCAAAGGCCCAGTGTTGTCACCACAAAAGCTTTTGTGACGTTCTTGAGTCCATTTTAAAGAAGTCCCTTAGGTTTGATATTAGAAACTGAAACACCGCAGCCTCAGCTCGCTAAATGTTCACCTCCATCACAAGACCCCTCTTTAAAAGCTGAACGATAAATCCATAAAGCTTGAAATCACCAGGCAAGTAAGAAAACATGTTCTGGGAAAATGACATGAAAGGAAATATTAAACAATGATAAGCCTGGAAAAGGAGAAAAGTCCATGTAAGCAACACCTCTGTAAAGATAACCTTAAAATCACTGTTTTACTAAAACAGTATCCTTGACATAACCATTTGGGAAGAATAGTACTTCAGGCCCAAGGGCTTGCCATAAGGATGTTCGGGGGTTTTCTCTGTTGTTGTTTTTCATTAACTGTTATTTGCTAAGTTTATTCTAGCCCTTAAAAATCCGTATAAAATCGGGGGAGGAGGGACTGGATGAAAGAAGGGAAGGGGATTAGCCAAAGAAGATATATGCTCAGCCCATGGACACAGGCGACAGTGTGGCCATGGCAGAGGGGAGGGGGGCGGGGCTGGGTGGAAGTGGGCAAAGGGGGAAAGTCCGGACGTCTGTAATAGTGTCAACAATAAAAATAAAGTAAAAAAACAAAGCCGATGAATCAAAAAACCCCATAAAATCAAAATATTTGCTACAGTGCGCCCCTTATCCATGGAGGATACTTCCAAGACCCCCGGTGGCTGCCTGAAGCCACAGACAGTACCAGGCCCTAAATATACTGGGGGGTTTTCTGTACATACATACCTATGATAAAGTTTAATTTCTAAATTAGACACATGAGACTAACAACAATAAAACAACAATTATACTATATTGTAATAAAAGTTATGTGAATGTGACCTCTATTTCTGTCTCTCAAAACTTCTTACTGTGCTGTACCCACCTTTTCACTTCAATGAAGCACTTTGTGGCTTCTCTTTGGCACATCCGAATCACCAGCATCACTATTCTTGCACTTTGGGGCCATTAGTAGGTGAAATAAGGGTGACTCGAACACAAGCACTGCGATACTGTGACAGTCCCTCTGATCACCCTGACGGCTACTAGGTGCCTGAAGGGTGGGGAGCATCCATAGAATGGAGATGCAGGACAAAGGGATGATTCATGTCCTGGGTGGGACAGAGCGGGGCTGGGAGAGATTTCATTATGCTACTCAGAACCATGTCAATTTAAAATTTATGAATTGTGCACTTGTGGAACTTTCCATTTAATATTTCTAGACCGTGGTTGACTGTGTGTAACTGAAACAGTGGAAAGCAAAACCTTGGATAAGGGGGACTTGCTGTACTATTTAAAAAGGGAAGTAGCTGGGTTTGTCCGAGAATAGGCTTGTGACATGCTGCTACAGATCTGACTAAAGGTCCATAGTAGAGCCATGGTCTGTCATTGTCCCAACCATAGCCTGAGATCATCAAATGCTTAGATTTCACGGGACAGCCTTTCCAGGGAAGGGAAGTAGAGGCTTTTTCACAGAAATGCAGAAGCAACAACTCAGAAGAAACCTAATGATTTACGAATGCCTTATAGCCACTGTACCCTATCCCGTGAGTCCCAGCAGGGCCTAGATGGATGTCACTTATCATTGCTCCTTGAAGCAAGTGGCTGCTCAGTAGCAACTGATGGAGCTGGCCATGCCCTGGGCAACCATCTACCATCCTCCTGACTGTGGCAGGAACCAGACATTATATTTAGAGCTTTCTCTATATTATTTTCTCTTCTAGTTCTCACAAACATCCTATGACGTAGGTACTATTATTAGCTTCATCTTATAATGAGAACCTGAACCTCAGGGAAGGGAAGTTGTCTGAGGGCACACAACTAGGCCTGGGAATCAAACTCCAGACCAAGTTTCTCAAAGCCCTGGGCGTTCACTGTCATATTTTCAGAAAACCTCATATTCTCTAGAAGAATGATTAAATTTGGTGTTCTTTTGGATTATAAGCATTTTCTGGATCATCAAAATCAGTAGTTCTCCATACTGGCTGCATGTTAGAATCACCTAGAAAGCTTTTACGAAATACAAATGCCCCACCCCAGAGACTCATTTCATTACGTTTTAATGAGTATTCCAAAGCGAGGCCAGGGTTGCCAGCTCCTCATGCAGAAAATCACATCGTAGCCCAATCCTAGTCAGAACTATAAGTACAACCATGCTGTTTACCTTGGCACCATGTTACTGACAGTGAGCTCTTGCCAAACAAGGACAAACTGGAGTGACATCATACTGCATGAAGGAGAACCTTCTGGAGAGCTTTGAGAGGAAAATGGTGGGAGAATTGTGCCATCCCACTGGGCACAGCGCCGAAACATCTGCCCCAGCCATCAGTACCATTGCCTTTGCCAGCAGCAAGCTCATTTCAGCCAAACACCCTCCCTCACATTAAATCAGTGGTGTTCATTTTGATGTTATTAGTTTGGTAGTTTTGTTTGTTTTGGATTTATAAATATATATTGGTTTTACAGTTCGACAGGAGTTATGAACATAAAATGTTCACATCTAGTTGGATGTCTGCAGTGAGGAATATAATAAGAATAATTTCAATCACCACTGGGGGTCTGTGAGAATTCTTTCTTTTAAAAGTGGTCCATGTTACTCAAGTTATTGCCGTGACCATAATGCAATACTGGCTGCTTCTGCTTGGTTTAAAAAAAAACAAAAAACCAGCATGGAACAGACTGACGAATCTCAGAGGGAAGGCGGGGGTGGGGGTGGCAGGAACAGATTAACCTAAGAACTTATATGCATATGTGCATAACCCAGGGACACAGACAATAGTGTGGGGAAGGCCTGGGGGTGGGTAGAAGGGGTCAATGGGGGTTAAAAGAGGAATCTGTAATACTTTCAACAATAAAGATACATTTTTTTTTTAAAAGCCAAAGATGTCAGAGGTAAGATTTTGCCAACCGGGCCCCAACTTGATCAAGTTCAGGTTTGATTTTCAGCAAGAGTATTTCATAGATGCTTTGTTTCCCATTAAGGGGCATATAGTGTCTGGATGTCTCTTTTTGCGATGCTAACAGCCATTCCCATGGATATCTAGGCCGTCCGATTCATTAGGAGTTCCAAAGTGATGATATAGTTCTATCATTCCTTCTCCACTAGCTGAACTACTTCTATAAAGGGAACATCCCCCATCTTGTATTTTGTTACCTTAAAGCACAGTTTACCTAGCAAAGGCCGGACAGATGCTTGAGTCTTCCCTTCTATTTACTAAGTGTCAAAAGACTGAACCAGCTTCTCCAGAGTCTTCCAATTAGGCTCACCCCTCCCCCAAGTATCGTTTTCATTAACTCATGGACTTTAAACACTTCCTGTGCCCTAACTCATTTTCATGATATTTCTTATGGGAGCTCAGATTGCCCATACTGTTCAAGGAGATCTTCTCCAAGTCCTTTGGACCTGAAGCCTTTGTTAGCTTCCTCGCTTCTAAGATGTCCCTGGTTTGCCCAGCCGGCGTGGCTCAGCGGTTGAGCATTGCCCTAGGACCCAGGAGATCGCAGTTTGATCCTGGGTCAGGGCACATGCCGGGGTTGCGGGCTCGAGCCCCAGCAGGGGGTGTGCAGGAGGTGGCTGATCGATGACTCTCATCACTGATGGTTCTCTCTCTCTCTCCCTCTCCCTTCCTCTCTCTGAAATCAATAAAGATATATTAAAAAAAAAAAAAGATGTCCCAGGTTCATCTGGTACTGCCCCTGCCCAAGACCAGACATCAGTGTCTAGGTAATCCTGAGCTTCAGAGGTTCCCAAGGAAGCAACATTTACTGGGGACAAGCGGTGTTCACAGGTCCCTGTTTTGATGACACAGGCGCAGCAGGGGCTCTCCCTTCCAGCTTAGCTCAGGGAGGCATCCACCAGCCGCGGGCCAGGCCTGACTCCTTCCACCTGTGGCTTATCCTGCTTTCTTTCATCCAGCATATCAATAAAAACAACAGCATGGTTTCGGAACAGCGAAATCCACAACGACAATGGTCCTTGTTTGCAGAGACACGAGGCCCAGGGGCAGTTTGGGTCTGGAGGAAAGAACACCCCACATGGAGTCAAAGGAAACTGAATGACAACCTGGCTCCTCTTCATTTATGGGAATAAAAATAAACTTCATTGGTGGGATTAAAATTAAACTGCCTGAGAGTTGCTACAAGGATTAAATGAAATTATGACCATGGATGTACAGGGTGTACATTACGTATTAATATATACTACATGATATATATACTGATAGGAACCCTATGTACCACATGCCCTGGTGATTTTATTTCATTGATCTCATAACGATAGTGTAGGGTATTTGATGGGTGGCAGAATATACCATCCCAAAATATGCCACTTTGGCATAAGGATTCTTTTGAGCTAAGGGCACTTGAAAACAGCAGATGCAAAAGGGCTCTCCAATCTCTTTCAGAAAACAGGAGATAAAGCTCCCACGTGAAAAGATGGGCTCCCTGGCCCAGGAGAAAAGAAACATTCTTCGATCAAAGGGGAGTCAAGACCAAGAGAATTCTGAATAGAGCTTGTTAGAATAATCCTTTCTTTAGCCTCCCCATATATTTTAGTGACTTTTACACAATTGCCTCTCTTTGTTCAACCTAGTATAATAACATTTAGGCTTCGCCACTTGTTTGGGTCTTCATTTCCTTATAAGGCAGGGGTGGGGACCGTCCGGCCCATGTGGCCTGGCCCTGCCAAGACCTCACCAAAGAGAAGCAGTTCCAGCCATCACATTAGGGGTGAGTTAATTTAATGTTTGACCAAACATAGCAGGCTAATTTTCAAGTTGATAATTTTGTATGGCCCACAAATATCCAAATGGTCCTTGGCAGAAAAAAGGTTCCCCACCCCTGTTTATAAGGTCCCTCATGTCATGTAAAACTTATACTGAATAGATTTGTATGCTTTTCTCCTGTTAGTCTGTTTTCTGTTAATTAAATTCTCAGGCCCAGCCAAAGACCCCAAGAGAATAAAGGTAGTTTTGCCTTCTGCACGTATACCAGTGGTGTGCCTAAACCAGCGGAAGGTGGGGGTGGGGAAGCCTAGATTTGTAGGACTTGCTGGCTAGCACAGTGTAAACACTTCCACCAAGGCTGATGGTTTTAGCGACTGGCTTGCAAAATTCCCAAATATTTAACAATAGGCTCTTCCAAACTAGCAGGAGCCAGCTTCAGCACACCACAGAATCAAGCCCATTCTGAAATGAGGAAACAGGCTTAGAGAAGTTGAGCAACTCGGATTCACTGCAGGGGCTGCGGGGCTGCTGGGCTGGGCTGGGCTGGGCTGGGCTGGGCTGACCACCAGATCTGTGCCCACAAACGTGCATTCTCTACCACACACCTGCCCTTTCTCTAAGCAGTTGCTCCACACTCTCTGACCTCGGACTGACTTATTTACTTACCCTTTGCCATAACAATATGAACAAAAATATTGACCTTGACTGGCCTAATCTTGGGAGCAAGGACCCCATGTCCCATAATCTTTATACCCTGAGGGCCTTGTTCCAGGCTTGGCTCACAGTGCGCGCTTAGTAAACATTCATGAAATAAGTGGAATGACTTGGGGTGGGGAACACAATACAGTGTGTAGATGACGTGATGTAGAATTGTGCACCTGAAACCTGTATAATTTTGTTAACCAGTGTCACCCCAACAAATTCAATAAAAAGGGGGGATTTAGAAAAATAAATGGAATAAACCAGCCCCAGTTTTAGGGAGAAACCGAGCTAGAATCAACTCTAATATTATTCTTTACTTGTAACAGGCACCCATTTTGAGTCGCAATTTGATTGGAAAAACAGGAAGGCTAATAATTATAAAGCACTTTCTACACCCCGAGCGTCATACATGGCTTATGTCATTAGTCCTTAAAACAAAGTCATGGATTTGTGCATGAGAAAGCCAGGGTAGGGGGCAAAGCAGCCCGTTCCATGTTTTACAACCAGAGGTGACGAATGGGGCTGAGATTTGAACTGGACAGCGAGATCCACACACACCTCCTGAACCACAACTCTGTAGTTCAACCAGACACAGTGGCCTTGAGTCATCGACACTGGTGGTGCTCTGGGGCTGACTGTGCCTTTGTCACCTGGAAAAGGTCTTCCCTGTGCTTAGGTTAGGGTTGGAGGAACCAGAGGGGATGTGGGCTTCCTCCCACCTGCTCCCGCCTCACTTCTCAGCCGGCTCTGCGAGGAAACTCAACTCCTCCACAGAAGACCAGCTTCAAGGCAAGGAGGGGGTTCGGCAGCCACCCCGCTTCACTCTCTCTTCCTCAAGTTCTATTGAGCTGTGTTACTAGAAACTAAAATTAGCTTCTCCGAAATTTTCCACACGGGCCTCCAAGGAGTTGAAAAACAAAAATCATTTTCCAGTTTTTCTGGCTTCAAGCCTGATTCCAGGACGCAATCCAACCCTGCTCACCATCCAAATGCCTGTCAGCCAGCCCGTCGCTGTGGACTCTGGCACACCATACCGAGGCAGTCTTGTGCAATGTTGTTAAAGTGTTATGTTATAATTATACCCCGGCCTTGTTTCCTGCCCATCATGCAGATGCTTATCCACCAGCAGGGTTAGCTGACAATCGCTCTAAACAAGCCTGGACAAAAGGAATAATAGCGGTAACCCTGAGGAACTCCTGAAAGCACATACAGCTAATGTTCCAGAATGTTCTGCCACTTCAGTGTTCTCTTATAGTCCAGTCAAAAATATCAGGTAGCATTTCTACCTCTCCTGGTCTGCCTTTGACCTCTCCTTGTGATCTCTTGCCCAGAACAGTCACTCAACTCCTCTGTATCTTTTTTCATTTTTTATTATTTTTTAAAAATCCTCACCTGAGGATATTTTCTCCATTGCTTTTCAGAGAGTGGAAGGGAGAGAGAGAGGGGGGAGAGAGAAACATCGATGTGAGAGACACATTGACTGGCTGCCTCCTTGTCAACTGGGGCTGGGGATCAGGCCTGCAACTGAGGCACGTGCCCTTGGCTGGAATCAAACCTGGGACCCTGCAGTCCGACGGCCAACGCTCTGTATCTTACAACACGCTGCCTTGCCCCGGCCGGTTTGGCTCAGTGGTTAGAGCATCAGCCCGTGGACTGAAGGGTCCCGGGTTCGGTTCCAGACAAGGGCATGTACCTGGGTTGCAGGCTCGATCCCTGGCCCGGTCAGGGCGTGTGTGGGAGGCAACCAATCGATGTGTCTCTCTCACATCGATGTTTCTCTCTCTCCCTTCCACTGTCTCTGAAAAGCAATGGAAAAGATATCCTCAGGTGAGGATTAAAAAAATGAAAAAACAAAATAAAATAAAATAAAATAAAAAGCACGCAGCCTTAAAACACAAAATTGAAGCATGAAACACTGGGGGAAATTCTTACAATCCCTGAGTCCCGGATCCTAACACCACCCCACCTCCCAGGGGAGCTAAAATGTACGTGGAGTGGTGCGCGCAGGTAGCGTTACACCTGCAGAAGAGGGGCTGCCAACCCACCGTCCTGCTGCTGCTCCCCTTCGAGGGCAGTGGAGGGGAGCAGAGTTTGCAACCCCCAAATATGCCTCTTTGGGATGTTGATTATTTTCAGCTAGTTATTTAAAAAAATTTTTTTTTAAACATATCTTTACTGATTTCAGAGAGAGGAAAGGAGGGGGAGAGAGAGAGAGAGAAACATCAATGATGAGAGTCATGGATCGGCTGCCTCCTGCACGCCCCCTGCTGGGGATCGAGCCCACAACCCGGGCCTGTGCCCTGACCGGGAATCGAACCCTCATCTCCTGGATCCTAGGTCGATGCTCAACCGCTGAACCACGCTGGCTGGGCCAGATGGTTATTTTTAAGAAACCAAGACTGAGGAAGGACCTCTGACTTTCTCCCTTCCCCTCAACTGCCTAAAAGAACTGAGCTAGAGGACCTGCTCCAGGAAAGGAGCTAGCGTTACAGACAAAATTAGTTTAACATGAACTAGCTGTGATAGTCAGGGTGGAACCTAATGGGGCTCATTTGATCGAAGTCCCCTGGTGTCCTGTTGTCAAAGGTGGCCCAGCAAACATTTGTTTACCAAACAATGGCTTTTCTGTCTCCACATGAAGTGCCTTCCTCCCCTTTGAAGTCCCAAGCCACACGCCACCCCCTGCATCTCCTTAGCTCAAGACCTCAGCTGCCTGATTTGTCCTCTGGCCCCAGGTTCCTAAGGACTTAAATTCAGTTGTCTTCTGTTAACCTGTCTCATGTCATCTTAATTATTCGACCAGACGGAAGAACTAAGAAGACAAAGGGGAAATTTTCCCCTCCCTCACAGGAGGAAAGGGCTTGTGCCATGGTCACGGACACCCAAGATCACAGACACTGTGGTCTTGGGCCAGACCAGATGGAACTCGAGAGAAATGTTCCCACCAAAGTCAAGGGAAGTGGTGGGGAGGAAGCTCCTGAGGGTGGTGTGTGCGGTTTTCAGTCCTGCCTGTGATTGAAAAGATTTCTGAGCAGGTTTTAATTAACCTCCAGCTGAAACTTGCTAAGCAAGTTTTGCAACCCAGGTTATTGTGTTAGAATTTTTCCGGGTTGTATTGTCCTAGGTTTGAATTTCATTAAGTTTATTATTCTTTCTTACTACAACTCTGGGAAAAAGCAAAGTGTACATTTTCAAACCTAGGTATTTCCTGGTAATGATTTGTAGGAAAGAGTATCTTCCTGAGATTTGGATCAAGAAAGGAAGTGAAAATTGAAAGTTGACATTTACGAGTGATAAGACAAAACCAGGTTTGTTTGTTTTTTAAAAAGAACATTCTTTTCTTCAGTGAATATACACAGTCTTTCAGTTGAAATGATAATTATTTGAGACTTAGCTTTCAAAACAAACCCTTAGGTATCAAATGCTCCAACCAGTAGGGGACAAATTCAGAAAAGTTTCTGTTTCTGTCTGGTCTGTTTCATCAAGGCCTGCATTTCAGACTAAAGCGCCACATGATCTTTCTGCAGCAATAACCACTGAATAATAATCACTCTGCCCTCAAAGCAGCCACTGAGAAGAATGGGCTTTGAGGAAACTCTAAAAGACGTAGGACGCTGCTGCAGGGGCCTCTACCCCAGTCCTTAGAATAATCTCTTGATATGATCTCTGATAAGTCACTCTCTATGGTCAGTTATATAAGCCTCTGCCCCAAGCATTACAGGAGTCACCTAGTTTAAGGCCTTCAAACTGGGAAACATTTGCCACTTGAGGTATATGAGAATTTTCCAGGGGACTCTGACTTTTAGGAACTCAGTTTCTGAACTTCTCTGTAAATAATCTGCCCGACAATGCCCGAGGTGAAGAGGTCAGGCTCGGTTCTGTTTGCCGACCTCCCCTTTCACAATTACCCTTCTCCCACTTGCCTAAAAAACAAACAAACAAACAAAAAGTGTAAGCCTTATCCACCCTGAATCTTAGCCAAGTGTGCTATCTTAAAGTGTAAAAACCTCTGGGCACCAAACCAAAGAATAATCCGGGAATGTACAGCTCCTGAGGGAACAGTTCCCTGAGAGTTAAGTCAGTGTTGCAGAGGAAAAATAATTTTCCCTCTACCCTTCTAGGTTCTTGGCTGAGACACTCACCTCACACCTGGTAATAAAAGACAGATTAATAGGAGAAAAGCAAACAGAAGTTTAATAACATGGGTACCTTCTGTGTACATGGGAGATACCCGGGAAAACTGAGCAACTCCCTAAATGGCCCCAGCCTCCACCTTAAATACTATCCCCAGCTAAAGACAAAAGATGTTGGGGCGGGGAACCAGTTATAGGAGCTTACCAGGAAAAGCACAGTAAACAAGGGTAAGGTTGTTATGTAGATTTAAATCTTTGCCTTCTCCAGTGATAAGATCTTGTTTCTAGAGATTTAGAGTCACCTCCTCTTCCTGGCACAGATGGGGAGACACCCTGACAAATGGAGATTCCCTTATAAATGTCCATGTCTCTTACAAAGGGTAACTTCTACTCAAGTTTTCAGAGATTCTCCCATGTCTGCTGGTTCTTAAAAACAACCAGCTCAAGATAATCCTTATGCCAAAGAGCCTATTTTGGGGTTGCAAATTCTGATCCCCTTCACCAGCTTCTCAGATTGCTTAGGAGCACAAACTAAGGTTTTATTTTAAACTCCACAAAAAAAGAGGCTCCTGAGCAAGCCAATTCAAAGGTCCTCTTTTAGTAGAGATATAAGTGGTACAATAAAGGAACTACTGGTTAAAGAGTGTCAGCAGTCAGCTTGGGGGGCGGGGAACCAGAACTTTCCACAGAGAGATTGCTCAAGCACTTTATCAGGATGGTTGATTATCTCCCAGAAGAGGACCACAAATTACATTAGATAAAAAAGTTCTATCCCAGACAAGATTTGGGACAATTTTCTCTCTCAAGACCTGAAAAAGTATAGTGATAGAAATGGCAACTTACTTAATCCAGTGACAAACTGCTTTATCTGGGCATTACAAGTAGACGTGAAATAACATTTCACATTTATTTAAATTGAAAAATGAAGTTGGATTTTCATTAAGGAATTCCATTTCCCTTCTTTCAGCTTTTGGCTTAAATGTCACTTCCTCCAGGAAGCCCTCCCAGACCACCCTTCACGGCATTGTTTCCAGTTGTGATTTACTGTTTATTTATAAAATACTTTGCTTAAGATCTGCCTCTCCTATTAGAGCACAAGCTCCATGAGGGCAAGAATCATGTCAGCTTTAGGTCCACCATTGTATGGTGAGCAGGGAGAGGGCTAACATTTTGCACAATTCTTTAAAAGTTGGTTTGATTGGGCTGATTGGTTTGACAGTGGGGACTGGCTTTGCCATTAGGTTATAAAGCAGGCATTTTCCATTAGTTGAGTGAGCTAAAAGAGCTGTGCCAAGAATCTGAAGCAATAAGAACAGATTTAAAGTATGTGCATAATCACATTCTTTGCTATTCACCTATGATTTTACAAACATGTCAGTTTGAAATTGAGGGAACATTTAAAAATTTAAAAGACAAAATATAATGTGTGAGGGGCTACACAAGTGTTCAAAATTCTTTTAGGGCATATTCAAGCCAAAATGTTTGAATGAAACTGAAATGGTATAATCCTTACATGAATGCAGGACTCAGGCACTTCCACTGTTCCTGGGTGGTCATCAGTCAGCATCTGCTGAACACACTTGGTGATGGGGAAATTCCTACCAACACGGTTGCTCAAATCATTGCTGGGAAGCTCCACTTACGGAAAAGTTCAGCTGGCTTCCAATCGGAAGCAGTCTCTTTGTTGTTCCCATTCACCCAACTATTTCCTTAACTCTGCCACTGGGGCTGGAATAGCCCCTCGCCCACTGAGTGGGCTTTTGATGATTCCAAGATAGACATGTTAGATATGCAGTCCTTCAATCATTCTTTATTTAACATAATTTCTTGAAGATCCCTGTTCCCCTTCACCTAATTAACTCCTCCTCTTCCTCAGCAATCAGCTTAAACGTCACTCCCAGCACCTCTAAGCAATATGCCCATTTTTTGCACAGGGAAAGGGGGAAGGCAGAGGGTAAAATACACAGCCTGTCCTCATATAGCCTGGCCTTTTTAATTTGTTTTTGTTTGTGTGGGTTTTTTTTGTAATCTTCACCCAAGGATATTTTTTTCCATTGATTTTTTAGAGAGAGTGGAAGGGAGGGGGAGAGCGAGAAACATCGATGTGATCGAGCCTGCAACCGAGGTACGTGCCCTTGGCTGGAATCGAACACGCGACCCTTCAGTCCAGGGACTGACGCTCTAACCACTGAGCCAAACCAGCCAGGGCAAGGGTGGCCTTTTTTTAAATTCTGAAGAAAGCCATCTTCCAGCACTTCCACCTACACCTCACTGGCCGGGATGTGCCACATGGCAACCCTAAGCAGTAAGGGAGGCTGGGAATTCTAGTATTCTGCTTTCCAGTTACTCAAGTCATGGGTATAAGGCGGGCAAAGTGATGAAGCATATATTGCAAGAATTACAAGCTATAATTTTAAAAGTAATTAGGGAGACTGCGAAGTAAACTAACCTATCAGCCAACAAAGTAGTTATTTAAACAAAACAAACCTTTGATGCTGCGCAAAACTGTGCAACTTTCTCATTGAGTTAAAGCAAAAATATAAACAGTTCACCACAAAATGCAGCCTCTCCAAAAAATAAAAAGTAGTATATATGCCTGGGCATTGCTTTGTTCTTAAAATTTTACAATGACTCCTCTTTCCACTTCCACCTCCAACTGCCCTACCCCTAAAAGTTAAATGGTCGTGACTTGTGTGTTTTCTAATCAGTACATAAGTCAGAAATTCCTAAAATACATTTTAAATTGTGGATCATGCCATTACATGACTTTTGCTATAAAGTAATTTTATTTTCTTAAGGGAAATGAATTTTAAAAACACTCACACACAAATGGTCACTAGATTTTGCTTCAGACCATTTCTTTTGGTGAATCAGCGAGATTTCTTCATCAAATTAGGTACTTGTCTGCTCTCTGGGACACTGGCAGTTTCATTTCCTGTTAAGGGAACAGTATCTTCAGAACTTAAACCTTTGCCTTTACTATTTGACAAACACAGAAAAATATAAAACACATGCATGCGTATTTGGGCAATAGCAAATATATTTTCAGGATTATTTTAAAGGTTTAGAAGGGGATTATTTGTCCTGACTGGGAAAAAAAAAAAAAGACCTTTTAATGAGTATTTATATGGAAGATCTATTTTTGAAACCGTTCCAGCTGATGCTGTGAGATTCGAGCCCAACTTCTTTCTTTTTGAAAAACAGAATCACAGTATCATCACAATCTCCACACTGCCGCCTGGGCTCTTAGGGTGAAGTCTGGGGGGGGGCCAGGAGTCGGGGTCCCAATTCTCCCAGGATACGCTGCACCCAACATCCTAACAACTTTCAGGGAAGTTTTTCGTCCTTAGTGTTGTGTTTTAGAAAAAGTCCAAAAGAGGATATGGTGAGGAAGATGAGGAGAAAGAAAAAGCATTTAAAAATAGATTCACAGGACTTGCAGGCAGGGAAGGGGGAGGGCAAGGGGGGAGGGGCTGTGAGAAATCCCAGGCCCCACGCCGGCCGCAGGGCGGGCAGGTGAGCAACATGCCCAACGTTGTGGGAAGTGTCTGTATTGCACAGGGGTCGGTGTGACAGTGACATTAACCTCACATCATGTAGAGAGTGCAGGGGACTACATGGAGAGTTATTTGGTTTCTTTCTTTTTTGTGTGTGTTTTTTTTTTAATGGAAGTCTGGATTTTGAGTTTTCTGCCTGGAAAGCAAAAAATCAGAATTCCAAATACCGTGGCTTGTAGTAGCTACAATTTTGGCCCAGCCCACTCCCCATTTCTCTTTTTTGTTCGTTTGTAGAACTTCCCTTCCACCTAAATGGTCCTGGTGTCCTGGTAAGATTAGGAGTCCTTTTTAAAAATATATGTTTTTATTGATTTTTAGAAAGAGAGGACAGGAGAGGGAGAGAGAGAGAAACATCAATGATGAGAGAATCATTGATCAGCTGCCCCCTGCACGCCCCCTGCTGGGGATTGAGCACGCAGCCCGGGCATGTGCCCTGGCCGGGAATCGAACCGGTGACCTCTTGGTTCCTGGGTTGATGCTCAATCACTGAGCCACACTAGCTGGGCAAGATTATTAGTCTTGATGCCCTGCCCCTCTCCAAACTCCCCCAACCGGAGAGTTGGCTGAGGGCTGGGTACACCCATGTTCCACAGCTCCCACTGTTTCCAGATAGTCCACAGGCTGGAGGCGGAGACCTGGGGCTGTTGGCTGCAGTCTTCAGTGCCTCGAGGAGCACCTGCTGCAAAGTGCAGCTGAGGCCTGTGGGCTTCAGAGCCAAGCACTGAAGGAACGGCACAGTGATTTGAGACGCTTCCCCTTCCCGGCCTTCCTACTCAGTCTCCATCCTTGAACTCCCAGCTGAAGTTCCACCCCAGCCCGTAGGGGTCAGCCCCACTCAAACTCACACCACAGCCCCTGCTTATAGACGGCCTCATATTACTAAATCCATCCCACACCTACGTCCTAAATGGCCTTTTCTCCTGCCTGCCATCGAGGACAGCACGACCCTGGCCTGTAGTAGGGTCATAGGTAAGACTTGATCAATTCAATTATTTTCCAGTGATAGAAAGTAAACTAAAACCAGAATGTTTTTGTACGACGTGATCACACTACGTGGTTGCTTAAGAAACAACATTTAGCCGGGCCAGCGTGGCTCAGCGGTTGAGCATCGACCTAGGATCCAGGAGATGGAGGTTCGATTCCCGGTCAGGGCACAGGCCCGGGTTGCGGGCTCCATCCCCAGTGGGGGGCGTGCAGGAGGCAGCCGATCAATGACTCTCTCATCATTGATGCTTCCATCTCTCTCTCTCCCTCTCCCTCGCCCTTCCTCTCTCTGAAATCAATAAAAATATATTTACAAAATAAGAATAAAATAAAGACATTTAAAAAAAAAAGAAACATTTACTGGGCATAACTTACGTTATCTCCTTTACTCTACACAACCAACTTGTGAGGTGGGTGTTGAAGTTTATGACCTTGGAATTCTGAACTGAGTTATAAATTGCAACAAACGCAAGCACCTCTGACTCTAAATTCTGCATAAGAGAACAAACTGCCTATAACACCTCCTCTTCACACACACACACACACACACACACACACACACACACACTCGCCTGTCAACGAGCACATGTAGCAAATTTGCACCATATTATTATTCCTGTTATCTGAGGGATAAAGGATGCTCAAGGACAAGGCCTTACATGCTAAATAAACTGGAACAAATCATCTGCTTGACTTTCATCAAATAAATTTCCCCAGCAACAAAATGTGTGATGCAGAGTAGAGAAACTAACCACTCACGCAAATCACACGGTTTCTGAGAGACTTTGGCCAGCCTTGGTAACTGCCTCCACAGGAGAGGCCTCCGTTCACGGAATGGAGGGAGGACAAGCCAGTTGTTTCACTGGAACCTTCCAGAACTGCAGCTGTGACCTGTAACAAAATAGCTGACCTGACTATCTTTTCAATTGTTTTGACTTCATTTATGTGTTTAAATCCAAAGTTGCAAATAACAGGAAATGAAGCACAAGGTTAGCCAGTTAACATCAAAGGTGGAAGGAGACCAGGAGGCTGGCTGTGAAAAAGAATTATAAGGGGCAACATTCCAGTGACAGTGAGTCACAAGCATTCAATACTCACTAGAACCACAAACAGCAAATTGTGTGGGAACCCTCAGTGGACACCCACAGTAGGAGAGGCCTAGAGCTCTTTGAAAAGTGTTAAGTGCCATACAAATGTGAGAAATAAACACATAAGCCATAATTAGGGCAAATATTCCTAAGATGGAAAAATGATTTTTTTTAAAGACAATGTTTTATATATATATATTGATTTCAGAGAGAGGAAAGGAGAGGGAGAGATAGAGAGAGAAACATCAGTGATGAGAGTCATCGATCGGCTGCCTCCTGGGGATCGAGCCCGCAACCTGGGCATGTGCCCTGACCGGGAATCGAACCCCAATCTCCTGGATCCTGGGTGCTCAACTGCTGAGCCACGCCTGGCTGGGCCATTTGTTCTTTCTTGCAGAGAGAAAAATCCTTGAGGGATCCTTGCTCTTATATTTATCAGACCATAAACGTCACAGATCATACAGATTATGTGGCACTTTAACTTTGAAATGAAAGTTTGTCATTTTTTATTTAAAATGCTAAGCTAAATAAGTCAGAAGGCAAAGGACAAGAACCATATGATTTCTCTCATATGGGGGATATAAAACAGAAAGCCACAAATGGACAAACAAACCAAACAAACTTATAGACACAGACCACAGAATGGTGGTTACCTGAAGCGCAAGGGGGTGGAGGGAGGGTGAAGACGGTAAAAGGGGTCGGACATATGGCGACGGAGGAAGGCTAGACTTTGGGTGGTGGGCACACAATGGAATATACAGATGATAGATACAGAAGTGAACAGCTGAAACTTATATAATGTTATTAACCAATGTCACCCCAGTCAATTTAACTGAAAAATGGTAAATTTAGAGATCATGCTGCTGGGGGGAAAGCAGCAGCAATATGCTCTTTGTCTTCAGCACAGTGGTTGCCAGCTTTGAGGAGTTTTACAAAAATGCTGATGCCTGGGTCCCCCAGGACAAAATAAATGTTTAAAATTAGACTGCTTAGGAGACAGGATGCTGTATGTGTGCAGTGGTCTGGTGTAAGGGTGTCGCACAGCAATGCCTGCCATCAAACTCACTGCTAGCACTGTCTGACCCAACACACATGCAGAGGCTTCGACTTCCGTCTAGTTTTATTTCACCTGCCTAACAATTCAAGAGAGCTAGGAAAGAAAAAAGTGATCTCTATCTTTAAAAAGTGATCTTTACCTGAGAACTCTTTCTAGGAAAGGAAAGTGAGCTTTAATGAGAAAAGGCCAACATTAGTAAAAAGAAGTGAAAATCAGATTGACAATTTTCAAGAGTCCGATCTCAAAATGAAAGGCTCACTGCTGTGACTTGGCTATAACTTCGTTTTGATAGGAATTCTGCCCCACCTTTTTCTTCTGCATCTTCCAGAAACATTGGTGTTTCCTTGATGCACATACACATCAGAACCTGCGGAGATTAAGACTCACATATCTCTGCATTAAGGCTGAAAGAGGAAAAGAATGCAGTTTCCTCGAAAAGTTAAAAATAGAACCGCCACATGATCCAGCCATCCCACTTCTGGGTGTTTAGCAAAAAGAACTGAGAGCAGGGTCTCAGGTTGGTATCTGCCCTGCCATGCTCACAGCAGCGCTATTCACAATGGCCAAGAGTAACAGCAACTCGAGTGTCCATCACGGATGAATGGACAAACAAAGGTTGTAAAAGGAAGAAAATCCTGCCACAGGCTACAACTGGGTGGACCTCAGGGGCATTACGCTAAGTGAAATAAGCCAGTCTCGAAAGACAAATACTATATGGTTTCATTTATATGAAGCGTCTAAAGTAGTCAATTCATAGAAACAGAAAGTAGAAAGCGGTTACCAAGAGCTGGCAGAAGGAGTAAACAGGGAGTTGTCATGCAATGGGTATAGAGTTTTGGTTTTTCAAGATACAAAAAATTCTGAGGAGCTTTTCTACATCAGTGCGAATATATCTAATATTATTGAACTACATGTTTAAAAATGGTGAAGATGGTTTTGTTAGCCACTTTCCCTTGTGTATGTGTGTCCCCTGGGAGCATTACCTTCCTGGTTTATTCCTTGCTGTGGTTTCCATCTGTAGGCTAATCACTAGAGACAAAGCTCCTCTTTTCTTGAGTTGAAAACATTCCCCACATACTTTCTTTTGTTGGTTGGTTTGGCCATCTGGTAAACTACTCGCTTCACTATTTTTCCCATCCTGAACTAGATAACGACAAATCATCTGTATAACCTAAGAAATAAAACTTTTATTAAAATATTTCCTGTGTAACCTAATTGAATAATGAAATATAAAAGAGGGATGCCTGGCTGGCGTAGCTCAATGGCTGAGCGTCGACCTAGGATCCAGGAGGTCGCTGTTCGATTCCCAGTCAGGGCACAGGCCCCGGTTGTGGGCTCGACTCCCAGTCAGGGGCGTGCAGGAGGCAGCCGAGCAATGACTCTCTCATCATTGATGTTTTTATCTCTCCCTCTCCCTTCCTCTCTCTGAAATCAATAAAAACATATTTAAAAAAAATAAATATAAAAGAGGGAAAAAATAAACACTAAAGAAGAAGAGGGAGAAAATGGTTAAGATGGTAAATTCTATGTTTTTGCCACAATTTTTAAAAATCTTGGTTTCAATCTGGGTACCTTCAAGGAAGAAAATTTTGGAAAACGATTTGATCGCTCATGGAATCTCTGGGAAGTCTGAAGATCCAAACTTTGGCAGTAAGAACAAATAAGACTGGGAATCAGGAAATTGGGTGTTCCCTTGAAGTGTGAGAGTTTTGTGCGTCCCATTGACTGGGAAGCATCCAGTAATAAATCTTGGGCTTGTAAATTTTACAAAACGGAAAAACAAAAAACTAAGGAAGGCTGAGCTAAAGGAAGTCAAAGGGTTTAGGCAGCAGGTGCACTCCATTCTAAATTAGGACAGGAACAGTCAGTCATGCGATTACAGACTCAGAAACAATGAAAGGCAGAGGGATCAGCAGTACGCCTAAAAGATACTCCATTGTGATAAGTATGTTGATCTAAGTCTGAGTCTGTTTTCATTGTATTAAAAAAAGTCTCCCTTTGGTGAGAACTAAAAACAAAATCTGATTCATATTGAATTTTTTCCCAAAAGTTACAAAGGGAAGTAATAATGCCAACTGTGAGAACTGAAGTGGAAATCAGATCTCAGCCCAACCAGAACCACCAACAGGGACAATAGACAATAACAGTGACTCTAATGAAATTCATTTCTCAGCTGAAGGCCCTGGGCTGATGTTTCTCTTGCTCTATTCTTAGTACTAAATCTAACTTTTTCCTTTTCAGGGAAACAGCTCTCTTCAGTTTGGAACAATAGATATTCACACTGCATTCCATATTTTCTGGGTTCACAGTGTTGCCTAAAATGTCATGACCTCCTCTCTTCCCCCACAACATATGACTGAGAGTTCCCCTTCGGTGCGGGTCACAGCTGTTTGCAGAACGAGAGTGTGTCGAGTTGGGGTAAGCAGCACAAATCTATGTGCAGGAGCAGTGGTGAGGAAGCGAGGGAAGGCTCCACAGCCGTGTCCTACTCAGTCAATGTTCGGGTGTCTTTATACACAACACATCAAAAGGAGCTAAAAGTTTGAAAGTGAAAGTGGTTGTTGCTTTATGACTGCTCAACAAATGCTAAGGGAGTGTGTGGTGGAATGAATTGGATCTCCTAGTAACCTTGCCAGCTATTGTCTTTCAGGCTGTTGTGGTAGCTGCCTACCAAATATCTACTCTCCAATTCTCTCTCAAATGAAAAGAATCCTTTTTTTTCTTTCTTTCTTTCTTTTCAGTTGGGGTACTGCTTCCAGGCTAAAAGACTACGTTTGTAAGACTCCATTGCAGCTAGGCTATGTTATAGTCAACAAGTAAGCTGAAGCAATGGCTGGACGGTCTGGGAAGTCCTGGGAGAGAGGTGGCATGTGCTCCTTCCTCTCTTCTTCCGTTCTGTTGTTTGAGATTATGATGTGATGGCTGGAGCTGCAGCAGCCATATGAGACCATAAGGATAAGGACCATATCCTAGGGATGGCAGAGTGAAAAGCTGGAGGGAGCCTGGGTCCCTTATGAACATGGTGCTATCACATCAGCCCTGGACTGCTTACTTATAAACTTCTTTTATTTGAGAAATAAACTTCTGTCTTTTTAGCTACTAGTTTTGGGGGTCTCTATTACTCACAGCTAACTAATATAGCTGTGACCTCAGAAAATACAGAACTAGGGGAACAGTCTCAACTTACGTCCTCTCTCCCCCTTCTCTACTCAAGACACGAAACTCAGTCTAGGAAGGGTTCCAATCCTCTGCCTCACAAAGGCATCCCAGCTTAGATTGTTTTCATAATATATTCCTGTATAACAGCAAAGGTAATTTAACTTGACTGGTAGTCTCCTAGCTCCTGACTCCTCTCCCCTGCTTCTAGAAGCCATGCTGCTTACCAAAGACTCCCCTTGGCCTATCTGCCTCCCTCACTCCTAACCTCTTCCAGGCCTGCCTTCTCCATTTGGCAAAATTGTCCAACACCCCCTTGCAATCTGATTAAACTGATTTCCAATAAGAGAGTGAATGACTGATACAGTAGCCCCACCTTATCTGAGGGGGACATGTTCCAAGACCCCTAGTGGAGGCCTGAAACCATGGATAGTACTGAATCCCATTAATACTATGTTTTTTTCTATGCATGCTTACCTATGATAGTTTAATTTATAAATTAGGTACAGTAAGAGCTTAACAATAACTAATAATAAAATAAAACAATTTTAAGAATATACTGTAATAAAAGTTACGTGAATGTGGTCTCTCTCAAAATACCTTATTGCACTGTGCTTACCCTTCTTGTGATGTGAGATGATATAGTGCCTGTGATGAGATGAAATGAGGTGGATGACGTGGGCACTGTAGTAGCATTAGTCTCCTAATGACTTTTTGATGATACATCAGAAAGAGAATCACCTGCTTCAGGTAACTCTGGCTCACTGAGCCACGACAATGTTGATAGCTGGATGCCAGGAACAGATGATGTTGCTGGGTGGGGATTCTCGAAAATTGGAGATTTTTTTGCCAAAACCTTTTGGAAGAACATTATAATCAGAAGTTGTTCTCTTTCTTTTTAACTCACTGAAGTGCTGCTGCAGAGGTTGTAATCCTGTGGTGATCATACGGGTGACCTTAATGCTGTGTTCCATCTGAGGACCTTATTCCATAATTTTTGTAAAATACGGGAGACTTGAACACAAGGACTGCGACACCACAAATCAATCTGATAACTGAGATGGTTACTAAGTGACTAATGGGTGGGGGTGTACACAGCATGGAAATGCTGGACAAAGGAATGATTCACATCCCGGGTGGGACAGAACAGATGGTGTGAGATCCAACATGTTATTCAGAACAGTGCGCAATTTAAAACTTAGGGGTTGTTTATTTCTGAAACTTTTTATTTAATATTTTTGGACCATGGTTGACTGTGTAACTGAAACCACAGTAAGAGAAACCACAGATAAGGGGGGACTGCTGTAGTCTTAATCTGGGGAGAAGGGTAGGAAGGCACGCATTATATAAATATGTAATTCAGAATGCATTTGTAATAGGTGGGGGAGAGTGAGGGTGGAACGTGGTTGTGAAACAACGTGTCCAGGTCACACAAACAGTGAGGCACATACCTGGGACATGAATCCAGGCCTTCTAGCTCCTGGTTCAGCATTCTCCCCTTCAAGCTAGGGGGTCAGGCACCTTGAGCACTCCACTTCAGAATCAGTATTACCAAGTCCAAGGTCACCACAAAGAGCACGTTGGAAGCCACAGGAAGCCACAGGAGCGGGAAGCATGTGGAGAGGATCACAGGCTGAACTTTCAACCCAAAGGCGCTGAGTGGCACATGATGAGAAAGTGAAGCAGCTCACATTGTGTGCACATGACTTCTCTCATGTGGCTCTTTCAGGAAGGCTCCCTAGGCAGAGGTGAAACTGTCCAGAAGGTATTTCTATTGTTTCTTCTAGGGCTGAGTTTCTGTATGAGTCCTGTATCTTCTTAGGTGATATTGAGAAATAACAGTTTATACAGAAGTCTATTTTTTGATGTGGTAAAATTTATGTAACACAAAATTTATCATTTTAACAATTTTTAAGCATGCAACTCAGTGTCATAAATACATTCACACTGTTCTGCAACCATCACCATCATCCAGCCACAGAATTCTTCATCTTCTCAAACGGAAAGCCTCACCTTATTAAACACTAACTCCTCACTCCCCTCCTTACAGCCCTGCAACCACCTGCCTACTTTCTGTCTCCATGAATCTGACTACTCTAGGTGCCTCATACAAGTGGAATCATACATTATTTATCCTTTTGTGTCTGGCTTCTTTCAATTAGCGTAATGTCTTCAAGGCTTATCTACATGGTAGCCTGTCAGAACTTCATTCATTTTTAAGGCTGAATACTGTCCCATTGTATAGATGGATATAGGAATTGTTTTTAAAGAAGAAATACATACATACACCCCCATGTACATATATACATAAACAAAGCTACTGAAGCTATCTGATACTGTAAGGGGTTCGAGTGTTGAGTGTATGGTTCATGGAATGAGTATACAAGGACCTGTTAGCCTTGCCATATATCAGGTGCCAGCGAAGAGAAAGGATACAATGTGGGCCCGTCCTCTAAGACAGCTCACAGTTGACCTGGGAAGCAGACACAGTAGCTTTAATACAGTATGATGAACATTATGGCAAAACAGAGGCAAAACGGATGACTTCCCCCTAGGAGGCAACAGAATGATTACACAAAGGTTGACCTTTAACTAAGCCTTTAAAAACAATGAAGACGGGGTATCTGGACTGGTGACCTCAATGGCAGGGCTGCAACTCTCCCAGGTGGGGGTGGGGTTCCAGTTACAATGGCTGCAAAACAAATTCTTCCCAGACTTGGAGGCATAAAAGCAACCATTATGTTTGTGGATTCTGTGAGTCGTCAGTTTTGTCATGGCACAGCAGGGACAGGTTGTCACTGCTCCTCTTGTCTCAGCTGGAAGACTTGAAGGCTAGCTCAGTCCCATGTTCACTAGTTGGTGCTGGCTGTTCTGCCCAGATCGTAGCTGGAATTGTCAATGGAACACCTGTATACGGCCTCTCCATGTGATCTGGGCTTCCTCACTGCATGGTGACTGGGCTCTGAGGGTGAGGCAACCAGGTGGAAGCCACATCGCCTTTTATGACCCAACCTCAGAAGTCATGCAGCATCACTTCTGCTGCATCTATTTCGATAAGCGTTAGTCACTAAGGTCAGCCCATATTCAAAGGGAGGAGAATTAGTCTCCACGTTTTGGTGGGAGGGATAACCAGGTTCTACAAGAACATGTAGAACCAGAAATATAGCTGTGGCCATATAGGATCATAACAGGTTTGGCGGTACATGCCCGAGGCTGAAACCACCTTGGGATAATAGCTAAAACCACCCTTTGGGACAACACCTGGGCCCATGAGTATAAATCAGCTATATGAGTATGAAGAGTGGTAATAACCTTGGGCCACCACTCCAGACCTTACAATGATAATTTCAGTAGTGACCAGGTGGTAATGACCACATGTGTGTCTTTCATTTAGGACTGACCAATTCAGACCTTGTAAACCCCTCGAGTTCTTGAATACAATTTGGGGGGTGGCTGTGTGTGTGTACGAGAGAGAGAGAGAGAGAGAGAGAGAGAGAAATACTGGACTGCCTACTAATTTGCATATGTAGGTGTTCAAGCAATTAATTTGATTACAAGGAAGTGACAAGTGTACTTCCAAGCTGGTGAAGAGGTCATACCTGTTACAACTTTCATATACTAATTTGTGGGCTTGCCCGACCTCCCCCCCAATTAGAAGCTCTTCTGAGGACATAACTCGTCTTATCTGGTCTCCCCAAATGACTTACAAGCTTGGCCTTTGGAATCACACAACCCTTGATTTAAATCTCAACTCTTCCTAGTTGTGTGGCTTTACATATATATTATTTGATTGTGCCAGACTTGAGTGTCTTCATCTCAGAATTATTAAAAGAATTAAATGTGATTATTTTGCCTTGTACCTAAAAGGCACTCAACTAAATCTTAAGTTCCTTTCTTTCCCACTCAAAAATGTTGCATGGCCAGGCACTCTCGGACTCCCCACCCCACCCTTTTCCATTTAGCTTTTTAAATTTCCCTTGAGTCCTTTCTCTCACACACTCCTCTGATGGTGAATGCTCCAGAGACTTCCCCTGAGCCCTGCAGGTCTGCTTTCCCCAGGGGCACCTGGGAGTTTCACTCTTGCCCTGTTCCCACCATGGGAGAAGGGTTGGGGAGGTAAGAAGGGGCCCGGGGCTCCAGGACTAAGAGAGAAAGAGGAGCTGGCATGCCCCGGGGGTATCTGGACTGGCGACCTCAGTGGCAGGGCTGAAACTCTCACAGGTGCGGGCTGGAGGCCGACTTACTAGAGCAAGTTAAATTCTTTTCATTTATGAATGAAACAAATATTGATTATATCTCACTAGGTCCCAAACACTATGCAAGAAGTTAAGGATACAGCAGTGAGGAGGAACAAAGTCTCTTAATTTTTGCAGATTTTGTAATTTATATTAATCATTATTATATTGTACGTGAGGGTAAGTTGGGGGCAAGGTGATATAGATAAAAGATAGAAAATATATAATATAGTGATAGTGCAACAAGGAAAATAAAACTACATTTATGCTGCCTGATCAGAGCCCACCCACCCAAAGATCAATTTAGGTCAAGACCTGGATGACAAGGGGCTAGCCTTGCCAAGGTCCAGAGCAGGGTTGCTCACCCCAGCACTATTGACTTTCGGGGCCAGGTCATTCTTTGTTGTGAGGCTGTCCCATGTGTTGGAGGAAGTTTAGCAGCATCAATGGAACTTGGCCCACAAGATGCCAGTAGCATCCACCCTCCCAAGCTGAGGCAGCCAAAAATGTCTCCAGATATTGTCAAGTGTGCCTGGAGGGTAGAATCACGTGATTGAGAACCACTGGGCTCAGGCAAAAGCACTCCTGGCAGAAGGAACAAGGCCTCCAGACTGCCCGGCCTCACCAGTTCTAGTTGTCCCTCCTTCTGCTGTATTTTGCCAACTGTGACAAGTGAAAATAGATCTTAGAGAAAAAAGGGTAAACCAGGAAGTGGGAGTACTTCCTATTTCAGCGCTTCGGTCACCGGCCGCTCCTCCCCCTCACCTCCTGAAACAGGGCCAGACGGGCTGAGAGTAGAGCAGGGCAGTGAGGCGGGCGCCGCAGGGCTGGGCCTGTGAAGGGGACGTCCCTGGAGGGCTCCCCTGCTGTCCACCACCTTTCTATCATTGAGGACCAGATTTTTAGTTGCTTTCAGCAGTTGTCTTAATCAGCAAGAAATAAATGTTAACAACTCTACCTCAGCTTTTTATCCTGTGGACTCATCATCTCGAAATATCATCAGCTTCCAAGAAATAGGTTAATGAAATTAAATAAGGTACAAAGAGAAACAACTGAGCCAATATCACTTGAACTCCCTAAGTGTGTGTGTGTGTGTGTGTGTGTGTGTATTTTAAATATATCTTTATTGATTTCAGAGGGAGGAAAGGAGGAGACAGGTGAAACATCAATGATGAGAGTCATTGATCGGCTGCCTCCTGCACGCCCCCTGCTGGGGATGGAGCCCGCAACCCGGGCCTGTGCCCTGACCGGGAATCGAACCCCGATCTCCTGGATCCTAGGTCGATGCTCAACCGCTGAGCCACGCCCGACCAGGCTCTCTAAGTATATTTTGATTACATTTTTAAGAAATCCCACCATTCTCATTTCAGAGTATGTACAACACTGTATGAGACAGAACAGGGTGTCAGGAAAGAGTTCAGATCACAGGGTGCTGCTTGGGCAATGCAGGACAGTTTTTTTTTTTCTTCTCATCTTTTAAATTGTGATAAAAAATATCTAACATAAAATTTACCATCTTAACCATTTCCGAGTGTACAGCTCAATAGCGTTAAGTACAGGGTGGGGCAAAAGTATGTTTACAGTTGTGAGTATGTGAAAGTTTTATTTTGTATTATTATTTAATTATTGTGTTATTTTCTATAAGAATAACTGTAAACCTATTTTTTCCCACCCTATGCATTTACATTGTTATGCAACAAATCTCCAGAACTTTCTCATTTTGCAAATTTGAAACTGTACCCATTAAATAAGAACTCCCTGTCTCCACCTCCCCCCAGATCCTGGCAACCACCATTCTTTCTGTTTCTATGAATTTGACTATTTTAGATACCTCGCACCTGTGGAATCACACCTTTTGTGACTGGCTTATTTAACTTAGCATAATGCCCTCATTGTTCATCCACATTGTAGTATGTGACAGGATTTTTTAAATTTTTGTTTTGGATTTCCTGCCTTTTTAAAGGCTAATACTCCATTGTACAGATATATATCACGTTTTGTTTATCCATTCATCTCTCAATGGGAAATTGGGTTGCTTCTACCTTCTGGTTATTGTGAACAGTGCTGCTATGGACATGGGCTTGCAAATACACAGGCTTTTGAAAAACATCTTTATTAAGATATAATTCACAAACCTTGTTATTCACCCATTTAAAGAGTACAATTCAGTAGTTTTCCGTATATTCAGAGCTGTCCATCACAATTTTAGAATATTTTCATCTCCCCCAGAAGAAACCCATTGGCAGTCACTCCCCCTCCATGCCCCAACCCCTTATGGTCAGTTTTATGTGTCAACTTGGCTAGACTACAGTCCTCAAGTGTTCAAACACTAATCCAGGTACTTCTGTGAAGGTTATTTTGAGATGTGATCAAAATCCATAAGCAGTAAGTGGGCCCGACTCAATCAGTCGAAAGGCCTAAGATCAGAATTGAAATTTCCCTGAAGAAAAAATTCCACTTGTGGACGGCCTCAGCTTACGCCCGAGTCCCAGCCTGCTTTTCGTGATGGCCCGCCCTATGGATTTTGGACTTGCCTCGCTAACTCCCACAATCACCTAAGCCGACTCCTGGCAATAAACCTCTCAATATATATCCTACTTGCTGTTTTCTCTAGTTGAACCCCGATTGATACTTTTTACTCCACTCTACTCCCACCCTCCAGAATCCTAAGCAACCACTAATCTACTTTCTGTCTCTATGAATTGCCTATTCCAGACATTTCAAATAAATGGAATTTTACAATATGTGGTCTTACAACACAATATGTGACTGGCTTCTTCCACTTAGCATAATGCTATCAAGTATCAGCGATGTAGCAAGTATCAGTACTTCATTTCTCCTAACGACAGAATAATATTCCATTGCATGAAAATACATTTTGTTTATCCATTCATCTGCTGATGGACGTTTATTTGTTTCTACTATTCAACTGTTTTGAATAATGAAGCAATGGAAATTTGGGTACAAGTTTTTATGCAGATCATGTTTTCATTCCTCTTCGGTATACACCTAGGAGTGGAATTTCTGGGTCATATCATAACTCTATGCTTAACATTTTGAGGAACTGCTGGGCTGTTTTCTCCGTATCCACACCAACACTTGTTATTGTCTGCCTTTTTCATTACAGCCATCCTAGCAGATGTGAAACGGTATCTCACTGTGGTTTTCATTTGCACGGCCCTAATGGCTAATGATGTTGGGCATCTTTTTCATGTGCTTATTGGCCACTTATATATTTTCTTTGGAAAAAGAAAAGGTCTGTTCAAATCTTTGGCCCAGTTTTAATTGACTTCTTTTTATTGTTGAGTTATAAAAATTCTTTATATATATGGATACCGTCTCTTATCAAATATTACTTGTAAATATTTTCCATACTCAGTGAGTTGTTTTTTAATTTTCTTGATAGTATTGTTTATAGCACAAAAGTTTTTGAATTCTGAGGTAGTCCAACATCTCTATTTTGTTGCTTGTGCTTTTGGTGTTGCGACGAAGAAACCACTGCCAAATCCAAGGTCACGATTTACTCTTCACCAAGATTTATTCCTGTGTTGTCTTCTGAGAGTTCTAGCTTTAGCTTGTACATTTGGGTCTATGATCCCACACAGTCTTCTAAAAGTCTTACCTATTTGGTAGTGCTTTCCCAGGGAAATATCTGTGGCACCATCAAAAAAAAAACAACCCCACAAACAATGAGACTATTGTGTTTAAAACAAAATATGTGATGTGTGCTCTTTAGCATTCTGATCTAGGCTGAGAACAATATTTGAAATGAGCCAGTGCTCTCTTTGTAGGACAAATAAATGCTTTCATAAGTACGTCACTTTTGAATGGAGTGAAGTTGATGACCTATTTACTTATGAACCAGCCCAAACAGCTTGCCTCCATAGCATGAGGGAAGGAAGAAAGACTCTATTGTGAGAATCAAAAAAAATCCAATCACTAATTTGGTCTAAACAATGGAGCTTAGAGTTTTCTGTGGCTTTCAAAAACTACTTTCTCTTTGCTCAAGGAAGATGAATAAAAACTGTTTTTTAATGTCTTGTGACTTGGAATTATTTAATGTAAATATAATAGTCTTTGTATTTATGTTTTTCCTCTAAAGCTGAGGGGAAGATGGCATAACATAATAAAACCAAACTCCATTTCAACATGCTGTTTCGGGGGGGTGCCCCTAACATTACTCACACATTCAGCGATTTGCTAAAATGATTCACAGGACTCAACATATAAAGGGTGTCCCCCAAAAAATGTAATCACACACTTTGAATAATTATAAAGGCAGTGTTTATTAAAATACACTTCATTTTCAAAACAGCTATTGGCTGTTAAAGTGTGTATACATTTTTTGGGACACCCTGTAGTTTAGTTGCACTCATGGCTTAGGTTTTTAACAGCAAAGGGTATATGACAAGTCCAGCAAGGATAGAAAACACAGGCACAGTCTGCGCAAATCCATGCACAGGCTTCTGAGGCTCTCTACCTCCCAGCCTAGGAAGAGTATGTTCCTTTCTCAACGGAAAAAAACCGCAGCCACACATGGGCAATGCTCTGCCTAGGGGAGCCCATTAGAGGCTCAGCATCCAGGGCTTTTATTGGGGGCTGGTCACAAAAGCAGACCCTGCCCAGCAACTAGCAAAATTCCTGAATCCCAGGAGGAAATCAGGCGCTTGCCGTAAATCACATCATTGCACAATCTCTATGACCTGCACAGCAGCCACGGCACTCACTCATGCTCTAATTTATTTATTTTTAATATATCTTTATTGATTTCAGAGAGAGGAAGGGAGAAGGAGAAGGAGATGGAGACATCAATGCTGAGTCATTGATCGGCTGCCCCTGCTGAGGATGAGCCCGAAACCGGGGATGAGCCCTGACCCCAAATTGAACTGTGACCTCCTGGTTCATAGGGCAACGCTCAACTGCTGAACCACACTGGCTGGGTTCACGCTCTAATTTAAATACTACTTAAGGAAACATTCAAATTTGTCATTATTTTGGTGGGTTGAAGTTTATCCTATCTATGAATAAATAAGTATACTACAACAGTAATATATTATTATATTATGTTATATTATATATTATATTAGTTATATTATATTATATTAATTATGGCATGTGTAAGCTACTAAAAGATTTTTAAAGGACAGTGGTATACCTTATTATGCAAACAGATATTAATTTTAAATTAAACATATCTTTTCATTAAAGCAGGACCTACAGGATCTCAACCAGTATTACCCTTAGCCAGATGTTTAAATTCCTATGGAAAGAAAAAAAAAAAAATTAAAAAAAATTTCTATGGAAAGTAATAAGACATTAAATCTTGCCTATAGACAATAACATGAAGGAATGAGCTAGAGAAACACATCAAGGCCTCAAAAGCCCAACCCTGGGCTCATTGGACTTGCTGGGGACAGAGGTGTCCCAAAGGGAAAACAGTGATCATGCAAAGAGAGCGTGAGTTGGGGTCTAAGTCAAAGTAAAACCATCCATCCAAAGCCAATGGCTCCTGTTTTATCAGACTTGTTTCCTCTGACTACTCTCTTTCCTTCTCTAAAAAAGTTAGTGTACAAAAAAAATATAAAAACCCACTGCCTAGGTACATTAAATTCATGTTTTAGATAAATATCCTTGGGTGCTTCTTTGCATAAGACCAATATTGGAATTGCTATCAAGTAGTTCATCTGTATGTCATGATGCTGCTGTCCTTTGTCTTCGTATCTGAATTGTAAACATATTTCTGCCCCCTGACCACCATAACAGAATATGCATTTAATCGGTACTTAATAAATCTGGGGGGCAGGGGAGCCACAGAGATTAAAGACCTTTATAGAATACCTAGCTCAACCACCTCTGGTTTTAGATTTGGAAGTCAGAAACACAGGGACACACACTCTCAGGTTGGTGGCAATTAAATAAATGCCTATGGGTACCTGCAAAGGCTCGACTGAAACCAAATCGTAATGAAAATCTGAACTTTAAAGAATTCACTCAGCATACATTTTGCAATGTAGACATTAGTGCATTAGGTCAGCGCTGTGGGTACACTAAGAAGAAAAATAGTTGCCCTGGCCTCAGGCGATTATAGTCTACTAGAGCTCAAGTGTGAACTAACAAGGGTAGAACATGTACAAGGCAATAAGAAGTCTAGAAAGTGATCCAGGAGTTTAGAGAGAAAAGGTTTTCATGTCTGGAAATTCAGTTCTTCACAAATATAAGAGTGATGGTGAATTCAAGATGGGTACAAGCAAGGTGAAAAGG
The DNA here is from genome assembly GCF_054644295.1 of Miniopterus natalensis. Taxonomy (NCBI): domain Eukaryota; kingdom Metazoa; phylum Chordata; class Mammalia; order Chiroptera; family Miniopteridae; genus Miniopterus; species Miniopterus natalensis. The sequence goes on along the minus strand of NC_142103.1, from coordinate 93,714,005 downwards.
TTTTACAAGCGTGCAGGCTTTCCCTAAATCTCACATCTTGATACTTGAAATGAGCAACAAGAGCAGAAGGTGACCCAGGGGAAAACAGCAATCACATAAAGAAATCTATTAGAAATAAGTTAAGCATCTTTAGGTCAATGAGACCACAAAGAGCCAGTAACACCAAGTGAGGAGTGGAAAACAGTGCCAGGTTTGCTTAACAGGAGAGAGGAGAGGTGCAGAAAGGACACTTTTTCCTCTACACCCTCAGCAACACAGGCAAGTGGGGTGCAGTGCAGGACAGGCCCTGGGATGCCGTGGCCAGTTCCAGTTCTGAAAGGCCTCTACAGGGCTAACAATGCACTAAGCAGTCTCTGCTTTTCTTCATGGAAACAACCTGATTTACAACACCAGGGACCATGCCCCCAAACAGATCACAGCCTCCTTCCTGAGCAATGCTGTAACTGAGCGTTGCCTTCCTGAAGAAGGATTCAGAAAATGAATTAGACATACGACCCCCACATGCAACAGAGACAAAGATACACCATAACGTTCTAAAATTTTAAAAAATGGAAAGAAATGTATCATACTACATTCATTACAGGAAGGGGCCCATTTGACATGTGGAACCAAAGTTTACAAACTAAATGAGATTTTTAATACTAATTTCCTTGCTTTCCTTAGAATTTATTTTTAAATTTTTGGTCATTTTTATTAGTGTCAATGTTATACAGGCACAGGGTTTCAAGAGTCAAATAGAGCCCAGCCGGGCGTGGCTCAGCGGTTGAGCATCCACCTAGGATCCAGGCGATTGGGGTTCGATTCCTGGTCAGGGCACATGCCCAGGTTGCGGGCTTGATCAATGACTCATCATTGATGTTTCTATCTCTCTCTCTCCCTCTCCCTTCCTCTCTCTGAAATCAATAAAAAAGATATATGAGAAAAAAGAAAAAAAGTCAAACAGAACAACAAGCAAAGCCCAGGGTACATAGAAGGAAGGAAATGATAAAAATCAGAGTGGAAATAAATAACATAGAGACTGAAAAAACAATATAAAAGATCAATGAAACCAAAAGCTGGTTCTTTGAAAAGACAAACAAGATTGATAAACTTTTAAACAGACTCATCAAGAAAAAAAAGAGAGAGGACCCAAATAATAAAATCAGAAATGAAAGAGGAGAAATAACAACTGATACCACAGAAATACAAAGGACTGTAAGCCAATACTATGAACAACTACAGTGGTGCCTCGGTTTTCAAACATCTCGGTTGACAAACATTTCAAGTTACGAACGCTGCAAACCCGGAAGGCAATGCTTCAGTTTTCAAACCCGCCTCGGAAGTCAAATATACTCCGCGGCTCCCGCTGAGGGCAAGATCCTGAGGCCCAGCTGTCGGCTGTGGATCCCTCAATTTTCGAATGTTTCAGAACCCGAACAGTCTCCCAGGACGGATCACGTTCGAAAACTGAGGTGCCACTGTATATGCCAACAAATTATATATGCCAACAAATTGGACAATCTGGACAAAATGGTCAAATTCCTAGAAACATACAATCTTCCAAAACTAAATCAGGAAAAATCAGAAAATCTGAATAGAAAGATTACAACTAATGAAATTGAAACAGTAATCAAAAAACTCCCAGCAAACAAAAGTACTGGACCAGATGACTTCACAGGCAAATTTTACCAAACATTCAAAGAAGAACTAACACCTGTCCTCCTCAAACTATTCCAAGAAATTCAAAAGAAGGGTAGACTTCCACGCTCATTTTATGAGGTCAGCATTGCCCTAATTTCAAAACCAGATAAAGACACTACAAAGAAAGAATTACAGGCCAATATCCCTGATGAACATAGACGCTAAAATCCTCAACAAAATATTAGCAAGTCGGATCCAGCAATGCATTAAGATCATACACGATGAACAAGTGGGATTTATTCTGGGGATGCAAGGCAGGCACAATATTCACAAACCAATAAATGTGATACATCACATAAATAAAATGAATGATAAAATTCACATGATTATATCAATAGATGCAGAAAAAGCATTTGATAAAATCCAGCACCCATTTATGATAAAAACTCTCAGCAAGGTGGGAATAGAGGGATCATACCTCACATAATAAAGGCCATATATGAAAAACCTACAGCCAACATGATACTCAATGGGCAAAACCTAAAAGCGTTTCCCTTAAAATCAGGAACAAGACAGGGGTGTCCACTTTCACCACTTATTCAACATAGTACTGGAAGCCTAGCCACAGCGATCAGACAAGAAGAAAAAATAAAAGGCATCCAAATTGGAAAAGAGGAAGTAAAATTCTCACTATTCACAAGTAAGATATTGTACACAGAAAACCCTAAAGACTCCACCAAAAAACTACTAGATTTAATAAATGAATTTAGGAAAGTAGCAGGATACAAAATTAATATTCAGAAATTGGTGGCATTTTTATACACCAATAATAACAAACTACCAGAAAGAGAAACTAAGAAAACAATCCCATTTACTATTGCAACAACAAAAAAATAAGGTACCAGGAATAAATTTAACCACGGAGGTAAAAGATCTGTACTTGGAAAACTATAGGACATTAAAGAAAGAATCTGAGGAAGATACAAATAAGTGGAAGTATATACCATGTTCATGGATAGGAAGAATTAACATCATTAAAATGTTCATACTACCCAAAGCAATCTATAGATTCAACACAATTCCTATTAAAACACCAATGGCATATTTCACAGATCTAGAACAAATATTCCAAAAATTTATATGGAACAAAAAAACCCCAAATATCCTCAGCAATCTTGAGAAAGAATAATACAAAGTTGGAGGGATCACACTACCTAACATCAAACTATACTACAAGGCCACTGTAATCAAAACAGCCTGGTACTGGCATAAGAACAGACATATAGATCAGTGGAACAGGGCGGAGAGCCCAGAAATCAACCCATGCCCCTATGGTCAATTAATATTTAACAGAGGAGGCAAGACCGTACAGTAGAGTAAAGACAGTCTCTTCAATAAACGGTGTTGGGAAAACTGGACAGGTACATGCAAAAAAGTGAAACCAGACCACGAACTTACACCATACACAAGAATAAACTCAAAACAGATAAAATACTTAAATGTAAGTTGCGAAACCATAAAAATCCTAAAAGAAAATATAGGCAGTAAAATCTCAGACATCTTTTGGAGCAATATTTTTGCCAATATATCTCCCAGGGCAAGGGAAAAACAACAAAAATAAACAAATGGGACTACATCAAAGTAAAAAGCTTCTGCACGGCAAAGGAAACCATCAACAAAATGAAAAGGGAGCCCACTGTATGGCACATATTTGTTAATGACACATCTGATGAGGTGTTAACTTCCAAAATTTACAAAGAACTTACACAACTCAACAGCAGAAAAAAAAAATCCAATTAGAAAATGGGCAAAGGACCTAAACAGACACTTCTCCAAAAAGGACATACAGATGGTCAAGAGACATATGAAAAAATGTTCAACGTCACTAATCATCAGAGATGCAAATTAAAACTACAATGAGGTATCACCTCACACCTGTCAGAATGGCTCCATCAACAAATAAACAAACAAGTATTGATGAGGGTGTGGAGAATGGGGACCCTAGTGCACTGCTGGTGGGAATGCAGACTGGTGCAGCCACTATGGGAAACATTGTGGAGATTCCTCAAAAAATTAAAAATGGAACTGCCTTTTGACCCAGCGATCCCACTTCTGGGAATATATCCGAAGAATCCTGAAATACCAATCAGAAAAAAAGTATGGATCCCTATGTTCATAGCAGTATTATTTACAACAGCAGCCCAAGTGCCCGTCAGTAGATGAGTAGATAAAAAAGCTGTGGGACATTTACACCATGAAATACTATGTGGTTGTAAAAAAAAAAGGAAGGATCTTGTACCCTTTGGGACAGCATAGCGGGACCTGGAGAATGTTATGCTAAGTGAAATAAGCCAGGCAGAGAAAGACAAATACCATATGATCTCACTTGTATGTGGAATCTAATGAACAAAATACTGACGCGCAAAATGGAACTGGAGGCATGGATGCATGGCACAGAGATCAGAGGGGAGAGGAGTGGGGGTGACTGGATGAAAGAAGGTGACAGGATTAGCTAAAAATGATATGCACGGCCCATGGACACAGACAACAGTGTGGTCATTGCTAGGGGTGGGGGGTGCGGGGGTGGGTAGTGGGTGGAGGTGGGTAAAGGGGGGGAAATGGGGGACATCTGTAATAGTGTCAACAATTTTTAAAAAGTCAAACAGTTACCACTAACTGTTGCAAAAAACAGAATGCCACTGCCTCCCTCTTTCCATCCCTTCCTCGTGTGCTAATGCCATCTTCAAAATTCCCCTCCTCTTGTATTCCTGGGGGTTCAGGAGAAAGTCATGTACGTATTCTTACACTATCATTACTTGAAGAGATACACTATCATGTAGAAGAGATACAGAAGATAAATTAGACAGCTCATATTTTCCCTGTAGTGAACAAAACATTTAAAACCATTCCTCCAACCACACTCAAATTTGGGGTAACAAAATCCCAGGACTCACTAGGACTTCACTTTTGAGTGTCCGGAGCAGTCTCTAAATCCTATTTCTCTCCATCTTTGCCTTTGTCTTTTTCTCCCACCTGTCCTGTCCTATCACTCCCAAGACAGGCCAGTGCGGAAGGATTGACTGAGTCTGCAAACACTGAGTCTGAAGACTATTTCACAGGTTGTGGGTGGGCAGGGAGAAGTCACTTCCTTTGCTACCCTTCTGCCTTCCAGAGCCCCAGCGAAAGTCCAACAACAAAGCTCTAGAGTTGGTTAAGAGCATAGTGGCCCTTAAATGTGAAATACAGGCGGCTCATTCGGCACTGCTCAGCAAACTAAATGTGAAATGCTGAAACGCTTGCCTTATGAAAACAAGCTTTTTCTCCCTCCAGAAATTTCCTTGGCTATCATTTCACAAACATAAATAAGCCTGAACTTCGGTCATGTGTGGAGTTTGAACTAATTGTACCTTTAGAACTATGAGCCAGCTAATTACTGACTTGAAATTTGAACCCTAACAGAAGGGAAACAAAACATCAGACAGGAGGTATGCAGGGCGAAAACCAGAACCTCAAGGAAGTTTCTTCCAAACAGTGGGGAATGAAACCATTATTTCAAATATTTACCTTAATTAAAATTAAGCCTTGGGTGGGAGTTTAGTCCCACAAATATATTGCTGGTCCCCCTGACAGTGGTTTTTGCATTAGACTGGGTGGGTGCATTGAATTAGGAGGTGAAAACTTTAGCGTACTGCATGGACACTACTAATGACAAGAAAATTGGTTTCTCTAAATGTCAAGCCTTCCCCAAAAGATGACAGGACAATGACGAGAACAGAATCTGTCTCTTTTCCCACTGAATTCAAGGACTCTGAATTTTATCTGTAAACTAATAAAAACCAGTAATACTACCTGGCCTACCTTTAACTGTCATTGACTGGGTAGTAAACCACAAACAAGCCCTATTTTTCCATCTGGGTATGTGAACACAGGCATTTGCCTTGACTCTGAATTTTCCTTAGGCCACCGGAACATAATGTCAATGACCCATCAGGGAAGTGCTGCTGGGCTGCGATCCAGCAGCGCACTTAGGACAAAAACTGCTGACCCAGTAGCCCAGGCACCTGCTACACCACTGCCCAGGTGGGGGGTCCTTCCTTCCTATTACTACTGTTTTGATTTGTCCCAAGAGGTGACACAGGCGACAAGATTGATGAAGACATTCTTTAGTGCTGCTACTCCCTTTTTTCCCCACTGAAGCAATTGCTTTTAAATATTGATTTCCTACAAACTAATTTTTCTTAGGACTCCAATTACCACATTATCGCTGAGACATTTGTCCCTTCAGATGAGCTGAAATCACTCTGCATGGTAGGGAACATTCCCTCCAAACTCCCTGAAGTTATTCGAATGGAACTATGTTGACTAGGTGACAGATAAACTGGATTGAGATTCATAGTTTTATTATAAGGAGAAATGGTCATAAGAAACAGAATAAAAAGTAGAAACGTGCCCTACGCGGGTGTAACTCAGTGGTTAGAGCATCGGCCCACATACTGAAGGGTCACAGGTTCGATTACCGGTCAAGGGCACGTACCTGGTTTGCAGGTTTGATCCCCAGCCCCGGTTGGGGCGCGTGAGGGAGGGAACCGATGGATGTGTCTCTCTCACATCAATGCTTCTCTCTCTCTCTTTCTTTCCCCCTCTCTCTCCCTTCCACTCTCTCTAAAAGTCAATGGAAAAAATATCCTCAGGTAAGGATTAACAACAACGAAAAGGGTAAACATTAAGTAGAGTATTTCTTCGGGAAAGAGAAAAGCAGTACAAACACACTGAGGTCAGGAGTAAGCCGAGGAAGAACAGGTGTAAAATAGCACTCTGAAAAGTAAAAAGAGCTGGAGAAATGCAACATATTATGATATGCAAATTTTATACTCCCTACAGTTGGGTGTTCATGGAAGGCATGCAAAACGCATTAAATACAAAAGAAGGCAGTGCTGGACACAAAAACGACAAAAGGGAAAAACCATAGTATAAAGGGTAACTGAGTTACACTTGCTGGGAGGTGAGTCCCCTGCTGTCCTAGATACAGGCCAGGTACCACCAGGAGCCGGCTCTGTGACCTCAACCTCTACACCCACTTTGGAGTTAAGAGGTTTGAAGGCCATGTTTCAATATTGAATAAATGGTTAAAAAGGGGAAGTAATACCTTACAGTTAGGAGGCACTCAAACACCTTTTTTTTAAATCCTCACCTGAGGATATTTTTAAAAAATCAAATTTATTATTTATTTTGTTCTGTTTTACTGGCATAAAGGTAATACATATCTTTTTTTTTAATATGTCTTTATTGATTTCAGAGAGAGGAAGGGAGAGGGAGAGGGAGAGGGAGAGAGAGGGAGAGAGAGAAACATCAATGATGAGAGAGCCATTGATCGGCTGCCTCCTGCACACCCCCCACTGGGGATTGAGCCTACAACCCGGGCATGTGCCCTGACCGGGAACTGAACCCCGATCTCCTGGATCCTAGGTTGATGCTCAATTGCTGAGCCACACGGGCCAGGCCTGAGGATATTTTTTCCATTGCTTTTCCGAAAGAATGGTAGAGAAAGAAACATTGATGTGAGAGACGCATTAATTGGTTGCCTCCCACGTGCACGCCCACTGGGGCCAGGGATGGAGCCTGCAACTGAGGTATGTACCCTTGGCCAGAATCAAACCCGGGACCCTTCAGTCTACGGGCCAATGCTCTAACCACTGAGCAAGACCGGACAGGGCTCAAACACCTTTTGATTACTGACCCTGAGCGTGCTGTGATGCGGACCGCTTCTTCATCGTCTCTAGATCAGGCAATCTCAAGAACGAGGAAACTCATGGAATCTGTACTTTCTGGAGGTGATGCAGGAGCCAAGCCAATGGGAAAGGCTGGAAATAACAATATAATGAGATATTATAATTTAGGTACAGCTTTAATATATTGAAATGATTAGTATAGTAACACAAAAGTAATTCAGCATAAAAGGAAGTAAAAGACTGCTGGGTCACTAGCAGGATTATTCTAGGCATCAAAGTGCTTCAACTCATTAATCCGGTAACAATGCTGGCACCATTGCTGCTATTTTGAATGTCAAATATATTTAATATTAACATGTGCACGGTCTATTTGCGCACATATATATTTTAATATATCTTTATTGATTTCAGAGAGAGGAAGGGAGAGGGAGAGAGAAACATCAATGATGAGTCATCGATCGGCTGCCTCCTGCACGCCCCTGACTGGGGATGGAGCCCGCAACCCGGGCATGTGCCCTGACTGGGAATCGAATCCCGATCGCCTGGATCCTAGGTCGATGCTCAACTGCTGAGCCACGCCCGGCCGGACTCTATTTGCATATTACTGTCTTACCAACTGCTATCAATTCTGGAAGGTCAATAATTAGGAATTAAATTGATGTTACAGGAATATAAAAATGACTTTTAACTTCCAAATCGGATTGAAGTTTGGAAATTCTCAACTCTCTTTCACATACTGTTCCCCGCCCATCCTTCCTGGCTGGCTGACACGTCAAAAGAGGCGCCTGCCATTCCCACCAGCACTGGGAACATGGAGTTCAATAAGCTGTGCATTCGGGGCCACAAAGGCGAACATGAGGCCACCATACAAAGAACCCCCACACACAAGCACAGGGCATTCCCGTTCCCACACCAGCAGAAGACAAAGCCTACTTCATTAGGCTTCTCCCACTGGCACTGAAGTGGGAGCTCTGTACGGGCCCGAGGCAACACCACACGGGCTCCCATCGCTGTTTTCTTTGGTATGCCTGCTCATCAGTGCCAGGCAGGCTGTTACTTACAGGTTTTGTTCCCTGTGCTGGCTATCGAAGCGCTGTCTCTTGGCTCCAGAGCTGCTCTTGACTCGACTCTGTTTTGGGCACAGACTGCAGATTGCCAGCTGATACTGCTCTAAGGAGAGTTAATGGTTTTCACACACACTCCCCCCCACACAAACACATGTACATTCAGAGATATACACAATACATGTCACACATACATACACTCAGAGACATACCACATACACACCACACATACCCCACATACATGTATACTCAGAGGCACACATTACACACACACCACATACATGTGCACACATGCACTCAGATATACACACACACATACATGTATACTCAGAGATACACACAGGCACTAGATACACTTAAACTGTCATTCCATAATATCAGAATAGAAAAAAGCAGAGCAACTTTTTTTAACTTGGAACTTTAATTATGTACATAAATAGCAACATGAGAACAAGAAGTTCTAAGGCTTGTACATTCTGTAGGTGAAAAGATTTCAGATTAGTCCCTTTGTTATGTGGCATCACCCAAGGTAACAAAGAGGCCTAGTTTAGGTTTTCCTGAAGAAGAAAGCCAGTTGCTATATTCAATACTGACTTCTCTTCCATTCTTCTGTAGAAATACTGGTTTATTGTATGGAGTTTCCAATGTTCACCTACAACTGAAAGAAAAAAAATAAGTAAACTGTGCCAGAAAAAATAAAAACAACTCTACAATTTTGCAGTTTGAAAATTCTTTAGGTTTACATAGAGAAATCATAACAAATATTTACATTACCATTATATGACCATGAGGCTCATAAGGAGCAAGAGCAAAGTGTAATTATTCCCATTTTACAGACAGGTAAACTAAATGTCAGAAAGGTTTTGTGTTTCATCAATACTACATTCAGATTCTTGACTGGCTGTGTACCTGAGCTAATTAAACTGATGGATGGATTTATAAATAAAAAATAAATGCCTAGCCCTGGTCGGTATGGCTCAGCTGGTTGAGTGTTGTCCTGTGCACCAAAAGGTGGTGGGTCCAATTCCCAGTCAGGGAACATACCCAGGTTGCAGTTCGATCCCTGGTTGAGGTGCATGCAGGAGGCAACCAATCAATGTTTCTCTCTCACATCGATGTTTCTCTCTCTGTGTCTCTGTGTCTCCCACACTCCCTTACACTCTCTCTAAAAAAATCAATGGAAAAAATATCCTCGGGTGAAAATTAACAAAAAATTACTATAAACTGGAAACAACCTATATTAATAAGGATTCTATAGATCATGGTAGTCCATACTAGGAAATTATTATGCAGCTAAAGGAGGAACGAGGTAGATCTACAAGTACCAACAGGGAAGGATGTACACAATATATTAAGTGAAAAAAGGCAAGTTCATTCATTCCATATAGTTAAACACAGCACTGTCTATGAAGTATTCTTACCAAACAATTGAACCTAAATCTGATTAAGCCTTTAGATCCATCAGTTTATAGGAAATGCAGAGAAGAGAGGAACCAAGAGATAAACACAATGACACTAAATGGATGTGCTCAGCCACAGCCACAGCATGGGAAATTCTAAAGGACAAATAAGCCGAGGTTTTCAACAAATAAACGCCAAGAGAAAAATGAGGGAGAAGGACCTATTACAGTTTAAAAGGGATTTAAGAGACCTATCAGTCAAATGCAGTGAGCTGATCTTGCTTAGATCCTGATTCAAACAAACCAAGTATAAAGGTTATTAATGAGACAATCAGGGAAGTCTGCATACTGTCTGGTTATTAGATGATATTAAGGAGTTAATGTTAATTTCTTCAGGTGTGATACTATTGTGATATTTGCCCTCATGGAGTTTCCAGTGTTCTCCTAAAATAATACAAGGACTATGATCGCATTCGGTCAAAAAAGCAAAAGCATGTATAGAGGCATATTCACCCACAGGGAAACCAGCTGGGATGATGTAACAGAATATTAAGAGATTACCTCCAGGAAAGGAAGAAAAGGCAAGTTTAAAACTATTTATCTAAAAAATTTTCTTTACATAAATATATATCACTTGTATAATTAAAAATACATCTCTAATAAAGATCTAAAAAAATAATGAAATCAAGGCTATGTATAAGTTGAACTCTGGCCCAGAATTTTTAATATGTTTTTACTGATTTCAGAGAGAGGAAGGGAGAGGGAGAGAGAGAGAAACATCAATGATGAGAGTCATTGCTGCCTCCTGCACGCCCCCGACTGGGGATCGAGCCAGAAACCAGGGCATGTGCCCTGACTGGAAATCGAACCAGGATCTCCTGGATCCTAGATCGATGCTCAACCGCTGAGCCATGCCATCTAGGCTGGCCCAGAATATTTTTCACACGGTTTCCCTTTATGCCATGTCTCATTGTCCTTGTACAGAAAGATAATTCAGTGAAAACTCTCTGGAGGACAAGTGTATCTTCCTCACTGCTCGCCCTCTAGTCTGTCTTCTAACTGCACATCGGATGCACATCTGGTCCCACTCGCCAGAGATGCCGATTCTGGGGCGGGGCCTAGGCCTCTGCCTTTTAACGAGCTCCCCAAGTAATTTGTTTGTATAACATAATTTGAGACCTGCTGACTTGGGGTGACTATATGAAGAGCCGTCATGTGAAAGCGGATCTGAATTTGTTTTCTGTGGACCCTGATGCAGGATCAGGACCACTGTGTAGGAGTTAAAAGGAGGCATATTTTTGCTTAGTATAAGAAACAGCTTCCTAAAAATCAGAACTATCTAAAGATGGCTGCCCTGTGAGGTGAGTTCTCTATCAGTGGAGGTGAAAAGTGGGAACACACACTTGAGGCTGGGAGTTGGGCGAGATGACCCTTCTCAGATTCAAAGATTATATGATTGTCTAGGTCTCCAAAATTAGGGAGAGAGCTTGAGAAAGAAAATCCTCAAACCTGGGGCTTTCATGAATTTTAAATCACAGCCATAATTTACAATAAATGTAACACTAATATAAAAATGTTTTATTATAAAAGAAAACTCATATTCATTGTGGAAAATTTAAAAATACAGAAAGTTATATAAAAGAAAAAATATAAAAATCATCTATAATTCTAATATAAAAAGATATATACAGTAGTCCCCCTTACCTGCAGGGGATACGTTCCTAGACCCCCAGTGGATGCCTGAGATTGGGGATAGGACTGAACTCTATATATACTATGCTTTTTCCTAGATATGCATAGCTATGATAAAGTTTCATTTACACATTAGGCACAGTAAGAGACTGACAAGAACAATAACAAAATAGAACAATTAGAACAAAATACTGCAATAAAAGTTATGTGATCATAGTCTCTCCAATATCTTACTGTACTATAGGTACAGCACAGATAAGTAGGACCAAAGGATGATTCAAGTCCCGGGCAGGACAGAGCAGGATGGCACAAGATTTCATCACACTGCCCAGAACTTGTAAATTGTTTATTTCTGGAATTTTCCATTTAATATTTTTGGACCATAGTTGACCAAAAGTAACTGAAACCATGAAAACTGAAGTTGTGGATAAGGAGGAACTACTTAAATATTTTGCTGTATTTCCCGGTCTTTACCCTTTCTAAAAATGCATCATACTATCACCCTAGCTCAGTTGGTTAGAGCATCGTCTGGATACACCAATACTGTGGCTTTGATCCCCAGTCAGGGCACATACAGGAAGAAACCCATGAATGCATGGGTAAGTGGGACAACAAACTCATCTCTCTCTGTTTCTCTCTCTTCCTCTCTCTCAAATCAATCAATAAAATTTTTTTTTAAAAGTATCATACTATCCTGTTCTTCCTCCACTTAACAATCGTGTACATGTTCCCATGCAATTAAATATTATTAAAACATAGTAACATTCCTCTTTATGGATATACCATGATTGAGCCATTTGCCTGCAGTTGAATATTTAGATTGTTTCCAAATTCAATACAGTCTAATTACCAGGAAATCACAAGGGCTAGCATACAATTTTTAATATGCACACAAAATAATATTAATATAATCAGTGTTTTGTACGTAGGTACTCGATGAGTAAATATTAAACAAATGAATGAAAATAGTGAATTGAGTATGAGACCAGAAGAAATAAAACTCATTTTCTGACTTCATCTGATATCATCCTAAATTTCTCCAGCCTTAGGCTACTCAATCTTTACAGAATACTTACACCCATGAGCTCCCTGTGTCAATTACAATAACATCTCTATATAATTTTGAATTTCTCTACAACAGTCATACAGTCAACAAATGTATAATGAATGACTATTAGATGAGTACAAGTGTACTAACTATAGTGAAGTTTGAAAAAAAGAAACCTAAGTAATGGCATTTTTTTAATTGTTTGAAATCATAAATCACAACTGTCAAGTTCTGGCTTGTCCAAAAAACCCAGGTAAATCTCAGGAACAAACACAATTATATAAGTCATGGCACTTAAACCCAGAAATTAAAGATGGAATGAAACATTGTCCTGACCCTATGTTTCCATATAAAGTTGAAACTGCTATAATTAATTTATAGAATTAAATTAATTAAAGACAGCTCATTTTAGCTGGTGCTAACAATGCTAAAAATAACCACAGAGTTTTCCTATTCTTTACCTGATTCAAATGGGCAGAACATGGAGTATTCTACTTATTTCCAGGTGAATTCTTCACATTTCCTGGCTTGTAAAACAAAAAGTAAGAATATTAGTACAGTTTGAAAAGAAATAGTGAAACTTCTAAAGAAACAGAAGAACACCTCAAAGTGCCAGTCTTCAGCATTTGGCTGATATAAACACTAAATATTATTATAATGCAAAGTGACCCATTTCTCAGTAAACTTAAGGAATTACTAAGACTCCTGGAGGGCCCTGCTGCAGAGAGTGACTTAGGCACAGAGGAGAACAGGAAATAAAGCTCCATCAAATCTCACTATACAAAGTCAGGCCAACAGCTGATTCTGTTAAAAAAAATCAAATCAATAGTGAAAAGATTCCTTTACTACTTCATTCTATGGTCATTGTTAAAGGTTTTATAACTATGGGGATGCGTCCTGTAGGTGCTCTGCTCTGTGTATCATCCACCATAGGGGCCAAATCACAAAACATGTTTATTCTGAAAGAGCTTATAATCGGACCACACCCATTCTGCCTGACTGCCATCTGGGAACATATAATTAGGTCATGTCATCCATGAGAAGCGATGTAGGAAAGTTTCTAGTGGGCGAAGTTTATGTGCTACATGTTTAAGCCTTACTTTCTTTCCTCTATGTTTTTAAGACTTTAATTCTAAAAACACGTTAGTAAGACTTCACGTACATCAAGGATCTGAGCTCTCATGAGATGGCAACCTGAAAAACACTAAGCTACAGTTAAGAGGGCAATGGGGCTGTGATCTGTGGCTCAGACCTGGTGCAGGTTCTCCTATCCATGGGTGAAGGGGGGTGGTGAGAAAGCGCAAACATGTGACTAATCCTATAAGTTCCGAGCATGGTTTCTAGGCAGCTTCAGGCTTACTGGAGTGGTTGAGAAATGGCCTCTGAGCATGGGGATCAAACACCCCGGCGTGCCCAAGTTATACTGGTTTATACCCACTGTCCTAGCATAATTAATAGCGCCTCCTTTTGCTCTCTAGCGTATTCTAGTTGGGATGATAAATTACATGGTCACCCTATCTACAAACCATATCCACTTGAAGACTGAGTTCTGGAGAACAAGGCCATATGTACCCAGCCTACTTGTTGCTCTGAACAGGGTTCTACAGGACTCTCTGCCCGTGTGCCTTACTCTATTCTTCCTGAGACACTTTCTCTCTCTCTCTCTCTCTCTCTCTCTCTCTCTCTCACACACACACACACACACACACACACACACACACACACACACACACAGCCACAGAGGCCTTCCTGCTATTGCCCTTCCCACTTGCCAAGCTCATTCCTGGGATGAGACCTTTACAAAATGTACCCCTTGACCTAACCGACCAGTCCTGATTTCCGCCTGGCTAAATGCTACTCGTCCTTTAGATGGGCTCTCCCCTGCCCGCTGCCCTTTGATTTAGAGAAGAACCTTTCATTCATCTTCACAGCACCCACGAGCTTCCTGACCTGTGTAAATCTTTCACTCACGTCTGAATCCTTCACTAATACATAAGCCTCATGAGGGCACAATATCCCTAGTGTCTTCTAACACACGGCATTCAAACATTTGTATGAAAAAAGCTTGGGCATGTAATTAATGAAGAACAAAAGGAGTTAAAAAGACCTTATGGAGCCCTGGCCGGTTTGGCTCAGTGGTTAGAGCGTTGGCCTGTGGACTGAAGGGTCTCGGGTTCGATTCCAGCCAAGGGCACGTACCTCAGTTGCAGGCTCTATCCCCGGCCCCGGTTGAGGCGTGTGCCAGAGGCAACCAACAATGTGTGTGTCTCTCTCTCTCACTCTCCCTTCCACTCTCTCTGAAAAGTGATGGAAAAAATATCCTTGGGTGAGGGTAAAAAAAAATGAGGCTCATGGAGGTGAGATAACCATGTCCAACAATTGGGTCTGTCATAAAAACTATGTGGTTCTCTACCGAGCTAAACATACTTTAGGTCTGAATTACCTTAACATAATGCTTGTCAAATATTTCTAGTGACATTCTTATATATTCTACTATCTATACTTGCCAGCATCTTAATCTCAAAAATATACAATGCTAAAATCATAAGCTTTTTTATCTTTTGGACATTAAGAAAATGGGCACATAAAAACATTCTTCTGGTTGAGGAAAACAACTCTGTTGCTAGGAAAATTGTTCTTGTTTGGTTACATATCACTTATAGTATAACAAAACATGACTTTCAAGTATCTCACTAAAGAAATATTGAGCCCATCCACTGTACTACAAACCAGATCTCTCTTGGCAGAAACCTCCATGATCTCAGAAAAAACAACCTTCTGACTTCAAAAGACAGTTTGTGATTTAGCACAAGCCATTTTCAGAAAAATAATTTTATTTAAAATATTTTACAACTCGATCATTCTCCTTATACTCTAATTTAAATACATATTGGGTTTCATTGTTTTTTAGTAATCAATACACTTATTTAACCCAACATATCTAAAATATTATTTCAACATATAACCAATGTAAAAATAATGAGACAGTTCACACTCTTTTTATTTCTAGTGTGTCTTCTACATTTGCTGCGGTGTGGATTTATGCTTATAGCGCACCTCGATTCCGATTAGCTACAGTTCAAGTACTCAACAGCTAGTGGCTGCCACAGTGAACTACACAGGGCGAGAGGAGTAAGCTAAACAGCACTGGGATGGTTAGTTTTATGTGTCAACTGAGCTACCCTACAGCAGAAGACTCACAGCAGAAAAGTCGTGTTTGTCCACAAACATGAATGATAATTTTTATTAGCAAAACTGAAACGTTTGTTTTAATCAAAACATTTCTTTCTAATTAGCATGCGCCGCCATGTGAAGAGGGGTTTCCAGCCAAACCCTTGCGTACAGCAGTCCGCGGAACTGTCTGAGTCTCTCGCCAGATGAATTACTCTGATCAATGACTTAACTTTTCCAAAATGCAGTTTCCTCATTTGGAAACTGGGATAAAAACAGAACCTTCCTCATGGACTCTTCAGGAGCAGAGTTCGGCGGCGCCCAGGGCCAAGTTCACAGCAAGTGCTCAACAAACATTATCTTTCCTAGGTGGCAGGCCGCTTAGCTTTTTGGATGAGGAAATAAAAGGACAGAGGAGATTAAAGCTGGCTGCAGACGGAGTGGACCTACCTCGACACTCTCCCAGGACCAAACAGGAATTACAACTAAAATACAGAAAAATCACCCTGAATAATCAACTGCAACTGCAGAAGAGCTGGGGAGCACCCTCATAACCAAGGAGGAAAAGGGGAGACCGCACAGAGACTGGTAGGAAGTGTGGAGGCGCAAGAGCACTGGCTGGGCTCCCACAGGCAGCAGCTGAAGGTCCCGGGGGAGATCTCAGCCAGGGGGGTTCCCACTGAGGACTCTGGGGCCTAAACCCCACACTGGGCTTCCCAGCCAAGAGCACCAGAACTGAGAAAGGTGCCCACATAACATCTGGCTGTGAAAAGCAGCCGGGTTTCTGTCTGCCAGGGAGAGACGGCTGGAAACACAGGTTCCCTCTTAAAGGGCTAATGCACAAAGTTTCCTGTGCAGCCACTTACCTTGAGCTCCAGCAGAGGGAGGGAAGAATGGACTGGAGCAGTGTGAGGAGAATCCAGGGTTTTGGGCTCTGGAGACAGAGCTCAGAGGGCACCCCTCTGCATTCCTGTGCTGAGTCATTCTCCCATACCTTCCAAGAAGCTTTTGCCAGAGGGGGAAGCGATTGCCCCACCCTGCTGGAAAACCTCTCGCCCTACCCAGAGGAGTTTCTATAGCTCGAGGCTCATTAAGAGAATCAGATTAATTAGCCTACAGCCGGAGGCAGACTTCAGGGTCCTTTGAGTTTTTGCCTGATCTGATTCTGGACCTGGGCCTTGGAAAAGCAGACTTTGGTGTGCGTCTTGGTCCTGTCCAAATGCACCCAGCCCCAACAGAGAGGACCTCAAGCCGTGGGTTGTTGATAGCTCCAAACAGAGTACTCAAGGCTAGTCACAAACATCGTCTGACATTGGCCTGCACCAGGGACCCTCCAAAAAAACTGAGTCTCCTAGCAGGCCTACCTAATACATAGAAACAAACCCAAAGAGGCCACCAAAATGGGGAGACAAAAAAACAAGCCCCAAATGAAAGAACAAGAGAAGTCTCCAGAAAAAGAGCTAAATGAGACAGAGATAAGCAATCTATCAGATATAGAGTTCAGAATACTGATTGTAAGAATGCTCAACAGCATGAAGAAAAGATATGGAAACTATGAAGGGAATTAAGAATGACAGCAGAAACAAAGAATACATTGGAAGAAATAAACATCAGATTAGAGGAAGCTGAGGATCAGATCAGTGAATTAAGAGGACGGGGTAGAAAAAAATCACTCAATCAGAGATCCAAAAAGAAAAAGCAATTAACAAACCAGAGGACAGTTTAAGGGAGCTATGGGACAACATGAAATGTAACAATATTAGCAACACAGGAGTACCAGAAGAGGTAGAAAGTAAGCAAGGGTTAGAGAACCTATTTGAAGAAATAATGGCAAAAAACTTCCCTAACCTGGTGAAGGAAAAAGTCACACAAATTCAGGAGGCACAGAGAGTCCCAAGCAAGAAGGACCCAAAGAGGCCCACACCCACACACATCATAATTAAAATGCCAAAAGTTCAAAACAGAGAATATTAAAGGAAGCTAGAGAAAAGCAATCTGTTACCTACAAAGGAGCTCCCATAATGCTGTCAGCTGACTTCTCATCAGAAACTCTACAGGCCAGAAGGGAATGCCATGAAGTATTCAAGGTAATGCAAAACAAGGATCTGAAACCAAGACTACTCTATCCAGCAAGACTATCATGGTGAAATAAAGATAGATGGTGAAATAAAGAGCTTCCCAGACAAAAAAAAGGCTAAAGGAGTTTATCACCACCAAACCAGCATTGCAGGAAATGTTAAAGGGACTGCTGTAATAATAAGAAATAGAGAAACAGGCATAAAGAATTAAAATGGCAATAAATAAGGAGCTATCCATAATAACTTTAAGGACTTTAAGGGACAGATCAACAGCAATAGAGTCATAGTTGTGGACTTTAACACACCACTGATTTCCACTGGATAGATCTTCCAGATAAAAAGATAACACAGAAACAGTGACTAAATCACTAGATCAGATGGATTTAACTGATATTTACAGAACATTTCACACCAAAGCTGCAGAATATACATTATTGTCAAGTGCACATGCATCATTCTCAAAGATAAGCCACATATGTTGGGACACAAAACCAGTCTCTACAAATTCAAGAAGATTGAAATCATATCAAGCATCTCAGATCACAAGAGCATGAAATTAGAAATCAACTACAGTAAACACACTCAAAAACATTCAAACACATGGAGGCTAAATAACATGTTACTAAACAATGAATGGGTTTCCAACAAGAAACCCATTAAGAAAGAAATCAAAAACTTCCTGAAAACAAATGAAAATGAACACACAACAACCCCAAATCTATGGGACACAGTGAAAGCAGTCCTAAGAGGGAAGTTCATAGCACTGCAGGCCTACCTCAAAAGGCCAAAAAAAAATTTAGTAAACTATCTAACCCTACAACTTAAAGAATTAGGAAGCTCCCCTGTGAAGCCATTGGACCAGGGCTTTTGTTTGCTGGGAGTTTTTTTTATTACTGCTTCAATTTCATCAGTTGTTATTAGCCTATTCAGGTTTTCTGATTCTTCCTGATTCAGTTTTACATGATCTCATTCATATGTGAAATCTAATAAACAAAATAGACTGAGGAACAAAATAGATCCAGAGGCATAAAAGCATGGAACAGACTGATGAATCTCAGTGGGAAGGAAGGAGTGGGGGAGTGGGTAGGGAGAGATTAATCAAAGAACTTATATGCATATATGCAAAACCCATGGTGAAGGCCTGGGAGCAGGGTGTATTCAGGGTGAAGGGGATCAATGGGGGGAAAAAGGGGGAATATCTGTAATACTTTCAACAATAAAGATAAATTTTAAAAAATAAAAAATAAAAGGGTAAATGACCTGTTAAAGACTCCAGTGAAATTCCAGTTCACTAAATGTGGCAGGTAGAATAATGCTCCCCCTCCCCTGCAAGATGTCTGCATCCTAATCCTGGAACCTATGACTGTGTTACTTTACAGGGCAGAGGAGAATTAAGGTGGTAATGGAATTAAGGTTGCTAATCAGCTAACCTTACAATGGGAGATTATCTTGGATTATCTGGGTGGGTCCAATGGAATCACATACATTCCTATAGTCTAAAACAGAGGCAGAAGATGGGGTCAGAGAAATGGGAAATAAAAAGGACTCAACCTGCCTGGCTGGAGTGGCTCAGTTGGTTGAGAGTTGTCCCATGCACCGAAAGGCTGCCGGTTCAATTTCCAGTCAGGGAACATGCCCAGGTTGTAGATTTGATCCCATCAGGAAGCGTACAGAAAGCAACCAATAGATGTTTCTCCCTCACATCGATATTTTTCTCTCTCTCTCTCCCTCTCTATAATAAAAAGGACTCAAGTGAGGCTGGTGTGGCTCAGTGGTTGAGCATCAACCCATGCACCAAGAAGTTGCCAGTTGATTCCTGGTCAGGGCATGTGCCTGGGTTGCAGGCTTGTTCCCCAGTATGGGGCGTGCAGGAGGCAGCAGCCGATTGATGTTTCTCTCTCATTGATGTTTCCATCTCTCTCTTCCTCTCCCTTCCTCTCTAAGATCAATAAAAACATTTAAAAAAGGACTCAACCTGCAGTAATTGGCTTTTAAGATGGAGGAGGAGGGCTATGATCCCAGGAATTGTGCAACCTCTAGAAGCTGGGGAAAGTCCCTCAGCTGACAGAAAAACAGATCTTGGGCCTATAAGTGCAAGGAACTGAATTCTGTCAAAAACCTAAATGAGCAGGATTCTCCCCTAGACGCTCCAGAAGGGACTGCAGCCCTGCTGACACCTTGATTTAGCACCAGGTTTCTGACCTAGAGTCTAAGATAATAAATTTGTATTACTTTCAGCCAGTAAGTTTGGGGTCATTTGTTACACAGTAATAAAAATCTAAAACATTGATAGGAGGACTCTTGATTAATGGGGATAAGCCCTATGGCTTCCTTTTCCATCAGATGTTATCTTGTCAGGCAGAAGTGAAAATGTGCAGTGTCATATGACATCTATCATGGCTAGCTTGCTAGTCTGTCCATTTTATGTGTTTCTCACATGGCTAATCTCACTTAATCCTCAAAACGGCCCCCATGAGCTACTTCCCCGATTTCCCAGAGCTCTGGAGCAGTTTGCAAAAGGTTTCCAGTCTTGTAAGAGGTGGGGCAGGGAGAGAGCCTGGCACACTCACTGTGGATTCCACTCTCTTGGTCTCCAGGTCCACCTTCTCTGATACCAAAAGTGTATACCTTTCAAAACAGATGATCATTTTTTTCAGGATTACTAAACTTTTAAAAAATATATATCTTTATTGATTTCAGAGAGGAAGGGAGAGGGGGAGGAGGAGGGAGGGAAGGAGGAGGGGGGGGGAGAGAGAGAGACATCAGTGATGACAGAGAGTCACTGATCGGCTGCCTCCTGCATGCCCTGACTGGGGATCGAGCCCGCAGCCCAGGCATGTGACCTGACCAGGAATTGAACCGGTGACCTCTTGGTTCATGGGTCAATGCTCAACCACTGAGCCACATCGGCCAGGCTCTTATTTTTGTTTTTATTTTATTGTGGTGAAAACACTTAATATAAGATCTACCCTCCTGACAAATTTTAAGTGCATAATACAGTAGTGTTAACTATAGACATAGTGTTGTACAGCAGATCTCTAGAAGGTAGTTATCTTATATACCCACTGAACAACTCCCCATTTCTCTCTGCCCCAGCCCCTGGCAACCGCCATTCTACTCTCAGCTTCTGCTGAGTTTGATTTTAGATACTTCATATAAGTGGAATTATGCAATATTTCTCCTGTGACTGGCTTATTTCAAAGATGATTATTTTAAATCATTTAAATAGCATAACTTATAGCTATACTGGAGTGTGTTTAGAAGGCTAAAGAATTTCAAATAGAGGAAGAGAAAGCAGGACATATTTACACAGGGTGGTGGCTTCTGCTTCCCTTTAATATTCCCACTAAGGCAGCAAGGGCCTGAATACAACTATTTAAAACTCAGCTTCAGAAGTTCGACTCAGTTTTCAAGTTAGTAACGAGTTTATATATTTCCTTATATTTTCCTGCCCTTTAAAGAATTAAGATTTTTCTTTTTAGTTAGTGTTGGACTCTAACAGTCATTCTACAATTCTTTAATAGTAACTTGTAACTTCTTTTAAAAACCTAGTAAAAACTAAACATGACATTTACTGAGACATACTGCTGTGTTTGGCTAATTATAGGACAACTCCAAAAGAGCCATCTGTGATCCCTGGGCCTAACACCTACAACTGGCCTCCATCTCTGATACTCAGACTGGAACTATTCTGAAAGAGTTTCAAATTAGCAATGGACAGTCAATAAATAGTCCCATGCTTTTATTAAGCTCCTAGAGTCAAGGAATGAAAACCATAATGGAAAAAATCAACAAAGCAATTACATAAGAACTTCTGATAATCAAAAGATACCAAAACTGAAAAGACAAGCCTCAAATTGGGAGAAGACATTTGCAAATATGTGACCAAAAATATTAGTATCAAGGGAAAAAATAAAGAACTTTTATAAATCATTAAGAGAGGGACAAACAACCCATATAAAAAATGGCCAAAAAAAAAAGGCCAAAAGACATGAACAGACACTTCAAGAAGAAGAAATCAATAAACCCATGAAAAGATGCTCAACCTCACTAGTAATCAAGGAAATGTCCATTAAAACAACAATGAGAAATTCTGGGACCATTTTGTCATACCAGAAAATGAGGAAGCGACCACAGATTACTTGGGTCGCATCAAAAGGACTAATAGCTTGCCCTGGCTGGTGTGGCTCAGTTAGTTGGAGCAGCATCCTGTGCACGGAAAGGTTGCCGGTTCAACTCCCAGTTGGGGCACATACCCAGGTTTCGGGTTCGATCCCTGGTCAGAGAGCATACAGGACACAACCGATCGATGTTCCTCTCTCACATCGATGTTTTTCTCTCTCTGCCCCCCCCTCTAAAATCAATAAAAACATGTTTTTTAAAGTTAGAAAAAAAGACTCAGAGCCAACTTCTAATGGTAAAAATGGGACAATTTGAACTTTAATAAGGGTAAGAATTACAAAGCATTCAAACCCCAAAAGCTTAAATCTACAAATTCATAATGATATTTTAAAAAAACTGGTGACCTTCTGAGGGTGAGAGGGAACCAATTCATTACTTTTATAACTGGATAAATAAGATTTTTAAAAATCAAGCATTCGTCCTGTCTTTCCCATAACTGGGTAACTAACGAAACTGTAGATGAGGGAAAGTGGTTCCTTAGTAAAGTACTCCAGCTAATATGTGAAAATGAAATGATGGAAGTAGAAAAACACCATTTTCTAAGTCCAGTGAACCAATGGGTCTAGGCATTGAGCATCAACAGCCGCTAACACCAAAATAGCAAAGAAAAAACCAGACGTATGTGCCTACATAGACCTACTGCCTTGTCAACGGGATCAAACATAACCCTGATTAAGCAGCTTCTGGATCCAGCTGCCAATCTGCAGAAAATGCAGAGAAGAGAAGAGAGGAACTTGGTCAACTGCGCCCTGAGTGTGCAATTAGCAAAACCCAAACTGCTGGAAATTTTACAGGTCCAACAGGACAGGTTCTTTTAACAGATTCATTATAAGGAAAATAAAAGAATAGAAGGGGAGCCTGTAGATTAAAAGTGACTTAAAAGGCAAAAAGAAGAAAAAAGAAACAGACATAAAAGATATATGAAGTCAGAAATAATAATAGGCAAGACTAAAGTGACAGGGATCAATACTTAGGTGAAAAAGCCACAGAGAAAGAGGAGGGAGTTATCAGTATAAAAGTCAGGAAGAGGAGTATTTTTAGACCGGGGAAGAGGGCTGTGACTGGGGTGGGCTACATTCAGGGGCTTCTGGGGTGGCTGGCAAGGTTCTAGTTTTTTGTCCTAGATGATGGATACAAGGGTGTTTACCCTATAATTCCCTCAGCTGTAAAAAAATTAAATTGTTGAAGGAAAGCACATTCTTGGGGTAACCGGAGAAATCGGAATGTGGACTGTACACTAGGTAATGTTCGTGTAAACAATGAAATGTTAACTTTCCTCAGTAAGATAATGAAACTGTGATTACATGAGACAATGTCCATGTGCTTTAGAAAGGCACGCTGGGTGGGAAGGGCAATGATACCTGCACTAACCCAAATGGTTCAGAAAAATAAAAGTGTGCTTGAGCACTCACATGTCCAATCTAGTAAAAGTGATGTGCAGACCCTCTGGATTAGGAATCTCGGCCTTGTAAAACTCTTAATAAACCATGGCACATGTACAAAAATGCACACAGGTCTGTGTGCAACAATACAATGAAAACCACCCAACTAGCCATCAACATGGGCATTTTCCCAGAAAGAAATATTCTACAGCAGTGAAAATGAAGAAATTACAGCCACACCCAGGCAATAAACATAATGTTAAGGGAACAAAACAAGTTACAAATAGCACATATAGTAAGACTCCCTCTAGATAAACTCTATATATTGATTTATGTTTATATATATATTTAAATTATAAAGGCAAAAACAGGCAAACTCAACTACAGTGTTTTAGAATATATACATATGTGGTTAAATTAAGAGAAAAATTTAAAGAAAAACAAATGAAAAACAAAATTCTGGATAGTAGTTCCCTCTGGGGAAATGGAGGGGCCCATGAAGAACTTAAAAAGCACTGGTAATTTTCTATTTTTAAGGGTGGATGGGTGATTGGTATATGTGTGGTTGTTTAATTGTTTGATTTTAAACTGTATATATACAATTGATACTTGAACAACACAGGTTTAAACTACGTGGGTCCACTTACATGCGATTTCTTCCAGTAAACACCTGAACTGTTTTGGATCCAAGGATGGGAGTCCATGGATGCAGAGAGCCGACACTACGCATTGATCTATATACCATTTTACATAGAGGATCTGAACATCCACAGATTTTGGTATCCTCAGGGGGTCCTGGAACCAATCCCCCACAGATAGCGAAAGACAACTAAGTTTTGGGCAAGTCAAAAGTTATACACTGATTTTCGACTAGGTTGGGGGTCGGCGCCCCTAATCCTAGTGTTGTTCACGGGTCACCCGTATATTATATGTTCTATGTTTACTTTTTTAAAATCTTCACCTGAGGATATTTTTTCTATTGCTTTTCAGAGAGAGTGGAAGGGAGAGAGAGAGAGAGAGAGACAGAGAGGGAAACATAGATGTGAGAGAGAAACATCAATTGGTTGCCTCCCACATATACCCCGACTGGGGCTGGGGATCGAGCCTGCAACTGAGGTACATGCCTTTGGCCAGAATCGAACCTGGGATCCTTCAGTCCAAGGGCCAACGCTCTAACCACAGAGCCAAACCGACTAGGGCTTATATGTTCTATTATCTCAAACAAAAACAAACCCTAGACCACCCTAGAATGACAATATTTCTGGACACAACCATCTTTGCTTCACAGTTCTGACAAAGAGTTCACTTTAGCTGAAGCACACAAATTTCTCTTAACCGACCAATGACAATGACTGACACGGAAGATAACCTCATCCAAACTTCACTGTTACAGAACTCAGTGCAAACATTTAGAATTCCTAAAATGGAAAAGGGATATGGCAGAACAGAAAAATGCCACAGACTTATTTAGGGTCTTTGAGAGTAATACAGCTCTATGGGAAATAATAAAATTGAGAACTGAGCCATCATTAATACCACTTAAAATTTCAGGGCCTTGTTTTACACAGAGTGTCCAAAAATTTCTTTGACTATTTGTGATCAATATCATGTACATCTGTTACATCATTATAGTACAAACAATTATGAATTACATAATTCATAATAGAGATTGGTAATGGAATCCTGACTTTAAAACCAACTTCCAAACAAGCTTAGAAACAAATAAAACTTTCCTTCATAAAGTGTTCCCCAATTTCCATCAGAGAGAGTTTCCACCCTCGCCAGTTTAGCTCAGTGGTTAGAGTGTAGGCCCTTGGACTGAACAGTCCTGGGTTCGTTTCTGGCCAAGGGCACTCACCTCAGCTGCAGGCTCGATCTCCAGCCTCAGTCGGGGCGCGTGTGGGAGGCAACCAATTGATGTGTCTGTCTCACATCGATGTCTCTCTGTCTCTCTGTCTGTCTCTCTGTCTCTCTGTCTCTCCCTCCCCTTCCACTCTCTCTGAAAAGCAATGGAAAAAATATCCTCAGGTGAGAGAGAGAGAGAGAAAGACAGTTCCTGGGCCCTAAAAGATTCCTGTTCCAGGGTAGCTTAAATCTTTGTTCTCATTAATAAAACAAAACAAAAAACAAAAAAACAAAACACTGAAACTGACAAAATCAAACAAAAGGAAGGTAGGGGAATCGATAAAAAACAATGGCATTTCACTATAAAATAATTCCTGAATTCTAAGTATATCAAATCTGGAATTAATAGAGCCTTCTATTTTTCATTTAAAACTTGTGCTAAATGTTTATGTGCTCAGCACTGACTTTATTACCTACTGAGAACAGACAGCTGTCAAGAAAATTATGCTTTGAAAGTAAACAAATGGCAGAATGTAAGTTCTTCATGACTCTGAAGAGGGCAAGGGCTTAGGAGGCGAGAGAAAGAAGTGTAGAGCAACCACAAGCTAATTAGACATCTTGACTGTCTCACTCCCCTTAACCATCTCACTCCCCAAACGCAAGCATATAAATTTGAGTAGCTTTAAAATCTGACATTTTCAAATTATCAAAAAAATGCTGGCCTGTTTGACTTGCATTCCAACCACAGTCTTGTTGCTTGTGCACTGGGCTGAATCAGAGCAGAAAAAACTATTTCCAAGCAAGAGGCTCCAGGGGCAACCTACTTGGCTTTGGAGTGCATGTGTCTGCCTGACAACACAGTGAACACTCAGAACTGAGGCTGGGTTTCACTTTCCATACTTCTTTCTAGGGCTGTGTAGAGCTTCCCTGACATTCTTTTATTTTCTTTCCCATGTAAAAATCAGTGTGGACTTGTCCTGGCCAGTGTGGCTCAGTGGTGAGAGAGTTGGCTGGTGGACCAAAGGGTTTCAGGTTCGATTCGTGGTCAAGGGCACATACCTGGTTGCATGTTTGAATCCTGGCCCCAGTCAGGGTAAGTGAGGGAGGCAACCAATTGATGTGTCTCTCTCACATCGATGTTTCTCTCTCCCCCACTCCTCCCTCCCTTCCTTCCACTCTCTCTAAAAATAATGGAAAAAATATCCTCGGGTAAGGATTCACACACACACACACACACACACACACACACACACACACACACAAAAATCAGTGTGGACTTAAGGAATTTTTTAAACAGGAAAGGAAGCTTCCAAAGAAAATGTCATTGAAATGAAAGTAACACAATGAACGTTCACTCTTTAAAAGGGATTACCAAAGGGCACTTGATATTAATACAGAACTTCCTACTCAAGAGCTAGTTTACATAGGCTCAGTAGAGACTAATTCCTTTAGAAACCAGTACAAAAATTAGTCAAGATTTCACTGGAAGCGGTGATGGCCAGAGGGAGGGGTGTGGGGGCTGGGCAGAGGTGGGACATCTGTAATAGTGTCAACAATAAAGAAAACAAAGATAAAAAAAGATTTCACTGGAAGATTATTTATGTATTCAATGAGGAGGGCTTTTAATTTATTCTATAAATTACTTCCAGATTTCCAAGTTCTGGATTTTACCTTTGAGACAGTTATTTATATTTTTAAAAGAGTGTTGTGATTTGAGATAGGAGTCAAAATAAACTTCCTTCGGTTTACAATGTAGAAGGTATGTTAATATAAGCGTTCTAACTCTTCCTTAGCTAGCTGTGCCTCTGAGCGCTGGGAGGAGACATGATGCCTGTTCTGTACTCAGTCCTCCAGATCAGGGAGAGAGAAAATTCCAGTAAACATGGGCAACATCCAATCATCGATGTGGCTGCGAGGAGAGATAAAAGGTGACACCTCCTTACAGTTTCGCAACTTCCTCCCTGTCACCTGTCCATCAGCCAGCACAGAGAACTTGGCCTGAAGCTGAATGAGTGAAAGAGCAAGGAGTCTTGGTTATTTGTCCTTTGTCGGGGAGCAAGGTATGTTCCCTTTGTATCCAGTTTTGATAAAACTTTCAGATAATATGCTACACTTTGAGCAAATTATAAATACAATACAGGGGCAATTATGGTCTAGGACTGCTGCGGAAGGCATTTTATGGTTACCACCTCTTCAGCCCTGCTGTTAAGAAGCAAGAGCACAGAAGTTCTCTGGCTCCTCCACTACGGTCATCGGTCGTCAGAGAATCTGAGCAAGAGGCGTGACAAATCAACAGAAAAGGCCAGCTTGAGCGACAGGGTTATCAAGAATTTTACAAAACCCTAGGAAACTACACATTTAAAGCAAAAGGAAGACAATGAAAAAGCTCTTTCTCACCTTCTGGAAGTTCTCCTTCCACAAATCTTCTACGACTATGTATCCTCGTAAACCCCAGTCATACAGTTTCTCCCCACTGACCTTGAAACAAAATACAAAAGATTCACTGCTGGTCCATATGTGACTGGTAAGGAACAGAATTCTCCACTATCCTTTTCCCAACAGAACTGTATTTAAACATATGATGGCTATAGAAGTCTGGAGACATACACATTAAAACTGTGCAACATGGGCAAATAAAAAACAGTAAAAACAGAATAAGAAACATAGTTTGGTCGTATGTAGTTATCATTTAAAATAATCTGCCATGAATCAGGTGTATATTCCAAACTTTCACAATTTCAAGGAAAAAAATGTAGGAGATAACTGCTGGTATGGGAAATTCCTGAAACGCAGATGCAGAAAGGTGACTTGTACCTACCACACCTAGCACATAACAGCCAACCAAGTCACATTCGCCAAGCTGAAAACCAATCATTCATTTTAGGGTTTAGATAAAAAAATGGTGAACCCAATGAAGACGCTCCCAGTCTTCCCAGGTCCCCAAAACATAAAGTCTTCGAATTGCTACAGGGATTTTGCCTCCTGACCCCAAATCCTTTCTACAACATCCTAAGATATAGGCGCCAGGGTCAAAGAATATTTGGGGGTCAGGTACCTTAAAAGGAACCTGTCCACCTCTGGCTAGCTAGCTTTAGTGGTTGGAAACATTTTTCAAAGTATTGAGCTTTCTTTAAAAACCATGCTTCCAGTAATTTGCATTCATTGGTCCTATTTATGACAAAGAATGCTGATTACTCTTCCACATGACAGTAACGCAAATTTCTGAAGTTATTCTTTTATTCCTAATTTTTATAATAATTTATCCATATATAACATATTAGTTTACAAAACACATTCACATGAATTATCTCCATTCTATATAACAACCGTGTGTGGTAGGTAAGTAAGCAAAGATGATAAGGAAATATTCAGAGGCCAAGTGACTTGTCTAAGGTCATGGCGTTAGTAAAGCCAGCGCTTGTTGTAACCTGTTGGTTTCTTACAAGTCATATTCTTTCAGTTGCTCCAACTGTTCTTAAAATAAGGTAAGATTCTTGGACCCATAGGGAGCCATTTTGAGCATTCACCACATATACAAAATTGTTTTTGGTGTTATAAATTTCTGAGAGGAAAATAACATTCACTATCATTTTAAAGGTTTTCTACGGTACTTTTATCCAAACACTACTGAACAGAAAACAAAATGTGTGTGATTAAGGGGCTTGTCCAAAGTGAGAGTATTCATTAAAAAACCACAAGAATTTAAACTGTGAAACAGGAACCAAATGATACTAAAATAATATCAGAAAATCCTTTTCAATCACTGATGCTTGTTTTGTTTTACTGTGGCAAAATACACGTAACATAAAATCTACCATTTTAACCATTTTAGGTGTACAATTCAATGGCATTAAATAATACATTCACAATGTTATGCAACCATCATTACTATCCATTTCTAGAACACTTTCACCATCCCAAAGAGATCATTAATGTTTTATACCTAGTGAAAATAAAGTTAATTGTTTTGTTCTGGCTTACCCTAGGTACAAAATAAATGACAAAACTCCTTCCCACTGACTTTAAAAAATAAATTAGAATGCAACTCAGATTTGCATCCTACTATCTTGGTTGTGAACACAAAAGATCTTTTTCAACATATGCTATGGCATAGAAGATTTTTAAAAGACCTACTCCAAGGGGCAGCCACCTGTGCTTCTCAATCAGCTGCCAGGCCCACCCTAACCATTTACTGTTTAAACTATAGGAGGCTGACATGATGTTAGATTATTTTTATGATCTAGAGCAGGCAGAATGATCCTGTTCCTGAGCTGGGGCTGAAACAGGCAAAACAGTGTCTGCTTCCAGGGCTGCTACAAACAACATCAAGACCATGCTAGAGGGATCTTACTGGAATTTGCCACCAAAGCCATCAATTTCCCATAGCTAGAGCCACTAGGGTCCCATCTACAACTGTAGCATGATCCAGGAATCTAGACTCAACCCTGCCACGAGGACTCCAGGGAGCTCAGTGTCATGTCAGCCTGGCTCAGAGCCCTCAGAGCCCAATTGTGGTGACAGCACTGCTCCTCCTCCTCCACAAGTCTTTGTGTGATATGGAAGTTCTGGCAACTGGTCCCTTTCTTTATCAGCTGTCCAGGAACTCAAAACCTAGAGCCTGCTTTGCTCTTGCCAGTTTTCCATGGGATTCTATGCCTAGAGTCCCACTAAGTTCAGTCAGGAGGTCTGGGTTGGGGCCTGAGAATTTGCATTTCTTTTTTTAACTTAAAAAAATTTGTTACTTATTTTTATCCAAAAGAATGTGTTTCTGCCCGGCCAGCATGGCTCAGTGGTTGAGCATTGACCTATGAACCAGGAGGTCACAGCTGGATTCCTGGTCAGAGAACATGCCCGGGTTGAGGGCTCGATCCCCGGTAGGGGTTGTGCAGGAGGCAGCCAATCAATGACTCTCATCATTGATGTTTCTATCTCTCTCTCCTCCTTTCCTCTTCTGAAATCTATAAAAATATATTTTTAAAAAATCTTTATTAAAAGAAAACACAAAAGAATGTGTTTATCACAAAAATGTGAAGACTACACCACCAACAGCAGCAAAGTCTGCAGAGCTACACTGTGTTCCCTGGATATTTCCATGTCCCAAAGGCCATGCAGGACGAAAAGAGTAAAAGAAAAAATACTTAAAACAAATCCAAAACCCATGATGACTTTGGGAAGAGACATGACAGGACAGTTTCTGTCTTCTGTATTTCAGCAGTATCAAGTACAATTTAACTTGAGTAAACCCTTCATATCAACTCCAGCACGTTAACTGTACCCTGACTGTCAGCAGCAGTCAGCACAGTGGACTCCTATTTTCAAAAATCAGTTAACATGGATTCAGTCCCAGCTGGCGTGGCTCAGCGGTTGGGTATCAACCTATGATCCAGGAGATCATGGTTCGATTCCTGGTCAGGTTAAAAAAAAAAAAAAAAGCCCGGCCGGGCGTGGCTCAGCGGTTGAGCATCGGCCTGGGATCCAAGCGATCGGGGTTCGATTCCCGGTCAGGGCACGTGCCCGGGTTGTGGGCTCGATCAATGACTCTCTCATCATTGATGTTTCTATCTCTCTCTCTCCCTCTTCTTCCCTCTCTCTGAAATCAATAAAGATATATTAAAAAAAAAAAAAAAAAAAAAAGATGGATGCAGAAGCAACCTCACCTGGTTGTATATTAATAATCCAGTGCACTCAATCAGCAGAGATATTAAACGAAGTGGCAAGGAAAGCAGTACCTGGAGTGCCGGTTTTAAAGGTTGTATGGAGGGGAACGATCAGAATTAGTCAGCTGTCCTAAGCCAGACAGAGACTTCCATGTTTATGTAGGATCACTGCAATTTGTAGACAAAAGGCATTTTTCATTTGTCCACATGGTTGGTTCCTGCAGGTTCCATGAGAATTTGCATTTCTAACAAGTTCCCAGGTGATCCTGATGTTGCTGGTCCAAGGACCATACTTTGAGACCTGCTGGTTCAGTGGTTATGGACTGAATTACTTCCCCCCAAAATTCATATGTTGAAACCCTAACCCACAGAGTAACTTTATTTAGAGATAGGGTCTTTTAAAATCAAATGAAGTTAGAAGGGTGGGGCTCTAATCCAATATGACTGGTGTCACTGTATGGTGGGGACGAGACACCAGAGATGCACATGTACAGTGAAAAGGCCATGTGAAGACACAGTGAGAAGGTGGTCATCTGCAAGCCAAGGAGAGAGGCCTCAAGAGAAACCAATCTTGCTGACACCTTGATCTTGGACTTCCACCCTCCAAAACTGTGAGGAAATAAATTTCTGTCATTTAAGCCCCACGGTCCGTGATATTTCGTTAAGGCAGCTCAAGCTGACTAAGACATCAGCTTTAACCATGTTGCCTGCCATTGTGTTCTACTTGCCAGGATGCCATCAAGCTAAGGCCTGAAGGGTGAGAAAGGAGCAGCCAAATGAGAGCCCCGAGAAGGGTGCTCCCAGCAGAGGGGCCTGCACTCCCTGAAGTACCCCAGCAAGGAAAGCGAGGCCAGCTCCAGGACCAGGGAGAAGACATGGAGGGCCAAGCACAGGCCTGGGCCTGCAACTCCAAGGAGGGCAGGTTGTGACCAGATACACCCAAACTGAGAATGGACCGTAACTATCAACTTTGGAATTTGAGTCTCTGGACTTCCATGTCAATAGGCAAAAAAAAGTATCTTAAGTTTTCTTTTATTAATATTCAAATTAGTGTG
Organism: Miniopterus natalensis; assembly: GCF_054644295.1. Lineage (NCBI taxonomy): Eukaryota > Metazoa > Chordata > Mammalia > Chiroptera > Miniopteridae > Miniopterus > Miniopterus natalensis. Next base: position 93,682,082 of record NC_142103.1, on the reverse strand, counting down.
CATTCTCTGAAGGCCCATATGACTGATATAACGCTGAATGCAGAACTAAAGTTCATAGTGGAGAAAGACATTTAAATCTGCTGTATTCATTTATATGTGCAAACAAATTTTAGTCTGGTGTTATAAAAGCTATAAAATAAAATTAAGCAAGAAACCCATACATACCTAAGCTTGATAAGGACACAACTTACTGGGTCTAACTTACCTGGACAAATACGATGGCTTGTTGTGGATAATAAAGAGAGGCAGCTAATCCCATGAAACCAGGTGGGTACACCAGCTTCTTTATTTTTGAACCTATTAATAAAAGGTTGTGGACACTGTTAAATGATTCCATCTTTACCATCACAATTTGCCTAACACTGAGTAAAACTTCTTCGGTCCTAGACTGACAGAGTGTGCCCAACAATATCAAACATATCAAAAAGGACCACTACATTTTCATACCTTCAGTGAGATAGAATTCATACAATTCACCTGTTCAAAGTGTTTTAAAGTGTATAATTCAGTGGCGTTAGGATATTCATAGAGGTGTGCAACCATCACCACAAGCAATTTGAGAAAATTTTCATCAACCCCAAAAGAAACCCCACATCCATCAGCAGTCACCCCCAATTCCTCTTGCCCCCAGCCCTAGGGAACCACTCATCTACTTTCTCTCTCTAATGATTTACCTACTCAGACATTTCATATAAATGGAATCATATAATATATGTTCTTTGCGACTGGCTTCTTTCATCAGCGCAATGTTTAAGAGAGCCACCATTTTCAAGGAAGCAGGAAAAAAGAATGTTTTGCAAAGAAAAAACACATTATTTTGGCTTCTAAGGTTTATGTTCTTTTATAGTAAACTGGCTTCCTATTTACCTACTGAACACAAGTATTCCTCTCTTCTTCTTTCTAATACTCCATGATAATAACAGTGTAAGAATAAGATACAGACAAGCCCACAGCAAAGTGAAAATGTGTGGGGGGCACTGACAGGTAAGTATCAACCAATTTTCAGAAAATGGCGAGTGGATGGAAGCAAGAGGACACACAGCCTTTAAGTCCTGAGGAGGGAGGGGCTGCAGTGGAGGAGGGAACAGGATGTCCCAGCAGCCCAGAGATGGCAGGTACTAGGAAGGGTGCAGAGGGCAACCAGCGATCAAGACAGGGGTATAAATGCAAGTTCCGTGCATGGGCCAGCTGACTTTCTCCTTCCCCCACGCCAGTCCAGGGCAAAACTGCCTGTGGCCAGGCGGCTCTCCAGGCAAAAATTTAAAAACTGGATGGAGTATCTCTAAAGAAGCGCCATGGATTTCTGTTGAGAACTAAGATCACTGGTGTGTGTGTACTGCATGTAAATGCCTGAGAGTAGAGCCTTCCTGACTCGGGCACTGAGGGTAGGCACCTCCCATATTAAGGTCAGTTTCCATTCAGCTCACCCAGACGTAGAACCTGCCTGCCAGCAAGCCCCATCTATGCTCCAAAAGTTCCTATTGTCATTTCAATTGCTTTGTTCTTAAACATGACTGTACAACCAAGGATCACTAGTCATTTGAGGAAAGCCTATAAATATAAAAGAGAAGATCGAGCCCTAGCCAGTTTTGCTCAGTGGTTAGAGCATCAGCCCTCAGACTGATGGTTCCCAGGTTTGATTCCGGCTAAGGGCATGTACCTTGGTTGCAGGCTTGACCCCCGGCCCCAGATGGGGCACATGCGGGAGGCAACCAATTGATGTGTCTCTGTAACATCGATGTTTCTCTCTCTCTTTCTCTTCCCCTGCCCCCCTCTCTCCCCCTCTCTCTCTGAAAAGCAACATAAAAAATATCCTCAGGTAAAGATTTTAAAAAAAGAGAGAGAGAGAAGATCAAGATAAGCAAGAAGGAAAAAAATGACCCTATAGGAAACAAAAGTTAAAAACAAAACTAAACCTATAATTATGTAATTAAGTATCATCAAATAAATTCAAGAAGCTACTACATTTAAAAAAAGAGTTCTAAGAAAAAGGAACAATCAGAGAACAAAAATGAGGTCTTGGAAATGACCAAGTAAAAAAAATTAAAAAGAATAAAATAAAATAATCAAGAAAATATGAGACATATAGGGTCAGTTTAAACAGCTCAATTGCTAATTCATATGAGTTCAGGAAGGAAAAAGATGAGAGTAAATTTCCAAAGAAATACAAGATAGATCTCTTCCTCCAGCTGAAGACTGCAAGCCACCAAAATGCTCAACCAGGAATGAAACTATATGTAATCACAGCACCATGGAAATTCAGAGCACTGCAGATTAAGAGATCTTCAAAGCTTCCAGGAAAAAAAATGAATCACTTCCAAAGGAGCAAGCTTCCATGCTGGTTGCTGACTCACATCTGCAATTCCTGATGCTAGAAGAAGTGGCCTTCAAAGTTGTGACGGAAAACAAACTCTAGGCCCAACAGAACTATTACTTGGTATGAGGGCAAAAAGTAATTTTCAGACCTGCAAGGACCTGGAAAGTTTACCTCCAACATAGGCTTTTTTGAAAGTGACTTAAGCATGTAGTTCAACAGCATGGCAGAGCAAACCAAGGAAATGATGACATGGAACGAGAAAAGAGGGTCACACCCAAGAGAGCATGGAGCCCTGTCCCAAGACAACAGCTGTGCTGAGTATCAGTCCAGACTGAGAGGATATGCTGCCTCGGGAAAAGGGGAATTGAACAGGACGGAGAGCTGGGAGAAACCTGAGAATGAGGTTAAAAAAACAGGTAGTAGGTAAAACAGGAAAATACACTTGAAATGAACTTGATGTGAGAAACAGTTTCCACTGAGAGGCACAGGTTTTTATAATGGGATGCATATACAGCATGTCCCAAAAATGTATATACACTTTAACAGCTGATAGCTCAGTTTTGAAAATGAAATGTATTTTAATAAACACTGCCTTTATAATTATTCAAAGTGTATATATACATTTTTGGGACACCCTATAGATGCTAGTGCAATGTATGTTATTAACGCTTACACAGGATAATGTGTAAGTGCTGTTTATTGGTTTTTAACTTTAAACAGGCAAATCCCCAAAGATGGAATGGGGGTTGCAGAAAAGAATACAAATATTATCAATCTAGACTCTTAATAAATTAATGTTTCTCTCCCTGTCCTATTGCCTTGATTGAAAGGATATAATTACTCCCGAAGAGAAAAGCCTGCCACACCCCTGGGATCCCACCTGTACACGAAGCTTTCAGCACCTGGGCGGCTCACACAGCTGAGGACCAAGTGAAGGGCAGCAAGCCTGCCAGCCTGCCATTTCTCACTCCTCCAGGGAAAGCCGATACGCAGCAGCTCTCGGGCCTCCGGCTCCTACTGGTTCACACAATGAGCAGGGACCCCAGAATTTCAGGAAGGAAATGCAACCTCCTGCCTCCGTCATCTCCATGCCCACACCTCCCAAGAAGCCAGTGGTCTGAGCTGTAACTATCAGCATTGCCAGAGGGGAACCACTGGCTGCCAGGGCTGGGGGGAGTCACCAGAGGGCCACAAGAGCAAGCAACAACCACCTGCCAGATCTTGAGAGGCCTGGCCGGGCCCAGTTCTTCTGAATGATCATGCACTCCCCTCTCTTGTCACCACCACAGCCATGGCCATCCTCATCAACTAAGGCAGACTATCTTAGCAGATATGCTCAAGAAACCCTATCATATGGTCCAGCAAACCTTCTTTTGGGTATATACCCAAAGGAAATGAAATCAGTATCTCGAAGAGTTATCTGTACTCCCAAGTTCATTGCAGCACTATTCACAATGGCCAATACATGGGAACAACCTAAGTGTCTGACAATGGATGAATGGATAAAGAAACAGAAAATAAGACTAGAGAGCTCATGTATAGCAGGGTACCTATAGTTAATAATATTGAATCCTGGATATTTACTAAGAGAAAAGATTTCAAGTCCTCTCATCACACACACACACACAAAACTGTAATTATGGGAGAAGATATGTTAATTAGTAGCCAAGATTCCAATACCCTGGCCTTGGGATCTTCATAAATTCTGAACACTATCTAAATAAGACAGGAATGCTTTTCTGGACAGCTTTACAGAAACGGGGGGGGGGGGGGGGGCGGAATTGGTTCAACTATTTCTCAAGCTGATTAGGAAAAATGAACTCTAAATTTAATTTTTACACAGATGGGAGGAGGGCACAGAAACTCCAATAAGAGTTCATTCCACAGGTTGGGGAGTGGCACTAATAGTGCTTCTCCAGATTCTAACATTATGGTTAAGGCACGTACAGCAGAGATTTTTTAAACTGGAGGAATGGGTACCAAACTAGTCTCTACACTAATCTTTTATGGGGATCTGATTACAAGGTTCATAAACTTTCTATTTTAGGAATTTTTGTAAAGTCTGGATTTCACAATCAGTGAAAATTCAAGTAGTTCATAAGAGATCCATTTCATTATTGTGAAGGGTTTTACCATCCTTTATTTCCTATAAATGTTTTATAATCCAGAAGTATACTAATATTTAAGTTGGCATTTGTTAGCTTTTAAGTGTTTAAAATTTTTTATATCCTCAAGGACTGAAGCTATAACACATCAAACAATTTAATAAAATGTCTATGAAATCACTGTTCTACTTACTGTGATTAATAGCCTGATCTTAATAGTCAAACATTTTAAATCAGTGTCTCAGGTTTCACAGACTTTGGGTAACAAACATTCTCTCTTTCTGTACCAAAGAACAACAGCAATTTGAACAAGTAAATGTGCCTATAAAGGATAACTAATTTCTTTTTTCAACCAAGAGTATACAATTTTGCATTTTATGTTTTTTACACTTTCCATGTATGCTTAAAATCAAATATCCTGAAGGAAACAACCATATAAATTATATATTAAGAAGGCCATACTCAGGATCCAACTCATTATTCTGAAAACTGATGAATGAAAAGAAAGAACCAACTATATATCTTCTCTCTCCCTTATGAGCTGTTTTTTAAAAACCCACAAAATTGTACCTACCTCTAGCCAAAAGGAGTCCAACGATGCCAGCAAAACCAATAACACCAAGTCTTGGAAAAAATCCAGGAGGTGCATTTTGAAGATATTCATAGCTGTCTACAATAGAATCAGATGAGGAAACAGTTCCATAAATTTCTCATTATAAAAAAAAATCTTAAATCTAACTAATATATATAGTATTAAATGCTTTTCAAATAATGTATTCTTGGCTTTCTGCTAATATGCTTCTTTTCAACACATTCTTTTTCTATGATAAACATGATTTACTATTCACATACCAAGTATCCAATTTTCAAGCATTCTGGCCTGACAACCTACTGACAGTATAGTAATGTCAGATTCCCTTCATATTCCTGAAGGCTACACACCTGACTCTATTCACATGGGGAGAAATACAAATACAGGGATCCCCTGCCATCCAAACTTGTTATCAAACACAGAAACACAGAATACAGGAGTACCTCAGGGATACTGAAAGTTCGGTTTCAGACCACCATGATAAATCGAGTCACATGAATTTTTTGGTTTCCCATTGCCTGTAAAAATTATGTTTTTACTGTAGTGCAGCCTATTAAGTGTGCAGTAGCATTATGATGAAAAGAACAATGTACATACCTTAATTAAAACATACTTTTTTGCTAAAAAAAAAAAATGCTAACCATCATCTGAGCCTTTTGGAAAAATGGCACCAACAGACTTGCTCAATGCAGGGTTGCCACAAATCTTCAATTTGTGTTTAAAAAAAAAAAAAAAAAAAAGGCAATAAAGTGAAGCACAATAAAATGAGGTATGCCTGTAGATTTGGGTAAATCTATCGCTCTCTGACGCTTTGGGGCCTGCTTTCTGTAACTAAGGAACCAAATACATTAGACTCAGGGGGAAAGTATCCTTTGCTATCTGAACTCATTATTTGAACTCAAGAACAGAATAAATTTGGATAATGAAAGAAACTAGTAGTGCAAGTATATGCGGGAAATAGTCACTGCTGATAGTGATAAAATAAATAAAAATAAAGGCAACACGTAGGCCTATTGGCCATGTCTAAACATGCCTTATACCTCATTTGCATGATGCCACATCTCCTCTCCTCTCCACTGAGCCAATCCCACCAAATAACCGCCAGCTTAAGTCCTAATTGCACAGAAGAGCCTCTCCCATGCTCATCAGCCCACACCTCTCTTCCTCTAAAGTCCCATCATATTTCTTCTCTGTACCATAACTTGGCGCCTACTTCTACAGCAACTGTGTTTAATTAGCCAGGGGTGTATTTTGTCTCAACAAGGAGCACATACACTCCTTAATGGGGCACTGCTCAGACTTCTATGTTACTTTCCTCAGTGGTACCAGTGGGTGTTCATTCAACGGATAATTTATTAAAAATACTGCTAGGAGCTGATGAATACTGAAGGAATTAATGAATGGCTTTTAGCTAGGTCATGACTTAAAAAGCCTTCACATCTCTTTCTCAACCTCATCTTCAATGCTCCCTATCTGCCTCCAGCTCCCAGCGCACCCAACACTGAGTCATACATCCAGGCCTGGATCGAGCTGTGCCCTCTGTGTGGAATGCCGCACAGCCTTACCCCCATGTTTTGGTGTGGCTACCTCTGTTTCTTCGAGGCTTATCTCAGAAGCCCTTCCCTGACTGCTCCCATCTCCCTAATCTCTATTAAACTAATCTCCTTCCTCTGTACCTTTGATAGTGGTCTGTGACCATCTCTGTGTTTGCACTAATAATGAATAATTTATTATATGCAGCAGTGGTTGGGACCACTGTCTTAATCAGCCTTGATCTTCAATGCTTGCCGTTACAGTGACTTATGCAGAACTGAACTAATTGGAATACTCAATAATTCTCTCCCCCAGATAATACCAGGCACATGCCAGTTTTCCATTTCCTGGGTTCTTTGCGAAATGTGGTGATCATTTTAAATCCTACTATAGGGCTTGTGTTGTTGGTACTAATTCTTGTCTGGCATTTTACTTTGCCTTTAACCTGGTTTTAAGTTTCCATCTTTTTGCCTGGGTCATTTGAGACAATTTTCTACTTCCCTTTATCATTATTATTATTTTTAATCCCCACCCAAGGATATTTTTTCATTGCTTTTCAGAGAGAGTGGAAGGGGGAGAGAGAGAGAAACATCAATGTGAGAGAGACACATCGACTGGTTGCCTCCTACACAAGCCCCACCAGGGCCGGGGATTGAGCCTGCAACCGAGGCACGTGCCCTTGGCCGGAATCGAATCCGGGACCCTACAGTCCTAGGGTCGACGCTTTAACCACTGAGCCAAACCAGCCAGGACATCTGCTTCCCTTTATTTCTGCCTATTACCATGGTGTTTTCAATTCTAGGCATACACACGGAGTAGTTGATAGGACAACCAGATGGCCTTGGTGAGCTGGGCCGAAGGGGGTAAATCACAAAGAAATGGGAAAGGAGATATGCTATAAGACCGCACTGAGGCTGAAGCCCAGATTCTGGTAACATGACTTGGCTGTGACTGCTAGGAAATGGACTGACTGCCTTGGCAGACAACACCACAACTCATAACGGAACGTTTCTTCTTAAGAGCTTTGCTCTTGGACTATGAGTCTAAGAGAAGAAAAAATGACATATTGCTAATAATGCCTACTGCTCTGAATCAATGGGAAATAACAGGTGACAATGAAGAGATCTCCTCAGTCACATATGACCAAATAAAAGATCAGGAGTTCTTTAGTTTCCTCAGATAAAAAATGAAGGTAATAGCCCTGGCCGGTGGGGCACAGTTTGTTGGAACATGGTCCCATACACCAAAAGGTGGTGGGTTCGATTCCAGGTCAGGGCACATACTCAGGTTGTGGGTTCAATCCCTGGTTGGAGTGCATACAAGAGGCAACCAACTGATGTTTCTCTCTCATACCAATATTTCTCTCTCTGTCTCTCCCCCTCTCCACTCTCTCTAAAAGTCGATGGAAAAAATATCCTCACTCCTTGGGTGAGGATTTAAAAAAATGAAGGTAATAAAGTACTTTTCAGGGTTGTTGTGGGGATTATACATAAATTAATATATTTTTATCCTCACCTGAGGATATGTTTTTATTGATTTTAGAGAGAGAAGAAGGGGGAGGAGGAGACAGAGAGAGAGAGAGAGAAATATCAACGTGAGAGAGAAACATTGATTGGTTGCCTCCCGTATGTGCCCTAAATGGGGATTGAACCCACAACCTTTTGGTGCATGGGACAATGCTCCAAACAACTGAGCCACCTGGCCAGGCCATAAATTAATATTTTTAAAGTATTTAGACTAGTTCCTGGTACATAATAAGCACTAAATAAGTGTTTATGAAATTAATAAAATTAAGATGTTACTTATTAACATGCATGAATAATTTAAAGAACTGGTAGGCTATTAATATGACTGTCTTGAAATGAAAAATTTATTTATCTGGTAGTTTCAGGGCTATCAGCACATCAACACTCTATCATGATCTTTGCACAGAAATAAACTATACTCATTTTATTTTATTCTGTCATGGAAACAAACACTTGTAAAAATAAGAGTTTGATTTGCCAAGATGTCCAAAAAGGGAAATAAAATGTTACCAGTTCCTGACTGAGATTAGTCAAAACATAGACTGTGAACCCAGTTTATGAGTCTATGAGATAAATGCTTATGAAAACAATCAAGGACAGTAAAAAACAATGAAGAACCTGGACAAAGGGGGGAAGTAGGGGACATCTGTAATACTGTCAACAATTAAAAAACAAAATGAAGGTGCACTTTCTCTCTCTTGAGCACACCCATGCCTTTACACACCCCCTTCTTTCCCCAGGGCATGTCTGTCTGTTTGTCTGTCTCTCTCTCTCTGTCTCTCTCTCTCATATGCCTGAATTTTTCCCCCTGTCCTTCCCCCAGGCACATTCTCTCTGCCTTTCTTTTTCCAAAGTGCCAAGGGCCCTTCTTTTGCCTCTGTAACTCAGTTCCTGAGCCCATGCAGCCCAGCTGGCTCACCTTTTCTACCTCTGTGACTTTCTAAATAAACTTTCTTTTATAATTTGAAAAAAATAAGAACTAATGAAAATGTAAGAACACTACTAATTATGCAATAAGGCCTTTCCTAGGCACACCAACCCAGTTTCTTCCTGCCTTTAAACTTCTATAAAATGTATTAATAGCTGTGCAAAAGAGCTCTCCTGATTCTGAAAACCTATTGATGGGTCAGTGTGGGTTACCATGAGTTAGGGACATTGCACCTGGAATAGATTTAAAGAAAAAAATCCAGTATATCTGCACTTGCTAGCCCCAAAATACTAATGATCTTGAAGAGACTTACCTGAGTGTTTGGGTACATTAACCCTCTGAAATCTGATGAAAACAATAGATTGTCTTCCCAGAAAAATCTACAAAGCTCTAAAATTCTGCATATAATTTTAAGGAATTCACAGATCTCCTGAAGCCCATCCATGGAACCCGGGTTAGAGTCCGATGTTAATGAAGAAACTGATGATACTTCATTAAAAATCAACTTACCTAACCCCCACTTAACCAAACTTTGCATCTTGGGCTCAGTTTGGGAGTACATTTCCTAAAAAGGTGAAAAGAAAATGAATGAGTAGGATTTGCTGATTAGAAAGTAACAATAAACATATTTGTCTTTACTGAATAAATTATGATGTTATCAACACTTTTCAAACAAAAACATAGTGTCTATCTGGGTTTTTTGTGTTCTTTATTTTCTTTTGTAATCTCCCCTTCAGTGCAAATTGCTCACAGAATGGCTTATGATTGCCACAGGAAGCAAAGATTTCAAGTAGAGTGGTTTCAACAACCCAGCCTTGTCATTCTCTATTAAAATTGAAGAGAATGGACAAACAGTCCCCTCAATAATCAATCCTTTCCCTGTGAGATTAAATCTGTCTTTCATATTAAGTCTAATTCCTGATTGCCATGATTTTAGAGCTTATATCTAAAAACTGCTCATTTGAAGTAGGAATGACTAGCTTTACTGTAACAAAGGAGTCTATATATCTAAGTTTTGGAAAGACAGTTACCCTAGTCCTAAAGCAAATGAAGTGTTAATATTCCCTTAAAAACAGCAACAACAACAAAAAGGCTTTGGACATGAACATCAGATGATCCCAAAAACTACCTAGAAGGTAACCACCTTCAAGAAGTCTACAGCGAAGATGAGAAAAGAGACGTGTGGGTATCAGAAGTTATCAGAACCAGTTGCCACTTGGAAAAGGATTCATTTTATATAATTTAGTTCAAGTCAGAACAAGTTATCCTAATACTGTTAAATGGACTTAAATAATAAATGCTAAATTTGGAGAGGGACATAAAAAACAAAAAAAACAACTGAATATCATTTCATTAAAATTCATTATTGATTTTTGCTCCCCATTAAAAAAAAAAAAAGCTACAGATTAATGTCGAGAGTGACTGCCCACTTCTTTTGCTGGCATAACCTTTTACCATAAAAAAAATTAAATTAGTTCTTGAAGAAAGGGGCTAGAATTAAAGATATTTCTATTCATGAAGACTTTATCCTACAGGAAAATAAAACCATTATAATCACACAAAATTTATTTAGAAGTAGTGCAAATAAACATGTTGATAACTATTTTATCATCTACAGAGGTATTTTGCTGCACTGACGAAAAAGTAAAAAACAAAAAGCAATCTTAGGTTGAAAGCTAGAGGCAAAGTACTTTCATAACAAAACAAAAAAAAGAGAGAGAGAAATAACAGTAGTCATGCCTACATGATACAAAAATATTTGCACAACTTTGCTGACCTTATCTTAACCACTAGCAGATGGCTTAAAAATCTTCTGGAACAAGAGAATAAAGTCTAAGTGTTTTACAACTCATTATGTATAGATGTTAGGTATTATATAACTCAATAATATGGTTATGATACTTAAGTATAATGGCCTAATTCATATTGTTGATAGAGTCTATGCTTACTATTTTCTTTCTAAATTGGTTAAGCACTGACATAGACAGCGGAAATTTAAAATTTTTAAATAAGTTCTGGATGAAAATTGAGTTTGTAAGTTTCAAGCAAAATAAATCTAGACCATGTCACACACATCTACATGCTTTTTACTAATTTTCCATCAATTTTCAAAATCAAGATCAAGTATAGCAAACATATGTATCAAAGCCCACGACAGCATTCTATAAATTGTAAACTTCGGTTTTAGATGTTAAAAATCACAGAAATGCCTTCATAAACATAATGACAAATGCCTGATCTAAAACCTGAGCAGTGACAGAATCCAATCTGTTTAAGTAGTTCTTGGGTTACTGGGGCAAACAGTTCAGTACTCAAATATGTAATTCTACCCTCTTTTAGTTATTTATCTTCATATTATAGCATTCAAAATGCTCTGTAACCATTACTGTTTAAAGTGGTACTGATTTGTGGAATCTCTAAGTGGGAGGGGACTTTCCAATCTTGACATAAATGGTTATATTGTGCCCTTTTCCTTCCTCTAGAGTTCCAGCTCCGTATCCTCTACTGGTAGACAATAGTGTTTTCATAGCTGTGACCAACAAGATACTACCAGCCCTCCACTCTAGTCATGGTGCTGCACCCACCCGGTGGGAGGGAAATTCTCTGTGCAGCTAGGGCAACAGCCATCGCCAGGGAGCTACGGCTCTCTGCCCCACCCCCCAGGGGTGACACTGATGAACATGTGTAAGTTAGGTACTCTTAACTTGGGGTGCTTTATCAAGCCTTTTTCTGAAAACATGCAGCTGATACACACTTTCCAGTACTGACTCTAAACAGAAATGTGTTCACTCCATTTTCAGAAGAGCTGTACCTGACACCAACTTGTATATGGCTCGCAATGCTGTCGGAGATGTGAGATGCTTTCTTCAAGTTGAGTCCTTGGCTCCTCCACATATTTAGACTGACCCTCCTCAGGAATGGAGTAGAGTGAAAGCTGGATACATTAAAAAAACAAAACAAAAAAATAGAAGTGTCTATACAGCAATGAAACAACATCAATTACCAAAATTGTAAGCATTGTATTTCTAATAATTCATGAACTGCAGGACTCTAAGGGTTACATGTACCCTAAACCTTGCTTCACAGGATCTCTGCACCTTACTTATTTCCTTAATCAATAAGGCCAAGGCCAAGAGGGCAGTGCTATGAGGCCTTCTACTGGCCCCCCCCCCCCCCCCCCCCCCCCCCCCCCCCCGGTAGCAGACAAAGCAGCCTTCCTTTGTCTGTTTTGTATACTGAAATTTGATATTCTGCCTTAGATTTAGTTTGGAAAAAGAATAATATTACTCTAAAGGGTAGGCTGGAGGGGGTTAAAAATAAAAGCTTGAGAGTAACTGGAGAACATGTTACTTAGTTGAAATGATCAGTCTGATGCTAATCAAAGCAGGATAGCAGGTTTGTTTCCCACCCAGAGAAGAAACTCTTCACAGCCACTACTGGCTGCCTTCTTCACCCTCAAAAACTCTACTGCCCCAAGGCCTGAGAAGAAGAGACTAAAGGGCAAAAGAGAAGCTATTTAGTTTTATATAAACACCATTCAAGTAACCCTGCTCATGCCTGAAGGCAGACGTCCATGTCACTTTACTCACAGGCAACAGAAATCAAATATCCAAAATTATCAGTGGCAAGTACAGACAAAAAAAAAAAAAGATGTGAATGGAGAGAAGATTTCTTGTTTTATTTCTTTAGTATTCATTAAGCATCTACTTATAAGCCTCTAATCTGGCGAAGAAGCAAAATGAGGCCAGGTCTTTAATTTTTTTTTTTTTTTTTAAGAGGGAGGAAAAATCAATTTGTTTTCTTGGCTTGATAAGCAGTCTTGAATCAGGCAGATCACATAGAACCGAACTGTGCTTACAATCTACTGGTACACAGCAGATTCCCCAGTAAAAATCTAGGAAATATTATGCCCTATGCCAAGTACCATTAATTAAAGTTTATCTGTTGAAAAAGCCAGGTTAGTAACTTCACAAAGAATAATAAACTATAAGGAAATGTATTTCCTCCTATTAAACGTCCTCTAAAATGTCATATCTTCCTGATACACAAATTGTATACTTCCCATGGTAAGTAAATTGGATGCTCAAAATACATCCCAAGATGAACAGCATGTTACCTCATTAACCTTCACAGAAGTTTTCTGAGGTGAGTCCTTTTTCTGTGATGCATAGACTTTGAAGGTGAGCAGACTCAGGCTGGCTGGCCCCATGGACCTCTGAATTACCTGAAACACAGAAGCAATCTTAAGCCTTGGCTCAACATTATGAAATGAATGTGCACAACATGAGCATATTCATAACCTCAGCCACTCCTGCCCTGAAAGGCTTCCTGTGCTTTATGAGAAATAAATGTGTTCCTGAAGTTTTATGGAAGTCAGAACCTAAAAAACAGGTTCTCGTGGACTTAATTTTCACGTCACCTTTATCTTAATTTCCCAAAGACAGTAGTTTCTAAGTTTTTCGACTTAGCTTTTCAAATAAAATAAAAGAGATATAGATAGAGATAGATACAGATACAGATACAGATATAGGTATAGATACACACACACATCAACAAGGGAAGGAGTTTTTAATGATCTCACCTAGTAATTCATTGAATAGAGTGAAGGTTATTTTTGTAATTCTGCTAATCAAACTTTCAGAAGCTTCCCCTTTCCATTCCCATCCAAAGATGGTCTCTCTCAATTTCAATTCTTAAACTCAGTCTCTTTCTGTGACTTGCTCTCCCTTACTGGGAGTCATTCATGCCCAGTGACTTTCAGATACACAGCTCTAGTCCAGAGCCTGAGTTACCAACTCACTCACCCTTTGATTTCTGGATATTTCCACTTGCATGGGACACAAGCTCCCCAGATCAAGCATGTCCAAAACTAACTCATCAGGACCTCATCTGTGCCTCCAAGTCCGCACTAGGCCTGATGGGTGGATGTGTGCTGTGAATCAAGTCAGGAAGCTTTTTCTCCATTATCCCCTACATTTACACAGCACTTGACCCAGACCTGTCCCACTTCCTCTACTTTCTCCCTCGGGAAAGGGTGCTACCACCCAACTGGAAAACCTAAGCAGAAACTCTGAGGTCATCCTTCACCGCCACCCCCATTCTATTGGTCAAGTCCTCTTCATTCTGCCTATTGAATAATCTCAATTCACCCTCTCTATCTCCTCCTGTACAGTTTTCCCTTGGGCCCTCATTTCTTTCCTGGATTGTTTTAGCAGCATTCTAACTGCTCACCTGGCCTCTTGATGACTCAAACCACCACACTGTGAAAGAATGATCTTTGTAAACTACAAACCTGATTATTTTCTATCCTTATTTGAGATCCTCTGGAACTCATTACCTAGGACTTTCATGTGGGCCAAACAAGGCCCGTTACAATCTCACCCCAACCTTCTCTAACCTCATCTCTCTATCATTCTGCCTTCTCCCACAAAACTTAACTTCCTATACTTCTCCCAGGCTGTCTCCCAGCTTCGTGGGTTTGCACATGCTGAGTCCTCTGCCTATGCTTGCTTTGTCTTTCTGTACCACTGCCTAAGAGCAGGAAGAGTCATTGCTTTTCTTATCTGTCCATTTATTTACGTCTATCAAGTTCTCCCTACTAGACTGAAAGCCCTTTCAGGATAGGGCCATGTCTTACTTGGTATTTCTAGTGCCCATGGCTGCCTAGCATGTAAGAAATGCTCAGGAACTGTTTACTGCCTGCCTAAATGGACAGAAGAGAGGTGAAAAGTAAGGGAGCAGCTGACCTGTTCTAAGTACTTCGGCATGACTTAGCATCACGGAAATCCCAGTGCTGAGATTTGCAGTGCCTGTACTGTGAAGACTAGGCTATTCTGTAATACCCACAAAACATAGACAGAACAGAAGAAAAATGTCTGTTGAAATGTATGTCTGGACTGAGAGTGAAGGGATGGAAAAAAATTTTCCATGCAAATAGAAATGAAAAAAAAAAAAGCTGGGGTAGCAACACTCATATCAGACAAAGTAGACTTCAAATTGAAGGCCGTAACAAGAGATAACAAAAGTCACATAGTGCTGAAGAGATCTATCCAACAAGAGGATATAACCCTGGTAAACATATATGCACCTGATATAGGAACGTCTAAATATATTTTTTAAAAAACTTCTTGAGGACTTTAAGGGAGAGATCAACAGCAATGCAGTCATAGTAGGGGAATTTAACACCCCACTGACTTTACTGGATAGATCTTCCAGACAAAAAATCAACAAGGAAACAGTGATCCTACATGACACACTAGATCAAATGGATTTAATCGACAATAGACATTTACAGAACATTTTATCCCAAAGCTGCAGAATATGCATTCTCCTCAAGTACACATGGGACATTCTCAAAGACAGACCACATGTTAGGACACAAAACAAGTCTCTACAAGTTCAAGAAGATTGAAATCATATCAAGCATCTTCTCGGACATTTACACCATGGAATACTATGCAACCACAAAAAGAAGGATCTCTTACCCTTTGAGACAGCATGGTGTGACTTGGAGAGTATTATGCTAAGTGAAATAAGCCAGTAAGAGAAAGACAAGTATCACATGATCTTATTCATATGTGGAATCTAATGAACAAAATAAACCGATGAACCAAACAGATCCAGAGACAGAGAAGCATGGAACAGACTGACGCATCTCAGAAGGAAGGCGGGGGTGGGTAGGGTGGGTGGGGAGAGATTAACCAAAGAATTTATATGCATATATGCATAACCCAGGGACACAGAAAATAGTGTGGTGAAGGCCTGGGGGGGGGGGGGCAGGTGCAGGGTGGAGGGGATCAATGGGGGGGAAAAAGGAGGGACACCTGTAATATTTTCAACAATAAAGATAAAACAAACAAAAATAAATGCATGCCTGAAGTCACACACACACAAAGGAAATTCCCGTATTTCAGAAGCAAAGAGATAGAAGTTATTTTTTTAAAGTGGTTATTACTTTAACTGGTTTAAAAATAATTAACACATCCTGCAAGTATTATGTGTTCATCTTGAAAGGTCTTAATTTCAAGGAAATATTGCTACAAATTTCTTTTGCTTCCAGGGTGAAGTTTAGCCAGCTACTGCTGACCCAGTCAGTGTGGTCCCTCCCTGCACTAGGCTACTGGTATCTGGAGGTGTGAATTCGTGCTCTCTGCCCTCTGAGTCTGCCCATGACCTACTAACAGCACTGTTTGAGCTGAGGACTTTCCACTGAGCCAGCTGGCCCCACCCTGGACTTTGCTTCTGATGCCCTTCCTCATGGGCAATAGCTGGTAGCTCCCCCCCTTTCATCCCCACCCAGGACTGGAGCTCCAGGCATTTTAGGTTCATGCTGACCCCAAGCTTCATCCTCGTTGGACATAATGCCTTACATTGACCTTCTTAAGTCTTGATTCCTGCCTTCAATCCTTAATCCTATGTACGTATTTCATTTTCCATCTCATGGCCTTCTCTCACTTTAATTCAGATTCCCACGTTTTACGTTTTTAATAATTATTCTCCTGTTCATCTTTTCTTTTCAATCTCAACTTTATTTTTAAAATTTAACAATTTATTGGATTTTTGATTATTAATTTCTACTTTATTTTTTCCTCTTTTCCACTGTTCTCATTTTAATATTGTGCTAGGCCTGCCCCTTTACTGCCCAAGTCATGTTCTCCTTCCACTCCTCCTGTTAGTCTACCCCCTAGCCTGCCCTCACTCCCCCTCAACGGCAAGAACTGTGCCCACAGGTTGGTAGCACCCAACGAAGCCCCCTCCAGCAGTCACCCTTTTAGCTTCCTGCACGTTCTCAACAAATAAGCAAAACAAAGGTCATCCCGGGAGACTTGGGTGAATCTTCCCCAGGGCAGAGAGTACATGCTTTACTTCAGGGTTTTTCAGTCCCGACAGGACACTGTTGATATCTGCTGCTGGATCATTCTTTGCTGTGAGGCTGCCCTGTGCATGCAGGGGGCTTAGCAGCATCCCTGGCCTCTACCCACTAGATGCCAGGAGTATCCCCTGGCATGAGTTCAAAATGTCTCCACACACTGCCAAAAGTCTCCTGGGGGGCATCCCCCAGCCCCATTGAGAAGTACTAATTTACTTAAATAAATATTATTTGCTGACATCTTTTACCATGCAGACTTTAAGAAACTCTGTATGTTCTAAACTCTATGGCTTCAAACCTAATACATAGTAACAGAAATCAGAGCAGTAGATGCCTGGGGGTAAAGTGTGGAGGGGGGGGGGGTGACTTACTGAGAAGGAGTACAAGGGAACTTTCTGAGATGAAAGAAATTATCTATATTTTGATTGGGGTGAGGGTTACAGAAGGTGTACAGAGACGTCAAAACTCAAATTGTTGTAAGATCTGTACAATTTAAAATCTGTGCATCTCACTGTATGCAAACTATATTTCTAAAAGGATCTATGCACACCTAAGTGGTGCCAAATCCATGCCAACATATGGGTGGCAACTGCAGGCCAATGGTCATTCCTAGGACAGAGTCAGCCACACACCTGACTGTGGTAAGGAGCAGGTGGTACTGAATGTGTGATGGAAACCATAGGAGGAGCCTGTGTAAAAGGTCCATAGGCAGACAAGCCTGATGCTTATGTGCTGCCCGACATCTTGAGGGGTTCACTTTCCTTTCTGGCATCAAAGGGGGCTCTTCCTGGGAAAAGACCACCCCATTCCACCTGGGCTGGACCAGATGTTATCACAAATGGGAATTGTGGACACTGGACCCCTGCCGGGTGGCTATCATTAAATTTCTTAGAGTTCATAATAAGTACTCAGGCTAATCCATTCAATATCAGAATTTAAAAGGGGAAAGGCTTGCCTGGCTGGCATGACTCAGCAACTGAGCATCGACCTATGATCCAGGAGATTGTGGTTCAATTCCCGGTCAAGGCACATGCCTGGGTTTCCGGCTCAATCCCCAGTAGGGGGCGTGCAGGAGGCAGCCGATCAATGACTCATCATTGATGTTTTTCTCCCTCTCCCTCTCCCTTCCTCTCTCTGAAATCAATAAAGATACATTTTTTTAAAAAATAAAAAGGGAAAGGCTGTCAAAATGTACAGAGGTCACCCCCAGGTAAGTGTGAGGGCAACAGAGGCACTTTCTTCAATCTTTTGACTCCCCAAGGAAGTAAGAGAATACTGATCTGAAAGTTAAGTGTTTTGAAGAAAGATTTAACCAGCTACCTCGATGTGGGTCATAATCACCAGAGCTCTGGCCTTTATCACCTTTTCTCCCGTCGGTACTCCTGTTGGGTTGCCTTGTGAAACATGAACATAAAGCTGTTCTCTCTCCATGAGACCCATTATGGTACAACCAGATTAAAAATACCTCCTGGGAAGTGAGTTCTCCCCTGGAACTTTTTTGATGAAGGGCTGGAACCTCTAACGTGCACATGCCCATGGCCTAAGCACTCACTGTTCCAAGTGACAGTTCTTGAGAATCCTTGTTTGCCAGGCTCACTCTCTACCCCAGGGCAGGTGGTTTGGCTCAGCCACTGGGTACATACGTACCTTCCAAAGGCTCATTAGACATGTTGGACTTTGGACCAGATGAGTTTGGCTTGCAGGATCAAAGTCAAGCCCGCTAGGTTAAGAGCTGCATCTTCCATGAGTGCTAAGCTATAGCAACAGACTAACTAGATCCAGAAGCTGTGTTGCTCTATATCTAGCCTATCCTCTGGAGTGTACCCTTCAGTTACTAGATGCCTCTCCTAGAATTCAGCTGGTTGGGGGTCTCAAAGTAGGGACCCCAATGTATTGGTTTGTTTTTGTGTTGGTTTTGAATATAGGTGTAAGAAACCCATAGTTATAGGGAAAAATAAAATTTGGCTCAAACAAAGATGAGTTGGTGACCCTTATAGCTTTGCAAACCTCCTGGAGAGTGTCTCTAAGCTCCCTGGCTCACGTGGCTAAACTTTCTGTCTGATTCTGTTCCCTAGCAAAGTATCTCCACAGGGGGCTTAATTGTTAATGAAAACTGAACACCAGGTTTGGGAGTAGTTCTTGTTTTGCAATAAAAGTGCACTGCCCAGAATTCTGGCCCAGAAGTCTAGATCCAGGACCACTGTTTTTTTTTTATAACTCTGACCAGGAATTGAACCTGCAATCTCTCTGCGCATAGGACGATGCTCCAACCAACTGAGCCACCCGGCCAGGGCTCCCGGACCTCTTTCTGATTGAGTCCCTGTAAAACTGCTTTAAAAACAAAAGCTTCAAGCTAAATAAGCTACCCTTTAGGATGTTTAATAATGCTGGGTCTCAAAACCCTAACAACTTGCTTTCTTTTTCAACTTTATGGAGAATCCAGTATACAGTCTCTCCCATTTTTAAGAAGGGTGGCCCTTTATTTTCCCACAATTCTAGAACTATTACCTTATTAGATCTTTCATTTAAAATATATACCAGTTTCCTTCTTGATAAAATGTAAGCCTTGCTTTGCAGGACTGTGTACACGAGGCTTCAGAATCACCGGGGAATTTTTTAGAAGCAAAGATTCCCAGAGTATCTCATTCAGTAAACCTTAGAGGGGCCCAAGAACCTATTCCCATGTTCAGCAAAGTTTAGAAAACCACTACTGCACAGCAGATGCTTAGGGAACAGTTATTCCACTTAATTTGTATAAATACTCCAAACATACTTACTTTTAAAGACATCTGAAAGAGTAAAATGAAAACTGTCCCAAACATAAAAAGAAATAGTGACTGGCCACCAGCTAGAGAAGTTACAGGATTTAACATTCAAGAAAATCTTTAAACAAAACACAACTAATACCTCCTACCCCTAATTCCCTTTCTAACTACCACCCTATCCTTCCATCTCCCTCCACTGACAAATTTATTTTAAAAATAGACCACGGTTAGGAGGTAGAATAGTGGATACCCTTAGCAAGCTACTGAGTGACTAGAAGGGCCATGAGGGTGTGGGGAAAAAAGGGGCCACACACACACTAAACCTGAGGAGCTCGGGGAGGCCTTACAAATTCAGGGACCTAAAGTAACCACATAGGATGGTCTGAAATGAAAACCTCCTAACTAAAAGTGAGTCATGCCATGTAGTCATGTCCTTGGCCTAGATCTTCCCTGACAAAGGTCAATGTAAACCTTAACTGCGCCTGTCTATTGTCTTTTTGTATCTATGATAACAAATCTTTGGAATGTCAGGGTAATTTCTGTTTTCCAGACCCCTCAGGGCACAACCTTCTACCAGAGCACAGACCATAGAACCCCTCTTTGTCACCTTGTTCCAGGCATACCATCTCTATGTGCTGTAAATGTTAATTGTTAACGATCCTGTACCCAACAATGTAAAGTGTCTATTCGTGCTACTTTTTATCCAATCTCAAGGATTTCCCCACTTTGCTTTCTCCTGCCTCCCTAATCTATCACCAATGACTTTCATGTAACCCCCTTAAGTCCTCTCCTTGGATTCTGATGTAAAAAGTAAGAGATAAAACTGCCATTTTGGGGAGCGTTTTCTCAATCTGCTGAGATCTGGCTTCCTGGCAATCGTCAGTTTGAAAATAAAATTGTAAAAATTCTCTACCGGTTTGGACGTTTCTTACATTGACAAGGGATTCTAGAGTGGTCGGTTTGCAAAAATTCACTTGTGATCTCTACACTTTTCTGTATGTGTTATATTTCAACACCAAGCTATAGAGACTGTTTTCTCTACTTTATTCCGTCCTCCCTTCACTATTCAAGGTGCCTAAAACCGCTCTTTCCAAGGCCTCCCAGTTATCTAAACTTCAGCGAACATCTGGCACCTTGCTTGCACCGTGAAACTGGTGGCCACCCCACCATCCTCAACCTCTCTCTTCCTCTGTTCCAAGTTTCTCCTCTAGCTCCATCCTACAAGCTCTGTAGGCCTTGTCTTCCTTTGTCTGGCTCTTCGAAGTTCATGAACCCCTGACCGTCTCCTCACACCCTCTCCTCTTCTCACTTCAAGCAATTTCGGTTAAATCTAAGTCTTGTTTCTAACTCCAACCCTACGCTATTGATGCCCACATTAGTATTCCCAGCCAGGGCCTCTCCTAAGCCTCAAGCTTGTATGTCTAACTCCCCACGGGCATCTGCACCAAGTTTTTCAATTACTACCTCATAATGAATTTTCTTTCTCCAAAACCTACTTTTCTCTGAGTTTTCCTACCTCATTTAATGGCCCTACAAGCCACACAGTCAAAGGACAACTTCAAAGCAACTCTTTAATGAAAACAGACTTCGAAAACAATAAGATGTGGTCACTGCCTCCACAGCCTAATAAAGCGGATAAACAAATAATTACACCACCTGTGTAAGTGCACTAACAGACAAGGGGCAGGAGTGACAAAGAAAACGGAATAATACCACAACAAGAAATTCTGGGAAACTGCAGAGAGAAGGCGGAATCAACAATCGGAAAGTTTCCGCCTGCCTTCCTGCCACCCTCCTTTCTATCTTTTCGCAGTCACCCAACAGGCTGATGTTAAGACTCAGCATCACTAGGAACAGGCTCAGTAAAGAGAAGTAACAAAAGAAACCAAAGGTTTGGAACATGAGGATGATTTCTGACATACCACAATCTTTTCAGCTTGTGGTAGATTCGACTGCTATACAGAGCAAATAAAAGCAACCATAAACCATGGCTGCTACTTTAATTTCAAAAACATCCTAAATCAAAAAGTTCCCTTTTAATATTAAGGTCAAGTAGGATTTTTGACAATAATCCACTCAAAATAATTTGGTATCAAAAACTGCATAAATAAATCTAATGCCTTTTTTTTTAATCCTCACCTGAGGATATATTTTTATTGATTTTTAAAGAGAGAGGAAGGGGGGGAGAGAGAGAGAAACATCAATCAGTTGCTTCCTGTATGAGCCCCAACCAGGAATTGAGCCCGCAACCTTTTGGTGTACGGGACAATGCTCTAAACAACTGAGCCACCCGGCCAGGGCAATCTAAAGCTTTAATTATTGCATTTTAGCTGTTATATAACCTGCACATTAAAATGTGCAGCTGTTTCCACAGTTATTGCATAAGATCATTTTTATATCTATCATTTTGTAAAATAAATGTATTTGGGGACATTTTAAAGTTAATGCCATTTAAAATTAGATATTCCCCTATTTACAGGAAATGAGGCACAATTATGTATCACCCACCATGCTACACCGGCTCTTTGATCTTCAATCAACCTTTTCTGCAATAATTTCCATGTGAAAGCATTTTTCATTTAAAAACAAAATGCTTTTAATTGGATTCTTTTCAGTTATTTAATAAGTAAAAATCTGAAATGGATTTTTTTTCAAAAAGGTCTTTGAAAACTAACAATATATTTGAGGTTATTCTTGTTCTAAAAAAAAACAGAACATAAAACAAAAATAAACATGTGAAAGAATTTAGGGTAAAACAAAATGATTCAAACAATCAACAATTATGCCCAGATCAGGCTACATCACTGTCCTTACTAATGTGTCATAAATTGAATTAAAAATAAAAAGAGAAACTAAATGAGTCCATATTCTTGATATACCAAAAAATGTGCCCTCACTCCCAAAAGGAGCATTCAGTAAAGTACCTATACAGTGGGACCTCGGTTTTTGAATGTGATCTGTTCCGGGAGATGGTTCCAACTCTGAAACGTTCAAAAACCACGGGATCCGCAGCCGACAGCTGGGCCTCAGGACCTTGCCCTCAGCGGGAGCCGCGGGGCACGTTCGACTTCCCAGGCGGGTTCGAAAACCGAAGCATTGCCTTCCGAATTTACGGCGCTCGTAACCGGAAATGTTTGTCCACGGAGACGCTTGAAAACCGAAGCACCACTGTATTTTATACGACAATCCTGTGTAATCTGGAGGGCCACACACCAAACTGGTAACAGAGGCTTTCTCTGAGAAGGGGGTTAGAGGGAAGCAGACAATGGAAACCTGATAATTACCTTAATTGTACTGTTTTGACTTTTTCAAGGAATTTATTTCAGTGTTACTTAAACACTTTTTAAATTAGGTATTTTCTCACCTCATACCCCTTAAAATAGTCAAAAGAACAACCAGAAAATAACAAGTGTTCACAAGGATAGAGAGAAACTGGAACCCTAGGGCACTGTTGGTGGGATTGTAAAATGGTGCAGCCATAAAGAAAAACACTACGCAGCTTCCTCAAAAAATTAAAAATAGAACTCCCATATGATCCAGTAATTCCACTTCTGGGTATTTATCCAGAGGATATATGTGCACAGCCATGTTCATAGCAATGTTATTTACAATAGCCAAAAAGTGGAAGCAAGCTCCAGACGGGTGGCTCGGCCGGTTGGAGCGTCTGTCGTCCTGTACACCAAAAGGCTGTGGGTTCAATTCTAGGTCAGGGAACATACCTAGGTTATGGGTTTGATCTCCAGTTGGAGGGTGTTAAAGAGGCAACCAATCAATGCTTCTCTGTCACACAGATGTTTCTCTCCCCCCTGCCACTTCCTCTCTCTAACATCAATAAAAATATATCTTTGGGTGAGGATTTTTTAAAAAGTGGAAGCAACCCAAGTGTCCATGGAAAGATGAACAGGTAAAAAAAATGTGGTATATACGTACAGTGGAATATTAGAACCCTGAGGACACTATGCTAAGTGAAGAAGCCAGCCATGAAACACAAATACTGAATAATTTCATCTATATGAGGTATTTAAGGTAGTCAAATTCATAGAAACAGGAAGTAAATGGTGGTTACCAAGAGCTGGGGGAAGGAGGAAATGGGAGTTGTTTCATGGGTATAGAATTTCAGTTTGGCAACATGAAAAAGTTCTGGAGCTCTTTTCCACATCAGTGTAAATATAGTTAACACTACTGAACTGTACACTTAAAACGATTAAGATGCTAATTTTATATTATGTAACTTTTTAGCACCAAAAAAAACCTAAAAAAAATGGTTAAGATGGTAAGAAAGAAAAAAAATCCATACAGCCAGAAAGAAAAATAAACAGTATGCCTCCTCAAAAAAAAGTATTTTTTCTTCAAAGTAGTAATCTTGATGGATCATATACTGAGTCAAAACTTATTGCAACTATTTATATAACAAATTAGTACACGAAATTTACTTTCAATATGTGATCCTATGGCTTCCATTTCTAAATGCCTTCAGATCAAATTTTCAGCTTGTAAGAAAATCTGTCTCAATATATCTGAAATAAAAATGAGAAAGATTAGAAAATTGTATCTGTTTAAAAAGGGGGAATTTGTGAGTTTTTTGGTTTTTTAAATTTATCTTTATTGATTTCAGAGAGAGGAAAGGAGAGGGAGAGAGAGAGATAGAAACATCAATGATGAGTCATTGATGGAGCCCGCAACCCGGGCATGTGCCCTGACCGGGAATCGAACCCCGATCGCCTGGATGCTAGTCGACGCTCAACCACTGAGCCACGCCCGGCCGGGCATGTGAGTTTTTTTTAAAAAAACATCAAATTGAGGATATAACATATATAAGTATGCCCAGAAACAAGTCTGAAAAGATGTTAACAGTGGTTTTCTATAAATAGTGGGAGTCTCTAGTATTATCTGCATTTCCTGAAGTTTTTCCAATGAATATTGATTTGTGTTGTGATATGAAAAAAACAAAAAGAGCTAGCTCCTGAGGATATTCTAAAGAATTTACCACAAAATATGAAGATAACGCCAAAAGAAGATGGGAAAAATGTTTTGATCAGTGATATTTTTGTAATAAGTATATTGCTCAGTGACTGTGTTTGGGAGAAATATATTGACAGAATAATTAAATCTGTCCTCTCAAAAAGACAGTTTTGATGGGCACTCATTTGAATGTACACATTCGGGAGCACTTACACTTCAACAATACAAACCACAATCACTTCAATCTGTTCCACACCAACATTTTAGAGTTCAGACTTTAGCCGACAGAAAGAAAAAACTGTCTTCCAACTATGACAAACACAGAACTATTTCATGACAAACTTTCAACTCAGTACTGGAGTAACTGATACTTCCTAGCTCTTCTTCATCCACTATGAACACACTGTGATCTAAAGAGATGACTAAAGAAAAAACTGAGGCTGTTTTCAAGATTAACATTTATCTCTTTCTTACAGAAAATCAACTTCTATTTTATCTTTGGAGAGCAGAATTCACCAGAAAATGAGGTTGGCAAAGCAAAGAAACTACATTTCATCTATAATTGTTTCACTTCCTACTCATTAAAAACAGTTATCAGATTTTGCAAAATTCACACAGAAAAATAAAAAATATGACTGATAGATAGGGAGGAAACCTCAGGGCCAAAGACTGAGATAATTGTTTCTTCAGACAGGTTTTGACTCATCTGGTTGGGCTATACTGGTTTCATACGGTTGGAATACAGATGACGTGTAATTTACCACGTTTTGAATATTTTTGAACTTCCTCATCCAGACAGAAACCTACCACTGCTTACCTAAATCTCCAAAAAACATATATATTTTCTCTCTTGGAATGGCACCCCAAAATCCATTTGTTCTTTTCTGAGTTAAGGGAATATAGGTAGGGGAAAAAACAATCACAGGGGACTATTTACATCAAGACTTGCCTTTCAGCCCAGCCGGGCGTGGCTCAGCGGTTGAGCACTGACCTAGGATCCAGGAGATCCCAGTTCAATTCCTGGTCAAGGCACATGCCCAGGTTGTGGGCTTGATTCCCAGTTGGGGGCATGCAGGAGGCAGCCAATCAATGACTCTCATCATCAATGTTTCTATCTCTCTCTCCCTCTCCCTTCCTCTCTCTGAAATAAAAAAATATTTTTAAAAAAGACTTGCCTTTCAAATGCTTCTATATTTTTCAAGCAACTAAAAAAAAAAAATCTATATTTTCTAAGAGGAAGAGCTATTCTGTCAAAGTCTATCTAGGTTTCATTTCCTAATAGATCACTGTGTACACAGAGAAGGTTTCCTAATAGGTTTCATTTCCTAATAGACCACTATGTGCACAAAGAATGCCAAATTCACTGACGACAATTGCCTTCCGCCTCATGTTAGTCATGTGAGTAAAAATGGACTCACTATAATGCCTCAAGAATTCCCTCAAAGATGCTTAAATTGTAGGGGAAAATATCTTTATCGTCTTTCAAAATATGTGGCATTTAAAATAATATTTGAGTAAAATGAAGTTACAATATTTCTTTTCCAATTTACATATGATGTCCCTTTTCCATTTAGCAGTGCAATTCTCTCATCAGTTTGTGGGACCTCGGTTTTCGAACATGATCCATTCCGGAGACCGTTCAAGTTCTAAAACGTTCGAAAACCGAGGGATCCACAGCAGACAGGGAGGCCTCAGGATCTTGTCCTCAGCGGAAGCCAAGTGGCATGTTTGACTTCCCAAGCGTGTTCGAAAACTGAAGCATTTCCTTTTGGATTTACAGCAGTTCGTAAACCGAAATGTTCGTCCATGGAGACGTTCGAAAACCGAGGTACCGCTGTAACATATTATTCATGGTAAGAAAATTAATTTAAGAAAGTAAGATAGGCAATAAAGGCATCAAGACCAAACAGCCACAAAGAGTATATGAGGTACAGTGGAACCTCGGTTCTCAAGTTTAATTCATTCCAGATGGCTGTTCGAGAAGCGACTTGTTCGAAAACCAAATCATTTTTCCCCATTAGAAATAATATAAATTGAATTCATTCCAGACCCCCAAATGATTCCGTTTTATCCTTTCTTATATACAGTACATGTCTAATGTACTGTTTAATCTATAAACAAACACTTCTTTTCTTAAATTTATCGCACCACCCCCTACTAGCCTTAAACGAATCACTCTCCGCACTCGTTCCAGGGGTGTCTTTCAGGTAAGCTTGCAGCATCCACTGCTTTCCATTTATCCAAATCAACAACAGTTTTTCTACCTCTTCAATTGCCTGTGATCAGTTTCTTTCACACCATTAGCAGTATTAGCACTCTTGATGGCCTCTTTATGTTTTAAAATTGTTCTAATACTCCATTTTGCCAGCAACAAAAGCAAAAAAACAAACAAAAAAACCACAAAAATATTCACAGCACAACTTCCTGAGTTGTTAACAATAGGCGGTTTAGAGGTAAACTCACTCATACTGGCACATTCTCCCCTTTGTTTGAGTACCAAATTGTTCGAGGTTTGATAGTAATAATGCCCTAGAGCCTAAGATAAGGTCACCTCAGGCTTCTCTGGGTAGGGAGCTCTGAGTACAGGTCACATCTCTGTCCTTAGTAAAAGAACTGATGCAGACCAGCTTTCACTTCTGGAGCCGAGGCATCTGAGGCTTCTCCCATCTCCAGCCCACATCTCTCTCATGAAAACTCCATACCCTTGGATTCCATCTCAACTGAATATCGCTTCTTACTGTCCACAGATATGTCAACAAGCCCAAACTCTTCAATATCAAATGATCATCTCCCCCCAAACCAAACTCGGCCTTCTTCCACTTTCCCATTTCAATGAATGGTTCTAACAGTCACTGAATTTTCCAAGCCAAAAGCTTAAACAGTATCCTTGAGTTGTCCTTCTCTCTCCTCTGCCACATCCAGTCAACTACCAAGTTTTGAATAAACACTTTCAGAAAGCCCCATGAATGTGCACCACCATACTACTGCTGTAAGTAAAAAGGAGAAAAACCACTACTGTAGCAGCCTCCTACAAGAGGCCAAGTAAAAGTGACTAACAGCTCGCATTTATCAATACTTACTTTGTACCAAGCACCATGCTAAACTTTAGGTCTGAGTTACTTTAATCCACACAATTTGAGGTTGGTGCTAGTCTCATCCTTGCTTTACAGATGGGGACATAGCTACAGAGAACTTTGGTATCTTGCCCACAGTAACACGGTAAGGTCTTAATGCTGTGCTGAATTCTCACTACCGTGTCCTTGCAAGCACTTTTCTCCTCTACTTGGAAGGCCTTTTCAACCTTCTGTCCAGCTTCAAAGGTCAGCGCAAGCACGGTCTCCTGTACAAAGTCTCCTGATGCCCCCTGCTGGTGCTTGTTCCTCTATGTCAATGGTTCTCAGAGTTGGCTGCAAGCTCTAAAACCTAGATGCCTAGATCCCAACCCTAGAGATTCTGATGGCATTGGTCTGGGGCATCAGGACTTATAAAAGCCCCCTAGATGGTTCTAACGTGCAGTCAAGGTTGAGACACACTGCTCTATATTTATATTTCCCCAACACTTTTCTATCAGAGCACTTACCCCACTGCATTGGAATGGGCTGTTTATGTATGTGCTGCTAACAGCATTGTGAGCTCCTGAAATGGAAGTTTCAGTCACCTGGGGTTTTTTTCAAAACTAGAAAGAGGTTCCTGGATCTCACTTATAAATTAAACCTGATTTGTGGCCAGGGCCCTGGAAACTATTTGTCTCTTGACTAATTCTGATATGCAGACAAATTTAGGGACTCTCTCCTAGGTAAGAACTGAGTCTTTTCATTTGTACCCACCAGGGTACAGCACAGTGCCCAGCCCATAGATGGAACATGGTAAGCATTTGTGTAATGAATGAAATCTAGTAATGTGAATCTGGGCTGGGTGCATGTACTCGATATCCACACTTCCAGGAGCAGCACCCTGAAAAGCTGCTTCCTGCAATAAAATGCAAATACTGGGCGGCCCTTCAAAAGTGTTTTATAATCCACCAGTGCCCTCTGCTGACCTGAAGATGAATAGCTAAATCAAAACTGGTTACAGCTCAAGTATTTTAATTGTATATGCACATAACTAGTCACACACACTGTACTTTTTCCACCAACACCTATACTATCAGCTCCTTCACCCTTGGGTCCTAGGTGACCCAAGCTGATAATGCCCAAACCCAGATCAATCCTACTATTTGCTCTGTCTCCATTCCCAGGCTGCAATCATGATAGACCTGCCCTAGCAGCTCTCAGCAGAGCCCTCAAAGCTTCTCACCCACTTACACACGTAAGTCCAAAAAAAGAGACCAGTAGACTGACTTGATGGTAACATAATGGAGAACAAAAAGGAAAGATTTATAAGAATTATACTTCAATATACAAATGCTCAACCCAACTAAATTAAAGATGTGAAGAGCCACCCAAGTACTCAGAGGGGGTTGGCACCATCCAGATGAGAACCAGTGGTCTACTGTCACTCCCATCCTTCTCCTACCATCTCACAGGAGGGAGGGATTCTCTCTCCTCCTTTTGAAGCTGAAGAATTCTCTCTTGTAAACGCTCCCTCCCCAATTCCTCCCTAGGCCATAAACACTGCCAGATCTTGAATACTGCCACAACCACAAAACTCTAGAATCCTGACCCAATGTGTCCCTCTAGTTAGCATATTCTCTCTCCTTCCCTTGACAGTCAAGCTTATCGATCATTGTGCACATTTACACATCTCTTGGTCACCAGCCATATAACCTAGCTTTCACTTCCATCAGTAAACCCAAACGTATCATGAAAACTTTCCAAATTGCCCAAATCAATGACCACTTCTCCAAACTCACCTAACTCATCTTTCTGTAATGGACACTGTTGGTTACATATCCAGTCTCCATTCGCCCACTGTGTTCATGAACTCATTTCTCCCATGTGATTAAGGTAAAGTGACCCTATCTGGAGATGATCCTGTGTCTAAGCCACGCAGAGCATGGCATTCCCTTAGCGATCACTAAAGGGTCATGGGCAGACTCCTGACCTAAGTTGGTCCAATCAGACTGAAGGAGTTTTGCCCTCTCTTGCTCTTGCTCTAGTGAATGGGAAAGCATGTGTTACAGGCAGTAATCTTGCAACATAGGGGAACCAAACTTATTGCTGAAAGCCAAGAAAAGAGACTGGGTCCTTGATGACATTGTTGACCCACACGAGTCCACCCTTCCTCTGGACTTTGTGAGATAATTTTCCTTACTATTTAAGCAACTGGGTTTTCCCAGCTGAAAGCATCCTAACACAGCCTATCCTTCTTGAAACTTTCCTCCCTTAATTTTCTAAACATCACTGTTTTGTGCTTCTACTTCTCGAAAGTTGCTTCTCCAACATCTCTGGTGTCCCCTCTTCCTCTGCCTACTCCTTGTACTTTGGTGTTCTCCAAGGTCTCCTGCGTCTTTCTACTCCAACTACATGTTTGAATCATTTCAGCTCACTCTATCTTTCCCTTGACACAGCAGAACTGAGTTCCTGGCACTTCCCCCAATGGAATACCAGTGCTGATGTTCCCCAGCTCATCCACCTCAAGAACTCCTACTTGTCTTTCAAGTAAATTTAAATGTCTCCTTGGTGAAGCCTCTCCTGAAGTCCCCAGGGGTTCCTTGCCTTTTTGTGCCATGGACTTCTTTGGCAGTCTGGTGAGCCCTATGGACTCCTTCTCAAAGTAATGCTTCTAATTGCATAAAATACCAATTATATTGCAATAGTTACAAAAATATTTTTAAAACCCCCAATCTGACATAGTAATATGTGCTTCCTTATTAGCTCATTAAATAAAAAGATCGAACAGTAAGTCCTATAACTACTTTAATTTTGAAGTAGTGATGAGCATAAATGACATCTGCAACTGTAATGTGATGTGAAAATGTTTGACTTGCATTGGTTTTGGTGACAGGTACTGTTAATAATATTGTGATTTGTTGCTATAGTAGCTTATTAAGTTAATGGCTCCCAGTGAACTACGCCTCCTCACACCCATGCTTTGATGAAGTATCCCATCACATTGACCCTGGTGTTGGCCATGTGACTTGTCTTGATATCAGCAAATGTAATGCAAGCAGATAAGTGTGTACATTGAAACTTGCCCTCTTGGAACCCAGTAATCATGTGAGGAAGCTCAACTTAGGCCCACTGAGGGGTACCAAGCCCCCAGACATGGGAGTAAGACCACCTTGTAGTGTAGCCACCAGCTGAATTCAGCCACTGGGGGATGCCAATAGAACTGCCCAGTTAACCTATAGATGATGAGAATAAATCATTGTTTTAAGGCACTGGCTTGCAGTGGCTCATTCTCCAGCAACAGATAACAGACAGTTACCTACATTCATGACTGAAGAAATTGCTAAATTTCAGTTGAAGGTTGGTGAAAATAAAAATTCTTTTTCCACCAGAGATCAGGGACTCCCTGGATTCTATCCAGACACTTCTGAGGGGCTGAGGACCACAGGTTAAGAAGCCCAGGTTAGGTAGGCAGAGTAGATCTGCTCTCCTTTTTACTACCACAGTACATTGTTGATACCTATGTAAACTGATCACAGCATATCCTTTGTCGTTGCACCCTAAAGCTGAACTGAGTTTCTAGCACATAATAGGTGTTCAACACAAGCTAATCAAACGAATGAAAGTTGCTTATTGGATCTGTCATCCTGACTAAACTGTGAGCTGCCTGAAGACAAAATAAAAGTGAATGCTTAGATGGTATTTCTATGTGCCGGAGACCCTTCCAAGTGCTTTACACATATGAACTTATTTATTCCTTATAACAACCCTATGAGGCAGATGTTACTCCCCCAATTTCACCAACAGGAAACCAAGTACAAAGAGGTTAAGTGACTTGCTCAAGGTCACACAGCTAGAAAGTGGCAGTGCCAGGACTGGAAGGCAGAAATCTATGTCCTGATTTTATAGCCTGTACTGATGCACCCAAAGCACATTGCACGAACTCAAAAAAATTTCTTGGTATTTTTGAAATTGCATTAGCATTAGTTTATGGGTGTAATGCTTCTTGCAAACTAATTTCTGGCAGCTTGTGATTTGTTTTTCATGATAGAAACTACCATTTACTTTCTTAATAGAATAACAACTTTACGTTAAAATGCAGATTTTCGAACAAAGTCTTCACTGTACAAGTCGATTTCTTTCAAAGGACACGAATTCGCAAAATGTGAAGAAAGAGGTCGACTTGTCCATACTAAATAATGTTCACTAAGGAGGGGGGCAACGCTCCAGCTTCCCCCCTCGCCCAGCCGTTCCTAAGCCAGCAAACCCCACATCCTGCAGCAGCTCAAGAGGGTGGCCCTCCCCCATTCATACACTAGGTTCTGAAACCGGACCCGGCCAAGCAACCAAAGACGAACCCCCGCAGTGCCCCGAGATGGCCTCACCCTACCCACAAACCCAAGAGGGCACCAGCGGGGACAGGGTGGATACTTTCGGGGGTACTTTGATTTTTCAAAGTGTTTTATTCACGAGAAAACGACCCAAATGGCCCCACCCACCCGCCCCGGAGTCTCACGCCTCCGCCCGGCAGCAGCCGGCTCAAAGCGGACAGGTGAATGAACCGCGGGACCAAGATGCAGCCGGCCCGGAGGCGGGAAAAGCCTCAGGGCGAGTAGGGCCTAGTCCCCAGAGAGGCCCACGAGAGCGCGGGGAGGGCTCCGGGACACCGGGAGGGAGCGGTGACAGCAGTGACCGGGCTCCAAGCTCTCACCTTGAACATGTCGCTGGCAACGGCGGCTCTGGCGGGGTCACCCCGACCTAGACCCCGCCCACTACAGAGAGGCGGCTACGGCGGCCGGTTAGGGTCCTGATTCTTCCTACCGCGAACGGGCTGCGGGTGCGGGTGACCGCGGTACAGCCGAGTGGATCCCGCGAAAGCTTAGTTCGGAAGCGTGGGGCTAGAAGCGACGTCGCTAAGCTGCAGCGCGTCGCGCTTAGCGCGACGGGCGAAGCTAAGCCCCGCCTCCCGGAGGCTCCGCCCCTGCGCCGGCGGTTGCTAGGCGGCCAGAAAGCGCCAGTTCGGCGTGGGCGACACCAGGCGGAGCGAGGAGGGACGGCCGGCCGCCTCGCGGCGCTGAGAATCTGCTTTCGCCGGCCTGATTGGCAGCCCCGCGGCGTGGGCTGGGAATCCTCTGCGCGCCGCCGCCGGGCGGGGGCGCCCGATGGGCCTCGGGCGGCTCGGGAAGCCTCTGCGCCGGAAGCCGCTGACTTCGGGGCCTGGATTTTCCTCGCGAAAGGTTTTCAGAATTTTTCTTTACCGTTTCTGAGCTCTTAAACTAACCTGCTGCGGCCTGTAGTCCCTTGTTTTCTCTTTGATATACCGAAGTGTATGCCCCTCGCTGGGAATCAAATGTTGGTCCCTTAATTCTAGTAGAAATAAGTAATAAGGACAGTTATGTTATTAACGAGAATAGTAAGCACTAACGTGGCGTTTACGACGTGCCCAGCTCAGTCCTAAACCCCTTACACATGCTTATCTAATCTTTTCAACGACCAAAGTAGGTGGGCACGATTATTATTCCCGACCTAATAGATGAGGAAACTGAGGCACAGAGAAGTAATCTGTACAAGGCCACAAAGAAGGAAAGTGGGAGGCCAGAATCCAAAACTAGGTAGTTTGCCTTTAAAGCCTGTGATCTCGCGTAATTGCTACAGTATGTCATAATGGGGGGGGGGTGTGTGTTTCATATTTCATAATGTATTTCACTTCCTAACTCCATAGAAACTCATCCAGGCGGGCATCCGGAAGATTGGGGAGGTTTGTATGGTGGCCCTCTAGTGTCACGGCCCTCTAGTCAAAGGCCACTTGGAACACCACTGTGGTTGAACAAGTTGGGTTTATTTCTTATTGCTTCTAGGAAAACATACACTTTGGGAAACAGTGGGGCATCTCCGTAAGAGGGTGTTAGATGATTTATCTATTATAGCATTTGGGCTTCCTTGGGTGATTTGGGGGTGAGGTCAAGGAAGCGGGGCTTTGCTCTGGATTGGGTGTCCTTAGGAAGCCAGGGTAACACCAAACCCCAGCTGAGTGCTAGGCCAGCTCCCAGATGTTAAGGGCTGCTTTTCTCTTCAAGTGAATTGTATATTCCATGCCACCCCCATCTATAGCCCTAAGGAGAAATATTGAGAAGACTCTGAAGGCTCTACATTAGAAGTGGAATGACATATGTATATAAAAATGTGAAGCATAGTGATCAATTAGGACAGGAGTTCTTAATTCAGGAAGTATGTGAACTTGGACAGGGAAAAATTACAACTTTATTTTACTAACCTCCAACTGAACTTTAGCATTTCTTTCAATTATAGTGTAGGCAACAAACCACAGTAATATCAGCAGTACCTGTGACTTAGCTATAGAGAAAGCACAGATATCTTCATATCATGTTCTAGTCATGGACAATTTCTTGAGATAACATTTCTACTCATTACCACTTCACAAGTACAGTAGTGATTAGAGCTCTCATTTTATTTAATGCATAAAAACACATATTTCTATAATTTTGTTTTTGAAAATATTGCAACAATGATTTCAATATAATTGGAGTTTTTTGTAATCCTATATTTTATGTTATGCATTTTAAAAAATACTTTTTATTGATTTCAGAGAGAGGAAGGAAAAGGGAGGGAGTCATGATGAGAGAGAGTCATTGATGGGCTGCCTCCTGCACGCCCCCTTCTGGGGATTGAGCACGCAATCAGGGCATGTGCCCTGACTAGGAATTGAACCATGACCTCCTGGTTCATGGGTCAATGCTTAACCACTGAGCCATGCCAGCCAGGCAATCATGCATTTTTAAAAGCATAGTTCTTGGAAGGAGTCTGTCCATAGGAGGTCCATCCACACACCAAAAGAAAAGATAAAGAGCCTCTGCTTTAATAGAAGAAACTAAGCAGTGACTGCCACCAGCAAACATCAACTCATCCTAAGAATTTGAGAACTGCATCCAAATTAGAGTAATGCATCAAAGGATAGAAAAACAGAGATGGAATCAGATCATTTAGTACACACCTTCTCACTTTACCAAGGCAGGACCTATGTTACTGAGAGGTTAAGAAACTTGCCCAAAGTTTCAGTTATTCCATGACACAACCAGGGTGGAAAATTTTTAGACAAGCATGTAACCCCCCCCCCCCCGCTAGGCATTGGGGAGTCCCATAGTTAGCAAGATGCCTCCTGCCCTCAATAAGCTTGTTGGGGTGACAGCCAAGAAAACATATTATAATGCCATATGAGAAGTACTGTAAAAGAAAAACATATGCAGTATTATGGGACCTTGGAGACAGGAGTGAGCAATTCTGTAAGAGGTGGAAAACAAGAGAAGAGGCATCAATTAGCTGGGGTCTTCAAGGATGAATTGATGTTTGCTGGTGGCAGGGGAGTCATTCCAGGTAGAGGACATGGCATGACCAGTGGTCCAGAGCTGTAAAACATTGACTGATTTTGGCAAGAAGTTCTTGTTCTCCCAGATTGTAGAGAGGAATGTTGATGCAAGTTGATATTTTGAGATTTGAAAGAAAGAATGGAACTAGGTTGTGAAAAGGCTTGAACGGCATTCTTAGGAGTCTGGACTTCAGCTTAGAGGAAATGAGGTGTTCCTGAAAGATTTTAAGTTGGGGAGTGATAAGGTTGGATTATTGCTCTAAAAAGTTAACTCCAGCTGTAGCGTGGAGAATGAACAGGAGGAGAAATAGCCTGGAGACAGGAAGACCAGTTAGAAGGCGACTGGATAGATCCCCTTGTCTTTCCCACATTCCTCCTAATATTTTTAATACACAAAGACTGTAAACTGTAAGCAATATTAAGGGATACATAATGCCTTCCTTTTTAAGGGGTTCTGAAATTAGTGGAACACTTGAGTCTCATCCAAGCAGTGTAATAATATAGATTATAACCTCAAATGCTTAATTTATGTACTTTCAGAGTGCTTCATTATAAGAAAAATGAATCATTCCACAAAGGTAGCCATCACTGGTGTTCAGAAATCATTTCATCCAAGGTTGGTAAAAGGCCGCAAAATATCTTTGTCAAATACTGAAGAGACAAAGACAGTATCACTGTAAGTAGCCAGCCACCTTTCTCACCTTGTATCATTTTCTGCAACTAAATTGTTTACATACAGTATTTACCTAGCTAACATCAAACACTTCTTATTTTGTAAATTATAGGGGTTTTTGTGTGTTTTAAAATTACTTTCAAATTGAATAATTATTATAATTATAGTATTTCATAATTTACAAAGCATATTAATGCACATCTCTTTGATCCTGACAACCCTGTGAAGCAGTCTTATTATTACATTTTATAAGTGAGGAAGCCACAACTGGGAGAAGGTAAGTGGTTTGCAGAAGGCTAGACAGCTAATAAATGGCATTGGCTCAGATTCAAAGGCTTGTTTCCATACGCCAGGCCTTTTCTACTCTGCGCCTTGTAGTCTGCATTTTGCCAGCCAATGGTGAAGTTACACAACACCTCTCTTTGCGCTTTAGCCTGTACTGGGTAATGATGGGGTTGGGGGGTTGGGGAGGGGGAGATCCCTGCTACCAGTTAGTGCTGGGACATGATCAAGGTAAAGTAATTCCCTGACCTGGCTGGGATGACCCTGGTTCAAGCGTAGATCACAGAGGAGTTTCTTTTCCAGAACATGGTCATCTGCTCCCAGAAGAGAATTGGGCCTACTGTAAACTTCAGCGATTCCACATTCTATTTTCTTAGCACTGGAACCAGTTGGACGGTGTTTTTAAGAACTAACTGCAGCGGAATCATTTTAGGTCATGGATGTTTTTAGAAAACAAATTTGTCTCCTCACACGTTATTTATAATATATGTGCCTTTTGATGATAAAGTTTTAGCCAGGATGTTTTTTTAATCTCAAGAGAAATATTCTCAAGTATTTCATATCCTCATTCTAACTAGATTCTGCAAATGACCAGTTCCAATTACCACATCCAAATGTCCCTCATTAGGTCAGCCTTAGGGTGGGGGGTGGGGAGGTGCAGAAGAAGGAAGCATAAATTCAGAGTTCCCCAAGATTTTAGGAAAATGAAAGCGACTTCACAAATCTTAACCCCTTTTTCCCCCCCTCTCAGAACTGATGAAGATATTTCAGCTCTAACAATACAAAGAGCCTGGCTATCTCATATGGACAAGACAATATTTCAACTCCTAAAGCACACAATTTGTGCAGCCGTATGTATTTTGTTTTGTGTTTTCGCTGACAGATTTAATTACTTATCAAGCTAAAATATCTGTTAAGTAAGGATAAAGCATGTAACCTTTTTTTTTCTCTCCAATTTAAATCCAATATTATTGCATAGGGTTCTGAGATTGCTTCTTTGATTAGCCCTAAATGGATATTTCTGGATTTATTTTTAACATAGGTGACTGTTACTTCTTTTTCTGAAACCCACATGATATTTATTGTAAAATTCGGTTTCTTATTTGAAGATGTGAGACAGTGATCATCCAACAAGAAAAATCTCTGAATGAAAAGTGCCCTCACCTTCCACCCAGCAATTTCATTTCTAGGACTCTCTTCTGCAATATATGTACCATTTCACTGCAGCATTGTTTGTAACGGCAAAGAAAGTAAACCATATAATGTTCATCCATATGATGCTGGGTAAATAAGTGTTGGTGCTATCCTGGTGTTAAACCTCAAAGCTTTGCCTATGGTTCTGCAGTAGAAAGATGGCTAAGATATTGTGTTAATGAAACAGGCAAGTTCAGAAGAATATGAATAATATGGTCCTCTTTGAGTAAAAAATGCATACCCCCCACACCCCCCAAAAAACAACTCTGGCAAACCTGGCAGAATATTAGGACTTCCTACATATAGTACCAAATATTCTCCTAATAAAATCACTCATTATGACAGTAGTCTATATTTAGTAATAGTCACATTAAGGGGATTTTAGCCCCTCTGAAAAAGTCATAAAATCTGAGCAGTGTGTATACTTCCTCACCATCTGACCCACAGACCCATTTGTGATGTCAGTGAAAACCCACCCAGGTCAACTTGGGACACTGCAGGTTCATTGTCCATTGTCTTCCCGTATGGAACTTGTATTTAACTATCGTAATACTGGTTTTGTTATTTTAGATTCTTTTAGTAACAGAAAGAAGGAAATGAATAATTTTTAAAAATCTGTTATCCTAATGCTTCAAGTTACTACCTTACATTAATAATGCTTTGTCATTTTAAAAGCCCTTTGGTGTACATTTTTATGTGATTGTCATAGGCATAAATGTTGGGCAGGGTCATATGGGGGGAGAAGTGGGGACTTCAAAGTCAAACAGATCAACATTTGAATCCTGGCTTCCCCACTTACTACCTGCATGCCTTTAGATAAGTTGCAGACACTGCCAGAGCCTCAGCCTGTTCATTTGTAAAATGGGAATGATAATATTCAAGGACTATTGCTGAGCCGTAAGGATTCAATGAGGTTATGCATATAAGGCACCTAACGCGGTATGTGGTATATGAAAAGTACTTAAAAGCTAGGAGGAGTACTATTATCGGCCTCATTTTACAATGATTCATTCAGTATCAAATGGTTGTTAAGCACCTGCTGTGGTCCAGGCCCTGTCCCACATGCTGGGAATACAGTGGGAAAGAAGGACACGGCGCCTACCTTTATTAAGCCTACAGTCGAGTAGGAGATAAAAAGTTTATAGTTAATTACAATACCTGGAGAGAACAGTGCCTGGGGTCTTGAGGAGGAACACACACCCGAACTGGGAGGCCAAAAGCATGAAGTCATTGGCTCCAGGCTACAAAATTTATCTTCTTAAGTCCTCATAACTTCTCAGTATATAATTCCAAAGCAAATGCGTTCTTATTTACATTTATTACGTGAAGCAACTGAGATGTAAGTGGAGAAGCCAAGACTAGAACCCAGGTCTTCAGAACTCCAAGTCTGGTGTACTGTTCACGTTATGCCGCCTCTGTTATTCTCAGTCAATTGCATCTGGGCAGGGTATCACCTTCCATTTATGGCACCATCATCTGTTTCAGGAATATTGTGTGACACATGAAATACTGAAGAATGTTTGCCCCTTAGAGGCCAAGCTTGTTAAAGATCCTAGCATGACGTGTAAAGTTAGATTCAGGTAATGTTTCTACGCTGATTTATTTCAAGAAGTACTTGGTTAATATGAAGAAATTTTAGAAATTTATTTTCTTAAGTCCTCATAACTTCTCAGTATATAATTCCAGAGCAAATGCGTTCTTATTTACATTTATTATGTGAAGAAACTGAGGCATGCATGACTCCTGGGCCAAACGCTGCCTTGAGAGTGGCTCTCACATCCCATGGTGTGTCCAGTCTGACACACATGAGAATAGTTGTGAGCACACACACGTAAATGTGGCTCTTTCATCTTCTGTAACCTATTTCATTACCATTTTGTTCTGTGCTCTGGCATAGCCTTTACTCTGCATGCAAGAAACTATGTAAACTATCTTAAGCACACGGGGGAGAAGTAACTGGGCCCCAAACCTGATGCCAAATGACACATTTTTGGTCTTATTTCAGATTTAGTGGTGAAACATTTCCACCTTTTATTGTGTTTAAAATTTTTCTACATACTGGAGGCCATGGTTACAAGTATTTCAGCGGAAAAAATATGTTAAAGCCGTCAAGTAAGGTGATGTTTCACGATGTATATTTTATATTATTTAGCTTCTTATATATCTTAACATCATAACATAGATATGTAGTATCTGGATTGCATTTAAGTATACGGACTAAGTTATTTTACCATTAAACATCCCAGTAGGCAGTTAGTATTTTTTAAGCATATGTTTCAAAGCATCTCTGTTTATTAGCTAAAAAAGATTTGGAATAATTACTATATAAGACCGTAGAAAATATCCAATGGTATTCTTTGTATTACATTTTTGGTTTGTTAATACAGGGGTGGACAAAAGTAGGTTAATAATAATAATAATACAAGAATAAACGGTACTCACAACTATAAACCTACTTTTGCCCACCCCTGTAATGGACTAAAGTGGCCAGTTGGTCAGGGCTTTAAAATTATGCACAACATTTGATGCAGTTTTGTCTTAATGACATTTTATCATTGTTTCTTCAATTCTGGTAGCATATTTAGAAAACCAGCGCTGGATTATTGGAAATGAACTTTTAAAATGTTTATCCTTTTTCATATGCGTTCTTATACTTTTAAGTTTCATGATTATTCAGCAAAATGTCTACAGCATAGGAATCCCCTGGGGATCTTGTTTAAACTGAACTTTCTGATTCAGTAGGTCTGGGATGGGGCCTCAGTCTACCCAGCTCCCAGGTGCTGCCACTGCTGCTGGTCCATGGATGACACTTTTTAAAAAATATATGTTTTTATTGATTTTTAGAGAGGAAGGGAGAGGGATAGAGAGATAGAAACATCGATGAGAGAGAAACATCATCGATCAGCTGCTTCCTGCACACCTCCTACTGGGGATCGAGCCCAAAACCTGGGCATGTTCCCTGACCAGGAATCGAACCAGTGACCTCTTGGTTCCTGGGTCAACACTCAGCCACTGAGCCATACCTGCCAGACAGTGAATCACACTTTTATTTATTTATTTATTTTTAAATGTCTTTATTGATTTCAGAGAGAGGAAGGGAGAGGGAGAGAGATAGAAACATCAATGATGAGGAGTCATTGATCCGCTGCCTCCTGCATGCCCCCCACTGGGGATCAAGCCCGCAACCCAGGCATGTGCCCTGACCGGGAATCGAACCACGATCTCCTGGATCCTGGGTCGATGCTCAGCCTCTGAGCCACGCCGGCTTAGCTGGACCACACTTTTAATAGCAGGGATCTACAGCACAGGTATTTCTCCTTTGGCCCTTATATAGGACTATAAATGAGTAAAAATAAATGTGTACACTCTCATATTTAGCCTTTTATAAACCATAAATCAAAGGTTATTTTCCTGTAGCCTTCTGGAAGTGTTTTACATGAAAAGTATGGCCCATCTGAAATAATCAGTAATGGCATGAATTCAGGATAGAAGACCACACAGCCTGGCAGTTTCTGATCAGCTCTAGCCTGTGTGGCATTTATTCTCCGAAGAGTATTAGAAAAGGAAAAGAGACTGCTTTTCTCTGTTGTAAGGCTACGTCATAGAAAATGTAACTCAGTTTCAGAAATGTATCAAGTGGATTATGTGTTTTCATGTAGAATATGGTGTTTCAGAAACATTCATATTTGTTCATTTATATAGGATGACTTCAAATGCGAAAGTAAATGTTTATTCTACGTTCATACCACATTTATCTACAGAATGAGCTTGCTTAGAGTTCGCCTATAAAATAGCATCAGTTGCTGCTTTTCTGAGGTTACGTAATGGGGCCTTTCCAGGAACTGAAATTCTCCTGGGTCAGCTCCTGGAGGCCCCTACTGTCCCCAGGCTGGAGCAAACGAGAGCCTTGGACGCTGTGACTGGAAAGCGCTGTGTGTATATTAAAACTCATAAAAATGCTGTATAATAACTTAAAATTTTATTTAAATTACAAAGTAACTTTTTTAAAAGGAAATCACGCAGAGATTTTTTTTAAAAAGGAAAGTATGCCTGCTCTGGCCAGTTTGGCTCAGTGGTTGGAGCGTCTGCCCATGGACTAAAGGGTCCTGGGTTGGATTTGGGCCAAGGGCACGTACCTCAGTTGCAGGCTCAATCCCCGGCCCAGGTTGGGACACATGTGGGAGGCAACCAATCAATGTCTCTCTCTCTCTCTCTCTCTCTCTCTCTCTCTCTCTCTCTCTCTCTCTCTCTCTCCAACTCTCTCTGGAAAGCAATGGGAAAAAATATATTCTTAGCTGAGGATAAAAAAAAAAAAAAAGGAGGAAAAAAAATATGCCCTTCTGCATTTCTTCTCTGTGCTGCAACTTTCACCCTGGAGTGATTACTGTTAACAGTTTGCTGTGTAGCCTTCATTTTTTGCCCATGAAAATACACACACAAATATATTTTTTAAATTTTTTGTTCTTATTGTTCATTCAGCTTGAATTTTTCACTAAACATTATAAGGGTTTTAAATGATTAGGACATACCCAGTTTGGAGAGGATGTTTAGGGTTCCTTTTTCCCTTTAGTTTAACTTCAAAACAAACTCTGGTAACACTTGGATTAATGGTTGATAGAAGTGGAATTTTTCTCACTATAAGTTTACTCAGCTCCTTTGCTCTTTGAATGTAGAAACTGTGTCTTTAGCAAACTTATCCAACTTTCCTAAGTTTACTTGTTTCTTAATATGAAAGAAATAAGTCAGTTTTAGTCCATTCAGATGTTTAATCTAAGTTCACTTACAAAGGAGGGGTGTTTCACAGATTGTTGTTGTTGTCCCAGCTTCTTTCTTGTTTTTATTGCCATTTCTAGTTTCATTTCCTTATCATTTTAAAAAATATGTCTTTATTGATTTCAGAGAGAGGAAGGGAGAGGGGGAGAGAGAGAGAGAAACATCAATGATGAGAGTCATTGATTGGCTGCCTCCCGAATGCCCCCTGCTGGGGATTGAGCCCGCAACTCGGGCATGTGCCCTGACTGGGAATCAAACCTTGATCTCCTGGATTACTGGTCGATGCTCAACCACTGAGCCACACTGGCTGGGCTTCTTATCATTTTCCAATGGCATATTTCATATATTCATACACACAGAAAAACAAAAAGCAAAAACAAGTGAAAGGATGTAGAATAGCTTAACAAACTTTGGAGGAGAAGAACAGATTCAGAAAATTTACATTACCTGATTTTAAAACCTAAAAAGCCACAGTAATCCCGGAAGTGTAGTGATAACATAAAGAGAGACATGCAGATCAATGAGATAGAATAGAGAATTCAGAAATAGACCTACACATAGACAATCAATTGATTTTCCTCAAAGATGCCAAGGCAGTTCAAATGATGCTAGAACAATTGGATAGCCATGTGTACAAAAAAGAGATCTTGTTTCAGTTACCTACTTTGATGATCTATTTTCAGAGCAATGCTTATTTACAGAGGGTTGTCACTGTAGTTAGTCCACAAACTATATTTAGAATATTCTAAAGCCTTGCTACTCAAAGTGTGGTCTACAGACCCACAACACTGGCATCCCCTGGGACTTATTAACATGCAGACTCTCAGGCCCCACCCCAGACTCACTGAATCAGCAATCTGCATTTTAACAAGACTCCCAGGTGATTGTGGGCACAATATATTTTGACGAGTACTGTCCTAAAGGTGCCCCCACCATGGCCTGGAAAACTTCTGGGTAACTGACAATTCTTTTTTTTTTTTATCCTTACCAGAGGATTTTTTTCCCACTGCTTTTCAGAGAGAGTAGAAGTGAGAGAGAGAGAGAAACATCGATGTGAGAGAGACACCTTGATTGGTTGCCTCCTGCACGAGCCCCGGCTGGGGCCGGGGATGGAGCCCGCAACCAAGGTCTGTGCCCTTGACCAGAATCGAACCCGAAACCCTTCATTCCACAGGCCAGTGTTCTAACCACTGAGCAAAACCAGCTAGGGCCTGACAATTTTTAAACATTAACATTCAGTAACTGTTATTTTAAATTGAAGATCCTGTTCTTTTTGAGGATCATGCATTTATGTAAAAAGGAAAAAATTAGTAATAGCTGCCCTTATTGAACACCATCAAGTATGATGTTAAACATTTTATGTGCATTACTCTTTAATTCTCATAAACTCTAGAATGTATCCTGTTATTATCTTCATTTTAAAGAGACTAAGTATTAGTCCAGCCAGTGTGGTTCAGTGGTTGAGCATCCACCCATGAATCAAGAGGTCACCGGTTCGATGGCCGGTGGCCACATGCCTAGTTGCGGGCTTGGTCCCCCACGGGGGGCATGCAGGAGGCAGCCGATCAGTGATGTTTCTCTCTCATAGGTGTTTCTCTCTCTCTCTCCCTCTCTCTAAAAATCAATAAAAACATATTTTTAAAAAATTTAAAGAGATTAAGTAACTTGCCTAATGTCTCATGACTAGGAAGTGAAGGAAGTGACATCAAGACCCAGTGAGCCTGACTCCAGAGCCCATGCCCTTAACCACTGCTGAGTCAGGAAGCCCACTGAGTGCGCTCTCATATGGCCCCTGATAACATGTTCCCGTTTTCCTGTGAGGAAGCTGAAACTCGGAGAGGCTTGTCAGGGCACAACTGAGACTCGGACACTTCTCCATGTACTCTGCACATTTTGAGGCGCTTATGGTGGTTTTATTAATTCTGAGCCTGTGT
The DNA here is from genome assembly GCF_054644295.1 of Miniopterus natalensis. Taxonomy (NCBI): domain Eukaryota; kingdom Metazoa; phylum Chordata; class Mammalia; order Chiroptera; family Miniopteridae; genus Miniopterus; species Miniopterus natalensis. The sequence continues at coordinate 93,638,194 of NC_142103.1, read as the reverse complement.
ATAATTGAACTGTTTCAAACCAAGAAACTTCTCGTGCAGAGGTACTAGCCATCACTGCCTCCGTGAGGGAGAATTCCCAGCCGGGCGGGGAAGAGACTTGAGATGTTAGAGTAACTTGATAAGCCCAATTATGGATCTAGGCCAGCAAGGAGCCACAGGGCTGGGGGGGCTTCTGGGCCACATTGAGGCCGGGTATCAGGGGAGGTGTCAAATTTAGAGATGCCCCCTCTGACCCTTTGAGTCGCCCACTAAGAATGGAACCTGCCTCTTGAGCCCTAGTCTGACTGGCAGCTATCCTGGAATCCTTGCTTAGTACTCACCCTTCCCTTTCTTTTGGGGCTACACTCTTCTTTCCAGCCCTTCCCATCCAGAAGCACTTTCCTGAACCAGCCACACGTAGTAGATGTATGGGAAAGAACATCTTGGCCACTGGAGGGCAAACTTTCTTCAAACCCCTGTCACCCGCGGCAGCAAGCCTGCCCCGTGCTGCCAGGTGTAGGGATTTTCTGGCTGAGAGACTGGGCTGGGCCTGACACAGCTGAGCCACACAGCCGAGGCACCGTACAAATAAACTAGGCTTCGGGAGACTGGGGGGGGCTGAGTGGAGTACAGTAGGGAGGAACTAACAAGAAATGTCTTTTTAAGTCACTTGTTCTAAAGTCAAATATAATTATATCTAAAGAAATGCTCGAAGCAGAAGTTAAATGGTTTTCCAGACCTGTTCAGTGTCTATGTGCTTTTACCTTTAGTGGCACTGTGGGAATCGTTCATTAGAACCCACAGAAAATTAATTGCAGGAAAGCATAATGGAGATATGTGCCAATGCTGCCTTTAGTTTAGCTGCATAGTGCAGAGAGAAGCTAATACAATGGAAAACCAAAACGGTCTGCCTAAAGGGCAGTTCCATCACATTTTCAGTAAACTATCTCTCCCTTTAGTGCATTAGAAATAAAACTACAACCATTTGAATACAGGGTAGGGCAAAAGTAGGTTTACAGTTCGTATGGAAAAGAATACAATAATTAATAAATAACAATACAAGAATAAACTGTGTTTCGCATACTCACAACTGTAAGCCTACTTTTGCCCCACCCTGTATTTTATTTTTCATATGTGTCTGTGTTGTAAGCTTTGAAACTTAAAAAATAAAAAAGGAATATTCTAGATAACAAAAGTGAGAATTGAAATAGAAAATACATCAAGGCTTGCTGTTGTATTGTGTGGCGAGTAAAAAGAACAGATTCTGAGTTTCAGTCCTGTCTCAATGACTCCTCTATGGCCTTGTATCAGCGACATATAACACAAGAGTTCCCGTACGTGCACCGACATCACATTGTGAGATACAAAGGAAAAGAGAGACTGATCTGGAATGAAAAGGTATTTGAATTTTCATCTACGCCAGTCTCCCTTCCCATAAGCATACCCTTTGTGGCCAGAAGCACAGACACGTAGTACAGATAGGTGCTAGAAGAGGCAGCACATACTTAGAGGGAGTGGGAAGGAGGGTGGGGAGTCCTTAAGGCTCTACTCACAGTCCGTGTATAGCTCTTAGCCCAAGGAGAGATGTGCATGGAAGAGTTTGGCACAGATAGGGCCAGGCAGGATTTGAGCCTCAGCATGTTCTGTGATTTTTCCATCTTTGCCCTCTCACGTCCTTTCCTTGAGTACCAAATGTAAAAAACCTTTTGTTTGCCAATCTTTGGCTACTGAGAATGAAGTCTGAAGAAGAGGGAGGTCTGAGCAATCTGAAACGAACATGTCTCCATTTGGGGGCCATATATTAACTAACACATAAAAGAGAGTTGGCCCAGTAACACCTTTTATTGCAATTCGTAGGCCAACCTATTTAATAACCAGATAAATTTTCTCTGCATGAACAGCACAAATGGCATTATCGGTTTGTTTGGTTTTTTAAGGGGAAAGAATATTTTTCAGGGGGTAAAAAACATCTTTTAAAAACTGGTCCTCGCCCTGGCCAGGTAACTCAGTTGGTTGGAGCAACCTCCCGAACACAGGAAGTTCGCAGGTTCGATTCCCAGTCAGGGCAAACACCTAGGTTGTGGGTTCGATCCCCAGTCAGGGCAGGTAGGGGAGGCAACCAATAGATGTTTCTCTCTTACATCGATATTTCTTTCTCTCTCCCTTCCTCTCTCTCTAAAATCTGTAATAACATCCTCGGATGAGAATTATTAAAAATTTAAAAGCTGGTCCTCCAAGGATTGTAGACTCAGCTACTCCTCTAGCTACATTTTAAAACTATGTAGACTCCCCCAGCTGGTTTTGCTCAGTGGTTAGAGTGTTGGCCTGAGGACAGAAGGGTGCTGGGTTCTATTCCAGCCAACGGCATGTAGCTCGGTTTCAGGCTCAATCCCTGGCCCTGGTTGGGGCACATGCGGGAGGCAACCAAGCAGTGTTTCTCTCACATTGATGTTTCTCTCTCTCCCACTCTCTCTGAAAAGCAATAGAAAAAGTATCCTTGGGTGAGCATTAAGAAATAATAATAATAGCCCGGCCAGGCGTGGCTCAGCGGTTGAGCATTGACCTAGGATCCAGGCAATCAGGGTTCAGTTCCCGGTCAGGGCACATACCCGGGTTGCGGGCTCAATCAATGACTCTCTCATCATTGATGTTTCTGTCTCTCCCTCTCCTTTCCTCTCTCTGAAATCAATAAAGATATATTTAAAAAAAAAATAATAATAAACTGTAGATATGGTTATGGAAACAAATTTTAAGTGGTTTTCTAAATCCCTATATAATATTTTCTTTGTAAATACAGTTCACATATTGAATAGCAAGCTACTAGAAGAAAGGAAGAATATTTGGATCAGTGAAATAGTCAAAACCGCAGGATTCAGAATAAAAAAAAATTAAAAAAAGAATATTTGATGTATTTCTCAGAAAAATATGTAAAGTGTATGCTGATAATTATTGCTATTATACTACTATTTTAAAAGTCTATTTTCTGTTTTCTTTATAGGCCTCAACTGATGCTTTCAAAATAATGGGGAGAAAGAAATTTTATGAACAAATTATGGAAGATGAACGTCTTTCCCAGAAGTTCAAAATAACTGATGAAATAGATATTGTCACTGTGCAAGATTACATGAAAGTAAGGAATTTAGATTTAGATATTGAAAACAAACAACAATAACAAAAAGCCTTCTGACCCTGTCCTCCAAGAATAATACCTTTTTTATTATGGTAAAATATACACAGCATAGCCCTGCCCAGTGTGGCTCAGTTGGTTGGGTATCATCCCATGCGTCAAAAGGTTGCCAGTGCGATTCCCTGTCAGGGCACATTTCCAGATTGCGGGCTCAATCCCCAGTAGGGTGTGCAGGAGGCAGCCAGTCGATGTTGATGTTTCCCCTTCATCAATCAATCAGTCTCTCTCTCTCTCTCTCTCTCTCTCTCTCTCTCTCTCTCTCTCTCCCCCTCTCCCTCTCTCTCTCCCTCCCTCCCCCCCTCCCCCTCCCTCCTCCCTCTCCCTCTCTCTCTCTAAAATCAATAAAAAACATATTTTTTTAAAAAGCAGTGGGCCTTGGTGACAGGGCGGTAAGCTAAAGGAAGGTAACCAACATGGCACCTAGCTTTCTGGTTTGCATAACTGATAGGACAGCAGTGCTGAATCAGGGAACTTAAACTCGATACCTTAATAATAATCATAGCAAATGCTAATGTACAGTGATGCGCCACTTAGCAACAGGGATACATTCTGAGAAATGCATCATTAGGTGATTTGGGCATTGTGCAAACATCATAGAGTGCGCTTACACAAACCTAGATGGTGTAGCTTGCTGCTACAATTTTATGTGTTGTACTTTCATACAACTGGCAGTGCGGTAAGTTTGTTTACAGCAGCATCACCACAAACACATGAGCAATGCATTGTGCTATGATGATATAGTGCCTACAGTGTCACTAGGTGAAAGGAGTTTTTCAGCTCTGTTATAATCTTATGGGACCACCATCATATATGTGGTCTGTTGTTGACCAAAACATCATTATGTGGTGCATGACTATAATATCAACTCCTTTTATCCTCATAACAACCCTAAGAGATAGGTACTATTATTACCCCATTTCACACATTCCAAAGAACAAGGGATCCCAAAATCCTAGGTCATAATAACAATACATGGCCTTAACTGTTCACTCATCTGCTTCAGTGTGAAACATGAAATTAATAAAGTGCTTAGAGACTCCCAATTCTTTTTTCTTTATTCTAAAGCATTAACCTAGAAGATTAGGGCATTGGACCAGGAAATAAGTCGAGCTTGGGGGTGCCAACTATCTTTGCCAAGGACATGGGGCTCATACTAACCGATTGTGACTATGCCAAAGATTAGTGACATAAAAAGAAGTCCTCAGGTTGACATACTGGAAGAGAGAGAGATGGTGATTACTGATGCTTATTGAGCCCTTTATGGACAGCACAGATTTTAGCTCTTTATATGCATATTATCTCCTTTAATCTTCAAGTTTATAAATTATATGACCCATTAACAGGTGAGAAAAATTGAGTTTAATGAGATTTTTAAAAGTTGCCCAAGGTCACATAGCTAATAAGTACAGAGCAGTGCTGAGATGTTTACCCATCTGACTAGTCCACTCTAGGGAAATAAAATATACAGGCAGTCCTCACTGTACACAGTAGTGCAGGACCATAAAAATGACCACGCACGCTGAAACCATGCAAAGCAAATGTTATAATCAATGGGGAAAATTGTGATTGTTCCATGCCTTCAAAAAAATCTCATCAAAGCATTAGAAGCTCTCTTGCTATCTGTTGTACATATATAGGAAAATGAAAAAAATAAAACCCAAAAGATTTAGTTAGTATACTATAAAACATTGAGAAGTAAAGTGTTCCATTTCTTTGTAAAAAACTTAAACTTATTAACTGTGAACATACTGAAAACCATTGAACTATACACTTTAAATAGGCGAATTGTAAGGGATGCAAATCTCAATAAAGCTACTAAAAGCCAGTTGAGAGTAGTTTAAAGTGCTTGTCTTCTGTTCTTATACAACTTACAATACCAGTGAGCATCTTCTCTGTGCCTTGGCAAGTTGTCATACTTCTTTTTTAAGTTTGGATCACCCAGCAACATTTTATCCTTTGGACTTTAAAATTTTTTAATTGATTTGAGAGAGAGAGGAAGGGAGAGAGAGACAGAAACATCGATTTGTCGGGCCGCTCGTTTATGCATTCATTGGTTGCTGCTTGTATGTGCCCTGACCTCGGATTCAACCCGCAACCCTGGCGCGTGGGGATGATGCGCTGCCCAGCTGAGCCACCCGGCCAGGGCTTAGCCTTTGGACTTTAAGTGCTATGATATACCTCAGAGTCCTTTTACTGTGAAGTGTCTTTTTTGCCGGAGTTGCTTCCTCCGGGGCAGCTTGACCCTTTTTGTTCCAGCCACTTTCCTCATTTATGTTGGTAAGTTCACTGTCAGTCACCAGGCTCTTCGGGCTGCCTGTGTGCAGTCCCTTGAATGGTGGCAGCATCAACATCCCCGCAGTCAGTCACCTGTTTCTTCTGCAACTCCATTTACATTCTATTTGAATTTCACTTCCAGCATTACCACTTTTTGTTTCTTTTTTGGCTTTTCCCTCTTTTGATTGTTATTTTTCTTGTCACTGGGAGACAGAGAGGCAACACAGCTACATACTTTGCTGTCTGTGTGTGAAGTAAATAACAGATCCCCAGTAACCAGTCATTGACACACTTGGAAAGAAGGGACGTGATTGGTCACTAATCACCATCCACATCTGTTATTTATGTAGCGATCTGTGGACTGAGGAGCTAGCAGCAGAGTTTTCCTTTATGCAGTTGCTCGATTACACTGTGGTAACTGAAATTTGAACCATGTTGTTGGAGGACTGGGCTTATTCAACTAAATAGTGGTAATTGAAATTCATGCATGCCTAAATAGCACAAAGGGAGAACTATCTGCACGTGTGTGCGTGCGTGTGCACACCCTGACTGCCTAGCTGCTATTCCATTTCCCAGCATCATAGATCCCTCTTCTTTATTCCTCTCTCTTAGGTGACCATGTATGAGGTTCAATTGATTATACATATTTGCACTTTTAAAATTCCTAATCTTATGTTTTAAATATTTTTAAAAGAAAAGGGATTTCTATAAATATTTCAAATGAAAATAGTGAAATTTACCGCTTAGCACCAGAGATGAGCTCATTATTTCTAAAAAGGCTTAGGCAAATGTCATCTCAACCCAAGCATGTCATGAAGGAGCACTACCAGGTATGCAGATCACATAGCTATTACCAGTTTTTAGGCTCATCCTGCGTTTAATTTCTCTGAGTTATATTTGCCATTAAAATGTTTATGCATTAAAGAAATATGTAGTGGGTGTGGTGCCGTGTGACAGGGATTCTGCCTTCCCAGAGAGGAGCTAAGATGTACACAGACAGCTAAAACATCAAGTAGTCAGTAATGAGAGTCATAGAAGAGAGATGCCAATAAAATTCAGAGATGCTCTTTAAAAAAAATATATATATATATATATATATATTTTTTTTACTGATTTCAGAGAGAAGAAGGGAGAGGGGGAGAGAGAGAAACATCAATGATGAGAGAGTCATTCATCGGCTGCCTCCTGCACACCCCTGACTGGGGATTGAGCCCTCAACCCTGGCATGTGCCCTGACCAGGAATTGAACCTCGATCTCCTGGATCCTAGGTCTACGATCAAGTGCTGAGCCATGTCAGCCAGGCAAGGAATGCTTTTTGAATGAAGTGACATTTGAGTGGAACCTTGGGAAATGTGTCTAAAACCATTCTAGAGCACCCACAACCAATCATTCTTAATTGTTTTTTTTCCATATGCAGGGTGGGGCAAAAGTTGGTTTACACTTGTTCATATGGAAAATAATACAATAATTAAGAAATAATAGCCCAGCTTGGGTGGCTCAGTGGTTGAGCATTGACCTCTGAACCAGGAGGTCATGGTTCGATTTCTGGTCAGAGCACATGCCCAGGTTGCGGGCTAGATCCCCAGTCGGGGACATGCAGGAGGCAACTGATGGATGATGTTCCTCATCGATGTTTCTATCTCTCTATCCCTCTCCCTTCCTCTCTCTCTAAAAAACAATTTTTAAAATATTTTTTATAAAAGAAATAATAATACAAGAATAAACTGTGTTTCACCTACTCACAACTGTAAACCTACTTTTGTCTGACCCTGCAGTATTCCAGTCTTCTTGATAAGACCCCTGCATCTTCTGGTGGAAGAAATAACTGTTGGAGAAGATTAAGCCTCAGGAACATTCCCAGGACAATGATAATGTATGACATAGTTGATTATGCAGAGTCTGGAGTAATCTCAAACCGTCTGAAGAAAGAAATGAAGTATCTGTTACAGAGACCGCGAACAGAAGAGATGCGTCAGAACCAGCTGCGGATTGTTTCTGAAGTTAGGTAAAAGTGGTCCCTCACTGAGGCTACAATACAAGGCACATTTCTGAAAATGTTCCCATTCTGCCAAATAGCTCGCGGAAGATAATAATAGGGCACATGGGAAAAATAGGAGTGAGGCAGACTGCTCAAAACTTATGCAACTTTGTAAACAGAGCAGCAAAAAGGACCATTGCTGCCTGGGGGAGATAACTTGTACCAGCGGACAGGCAGTTCAGGATGGCTGGAGGCACCACGGCATATGTAAAAAATGTACAATAGGGTAGGGATGCTGGCAACTCTTTAATTAGAACAAGTAGTGGGCACTGAGATAGTGCAGATGGAAGTGGTTGCCTTTTTTTTTTAAAATATATCTTTATTGATTTCAGGGAGAGAGAGAGAGAGAGACAGAAACATCAATGATGAGAGAGTCATTGATCGGCTGCCTCCTGCACCCCCCACTGGGGATCGAGCCCACAACCCGGGCATGTGCCCTCACCGGGAATCAAACCACTATCTCCTGGATCCTAGGGTGATACTCAGCTGTTGAGCAACACCGGCCGGGCAGTGGTTGCCTCTTAAGTGGATATGAGAGGCAGTGAGACTTGCCAAGAAGCAAGAGCCACCCAAGGTGGGGAGCAGGATGGAGGACAGTAAGGGTGGGCTGTGGGGGTGGGGTGCCTCTCTGGGAAGAGAGCCCTAGGTGCAGGTGCTAACTGTTGTTTTTATAAACACAGCCAGAGGGCTCCCATTGCCCATGCTGCACAGAGCTAAGGACTTTTTCCTTTCTCCTGAAGGTTATGATTCTGCTGTTGCTATTCTGGCTCGCCTTGCCAAGGATAAATTGCAAATAAATTACAGTGGCATTATCCCCTTCTTTACCAATAGCATGTGAGCCAATTCACATTATAGAAACGTGTGTTGCAGCAAAACAGACTGTATTATGATCTGAAATAACATGAACAGAATATGCCTGCTCCAATTATATTTCTTTTTTCTTCCCATTACTGAGTCTCACCTAGCCCGTCTTGTTTACAGATTAAGCTTGCTTTCTTAAGAAAAAGAGATAAGGAGACTAAAGAGGACCGATTGGTAGTACATTTTCACACTGTCATATTTGAAATGAAAAATACTCCATTAGTACCTGAAGAAGACACTGGTGACCTGTTGTCACACAAACACACAGGGTTGTTGTTGTTTTTTCAGGAGTAGAGATGAGTGTTGCTGACCCAATAACATAATTTAGCCCATTTATTTTTATGAGCAAGACTATATGTTTGCCAGACAGATGGCCTGGTGTAGAGTGCAGTCTGTCATCATGAAATAGATTTTCTCTCACTCATCCATATAAACACTGAATATAGAACTTAACCCTATTACCACCAAGGTCAAATAAATGATGTCATTTTCTCTGCCACCATATATAACCCTAGACTCCTTGCTATTTGGACTCATGCTACTGATTATCCAAGAATGAGTTGCCTTATAGAGCCAAATAAATAGCCAAGTTCTAAATCAATTGAAGGGGGGGAAGGACTTTCCTAAAGCCTCCTTTGAATGTCGTCTTAGTTTGGGATCTCCCAGAAGCAAACCATGAGACAAGGATTTGAATATGAGTAGTTTACTTGGGAGGTGATCCCAGGAACCACTGATAAGACGGGGTAGAGAAGTGAAACAGGGAAGGGCAGGCAGCCAAAACAGTGTGTGTTAGCAAGCAGGTTCCCACTGTAGGTAACTGGAGCTGAATCTCTCCTGGGAATGCCTGAGCCAGTACAGAGCATGCAACTCAAGTTATCCCACAGGGGGCAAAGGAGTTGGGATATTTGCACACCAGCACCCATTGGTCACTGGTTAAGGGTTGCTTAGGAGAAGAGGTATTACTTCTCTGGCAGTTTCCCTGCACATGGGTTCTTGTTTTCACAAGAAAGCTCTCAGGCTGAGTGAGGTCAGTGCCAGCAGTTGGAAGTTGGGCCTATGTGCCCTGCAGTGGTAAGGCCAAGGGGACTATCCTATGGGCATGGTACCAACTATGTCTGAGCCCAACACTGATTTTAGAAGTTTGGGTTTTTTTCAGCCATTATGAAATTTAATATCTTTTTGTGTTAGTATATGGTTTAAAAACAAGATTCAAATGGCTACTACATGGTATCTTCCAGGAAAACTGATACCACGTTTTAGAATTTTTATCATTATTATCATCAGTGTCTTCATGACACATAAAGAGCTGTGCTATGTAACTCAAGCAGAAATGAAAACTTTGGCCTAAAAATATATACACAGTATTGGTGCAAGTACTGAGATCTCTGATATATTTGCTAGAGGATGCTTTAATAAAAGGTGGAACTTGCTGTACATTTAACTTTTACTTTGTGCAATTTTTCTGTCTGTAATAAATATTTCCTAGGTACTCATCGCTGTCAAGTAGCCAACGTTTATATCGGCCCTGTCAACCGCAAAGTCTAGTTAAACATCTGGGTCTCCGGTCCAAGCAAGCGCAAATGAAAAATGAAAAAATGAGAAAAGCTCATGAGATGGAGAAAGGAGCAAACACTTCTGTGGGCACTGTAAGTTTAGCTTGTACTGAATTCATTGTTTTGACGGTATGCAAACTGTAAATAATTCTATTAGTAATTCTAACCTACAAGTTCAAGGCTGAAACACCTTTGTTATATACCTTGAATAGTATGAAGCTACATTTCTCTTGGTAACGCATAGTTTTGAAATTCTTAAACCTGATTAATACCAGCTGTTTTGGCTTCACATCAGCATGAGCTGGCAAAAAATCCAACAACCCTGTGTATATTGACACTGATGAGTCAGCAGGTCTCTAATGGTGCTTTTCTCAGAGTGGAAGTCATTTCTATCTGAACTTCTTAAAAGCCATCCTGTGAATCTAATGAACAGAATAAACTGATGAACAAAATAGAGACAGAGACATGCATACATGGAACAGACTGACAGCTGTCAGAGGGGAGAGGGTGGGGGGCTGGGTGAAAGAAGGTGAGAGGATTAACCAAAGAACATATATGCACAGCCCATGGACACAGACAACAGTGTGGCGATGGCAGAGGGAAGAGGGGCGGGGGCTGGGTGGAGGTGGGGGGGTGAGGACATCTGTAATAGTGTCAACAATAAAAATAAAGTTAAAAAACAGTAGTGTGTAAATTCTGCCTCGGTATACCCCTGCATCATAGGAATATTTATAATGAACATGTACTCATGCATTGCTTTGTAGTTTTTTAAAAATATGCTATAAATTTTTTTGAGGTGGAGCGAAATAGCAAAAGTTAAATATGAAAACAAAGTAGTAAAAAACAACTATAAAATACTTTCTGCTTTCATTTCTAATTCTACCTAGGGACCTCGGGCAGGCAGACCAGATACCAAGGAACAACGAACGGTTGTCTTCTCCACCCCATCTTTTGACATAGTGAAAATTAAGGAACTCAAGTCAGATGACAGATTGGGGAAAAACAAAGATGAACCGTTTGCGTGGCGTCAAGAATTGTATATTCATCGTTACCCACCATTTTAATGAGCAGCCAATTGAAAGAAGACCAAGTGATTGCCTGGTTGGCTTGTGCGACTGTAAATGATGAGTATGAGTACTAAAGACCAGCACAACACAAACTCGGCCTCAGTGTGCTCTCTTAACCAAACGTGCGACAGAGTTTTAAGCCCTTTTTGTATTACCATGGGTACAAATATTTTTTGCTGGCAGAATTTTAACCTGAATAGATTATTTTAACTAGATGCCCTCAAACTAGCCATACACAGTTTTGTTCGAGAAATGATGAGTATATTAATCCCTGGCACTTTTATTCAATTTTGATTTTCCTTCATTTTTTAAAAGTATCTGAACAAGCCATGCATAGCATAAATATTAGAATTTGCAGAATATAAGGCTGCTCTGTAGTCAGCCTGCAGTGTCTTTTTTTTTTTTTTAGTAGCATATTGTTTTTATAGAACAGCTTGTGATTGACCTATTCTCAATTATAATACAATTAATAATGAATTTGTTGCTACATTCAGTGTGACACAGCATATGTAATCATTACTGAGCATTGCAAACAGTCGGGACAGAATTTTGCATCTGCTCAAATGTTGTACTCTGGATATTTTCCAAGTATGAAGGCTGTTTTGAGTAGTATTTATCAATATCCTTTTAATTGATAAATTCTCATGCCTGATATAGTACAAAGTATTGATATTTTTGTGATCCAGTGTAGTGGATGATATCAAACTTTACCAGAGGCTGTGATAGTTAAACAAAGGACATTATTTATTTAACTTTAAAAATACAATTTTTGATATTGTTTAATGTTTAAAATATGGAGGTTGGTTGCTGCTTTAACTCAGGCCAAGCAGGCTATAAATGGATCTCATTCTCTGCTAAAACATTCCCTTAAATGATGAAGAATATTGGAGTCAATGTGTATGATTCTCACTAGAATATATTTAACATAAACATGTACTTTTTTAATTTTGGGAGTACGTTTATTAAAGCTGGGGACAGTGAAACAAGGAAAGGCTTAGGATAGAAGGAGCTTAAGGGGGCCTTGGGAACAGGCTCAAGGGGTTAGCCTGGGAGGAGCTGCCACTGCCCATTGCTCCCCTGGTTGCAAGTCTTGTGGGACCCTTAGAGTTTAGGAGATGCACACCTGTGGGGGAAGGGAAAGGTTCGGGCGTGCCCCTGGGAGGGAGAGCACTAAGCCTGTACTCTTCAATATTAATATATCCTCATTTGATCTCCAAAAATGGGACAGATAATCCCCTTGTTTTCAAAGCTTATACTGGACACTGTTTGAATAGAAAACAGGTATTTACTGTATGAGTCATGCATATTCTCATTTATTAAATTATGAAGCAGTCCCCATTTCAATGAAATGCATATCAGATTCAGTCCACCCATAGTATGTACAATAGCAAAGCGAAGGGAAATTTCAGATAAGGTGAAAGAAAAGGACAGGAAGAGCAGACTCCATGTTTAAGGGCAGCCCCTTCTCACATTAGCTAGAACTTCATCCCATTGTAATCCCTAGCTACAAGGGAAGCTGGGAATGTACTCGTTTCCGGCAGTTATGTTCCACACTAAAACTCTGTTGTCATAAGAGAAAGGGATAATCGACATTAAGACATAGCTAGCACACAAAAAAGACATAACTAGCATCAGCTGCTGGAGAACATGCCTACTATTGATTCTTTCAACACACATTAAACACTGTAACCACATCACAGAAAATTATTTTAAAAGTAGGATTATACATAATCTCATCACTATAATATAACAATTGTTTTAATTTGCTTATATGTTTCTAATCTGTCTAAATGCACACATATTTTCATATGATTGTAATCATAAGTAACATGGAGGGGGCAAGAGTAGGCTTACAGTTGTGAGTACATGAAACAGTTTATTCTAGTATTATGATTTATTATTATGTTATTTGTATTACAACTGTAAAACTACTTTTTTAAAAAAAATATATATCTTTATTGATTTCAGAGAGAGGAAGGGAGAGAGAAAGACAGATAGAAACATCAATGATGAGAGAGTCACTGACTGAGCCTGCAACCCGGGCATGTGCCCTGACTGGGAATCGAACCCCGATCGCCTGGATCCTAGGTCAACGCTCAACCGCTGAGCCAGGCCCGGCCAGGCTGTAAAACTACTTTTGCCCACCCCTATAGATTTATTTTTTCACTTAATATTGTCTCTTAAACATAGTCCATTTAAAAAATAATCTTAATGGCTACATGCTAGCCCATGGGGTTGATGAGGCATAATTTACTTGTATCATTGGATATGTCAGGGATTCTAAGTTTTCACTATTGTAGGTAATTAACACTACAGTAAACATCTTCATGCACAGTTTTCTTTCTTTGCTTATCTTTCTGTTATTTATTTTTAACTTAATTGCATTGTAATCAGAGAACATAATTTGTGTGATACTGATTCTGGGAAATTCGTTGAGACTGGCTCTCTAGTCAAGTGTATGTTCAGCTTGGATAAATGTTTTCTGCACTGTTAAGGAAGAAAATGCCCAGGATAGAGAAAGAAAAATGGGCATTCTCTGTCACTGGTACAAGAGTCTGCACTTGTCCCTTTTTCAGCATTGCTCAGTGGCCTTATCACAGCCAATGAGGTTTATCCAAGGTGCAGTTATTACTAATTGAAAACTTTTCCCTATACGTGCCCTTTTATGATCAAGCTTGTTAATTGTATTATTTCTATTTTCTATGTGCTGCTAATTTGGGGGCTGTGTGACATCAGTTACTGAGAAGGGTATATGTTAAATTCTATGGTGGTGGACTTGTCAGTTTTTCCTCAGCATTCTGTCACTTTTTGCTCTTTGTTATTTGAAGATATCATTAGGGACATATAATTTCAGAATTAGCATCTCCTCCTGGTGAATTGAATCTGTTATCTTTATGTAGTTACCATCCTTGTTTCTAATAATGCATTTTGCCTTGAAGACTATTTTGTCCAATGTGAACAGAGCTCCTCTAGCTTTCTTCTGGGTAGGGTCTGCCTGGCATATGCTTTTGCATCTTTCTTTATTTTCAACCTTTTTATGTGTCAGAGGCTGGCTAGGTGCTCACTAATTCCATTTCCTCTTCCTAGGAGCACAGGATTACACTTCCCAGCTCTTTTTGCAATTCAGTTGGGGCCACCCAAGGAATACGGGCAGAAGTGATGTATGGCACTTCTAGGCTTGGCAACAATTTCATACATGATTTTCTGTGTGCTCTCTCCCCTGTTTACATGTCTAGAGGCAAAGAACTCCAAGGTGATAGAACTAGGATTGAAGGACCCCAGATTCCAATATCACTGATTGAAAGAGTGACAGCCAGAGGAGCAACCTGACCTGATGGGCTCTTATGTGAGCAAGAAATAAACTTTGTTGTGTGAAGCCCCAACGATTTTAGAGATTGTTTGTTACAGTAGCTAACATTAACTATTCTGACATAACATCTTTGTATTTTAGATTTTCTCTAGGATACAGCAAGTATCTGGACTGTTTTGCTTTGTTTTGCTCCAATTTGAAGACATCTTTGTTTTAACTGGTGAGTTTACACCATTTACACTTTACTATGATATTCATTGTTGATATATGGAATTATCTTGACCATTTTATTTTGTGCTATCTCTCCTGCTTTTTCTATGTTTTTCCCCCCTTTCCTGTTTTCTTGCAGATTGTTCTTTTGATTCCATATTTTCCCCTCTATTTTGGAAGTTATACACTCTTTCTATTCTTAGTGATTACTCTTAAATTTTAGCATGTACTTAAAATCTAAATCAAAAGAGCTCCACCCTGCCCCCTCCCCCCCCCCCCGAACTACCCAAGGGTGTTATAGTGCTAATCACCACTACCCTCTTATCTTAAAAGTTATTTATTGATTATTTCAGTACCATCTTGCTTTTCACCTCCAAATTAGACATTGTTGCTGTTTTATAAGTCTCAAACTTCCTTCTGGGATCATTTTTTCTTTATCCTAATGTATACACTTAAAACCTCCTTTAGCCCGGCCGGGCGTGGCTCAGCGGTTGAGCATTGACCTAGGATCCAGGAGATCGCTGTTAGATTCCCGGTCATGGCACATGCCCGGGTTGCGGGCTCCATCCCCAGCAGGGGGGCATGCAGGAGGCAGCCGATCAATGACTCTCATCATTGATGTTTCTCTCTCTCTCCCTCTCCCTTTCTCTCTCTGAAATCAATGGATATATTTTAAAAATAAATAAATAAAAGCACAGCTAGTATCACTTCCTAATTATTTTACTGCATTTTACTGTGATCTATGATCTTGATGTTGTGTTTACTGGACCTGTCTGATGCCATGTTGGTAACTTGAAAATATATGTATTTCTTGTTGTTTATTTCTTAAACTTTTTTATTGTTAACTATAGAAAACCATATAAAACAAGCATGCAGTTTAATGAATAATTGTAAGGTAAGACACCTTTGTAACTGCCATCCATGTCAGAAAAAGAACTGTGGCCAACCAACCACCCCAAAAGCTCTCCATGTGCTCCCCCTCTCCTAAGAGCAACCATACTTCTGACTTGTACTGTAATCACTTCAGGACTTCATGGTTTCGTCACCTAAGCATGCATCCATAAACACTGTGGTTTAATTTCACCTATTATTTTTATATGGCTTTTACCTCTTTTTAATCTGTAGGTTCCCTGTCTACCTCTTTTCTTTCCTTTTACAATTGTTGGAAAAACTGGATTGCTTATCTGTGGCATCTCCCATGATCTGGATTCTGCTGATTGCATTCCTCTGGGGTAGCTCAACATGTTCTTCTGCCTGCTGCATTTCCTGTAAATCAGTAGGTGGACCTGGAGGCACATTCCTTACTATTAACAACAGTGACAACAAAAACACTAATTCAGCAAACATATATCGAGCACTTCTTACATGCCTGAATGAGATGTTATAAAAATACAAAGTAATTTTTAAGGCAACCGACAGAATCTTTTTGAGGGACAGATTGTTATAGTTCATGCTATAGCATTAGCTCGGTTGCCAACTCAGAAAGCATCGCCAAAAGTGTTAGACCTTATATGTGAAATATATATTAACTGATGAAGGGACTCCTGACAATAACATAGACAGAGTACAGCAATGCCTTCCGGAAGAAATTATCAACTACATAACCACTTGTATAGAAACCTGTTTTGCAAGGCTGGTTTTAATAATGGTACATTCACCAATATCACTGGCAATGATTGCAGATTTCATAGGAACAGTTGGTAGGAACTCAGCAATAAAGTATTTTTAAAAAGAAGAGGAAATTTCAATACATATTTCTAAATAATCAGAACCTTAAGTTTTTTTTAAAAAGGACACAGAATAATAAGATTCTATAACTTTTTCCTATGACGAACCAATATTACAGTCTCCCTAACTAATGCTAATTATTACTAGAATAATATTGGCAACTTGAAGAAATGTTGATTTGCTTAAAAATCAAACGTGAAGGCTTCCTGTTCATGAACAGAACTTGGCTAAAATATTTAAAGTGTGCTTTAATTTTAAATAGTTTTGTGGCTTATTCTCATAATGTACTAGTGAACATTTTATGTTATATATAATGTTTATAGAATTAATGAAGTTTTAGTAACAAGACTTACTTCACTTCTATTAATTATTTGCTTAAAAGTAAGGGGGGATGCTCAGATTTGTAGACCAGGAAGATATGAGAGAATGAAGATTGCCCCCAAACCAAAAATTTTCAACCCTACTCCATAAATTTACAGTATTATATTCAGCTATGATTCATAGAAACGACATTAAGTTTAAAATATTCATGTGTGTCATTTTTTTAAAGTTCTCCAAAAGTAAGTCATTTCCTCCTGTATTTTTGGAAAAGTGAATATTCATTTCTCCCTGGTAATATTAAATTATGACAATCTTTGGCATTAAAATTAACCTGTCAAATTATATTCTCTAACATTTGCAGAGGTATGAGAAACTTCTAAAAGTGAAATAATCAAGTTATGATAGTTATGGACCAGACTCAAAAACTAAATTCCAAAAATTACACCATTCCATCTCAGAATACTAAGACTCAGATACAACCTGAGCTTATTTTGGATCAATGATTATTACAGGTTTCTATAAATAAAAAACCTCCAGCATTAAAAGTTGTTGGGTCAGCATTTCCGGAAATCCGTGACTAATGCCATTATACTATCTGTTCCAGGGGGGTTTGTTATGACATCATCTCTTGAGAAACTTTAAATATTAATCCATAGGTTATTCTCGGCATGCAGTCCATTACTTTTGTCTCATTCAGAGCGCCTTCTCATTTAGCACAAATAAGCCAGTGTAATTCTTTGAGCACGCTTGGGAAGATAGGGTCAGATGATGATACCGAGGTTTGCATTCATTTAAAGGGAACGAGAGACTACATGCTGCCCGTGCCTTTTGCCTTCACAGATTATTTCCAAAGGCGCAGCATCAAATGAGTATGATTTCTGACAAAAATTTTACAGTGTCACCCCCAGGAATAGATTTCTGTCATTTGAGTAATTTTGGAATAAATGAAATCATGGTATTTATAGTTCCCTTCTAAAGTCATACCAGCCTTTATCCGGAGGGTAATTTCTCTCCCTGTCTCAAATGTGATTCCCCTCCCAGGCTGTGGCAGGTGCTGGAGATGTGCTGCCCATATCCCTAACTTCCAGCTTACCAGCCCCTGACCACCTTTCCTTTTCTCTATAAAATTGTTTTCACATTTAGCAGCATTGTTAGGAAGACTCCTGCGATGTACTGACGGTAAACATCTTTATATTTTTTTTATTTGGGGGGAATAATTGCCACATTTTATTAAGGGAGCTGAAATAACATTGCTTGTGCCATCTCAACCCCTCAGCCCATGTCGCATCCTTCTAAACCTGGGAAAGTGTGATTTCGTAAATTGTCAGTATAGACAGACATTCTAAGAACCACAGAGAGAAGAGTGGATGGATCAAGAGACAAATGCAAAACCTGGAAAAGGAATCAATATTGGAACCAACAGGTAAAACAGTTGCTTTGGTTTCTGTTTTTGCTTTTGGTAAGCAGACTGGCTTTTGTTTAGGGCATTGGCGGCTGGAGCTGGCTCCGCTGGTTTTTATGGGGCAGGCGGGAAGGGCCAAGGAATCCATGCCCCTCGGCAGTGGCAGTGGCTCTGGCTCTGCCTCTTCCTGCAAGAAGCTGGTGTACAAATATCCCAGCTCCTTCTGTCTTCTGTGGAATAACTGAGGTGTGCATGTGTGCGGTACACTGGCCCTCGGAATTGCCCCGCCACGATTCAGTTCAGCCGCCCGGCTTGGTAATGCACTTGTTCTGTTGGCCGCCTTGCCTTCCTGTCTCACTTCCCCAGTAACTCCCTGTGTGTGTGTGTTTGTTTAGGGTTTTTTTGTACCTTCTAAATAAACTACTTGCCCTGGAATCCTTGCCTCCGAGTCAGCCTCTGGGAAAACCAAAGACTCAGCAGCTCTTACTGCTTTGGTTTACTCTGTGTTGTTTCCTGGCTTTATAGTGCAGTGAAGAGAGCAACTGTCAGCTTTGTTAGGAAATGACTTTTTGGCTCCTTCTGAACCGACTCTCTTCTTTTTATATCGTGTCAAGAAAAACCATTTAATTCTTTGCTAACCCTCCAAGGAATGGAAGCCTCCAGGTGAATTTGGCTGCCTGGAGAGTGTTAAAAGGGGTCTCTGGTGTCTCTAAAGTCCAATCAAGTTTCTGGTCAGCCCTTAGTGATTTCAGGGTGTCTTCCAGCTTTAAAATTCTCTGAGTTTTAGCAACAATTCTATAGAAACTAGTCCAGAAAATTGAATAGGAGGGAGTACTTTCCAGCTCATTTTGAGGACAATATAATACCAAAACCAGACAAAAGCACTACAAAAAAGAAAACTGCAGAACGGCATGCATGAACTTACACACCAAAATTCTCAAAACAATTTAGCAGATGGAATTCAGCAATATATAAAAAGAAGTTTATAATAGGACCAAGTGAGGTCTATTCCAGGATATAAAGGTTCAATATTCAAAAATCAATCAGTGTAATCAATCATATCAACAGTAGAATAATTACATGATAATATAATTGATGCAAAAAAGCATTTAACAAAATTAAATACCCATCCATAATAAACACTCTCAGCAAATTATGAATATAGTGGAACTTCCTCAACTTGATACCATGTCTTTTTTTCTTTTTCTTTTTTGTGACCTGAGTAGTCTGGAAAAGGAAATTACTGACATTTCAAAGGTATATTATCTTAGATGCAAATATGTTACCGGGCTGCTTCCGCACCAAGGGCTGGTCTTGCCCAGGCAAGGCCCAGGACCTTTCAGTGTCAGGCCACCTGCAGGTTATTGACTCATGCAGGGACGATTTCAAGACAGACACAAGTCCAGGTGAAAGTGAGAGTATGAGAGTACGTTTATTAAAGCCTGGGATAGTGAGGCAAAGGAAGGGCCCATGGAGACAGGATCCCAGGCAAGCCCCTGTGTGCAAGTCTCCTTGGGACCCTTAAAGCTTAAGAGAAAAGAAGCAAAGTACACATCTGAGAAAAAGGGAGGTCTGGGCGTGCTTAGAGAAGAGCTCCAGTCTTTTTAATTTAGCTATTCTTATAGGTGTGAAGTGGTATCTCATGTGGTTTAATACAGGGTGGGGCAAGAGCAGGTTACAGTTGTTCATATGGAAACTAATGCAATAATTAATAATAATACAAGAATAAACTGTGTTTTGTGTATTTATAACTGTAAACCTTCTTTTGCCCAACCCTGTTAGGCCTAATGATGGTGAACATCTTTTCATGAGTTTGCCATTCATGTACCTTCTTTTTTTTAATTCTTGCCTGAGGATATTTTTTCCATTGCTTTTCAGAGAGAGTGGAAGAGAGGGAGAGAGGGGGGAGGGAGAGAGAGAGAGAGAGGAACATCAATGTGAAAGACATCAATTGGTTGCTTCTCGTGTGCACCCTGGCCAGGGGTGGGGAGTGAACCCGCAACCCAGGTTTGTGCCCTTGACTGAAAATTGAACCAGAGACCCTTTGGTGCTTAGCCAATGCTCTAACCACTGAGAACGCCAGCCAAAGCTCATCTATCTTCTTTGGTGAAGTGTCTGGTCAAATCTTTTGCCCATATCTTTATTGGGTTGTTTGTTTTCTTGTTGTTGGATATTGAGAGTCCTTATGTACTCTGGATACAAGTCCTTTGTCGGGTATATTCTTTGCAGATTTTCTCCCAGTTTGTGGCTCATCTTTTTATTCTATCACAAGTGTCTTTTGAAGAACAGTTCTTAATTTCACTGAAGTCTAATTTATCAGTTTGTTTTTTAATGGATTATACTTTTGTTGTCCTAGCTAAGAAATCTTCACCTAACCCAAGGTCACAAAGATTTTCCCCTGTTTTCTTCTAGAAGCTTTATAGTTCTATGTTTTACATTTAGGTATATTTTACATTTTGAATTAATTTTGGTATGTGGTGAGCATATGGTATGAGGCATGGATCCAAGCTCATTTTTTTCCTGCATGTAGATATCCAATTACCCCATGACCATATATTGAAAAGGGTATTCTTTTGCCACTGCATTGCCTTTGCACCCTTATAAAAAAGAAGTTGTCTACATATGTGTGAATTTATTTCTGAACTCTCTATTCTTTTTCATTGATCTATTTGTCAGTTTTTTACTGTAGAAAAAGAAGCCTGCTGGGACTTTGAGATTGCATTGAGTCTATAGATCAATGTGACAGGATTGGCATCTTAATATTGAGTTTTCCAACCCATGAATTAAGTATATCTCTCCATTTTTTTAGGTCTTCTTTAATCAATCTCAGCAATACTTTGTCGTTTTCAGTGTACAGCTCTTTCACATCTTTTGGCAAATTTATCCCTAAGTATTTCATATTTTTATGCTATTGTAAATAAAATTGTTTTTCATATTTTTATTGGAAAGTTTACTCCTTGTCTTTGGTATTCTGCAGTTTTATTACTATGTGTTAAACTGTGGATTTCTTTTAATTACTCTGCTTGGAATTCTTGGGTTTCAGCATCTGAAGTGTCATTCATAATTTCTGAAACCCTCTCTGTTATTGCCTTTTTCTCTGCTATTGGCCTTTTTCTGGAACTCCACTTGGAACATACAGAGTATTTTGGACCTTCTCTATGCTCTAATTTCTCTTAACCTCTAATTAATATTTTCTATCATTCTGTCCTTTTGCCCTATATCGGTCATTTATTTAGATATATCTTCTAATTCTCTAATTTTCTCTTTAGTTCTGTCTGCTGTATAACATCCTTAGTGTTTCTAATTTAAGTTACTTTTTTACTTTATAAACTCCTGTATGATTTTCTTGCAAATCTACCTCATGATAACTTCTGTGCCCTTATTCTATCAACCCCATCTTAAGTTCTTTATATACAATAAACAGCATTGTTATATTTTTTATGTGAATGTCTCACTATCTATAGTTTTTTTTATGTGTGTGAGTGTGTGTGCCTGATTCTGAAGTGTGATATTTCTGCTGACCCTCACGGATTTAGCAATTTTTTTCTGAATTTGTAGTTCAGAAACATATGGTAATTCTATGAAGTCTATGAATGCATTCCTCCAAAGAAAACGTTTTGTTTTCTTCTGTCAGTTTTCTGCCAAGGACCACTTTGAACTCTGTCTTTGGCATAGGGTTGGCTTGGAGCCCCAGAGATCCCGGTTCAGATCTGGCCCACACCCATGTGAACTTGCTCATGCCTGGTTGTTCCCATGGAGCAAACTTCTCCCAGCACCATCTGCAGGGTGGGCTTTTCCAGTTGAACTTCTTAAGGCTGTTGCTCTTTGGCTCTCCTACCTTAATTCGAGGGTCTCCATCCTGACCTCTCCCACTGCTCAAGCTCTAGGCTTTGTCTCCCAGCTCCCACAGCGATGGCTCATGAAAACCTGGCTCTAGGCCACCAGGAATCAGCAGCTACCTCCAGAGTAAATGTGATATTTAGCTTTTGTGGGAGGATTTGTGCTTTCCTATCATTTCTATGCGCCCCCCTCCCTGGAATCTCCTTACTTTCTCATCACTACTCTGTATTAAAATATTAAAACTTACTTTTTGGCATTTAATGTGTTCTGAACTAGACGGAGTTTCTCTAAACATCTAGTCCAGCATATTGTTGGAAACACAAGTCCTGGTGTTAAAATACAGTGGGACCTCAGTGTTTGAACGTGATCTGTTCCTGAAGCCCATTCGAGTTCGGAAACGTTAGAAAACCGAGGGATCCACAGCCGACAGCTGGGCCTCAGGATCTTGCCCTCCGTGGAAGCCATGGGGCACGTTCGACTTCCGAGGCGGGTTCGAAAACTGAAGCACTTCCCTCCGGGTTTACGGCGTTCGTAACCCGAAATGTTTGTCCACGGAGATGTTCGAAAAACGAGGTACCACTGTATTAGTGTGTTTTCCTTCGCATTTTTACTATGCTGATATGCAGGGCCAGGCAAAAGTAGGCTTACAGTTGTGAGTTTGCAAAACAGAGTTTATTTTATTATTATTAATTATTGTATTATTATTATTATTGACCTACTTTTGCCCACCCCTATATAATCGGTATAAGAAAACACACCATGCATACTGCTTTATAACATGTTGTTGTGTCATTTAGCAATATATTTTGAATGTCTTTTTACATGAATAAATGTGTCAGTGATGCTGTGGATAGGGTTACCCAGGAGACAGACTCCGAGACAAGATTTGAGTGCAGGAAATTTATTAAGAAGTGCTCTTAAGATCAATACCATTGGGTTGGGAATAAAGTAGGATTAGGCACAAGGGGAAGTTAGGCAATGGTGCAGTAGTTACAAGGGCTCCAACTGTGGAGGTGGGGACCCTGAAGAGTTGTCCCAGATTGAAGAAAGAAGGCTGAGCCTTTGTACTCCTATGGACTGCCTCCCAGGACAGGGACATGACATTGGGCCAGGCAGCCAACTTCCTGGAATTCCTGGAGATAGCTGGCAGGTGAAAACTGTCAGCATTTCGCACTCCTAGTGTCTGGGAATCCTGGGGGAGGCCTGGTGAGGCACATCACAGTATCCACCACAGTTAGGGATTCTTTGGGCTCCAAATAACAGAAAACCCAAACAACTCTTGCTTAACAACTAGTTAATTTTTTTCATTTACTATAAGATCTGCAGTAGATGATTATGGGCATTAACAGCATCTTTCCCTTTTATTAGGAAAGCAAAATCTTTCTCAAAACCCCCAGCAGACTTCTTACATTTCATTGGCCAGAACTGGATCACATGGCTGCTCCTGGGTTCAAGGGAAGCTTGGCAAGTGGGAACAGGACTGTCATGATTTTGTGCCTGGAGCAGTGAACATTGTTGCCCTAAACGGTATCTGGGTTCTGTTACTATAGAAGAGGGGAGACAACTTTACTCTTTTTTTAAATATATTTTTATTGATTTCAGAGAGGAAGGGGGGGGAGAGGGAGAGAGAGAGAGAAACATCAATGATGAGAGAGAGTCATTGATCAGCTGCCTTCTGCATGCCCCCTGCTGGGGATGGAGCCCAAAACCTGGGCATGTGCCCTGACCGCAAATCGAACCGCAATCTCCTGGATCCTAGGTCAATGCTCAACCGCTGAGCCACGCCGGCTGGGCAGGGGAGACAATTTTAGATATGCAACTAACATATCCTGCTACAAACAGACTTCTACAAAATTATTTTGAACAATTGGATATGGCTATGACTCACTGAAACAGTCCCCATATTGCTGGACATTTTGATTGTTTCTAACGTTTTGCTATTATCCACTGTGCTGCAATGAGCATTCTTGCCTGCTCATATCCTCAATCATTTCTTCATGATGAAATGCCAAATATGTAATTTCTGGGCCAAGAGAATGTACCTTTTTAAGGATTTTGATCGAGATTACCAAGATGTGCCTGAGAAAGATTCTACAAATGTATGTTTCCAGGAGCCGTGAACAAAGAGGCCAGATTCCCCTAGATTCCTTATCGACACTGGATATGATCATTCTTATTAATTTTCGTCAGACTTATAGTCTAAAAAAAGCACCTTGTTTTAATTTGCATTTTGATTACTTCGTATTTATCATATTGATTCATTTTTTGAAGCGTGATCCAAAAATACAGTTTGTATGGCTGCAGTGTTTTGGAAATCAGTGAGAGACTCTGCTTTGCTATTGTGCTGTAAAGCGAAAGCGTAATCACGGCAGGTCTACAATTAACCTGAGCTGCTTGGTTAAATTAAAGCTCCTGGCTGGCATGGCTCCTGGTCAAAGCATGAAGCATTGATGTATAGCGTGTCTATGCAACTATGAGTCCAAAGAGTTTCAGGGGAGTTTGACCCAGCCTGTCAACATTGCTTATTAATAACAATGCACTTGGAGAGTTGCACCTGGTCTGGGTGTGATAGTCACCAGCCCCCCGCCCAGGGTTCTGCAGGGCTATGCCTCGGTGACAAGCAAGATATAAACAACCTCAGCAGACTTCATTTTTGTCTTCCTGGTTCCGAAGTGTTCTGTGCGCACAGCACGGGCTCCCGGTCCACGGACATCTGGCCTGGCCCTTAGAGAAAGGGGACAATAGCAGCCTGCACGTGGCCTCTCCAGACCCCTGCTGTGAGTCATATGCTGCGACGTTTATTCTGATTTTCAGGCTCCTGCTATAATGTGTCCTTTCCCTGTAATAAACTGCACATTTGAAAGCTTTGTCCTTTTGGGTCCCTTCTTCAGCGACTGAACCCTGTTGAAGTGCCACTGTGAGTGGTGTGCAGCTGTATATTCAATTTTCATAAGTGCTCCATGGAAAAAAGGCATATTGTTCTAGCGCGCATGTTTCCTCCAGGAAGCCATTAAATAAGATGTTAATTGTATTATTGAGTCGCCTTCTTATCTTATTTTGGTTTTATACATTTCAATGCCGTTTTATTCCATGTCGTGTGTGTGTGTGTGTGTGGTTTTTTTGGTCTCAAATTCTAATTTAAGTATTTTGATGTTTGGTTTCCCTTCATGTGTGTCTGTTTTGCATATATTCCCAATTTTCTTACATAGATCTTTTTGTGCCATTTTGTGATTCTTTTAAATACCATAGCACTAATTTTTTTAAATCCAGTCTGGGAAAGTTTGTTTATTTTTATTTTTCTTGTTGTTCATCCTCACCCAAGGATATTTTTTTCCACTGAAAGAGTGGAAGGGAGCGGGGGGAGAGAGACACACACACATCAATAGGAGAGAGGCACATCAATTGGTTGCCTCCTGCACCTGCCCCGACTGGGCCGGGGATCGAGCCTGCAGCCCAGATACGTGCCCTTGACCAGGAATCAAACCCAAGGCCCTTCGGTGCCCAGGCAGATGCTCTAACCACTGAACCACACCGGCCAGGGATGGGAAAGCTTATTTTTAAATATGGGAGTAGCATCCATTTATATTTCTCATTATAACTAACTCATTTAGCTTATCATGTTTCATCATTTTCTTTGCCATTTCTTTTGCTTTATGATTGGTTTCTCTCCTATGAGGATTTTCTTTGCTTGTATCCTCTGTGCTTTGGAAGGCACATATACACCTTTTAGAATCGTAAGTATGACCTTTAAACATTCTGCGGATCTGGGGAAAGACACGTACAAGGTCTTTTGTTTTTTTAATCCTCACCCGAGCACATGCTTAGAGAGAGGAAGGGGAAGAGAAATGGACAGACAGACAGTCGCTGTGAGAGAGAAACATCAATCAGAACCCTCAACCTGGGCACGTGCCCTGATCAGGAATCAAACTGGTGGCAACATTTTCGGTGCACGAGAAGACTCTCAACCAACTGAGCCCCTCCAGGTGGGCTGTACAGAGTTTTTTGATAGCAATAAAGCTTTCAGAGACTACTGAGTCATGGCAAAAGGACTCAGGAGCCTACTTAAAGTTCCAGCTAGTCACAGTTGGGATAATTTGAGCATCAGTAAAGATAACTGCATGGATTAAACACATCAAATAAGTTTGAATCCTTGAGTTCATATTACAAAAAAAACACACCCTACTAT